>NC_057866.1:122825896-123482791 GCF_019393635.1 Dromiciops gliroides | reverse complement strand
AAAAAGAATTATACTAAAAAAAAGAATTATACTCTGGGGGCAACTAGATGGTACAGTGGACAAAGCACTGGCCCTGGATTCAGGAGGACCTGAGTTCAAATATGACCTCAGACACTTGATACTTACTAGCTGTGTGACCCTGGGCAAGTCACTTAACCCTCATTGCCCTGCAAAAAAAAAAAAAAGAAAGAAAGAAAGAAAGAAAGAAAGAAGAAGAAAGAAGAAAGAAAAAAGAAAGAAAGAAAGAAAGAAAAAGAAAAAGAATTACACTCCTAGTTATACAAGTCTTCTCTCCTTTCCCTCTGAGCCCCACATTCATACATGGGACCTTTATACAGGTTTCCAGCCTTGTAGTAGCTATCCTTAGAGTAGAATTCTCTCAGAAGGAAATGAACTTAAAGTTGTAATAGAGAGGCAGGCCCCTTACTATTGGACCTGCACTGTCCAAAGAACATAGTAGTGCCAGTGGGTAAAAGACTAGGTCTTTGGTCTTCATTAATTGTGGCTCACTGTGTGCTTGTGAAGCTTTGGGGCCACGTGTCAGTCCTCTTCTCTCTATGGGACCGGAACTGTGTAGAACTTCCTCTTCTCTCTCTATAAGATCAAGTTCTGGAAATCATTTAGGAAATTGGTTATATGGCCCTAGACTTTCCTAGAGTGTGGCTCCATGACAAAGCATCTCTTCAGCACCGTGGGTGAGGTCTGCTTCATTGTTGTCTTAAGCTGTCATTAACTGCTAGTTGAAGGAGGAGGTTATGTGAGATAGAGGCTTTGGATCTCCCACCAGTACATCAGTCCCCCCCACTTTCCACTCCCCCTACTCACTCACCTAGGCAAGCCTTTCTCTCTGCTCCATTCCTCTCGTTCCTGTTTATTATCAGCACTCCCTCTGGATCTCAGCAACCAGAGCAATACAATCTTTCCATTGCCTCAAAACTCTCTTTAATAGACCAGGCAAAGGGGGGTAGTTCTAATCTATGACATCATGTGCAAGTAAAGACATCACCTGGTGATGTCACTGTCCCCTTTGAAAAATGAAGGAGGAACAAACAACAATCCAAGTCAGTCAAATTGCCCCTTGGCTGCTGAAACTGAATCACTCTTCCTTAGTGAAAGTGTCAGTAGGTTGATATGTATCTAAGCCCATAAAAATATCTTTAACCCTCTCAAAGGGGCACCAGCAGGTATGTAGACATTTTCCTCAAGGAGATGTAATAAAAGTTCCAAACTAAGGCTCATCTTCCTGAAGCTTCATCAAGGTGGTACGGATTCCCTATAAAACCTCTTCAATATAAGATGGGGTAAATAAAATATCAACTCATCTCCTGACAGAAGAAATGATAGAATCAAGATACAGAATGAGACACACATTTTTGGACACAACCAATATGGACATTTGTTTCGTTTGACTATAAATATTTGTTTCAAGGGTGTGCATGTGGGGTTTTTCAGTTGGGGGGTGGTGGGGAGTAGAGAAAATAAATATTTATTCTTTGAAAAAATTTAAAAATAGAAATAACCATTGCAGAGTTGCACGATCTACTTCACAGGGCTATTGTGATAGAGATAGTGCTCTGTAGACCTTCACGTTCTAGACAAGAAGTTCTTAACCTCTTTTTAATGTGTTGAAAGGACTCTTTTGGTAATTGGTAAAGCCTCTGGACCCCTGTTCGGAACAATGTAAATTAACAAATAAAACACATAGGCTTACAACGGAATCCAATTATGTTGAGATACAGTCATTTAAAAAATGAGTTCATGGACTCCAGGTCAAGAACCTCTGCTCTAGAGAAATAGGAGTTATTAAGAGGATGGAATTTTTCTTGCAAGATCCTAATTCATTCTGACAGGGAGGGTCTCAAGTCAGCCTGTAATTCCCCCAGAGCTGAGAAAATTTACTAGGATAGAAATCAGGGTGAAGAGGACTGGGATAGAGATGAATGAGGCCAATGACCTTTCCTTCGGAATTTCCTTTGGGGGGGAGAGGGTGGAAAACAGGGAGAAGGAAGGCTTCAAGACTGTGCTTCAACATTCCATTGGAAGAACTGACTACCAGGTATTGCTTGGGAGGAAGAAGGTAAGTGTCAGTGAGTGGGACCTCGAGGACACAGCTTGAAGGCAGTGAGTGCTCCGAGATTAAATCTATACCGTCCTTCAACTGAAATGAGCACATTTTGTAATGTTTAATTCACACAATTTTTGAGAGTTGGAAGGGCCTTTAGTGGCCATCTAATCCAATCCATACAGAAAAGGAATCCCTACTTAAACATACCCGACAAGTTGTCCAGACTCTGCTTAAGACTGACTACCTTGGGGGCAACTGGGTAGCACAATGGATAAAGCACGGGCCCTGGATTCAGGAGGACCTGAGTCCAAATCTGGCCTCAGACCCTTGACACTTACTAGCTGTGTGACCCTGGGCAAGTCGCTTAACCCTTATTGCCCGGCAAGAAAAAAAAAAAAAAAAGACTGACTACCTCTCAAGGCATTCCATTCCACTTTTGGACAGCTCCAATTATTGGCATCAAGGTTCAATTGGCCTCTTGGAGGCTTCCATGCATTACTCTTGGTTTTTCTCTCCAGGGCCAAATAAAAAAAGGCAAATCTTTTCTTCACATAATATCCCTTCAAAAGAACTTGAAGACACTTATCATGCTCCCCTTGTATCTTCTCTTCCCCAGGCTAAATATGCCAAGATACTTCAAAGGATTCTCATTTGACATTGACTCAAGTCAATATCCTATTTCTTCCTCTCTAGGTGATCTATGTCCTCCTCAATATGGGTTACCCAGAATTGAATTCAATAACTAGATGAGGTCTGACCAGGGCAGAATAAAGTGAGGCTATCACCTGCCTAGTTTTGCAATCTATGGACCTCTTAATGGAGTCCCAAGATCAATCAGCTTTTTTTTTTTTGGCTTCCCTGTCACACTGCTGACTCATAGAAATTGCAGTACCCTAAAACTCCCACATCTTTTTTTTTTCTGAACTGCTGTCTAACAATGCATCTATGTATTGTGTACTTGGGAAGCAGATTTTTTTTTGGTACTGAAGTGTGAGACTTGTGGTGTACCCAAGCCCTTCCTGTGGTAGCTGTTTTTTTTTTTTAAATCAGAAAAAAAACTGTTTCTCAGATAGGCTTAGAACTGAAAGATTAAAATTTGTATTTCATCCTTCTCCAGCTGAGCATTTGGAAGCTAACCATTTAATATGTTATTTTGGGGGTTGCCAGGCTGTGGTGGTGTTGATTCTTATCACCAGTTTTTGACAATTTCTTTAAGACTCAAGCCAAAGCTTAAGTCAGATGGTATCTCAGTTTGAGTCTATATGAGTGACCTTTTTATCTTCTTCCTACTAGAATACCTCTTTTTGGCAAGTATATGATGGTGATAGAATACTAATAATAGATAACATTTGTAGAATGTCTTTTAGAGTTTTTGATTTTCAAAATAACACTGTAAGGTAAGTAGTAAAGGATCATACATTCTGAGTATAGTAAAGGATCTTAGGCAGGTGATGCAGTGGATAGAGTACTGGCCCTGGAGTCAGGAAGACTCATTTTCCTGAGTTTAAACCCAGCCTCAGACACTAGCTATATAATTCTGGGCAAGTCACTTAACTCTGTTTGCCTCAGTTTCCTCATCTGTAAAATGAGAAGGAAATGGTAAACCACTCTAGTATCTTTGCCAAGAAAACCCCAAATGGGGTCATGAAGAATCAGATGTGACTTAAATGGCTCAACAACAACAACAGAGGATCATAGACTGAGAGCTGAAAGGGACCTCAGAAGTCACCTATTCTAGAAGTTCCAGACACACTAAATTGCCTCCAGCAATACTCCAGTGTGACATGAATCAGATTAAAATGTAATTGGGACATTTTTTAACAAAATAAAATAATAAATAATAAAATAAAACTTAATAGAAGCAGATAATATTAATATGTGGTTTTCTGAATCAATATGCAGTCCCTTAAACATGTTTTAGTGGTCCCCATTGATCCTTGAATTTTATATCATTGATCTAGGCCAACCCTTTCATTTTAAAGATGAGGAAACAAGGGAGAGAAAGTGACTTGCCCATGGTCACACAGCCAGGAAGTAGTTAAGCTGGGATCATGATTCAGATATTTTGCCTCCAAAATTTTCACTTCTTTAACTGTATTATATCTGCTTCCAAGTATTGTTATCATCCTCACTTTATAGATGTAGAAACTGAGGCAAAATGACTTGACCAAGATTACACTGTGAAAAATTGACAGAGCTAGGATTTAAGGTCAGTTCGTTTCAACAAGCAGTAATCTACAACATGCAGAACACTGTGCTATGTATGCCAGGATGCAGGGAAAGATGTCAAGTTTAGCTAAGAAACAGGCCCTTGCCTTGTAGAGGTACAGTTAAGTAGAGGGACATGACATGTACACAAATAACTGGAAGACAAAGTAATACATCGAGATGAATGCTTTACAAAGGTGCAAAATTGCAGGCTGTGTGTAATAGGGATTTGCAATTTCATATAAACCTTTTAAATTTTGTTTAGTTGTTTTCAGTCATGTCTGACTCTTCATGACCCCATTTGGGGTTTTCTTGGCAAAGATACTGGAGTGGTTTGCCATTTCCTTCTCTAGCTCATTTTACAGATGAGGAACAGAGGCAAACAGGGTGAAATGACTTGCCCAGGGTCACACAGCTAGTCAGTTTCTGAGGTTGCATTTGAAGTCAGGTCTTCCTTACTTCAGGCCCAGCACTCTGTCTACTGCACCACCTAGCTGCCCTGATCCTCTTTTTTTTTTTTTTTTTTTAACATATAAGGTATTTTATTTTTTTCCGTTACATGTAAAAATAGTTCTCAACTTTTGTTTATACAAGCTTTACAATTTCAGATTTTTCTCCCTCCCTCCCCTCCCTCCCCCCTACCCTAGACAGCAGGTAATCTGATATAGGTTATATCTATATATCTATATCTATATACATATACATATATCTATATATACACACACACATATATATATCCATAATAACATTAATCCTATTTCTGCATTAATCCTGTTATAAGAGAAAAAATCAGGGCAGTAATGCAAAACCTCAAAATAGGAAAAAAAAAAAAACAACAGCACCCAAAACAAAAGAAATAGTATGGTTCAATCAGCATCTATACTCCACAGTTTTTTTTTTCTTCTTGGATTTGGAGATCCTCTTCTATCATGAGTTCCCTGGAACTCTTCTGTACCATTGCATTGGTGAGAAGAATATAGTCCATCACAGTAGGTGATCAGTATGTTGATGATACTGTGTACAATGTTCTTCTGGTTCTGCTCATCTCACTCATCATGCCCTGATCCTCTTTAAGTGCTCAATTTTTTTGCGTGTGGAAATTTTTTTGTGGTGTTCATTAAGTTCAGAATAAAAGAAAATTTTAAAAGAAAGGTGAAGGACTCAGGAAGCATATCTCTATCTCCGTCTATCCACATCTATATTTTGGACATGGCCAATGGGAGAGTTTATTTTGATTGACTATGGATATAAGAATGGTTTTATTTTCCTTTCTATTTTAATGGTGGAAGGGTGTCGGGGGAGAAGGTGAATTTTTATTAATTAAAAATATAAAAGTACAAAATAGGCAAAGTTTTAAAGGGAGATAGGTAACCCACTGAGAAAGATTCATTGAAGAGATTTCAAGGAGGAGAGGGCATTTGAAATGGACTTTGAAATATGGGGAGGACTATGTTTGGTCATTTAACCCTGTTTGTTTCAGTCTCTCATTTGTAAAATGATCTGGAGAAGGAAATGGCAAACCACTCCAGTATCTTTGCCAAGAAAACTCCAAACTGGGTCATGAAGAGTTGGACACAAAACAACCTAATAACAAATGTTTGGTACTGATTCAAAGACCATAGTCTCAGATTGTTATATGACAGAGTTAGAAGATACCTTTTAACTCCTTTTTTACATTCCCAATTGGCATTTTGTGTCCCCATCATCTTTTTTGGGTGATCTGCCAAAGGGGAAGAAACTCCACTAGAAAACACAAGAGTTCTATGGGCTATTAAGCTACTTCTCTTCTAAGATCCCCTTTGATTGACATGCAAATGAAGTTAGTCAAGAGCAAAAAGTGAAGGAAAGAAGACCAGGCCGTTGCCTTCCACCTTCCTGGTCTATATTTTCCCCTTTATTCAGCAAAAACTCAGGGCAGAATAAGGGGCTAAAGAGAGGGTGTTGTTGTTGCTCTTTGGGATTATTCCAGTGTAGAGTTAATTATTCTCTTCTTCAGAAATTGTGTTTTAAATATCCCTTGTTCATAATATTTCTTTATTATTGGTCTTTTATTGGGTTTACTCATTGTTCCTGCCTTAGTTCTTGAATTGGGACTTTGTGACAGAGATGGCATTTTTACTGTTCTGGAAGGAATAGTGAAACATTCTTTGGTATGAGGGAGTTAGTCTTCACTGGGGTCTTCTGATCAGAGCGCCCGCTGGTTGTTGTTCTCCAAGCCTTGGCACCATAGGCTTCTGACTCCAGACATCCTTGTCTAGAATTCCATCTCCCTACTCCTGGCTGTAGAGCTCCCAGGATTGCTCCTGGTCTTGTTTTTGTTTTTGTTTTGCAGGGCAATGAGGGTTAAGTGACTTGCCCAGGGTCACACAGCTAGTAAGTGTCAAGTGTCTGAGGCCAGACTTGAACTCAGGTCCTCCTGAATACAGGGCCAGTGCTTTATTCACTGGGCCACCTAGCTGCCCCCACTCCTGGTCTTTATATGGAAGTTTATCATATACTAAGTTCTTAGGCAAGACTTTTCTGACAGGACCAAGCCTTCCCTAGTGCCCTGAGTCTTCTGGCTTTCTCTTTGTCTGGACCTGGGTTGGAAAAGAAAATGCACTTACTATAGTTTCTTGTTGGGTCTCTTGAACATTTCTTGATCTGATCCTTTTTTAAAAAAATTCCTTTCTGGAATTGTTGGGAGAGAGCTGGACTTTTCTGTTTCTTCTGCACCATTTTGAGGACAACTCCTAGAGAAAAATAATGAATTGTATCTTCCTCCTGTAACGATTGGAATAACGCCACCTGCTGGATACTTACTGTAGAAGAGTTCTGCCCATGAAGCGAAGGTCTTTGAGGGCAAGACCAGGAGTCTTTTCTTTGGCGGGGAGGAAGTGACGCAGACTAGTGGGAGGAGGAAGGAAGAGACTGGCGCTGAGTCTCGGGCTCTTTCCTTTGGACTCTGGTGGAGAGCGGAGCTAGAAATGTGCTCTCCCTTTAATAGCTAGGAATTTAGGCCTTTTTCTCTCTCTTTACCAAATTCTTATTCTCCTTAATAAATGCTTAAAAGTCTAACTCTTGCTAAAGCTTATAATTTATTGGCGACCACTCATTAGATATTTTAGACAGTTTAGCTAGAATTTTAGCCCTTAACAGATGGCTGACCACGAAGAGGAAAGCTAACCCTCAGTCTTCTGATCTGCTGGTTGGGTAAGAAATTTCCCCTCCCTCTCCCTTTAACTGCTAAGTACTGGTGTACTGGCTGTGTTTTTCCTTTAAATTTTTTCGAATGGACCTTTTAAACTCCCTAATTACCCTATTTTTGATTTTAGTCTGTTTAACCAGACAAATGGGAGATAAGATCATGTTAATGCTTTGTTTTTGTGGATTTTCTATTTTTCTTTTTATTTTTGTTAAAAGAGCCAGCAACTTACTCACACAAGGAAATATCTCTCCCTCTCCCAACCATGCTTTTTCAGAGAAACCTGAAGAGATTCCTGCAGCTTTTCCCAGTTCTAACACTAATTGTTGCTCTAATTTTGCATGCCTGGAGGCAATGACCCACCCTCTAGAAGCTTTTAATCCCCTAGCACCTGGAGGCAAAGTGGGGGAAGAGGAATCCAGGCCTGAGTTCAAAATCAAGTCTGATTCAAATTGCGCTGGTCCCTCCCCTCCTCTCCAGACCCCACCCTCTACTCCTCCCATGGCCAAGCCCATTGCTTCCCCAGCCCGGGAAGTCCAAAGATCTAATGCTCATGCGCAACTTTCTCTAACTACATTTGCAGCTTCAGGCTCAGCCCTTCCCCAGCCTGGCTGTGCTTTTGAGACAATCTTAGAAAACTCTTTAAATTCCAGATATGCTCGTTTTGTTCATAATTTTGCTAACCTGCTTTTGTCTTTAATTAGTAATCTTATAAAGCGTTTGTATGGTGAAAAGCCCGACAGACAATATAGAGGGGTTAAAGAAGAAAAACTTAAGCTGAATAAGAATGACAATCATCACCATAGTTCAAGACTCCGCTTCTTTTGCCATGGAAGGGTACATATTTTACAGAAATGTAGAAGTAAGCAGCAAGGTATTGATATGAGTATTGGGGATTTTAGATATCGGAATCAAAAGTGTTCTGAATTCACTCAGATTATTAATGTCAGTTCAGAGGTTACATAGGATTTCTATGCTATTACATCTACATTTTGAAATTAATGGTATGGGTTTATTTTCATAGAGATTTTCATGCTTTTGAGATTGTGTTTTATACTTAGTTTTTAAAACAAGGAGAATATTTGTAAAAGCTTTTTATAGTCATGTGATCAAGTTTATATTTTATAATACTCTTATTGATATTAAGTTCATATTCATTTAGACTTCCTTAGTTTGAATTTCATTGTCTTTTATTGTTCCATGTGTATTTTCTTCTATTCATTTGTCTATCTAATTTTGAAACATTGCAAGATGGTTTTGATTTTATTATACAATGTTAATTCTGGGAGTATTGTGCTCCCATATTCTGAGTTGTTTGTTTTTGTTATTTTTTCTCAACTGATTATTTGATCAAACTCTTTAAAGCATTTCCGTGGCAAATTGGTTGCCATGGCAAGTGTAAATTGATTCTAGAAGTATTATTTTTGATAAGCATATTCCCAAAAAAAAAAAAAAGAGGGGAACATTTGTAAAAGTTTTCTATTTTCAAAAAAAAAAGTTCTTTGAGATTCTGTTGTGCTTTAACTTATATTTAAATATGTTCAGATTTTTCACAAAAGTAATTGTATACTAAGTAAAAAAGGGTATTATTTGAAATTGTTGCATAATTATATATTGTGTTCTGAGTCAAGATGTATTCACATTTTTTGCAATCATTTATTATCCTCAATTTTTAAATCCATATGAGACTTGGATTATGGGAACTTATCATTTAAGACACTAATTACCTTTATTCTGAGTTATCAGATGCCAGTTGGCCAAGGTGCCATCCAATCACAAGAGGAATACATGCAAGAGCAGACACTGAACTGTCACATGAGGGGAGACATGCATGAAGTCAAGGTATGGCCGAGGGAACGGCTTTTGACAAATGTTGAGGTTGGATTCTCTTGGTTTAATATTTTATTTTATTTTTCCCCACAATATTGTACAGATGGCTGGAAGTATTCATCCCACCCATCTCACTTCTACACCTGGCTTCCATGCTCCCTCCTATATGCCTGATGCCATGGACATCTCAGTCCCATGCATCTGATTAAGTCTGACTCAGTTTCTTCCAATATGTTCGGTGGCATGGACATATATTCCATCCACCTATTTTAAGCCTGGCATACTGTATGGGCAGTACATATTGCTCAAGTGTGGGAATGCTCATATCCCATCATTTCTCTGTTCTTTTATGGTAACCCCCATAATTATCTCAGGTGTCATGATAAATACAGTGTTGAATTTGGCCTTGACACCTGTTACCAATTATATTAGATTTTTTAATTTCTCATAATGGCATGAGGATAATTAGGCAGATGATGCAAAAAGTGATGAAACAAAGATAAAAATTATTTTTAAAAATTAATATCGCAGCAATTGTCTTCTCAAATACCCTCCATAAGGGGGGACTATAGTAATATTATAATTTTAAAGAATGTTTCAATTTTTGTTTTATTATATGTTTCATGTGTAACAACTAAGATTCTGTATTCCCTTAGACATGTTTTTGAGAACTTTCATTGTTTGATTTGATTATTGACAAAGCTATTTTAAAGTTGTGTTAAGCTCAATTTTGTAGGAAGTTTTCCTGGCTGATTACCAGCATCCACACATCAACCCCTGAAAAGACTTCCATTCCACGACTACACCTAGAGGACATCTGAGAAAAGACTTTCAGAGACTTTAAATGAACAGTTTTGATTTGTTGTTTTTGTTGTGTTTTTTTTTCTCTTTCTGTTATAATATACACCATCTGTAACATGTATTCTCTGCAGAGGCCCTCCCTTTGCAAGACCAATGTCAAAGCGTCGGTTCATGAGGACAAAAAAAAAAATCACCCCTCTGGACAAAACTTTCCTCTCTTCCTTTTCTATATTGTTGTTCACATATTATTAGTTAGCAATAGTTATTATATTCTTTTTACTGTTCCGTCAAGGAAACATTTTCTTGAGGAACAACAGGGGGGACTGTAACGATTGGAATAACGCCACCTGCTGGATACTTACTGTAGAAGAGTTCTGCCCATGAAGCGAAGGTCTTTGAGGGCAAGACCAGGAGTCTTTTCTTTGGCGGGGAGGAAGTGACGCAGACTAGTGGGAGGAGGAAGGAAGAGACTGGCGCTGAGTCTCGGGCTCTTTCCTTTGGACTCTGGTGGAGAGCGGAGCTAGAAATGTGCTCTCCCTTTAATAGCTAGGAATTTAGGCCTTTTTCTCTCTCTTTACCAAATTCTTATTCTCCTTAATAAATGCTTAAAAGTCTAACTCTTGCTAAAGCTTATAATTTATTGGCGACCACTCATTAGATATTTTAGACAGTTTAGCTAGAATTTTAGCCCTTAACACTCCTGTCATGGGGATAATGGGGTATGGGGTTTGGGGTTTGGGATAGGGGTCCTTAGGAATTTCTCTTTAAAGAATTATACCCTCTTACACACAAAAGCAGGTTTGTTGCAAGTGATCACAAGTTGCAAGTGATCGCAACAAACCTCACAAGAATAAGATGGTAGTTTATTTAGGGGCAAGGGAAGGGAAGGGAAGGGAAGGGAAACCATGAAAGAAATCCTTGGACTTCTCATGGGGAGAGAGGCATGGCAGAGAGGTGGCTCTGAGATACCAATCTCCTCGAGCAGGAGACTGTCAGAGAGGACTGATAGGGGTGACCATCTGACGGTGGAAAGTTCCCTTAGTGAGGGAGGACCATTCCCCACTGGTGGTGGCTAGAGGAATTGGGTGAGGAATGGCTGCAGATCTCAAGCCATCTCCTCAGGACACAAAGGAAGCAGACACACCCAAATTTATCTCCCCAGGGTTGAGGGAGACTAGAATGAAGGGTAGAGGTCCCAAAGCTAGCTCAGTCCCATCTGGTTCCACTTATCTCTTTCGGTGTGTCTGTCCTTTGGATTAGTTTCTCAAGGAGAAGGTTCTTTGATGTGCCCCAAAGAACTTCTGGGGTGCCCTGGGCCCATAACACTCCTCTTGGCAGAGATGTGAGGAACTATGGGGTAGAATGTTGTGTACACTGTCAATAGTGATTACGATACTGTTCATTTTTACTTAATTGTGCTGAGATTGGAAGGAGAAATATCCAGAAATTACTGAGATATCAAACAAAAAGCATGCATAAAATTTATCTTAAAAATAAGTAAATAACATTCTAGTTTTGCCTGGAACAGATTTATGATGTATTGTTAATGCAATTAAAATGAATTTCGCTGTCTATTGCTGTTTCTCGTAATGACATACTGATTGTAAACTATAACATAGTAATGAATCTGAATTATATTTAGCTACAAGCTTGGGGTTTTAAGCAGAAGCTATTTTTTTCCCTTTGTTTAGCCAGGCTTGGGGAGTGATGGGAGAGAAAAGGACAAAAATCTAAGTGATAATTCTGGGAATTGAAACTGTGAGTAAGGAATAATAGAATGTTAACTAGAAAAACTACATAACAGAAGGAAGGAGATGGTTTACTATGCTTACTTAGTGATGATTACAAAAAGAATTCTGCAGAAATCTATGGTTCTAACTGAAGTAACTGTTATTTTAATTTGACATTTGCAAGCAAAAACAAATTTAACAAGAAAGTAAGTATTTAAGATCCCAAATTAGAAAAAGATTTTAAAGATTTTAATAGGGGTCAAAGTTGTATGATGAGCAATTCCAAGAAACTACCCACATTTTGTTGTACTGATGTGTACTTTAACTTGAAGTAAGTAGGATGGGGAAAATGTTTTGTCTATGTATAGATTTTTATTATTAGGAGATTTTTCCATGCCTTAAAACCAAATGCAATGAAATTGGACTATAAATTTTTTCTATCTCTGCTTTGGCTATGACACTGAATATGCAGAAAGAGAAAAATAAGGCTAGTTCCAGATTAGGAAGGGCTCCAAATGCTAAGCAAAGGAGTCTGAAATGTACTGAGTAGAGAGTAGGGGACCTTTTAAGGACTAGTTTGAAAAGACAGTATTCAATGGTGCCAAGTATTGGACTTAGAGTCAGGATGACTTGGATTCAAATCCAGCCACAGATGTTGATGCTAATGATGATAACTAGCATTTATTAAGTGCTTTAAGGTTTGTAAAACACGTGTGTGTACATACATGCAATGTACGCGTACAATACATATATACACATGTACAAGCATACACATATGCATACATACCTATACATGCATACATGCATACATTCCTATTTGAAAATTAATATCATTTGATCCTTGCAACAAACCTCACACATACGTGCTACTATTGTCCCCTACTACTATTATTGAATGAAATGAGTCTGAGAGAGATGAAGGGACTTGCCCTGGGTGGGGACAGAGCGAGGGGAGGGACAGGGGAAGGAGGGAGGAAACACAGCTCCAAGGATATGAGACAGGGTTTAAACCCAGGTATTCCTGCCTCCAAGTCCAGCTCTCTGTCTTTCAGCTGTGCGATCCCGTTAAGTAATTTAATCTTTTGAAGCCTCAGCTTCCTTACCCATAAAACGAGGAGGTTGGACCTCTAAGGTCTCTTCCATCTCTGAGGCTAAAAGCCTATGATTATAAGTTCACATGTGAAGTCATTTTGGGAAGGAAAACCCTGGCAGTGAGGATCAGAAAAGATTTCTTGCAGGAAGTGGCTCAGTTTTGAAGGAGAGGTGAGGACATTGGGAATAGCCAGTTCTAAGGCATGGAGATGGTAGATGGAGTATTATAAAGAATAGCAAGGGGGACAGTAGGACTAAATCATAGAGTGAATGGAAGGGAAAAATGTATAAGAAGACTAGAAAGTTAAGAAGGGGCTAGGTTTATACCAAAAAAAAAAGGTTCTATTTAATTTTAGAGGTAATAGAGAGAGATTGCAATTGGTTGAGTAAGGGTGTGGCATGGTACAATCTGTGCTTTAGGAAAATGACTTTGGCAGATGAATGGAAGATTGATGGCTGGTAGATAGAGTTTTGAGGTTTCTTGTCGTTGTGCAGTTGTTCAATTGTGAGAAAATGGGTAGTTGTCTCCTCTCAATGTGGTTATAACAGTTAGTCATACCCCCCCACACCTGTTTTTAGGACAAAGGTCTCAGATCCCCTCCTCCCCCTCAGGTTAGCAAGGTCACATGGTTCAAGGAGCCCTGGTCTCAATAAGGTCTGCTCCAGAGTTGTGTCCATATAAGGAAGTATAAGGTCCACTCCTGAGTTATGACCATACAAGGAAGAGGGGTGGGAATACTTTGTTCTGATTAGCTAGTTTTTGCGTGTAGATTGTAATCCCACCAGTGATGAAAAAGGGGAGGGTCCATTCTCGTTAGGTACTAGGGTAAAAAATAGGGCCTGCAAGCCCCCTTTCAGGGCACCCACTAGCTGCACACTAGGGTGCCTCCTTCTCATGAGAAGAAAATAAAGAGCCTTTGTCACCTCGATGCTGAGTTCCTGAGAATTATTGAGAAGAGGATGGATTTTTCCCTCACATCAATCATGTCTGACTCTTTGTGACCCTGAATGGATTGTGCTTGACAAAGATACTGGAATGATTTGCCATTTCCTTCTCTGGTGGATTAAAGCAAACAGAAGTTAAGTGACTTGTCCAGGATCACAAAGCTAGTAAGTGTCAGAAGCTGGATTTCAACCCAGGTTTTCTTGATTCCAGGCTCTGTGCTCCATCCACCGACTACCTAGCTGCCTTGAGGTAGGGAGACCCCATAGAAAGTTTATAGCAATACATCAGGCAAGAGATGATGAGAGTCTGAACCAGAGTGGTTATTGTGTGAGTTTAGAAAATTGATGTATGCGAGACATGTGAAGTTAGAAATGGCAAGATTTGGCAGCTGACTGGATGTGTAGAGTGTGTAAAAGCGAGAAGCCAAGGCTGTGAACCTGGGTGACTAGAAAGATGGTAATGTTCTCCACTATTAGAGAGAAGTTCAAAAGAGGGGTGAATCTGGGCTGAAAGATTTCTCTTCTGGACATGTTAAGTTTAAAATGCTTATGGAACCGGGGCAGCAGGATGGTGAAGTGGATAGAGCACTGGCCCTGGAGTCAGGAGTACCTGAGTTCAAATCTGGCCTCAGACACTTAACACTTACTAGCTGTGTGACCCTGGGCAAGTCACTTAACCCCAATTGCCTCACTTAAAAAAAAAAAAAAGAAAAAAAATGCTTATGGAACTTCCACAGATATCTGTAAAGATGAAGCCGTACCATAGGAGAAAGAAAGATGACCTCAAAGGTAAGTGAATGCAATTTTCTTATAATGGAATTTCCATTTTATCATTGAAACCAGAATTTCAGTGCCTATTCCTATGGGAAATTCAGCTCAAGATGTTTAGCAAGCACTTAGTGATGGTGGCTTGGAACTCAAGAGAGAGAGAGACAGACCATGGCTGGGTGTCTAGATCTAGGAGTCGTATACCTAGATATGGTCAGTGAACCCCTGGGAATTAATGAGGTCACTAAGTGAGAGAGAATAGAGAAAGAAGAAAAGGTCCTGGGCTTCTTATTCTGATTATTATATGACCAGCTCATCTCCTTTTCTGGTCATATGTATTTTGGGGGGAGGGGCAGGGCAATGAGGGTTAAGTGACTTGCCCAGGGTCACAGAGCTAGTAAGTGTCAAGTGTCTGAGGCTGGATTTGAACTCAGCTCCTCCTGAATCCAGGGCTGGTGCTTTATGCACTGCGCCACCTAGCTGCCCCATTCATATGTATTTTTGAGTTCTTTTCTAGTAGACATCATTGGCAACATGCCTACTCATCTTCATCATTCCATTTCCCTTTGGCTTATTGGAAATTTGGATTCTTTCAAGATAGTGGTGTTCTGTAATTTGCAGTCATGTTACCTGGCTGGGAGATTATCAGTAATAATAAGATAGACATTTGTCACAAGAAATAATCAGTTGATCTTAAAATAGGTGGGAAAAAAGTTTTAGTATAATTTAACTATCAGAAAGGTACTCTATACGATGACAATTATGTTAGTTCTTCTCACCAGACATCTTTCACCAGAGGAGAAGGGAATTTTTAAGATAGCTAAGGTTATTGATGAATATTTGTGGAATTGTAACTAGCAGAAATGGAATACAGGGCAAATTCAGTTGGGGTGGCAAGAGGCATGGTGGCAAAAAGACAGTTCCATGGGCAGAAGGTGGTGAATCATTCCCTTAGAGAATCCTCTGGAGATGATGATGCCCTACACCTCCAGAGGACCAAAAAAGTGAAGCTTGGGGATACCATTGGCTATGGGGTAGAAATGTAGAAGTACACTCTCATGGGGGGGAAATTCTCCATCCCAGGTGGTAGTGCCCTGTGGCAAAGCCTCATCCACCCCTGAGCTACAGTTCTAATTGATTTGAGTGTTTGGTAAGAGTAAATGGCCTAGGGGGGCAGCTAGGTGGCACAGTGGATAAAGCACTGGCCCTGGATTCAGGAGTACCTGAGTTCAAATCTGACCTCAGACACTTGACACTTACTAGCTGTGTGACCCTGGGCAAGTCACTTAACCCTCATTGCCCTGCAAAAAAAAAAAATTAAAATAAAAAAAGCCAAATAGAAGGTTTTCTATTTGGTTCTGTAGGTAATAGGGAACAAATGGAGTTGATTCAACCTGTGCTTTAGGAAGATCAATTGGACGGCTGAGTGGAAGGCGAGGGGAGAGATTTGAGAGAGGGAGACCCACCTGCAGGCTATTAGAATACTCCAGGTGTGACACAATAAGGGAGGGCTTACAGCAGGGTAATGGGAATGTCAGAAGAGAGAAGACTGCATATCTGAAAGATGTTTTGAAGGAAGAATCAACAGGACTTGGCAGCAGATTGCTTATGGGGATGGAGAGAGTGTTTGAAGGTGAGGTTAAGTGACTTTTCCAAAGTCACATAGAAGTCAGTTTTAGAATTGGGATGTGAACCTAAATTGACTTCAATTCTAGCACTTTGCCCACTGCACTGATTCAGTTCTTGTTTCTTTTGCAGTTCATTCCACAGTCAAACAGTAAAAATTATAAACACCACCTAAGCTGATATTTTTATTCTGCTATTATTGGGTTATCTATCCCTGTTGTGAAAGCTATGCAATTACTCTTCTGGAATCTGAACAAAGAAGGGGAGGGCTTAGAAAGGACTTAAGAAGTTATAATTATAAATTCCCTCCAGAAATGGTAAGATTCCTCCAGGTTTTTAGATAAATGTATTTATTCTGAAACATTTTTAGACTCCGATAACACGACTGTGGTCAGGTCAGAAGACTTAGAGTCAGATCCACAGATTTAGTTTCGGCATTTCCATTGCCCATCTGAGGAGCTCTTGGGAAACCAAGTGATTCTGCAGCAAGTTGAGACCCCACTCCTTCCCCAGTCATTGAGGAAACCCTATTTTATAAACTTGCAGAATGGGAGAGTTGGAAGGGGGTCCAGGCCAATCTAGATGAGAAGGAATCCAACCTACAACAGCTCTGATGAGTGATCCTTGGAGGGAAATGTGCTACCTTGCATGGCAACCCAATCTATTTTTAGGAAGCCTCTTTCTGGAAACTGTCCTTGTTTTGAGTCAAATTCTGTCTTCTCTTCATCACTCTGAGTTCTACCTTCAAGTTTAATACCCCTTTTTATGCACCATCTCTCCAGATGCTTGAAAACAGCAGTCCTGGTCCCCTGAGCCTTCTCTCCTCCATGTGAAATGTTGCAAGTGCCTGGGAATGAATCATCTTTGCATGACAAGGTTTTGAGTTCCCCCAGCATCCTGGGCATTCCAGCTTGATTGGCCTTCTCAAATGTGATGTTTAGGGTTTGATGATTAGTTTTTCATGGCAATGTTTCAAATTCCCTGAGCATCCTGGGCATCCTAGCTTGTCCATTCTTCCTAAAATGTGGCACTCACACTATGATGTGGAAAACAGCATTTTTTTTTCTCTCACCCAAGCAGGGTGAGGGAGGGACACTCTGATGCTACATATGGAGGGAGAGGATACCTGACTGATGAAATAAATGTTGACCTTGACCCTAAATATTGATGTAAGGATCTTACTGAATGAGTTTCAGAGTTTCTTGGGAAAGAAAAGGGGACCAGGGACCCTCTAGAGAGGTGGTGGAGAAAGATTTGGAAATAGAAGACATTCACAGGACCTTGTCTTATTATGTCTCTTGGACTTCCTTGAAATGCTAGGGACTGCTAGAATAGACGGGTTCAGGGTGAAAATATTTCTTTTCCCTTCTGAACATTGGAGTTGAAGTCACATCTTATTTCTTGCTAAAGAGCTCATTTGCTCATCTATTTTAATCTGTGTAACTGATTTCTGTTTGGTGTTTACTTGGATAAATGAGTTTACTTGTAATTCACTCTTTGTGATGTTATTTTGTGGAAGCAGAATCAGGTGGGAAAGAGTTAAGGTGCTGAATGTAAGCTGCTCTTCTCCTCCTCCTCTTTCTCCTCTTCTTTTTTCTCCTTTTTTGTGAGGCAATTGGGGTTAAGTGACTTGCCCAGGTTCACACAGCTAGTAAGTATCAAGTGTCTGAGGCCGGATTTGACCTCAGGTCCTCCTGACTCCAGGGTCAGTACTTTATCCACTGTGCCACCTAGCTGTCCCTCAAACTCCCTTAAAAGTGACCAGGGAAGCAGGTTTCCTTCTGAGTCTCTAGACTAGACAGGTATCTGAGGTGTGGCACATAGATATAATTCTAACCCAATGTCCCTCTCAGAGGCTGGCATTCAGCCTGAGCTGCACTCTTGGGGGCCTGTCTGCTCCTCAATCCCAGCTGGCATTTTGGAGAAGCAAGCATTGGCTTTTGTCCCCTCTTCAGAGGTGGGCTGGTAAGTCCTCAGACCAGTTATGAGGAAAGGCTTCCTGTGTAAGGTAAGGGAAGATGGTTACATTCAGAAATGAATGTGATAAAAATGCAAGAGATGTAAATAAAAAAATAACAACAAAAATGCCAGACCCAGAACTGAGCACTAGATCAATGAGATTGTCTTTTGAAGGCAGAGCACAATGGGGCCATCATCTCTCTTGGTTTTTTTTTTTTTTTAGTGAGGCAATTGGGGTTAAGTGACTTGCCCAGGGTCACACAGCTAGTAAGTGTGTGTTAAGTGTCTGAGGCTGGATCATCTCTCTTGTTTTGAGGCAATATCCTTCAATTAATCCTATCTGTTTTGGGGTGAGATCAATTTTTGAGACCTCATTCTATTTCTGTCACTCATGTCCTGTGTGGCCTAGGGCTGTTTCCTCAACTTCAAAATAATAGTGATAGACAAAATATAGAGTCAGTGTAGCAAGAGTACTGGACCTGGAGTCAGGAAGATCTAGGTTTAACTTCTGCCTTTGACACTGTAACCCCTCAGAGCTTGACTTTCCTCACCTGTAAAATGAGAAGGGCAGACTCAATGTGCTCAAAGGTTTCTCTCCCCTCTAAATCTATGATCTAATTCCTAATTTCCCTTATGGCTCTCAAATTTTATGATTCAATGGGATCGTTTCCCCAAATTAGTCCCAAAGAGCTCAATTTATGTGGCCCTCAAAAGAGGAAAGATTTGGATTGAATATTTGCAAACCTCTGACAAGTTTTAAATCTTCCCTCTCTTCCCCCAAACTGGTCCTTGTGGTATCATTGGTAAAGCCAACTCCCAATGAGAAAACTCCCTTTTACCAATGCATAGCCCCTTCAAAGCACTTTGGAATCTCAGGACATTGCTTGGGGCATTTAAATGATCATAGATGTCCAATTATTAAGATGTTATTAATGTCAGTGCTTTCTGGCAAGAATTATGCTAGGCAGAGTGAGGATGGGGAGAGAGGGATATACAGATGTCTAGGGCACAGTGGCTGTTCTTACACTCTAATGGAGGTGGTGAGGTTTTATGGATGCATACCTTAATGCAAAGCAATACAAATTGTGCTCCATTTACAAATGAATTGAGTTCCAAAGGAATATTTGTAAGTTAAATGTTCAAAATTGAGTTTCCTTTCCTTCTCTATCCCTTCTTCAACCCTTGATGCAGATCTCATGCAGCAGCTGCTTGTGTGAACATGTTAGAGGGGAGTTTTCTCATTATCAATGCCTCTAGCTTCAGTAAGTCTTCCTTTACTTGGCTTTCAGTTCAGTTCAATTCCAAAAATAGCTTAATGCTCACTAGGTTTCAGGCACTATGCTCATTGCTGGAAGCCTCTCCAGTGGCCAATGGCCATCTTCACAATTCTCTTTGCTGCTCAACACACACACACACACACACACACACACACACACACACACACACACGTAAGTGACCTTACTTGGGCCTGTCCTCATTACTGCATCTAATGTCTAGACTTTTCTCTTTCCCTCATCAAAAATTACCTGTCTTCATGGCCAATGTAGAAATTTGTTTAGCTTGCCTATACACATTTGTTACAAAAATTTTGCTTTCCTTCCTTCCTTCCTTCCTTCCTTCCTTCCTTCCTTCCTTCCTTCCTTCCTTCCTTCCTTCCTTCCTTCCTTCCTTCCTTCCTTCCTTCCTTCCTTCCTTCCTTCCTTCCTTCCTTCCTTCCTTCCTTCCTTCCTTCCTTCCTTCCTTCCTTCCTTCCTTCCTTCCTCTCTTTGTTTCTTTCTCCTATCTTTCTTTTCTTTACAAGACAGGGTGGGGGGGAGGAGGGGAATGGGAGGGAGAGAAAAATGAATGCTTAATTGAAAAAAAAAACCTCAATTAAAAACAACAAAAACCTGCCTGTCCTGAGTTATGGGATCATAAATATATCGCCTAAAGGAACTTCAGAGGTCATCTAATTCAACTCATTTCAGAGATAAGGAACACAGACTCAAGACAGGTTGAGTGGTTATAACCTTAGGTCCTTACACACCACTTTGCAAGGTGACAGCTAATCCATTCAACTAATCTCCATTTTCATATTAGTATGTCCTAGTGGGTCAGCCTGTTATCTTCGGGTAAAACATTAGCATTTAATAGGAGCATTTCTGGAGACTGGGTGCTTTAATTCTAAGAAATGACTGATAAAGGGAGTTATAGCTATTGGAACAGACTGGCAGGTGAGATATTTTAGGGGCAGACAGGCTTTTAGGTGTCTATCAAATGACATCACGGCATTGAGCTTTCCTGTTCCTGTGGTAAAGACTGCAGGGATGTGGGCACTGTGCAAATTAAGTTTTCCCTTATTTGCATACTCGTGCTCAGAGGATCATCTGGCGAATTGGCTCAATTTTCAAATACGATTTGAAAATGTCACACATTTTTTTTTTCCCTCCTGGGATATAAGGAACAACAGTTAATGATTTCCACAGCTAAGAGCTATTGGTTTGAAGACAGAGCTTTCTTCAAAATAAAATAGTGCCGAATGCTTCTCCTCCCTTACAAGTCCAGAAGACCTCACCCATTCCCTTTGGCATCTGCCAAAAGGAGAACAAGGAAAGAAACCTTATCTAAAACCCCTTATGCCCTACTGATTCTAAGCTCATTAGAAAGAGGCAGCAATTATTCCAGATATCCTGGGGAGCCAATAAATGTTTCACACTTTTACAGTGGCTAAAGGATTTGTTTACATTTATTTGAGGGATGAGGAATAGAATATAACGGTCTTTTATTAACAGCTGTGGGGGTGGGTGGGGGTGGACTAGGGGGGCTGTTTCTTTGTAGTCTCACTCTCAAAATACAGAAGCCAGTGTGCTGTGAGGAGTAGATTCACTTGTGTCATGGAACATTTGTCATGCCTAGGGGTCAGGATGAAAAAAAAAAAGCCCACTAGGGTTAAAGAGTATTTGATATTTAAAAATTTTATATTAAGTGCAAACTTATGTAGGAGATATAATTGGGGGTGGGGTAGGTGGGAAGAATGACTGTAAACTGACTCAGTGGTGGAGGGGTGCAGGAAACAACTCTCACACAGGGTATTGAGAGAAATGATAATTAGTAACTGATGATTTGGGAACATTCAGAGTTCCCCCTTTTCTCTGTCCTCATTTCAAGACCTCAGTCTCTGAAGGTCGAACCCACCTCTAATCCCAGGGCTTCTTAAAGTTTTTCCACTCCTGACCCCTTTTTACCTGAGAAAGTTTTATGCGACCCTGGGTATATAAGTATAAAAATAGGTATACATACATAATCTTTTAGTGTTATCATATTTTTGTGACCCCCACATTCATCTATGCAACCCCCATGTGGGGTCATGACCCACAGTTTAAGAAGCTTTGCTCTATAGCATCTCACTCAGCCTTACAAGGAATCTCTAGTCTAAGGTGAATTCCACTCATTCAAGCAAGGGTGGAGACAGACCCTTTTGTCTAAATTATCTAAGGCTGGGGGTGGTCTGGGTACAGAAATAATCTTTCTCTCTCCAAGGGTGGCATGATGCCACTCTCAGCCCCTCATTGGAGTAAACCCACTTCTCTTGGTAAAGTCCAATTGTAATATTAATTCTCTCATTAATTATTAACCAGTCAGAGTTGATTCCCATGTTGGGGACCATATACTCTTCAAAGGGTGTATAAACTGTGAGCCCGCCACCATGATTGTCTTTAGTCTAAGAGAGTCGGCCAAGTGACCAGCCTTTTATTAAAATGCTGGCATGAATAAAATGATTAAATTACTCAGAAATTATGTCTCTTGAACCTTTTTTAAAGGCCACAGCATAGAAGGGGAGCATGGTGGATGTGACCTACCAATGTACCATTAAAAATTGACCTACATGCATCTTTAGCATGCAGATTGTTCTATGCACGTCTTCACCATGCTTTGGGACTTAAAGAGACTCCATATTTGAAGAAGATACTTGAACTGCCTTGTCCCAGGAGTAGGCCAAAAATGTCCAATCTTCAAGATGGCCCTGGAGTCAGGAGGACCTGAGGTCAAGAAAAACCATGAGGCAGAACTCTGAGTCAATAACCAGGTTTTTTTTTGTTTGTTTTTTGGTGAGGCAATTGGGGTTAAGTGACTTGCCCAGGGTCACACAGCTAGTTCAATAATCGGTTATTAAAAGGACCTGGTCTCCTTTAATGAATAGGACCTCAACCCTTCCTCATGATCTGAGATGTCCCCTTCCTCCAGTGCCCTGGTTCTATTGTGCTCGATAACTAGACCATACAGATGGAGTAGGCCAAAAATATAGAATCTGATTGGTGAATGGATCTTGCCCTTGATCCTCCAGGAGGGCCCACGCAAAAAATGGAATCCCATTGGTTGACAAATAGACTCGTGACCTTAACAGACCCATCTTGACCTTCCAGGAGGTCCTACCAAAGTCGATGAGCGGGCTCATGCGGTTAGACTGATGAGCAAATGTCAGAACATCTACATGGGCTGACGGGCCAGTAGAAGGGCAGGCTGCAGTCCAGCAACCAGGGATACTCATTGGCCAAATACTTGTAGGCATCTCCTCCTGTTGGGCAATGAGGAGATAATGAATGAGGGATGGAAAGGCAATGAAATGCAAATCCATGTAATTGAACCAGATCTATTATACTGGGCTTGGTCCTCTGCTCATCAGGAAGAAAGGATGGAGGTTCTCAATGATTAGGCAAGTGAACTTCTTAGTAAGTGACCTTCTGATTATGAAATATACATTTTGGGGCCTTTCATAAAAGGTTTGAGGCTTTTCGAACATTTTTTTTGTGGGGCAATGAAGGTTAAGTGACTTGCCCAGGGTCACACAGCTAGTAAGTGTCAAGTGTCTGAGGCCGGATTTGAACTCAGGTACTCCTGAATCCAGGGCTGGTGCTTTATCCACTGTGCTATCTAGCCTCCCTCGAGGCTTTTTTTAAATAAGAGTTTGGGGTCCTTTATAGGAAAGTATCTATCCTATTTGATTATTTATGATAAGTTGAATAACTAAAGGTATATTGATAAGCATACTATGTTAATTAACTATATGTATATTGATAATAGGTATAATTTATTGATCAAGATTGACTAAGACTAAATGTATATTGATAGTAGGTATAATATATTGATATATTGGTAATTACTGACAATCACTACCCCTATAAAATCACTACATGATTAATACTGATTGGGGTAAAATAAGAGTCCAATGATCAGTTTCACAGAAAACTGTACAGAGGCTTAAAGAGTAGGCATGTCTTTGTATTGGGAGGTTTTGAAAGAAGTGCTAATAAGCCTTGAAATCTAGCCAAAGGGGTAGACATGGATTCGAGTGATGAAGAAGCTAGCAGTCCCAGCAGATTCAATCCATGGAGGCCAGCATTCTTTAACCTAACAAATTGGGTAAACGGTGTTGCTCTAAAGTTTACAACAACACAGGCTGTGTGCTATAGTGGAAAGTAGCTTAGATTTAGATTCAAGGGACCTAGGTTCAAATCTCAGCTCTTCAATTTCTATATGAGAAACTTTGAATAAATCACAAGCATTCTGGCTTTCAGTTTCTTGATCAGTAAAATGAGTTATTTGGAGTATGTGACCTCCAAGGTCCCATTAAAGTCGAAATCTATGATTCTAAGTGGTAGAGAAACCAATTCCAGGCATGTTCCGGAACTAGGTGTAACTGACTGGAAGGGCCAATTGTTAAATTTTCAATGTGATCATTTTTAACTCAGAAATCAGCAAATGCTATAAATTAGGGTTTGATTTATTGTTTTGTTTTATTGATTTTTAGACTTAAGAAAGTAATGGAGAGAATGTTAATAATGCAGATTAAATTAAAAAATTTCTGAGTTTGCACTGCCACCCCCCCCTCCCTTTCCCCCCCTCCCCCAGAGCTGGTTGTTAAACATTTACCTACCATGCCTTCACTGAGAGTTTGCTAGGCCTGTTTGTGAAGGCTAACCTCCCAGGGTTGGGGTGAAGATCAAATGCAATGTTATTTGTAAAGCACTTTGCAAAACTTAAAGGGCTGGTAATTATCATTATTATTATTATATGTTTTGCATTATAAGCCCTGTGTGAATAATGACATTTTGCCCTAGACAGAAGAATTTAATAAAGAAATTGCAAAGAACTAAAAGTCTTAACTTAGATATCCCTTAAGGGAGAGGCATTGCTGAGTCCTATTAGCGATAGAACATGGAAATAATTTGCATTCTAAATTCCTAACTACTTTTTTGGAGGTAGGGATGGGGAGGAGGTATACAGAGGGAGAGATGTTACTTATCCTTACGTATGAGATATTATTAAAATTGTACTTACTTGTTTGGAAGTTTGGTCCCCATGAGGCTCAACATCCAGATGGTTCTGAATATTATATACATGGTTGTGAATCAGAGTTAACTTGGAAGAACTCTTTCTGAAATGAGGAGTGTCCAAAGAAGGTCAGTTTTGCCATATCTTACCTAATGGGTGACCAACGAGTGAACTTGATTTTCCATTTTCCATTCTGTAAAATGGAGATAGTTAGTTGTTCTCAATAAGGGCTATCCTTGAAGTTCCTACAGCCAATAGTGCTTTGTGGTAGGATTCAGAAGAAAGGGGTTTAATGTCTGATTTCCTATTGAGACCAATTTAATGGGAAGGAAGGGGTGGTTTGAAGAGACAGGAGCAATGAAATGTCAAGGGGGGGGGTCAACCCAAAATGGTAGATTGAGGAAGTAATCACATGGTTTTGTTTTTCTTTGTCCTTTTAATTTCCTTCCTTTTTCTTTTTTGTTTTTTTGTTTTTTTGGGGGGTTTTGTGGGGCAATGAGGGTTAAGTGACTTGCCCAGGGTCACACAGCTAGTAAGTGTCAAGTGTCTGAATCTGGATTTGAACTCAGGTCCTCCTGAATCCAGGGCTGGTGCTTTATCCACTGTGCCACCTAGCTGCCCCCCCTTTCTTTTCAATACCATAATGTAGAGCTTCCAAGAACGCAGACCCAGTAATATAGACCCAAGATCTAGAAATAGGCCCCTACT
This sequence comes from Dromiciops gliroides, assembly GCF_019393635.1. Classification (NCBI taxonomy): domain Eukaryota; kingdom Metazoa; phylum Chordata; class Mammalia; order Microbiotheria; family Microbiotheriidae; genus Dromiciops; species Dromiciops gliroides. The sequence goes on along the minus strand of NC_057866.1, from coordinate 123,457,563 downwards.
AGGTAATGCTAGTCTGTGCTCATAATTGGCTGGTTCCAAAATTTTGGAAGAAAAACTTGGTACTTAAGAATAGAAGTGACATTCCAACTTCTATCCGGCAATATTTGTAAAGCCCCAGCAATTATCACACCCCAAAACTTTGCAGAGAAGTCACTATTGGGCAAACCACTTAAGGAACCTTGTGGGCAATTCTGTTTTTTTCATCTGCTGCATGAGAAGTAACAGTCAATCAGTCAGTGACTACCTACCTTGGGTAGTTGGGGATGGGATATTTATTTATTAGGTTATTAAGCTAATAACTCTATAGGCTAAAAGATACCTTCTTTGGTCAAAAGTAAAGTAGCAGGGAGTAATGGATAGAGTACTAGACTTAGACTCTGGAAGAATGGCTCAAAACTCATCTCTGGAAAGAACACTGTGGTACAATGGGAAAGGCACTGCATTTGAATTCAGATGCCTGGGTTGAACCTTAGCTTGTTCCTTACTGCAAGTGTGACTTTGGGTGAGCCAACTTGGCTCTCTGGGCCTCAGTTTCCTTATCTGTAAAATGAAGAATTTAGACAAGATGACTTCCAAGTCCCCTTCCAACTCTCTGTCTATGGTCCTAGGATCTGCATGGTCCTGAGCAGGTCCTGTAGTTTCTCTGAACCTCAGAAAACATTTTTGAGAATAATCCACTAAGTTATGGGAGGGTTGTCATCCGCATCTTTGAGGCATTGAAAGTTGTGCAGAATCATGGCGAAAACCTAATGTAGTATTACTGGTGTTAAAGCCAGACAGGAGTATGGGACTCCTTTACAATTTTTACTTTTAGAAGGAGAGAAAGACTTCACTTGTCTAAGTAGGGTAGGCTTCTCTTTCTTATGTCAGAGGGAGATTCTCTTGTGTCTAAGATCTTAGAAATCCTTAAAAATGTGGTGGGAAAAGTCCTGGGTGATTCTATCCTCCAGGCACCAATGCTAGGAATTCAGGCCCTGTGGCCTCACCAACAGGATTAAAAATTGGTCACAGGAGCAGAGCACCCTGGTTCCTTCTCACTGAGCAAAATGGCTCCAGCAGCTTAGAATGTGCTGACTGGCCAGACGTGTCTGCAGCAGTAGCAGCAGTGCTGGCTCCGATGTTATGGTCATGGGGAATGTATTAATAGGCTTTGAAACAGATCAGTAGCCCTGTAAGAAAGTCCTCCTTTCTCTGCTGAATGCAATTCTTTCCCTTGAGGGCACTGGAAAAGAAACCAGTACTGCTGCCTGATAATGTGCTCCTGCTCTGGGTTTTCCCCAGGAGCGCTGATCAGTATTGGCTCTGTAACTAGGCCTGATAATAGATAACTGTTGTGTCTCATTTTTTAAAGGAAAGATATAGGATGTTTTGATTTGGCCAAAAATTGCTCTTCCATCAACTATTTATGAAAAAAAGGAGATGGATTGAGAGGGAGATAGGATGTATGTATGAGTTAAGCAATCGACAAGCATTTATTAAGCATCTAATATACATTAAATTCTGTGCTAGGTGCTGGGATAGAAGTACAAAGAATAAAACAATCCCTATTTGCAAGGAATGTATCCAAATGGTAGGTGTAATAAGAACATATAAACATAAGTATAAAGTACAAGTGTAAAGAAATATAAATATATGCGAAGTAGTTCAATACAAGATAATTTGGAAGAGTGGAAATTACCAGTTGAGGGATCAGGAAAGGCTTTATTAAAAATAAATGTTGCTTGAATAGCATCTCTTTTTTGTTATCTTTTAAAATTGCCATCTTCTGGTTTTTACATCATCATAGTTATCCCAAGTATTTCTTCCTTTTCCCCTTCCAGAAAGCCATCCATCCCCCTATAACAAATAGAATTTTTTTAGAGAGGAAAAAAAATGAGCGCAAGTAATCAATACGTTGAAAAAGTCCAAAAACACGTGTAAAATGAAACACTTGTGGACCTTTCCCTTTCCATTTTTTCTTCTACCTCTCTAACTTTATCTTCAAAGTCCTTTTTGAGCACTTCTATGACTTGAGACCAATTCGTATTTTTCTTGGAAGCTTCAGATATAGGGGCCCTGATGCTGACATCTTCCTCTGAGGGTGCCCCTTGGTCTTCCTTGTTACTGAAGAAACTTTCTATGGTCCTCACCTTTCTCTGTTGGCTCATCTTGCCTTTCTTTTACTAGACTTTTAGCTCCTTAAAGTGGGGCACTGTTTCCAGGCTGCAGCATCCCAAGCTTAAGAAGTCCCAGGTGGTATGATTTAAGGAGAATCAGGTTCTTCCTTCACCTGGCCTGTTTCCTGGTCCTAGATGACCCCAGACCAACTTGCTAATCAACCAGCTTTGTGTGTTGTGGTTGTTAGCTCTGATGAGCCTGTGCCCCTCCCCCACCTGGGCCACTGCTACTCAAGCCTACCTCCTGGTTCTCAGCAGTGGTGTAAAATCCAAGTTCTGCCTTAGCACCAGCATAGACCCCTGTAGTCTCTCCCCTGCCCAGGGCTCAGCCCACTCACCAGACTGTGAGCTTAGTTCCAGAAGACACTGGCCCTTCAGCTGATTCAGAGGCTCTGGGGGGGTCTCCTTCTCTGGCAAGGACTTCCTGGGACTGGATCTGTGTCAGGGTGACTGTGGGGTTGGGCCCAATTCCTGTATCAGCACAGCAGCTCCCTCCTTCTGACCTTCCAAGCCGTTCTTGGTTAGAAGATGATTTCAGCACATTCTTCTGTGAGTTTTGCTGCTCCGGGAATTTTCCTATGGCGTTATTTGGATGTTTTTTGGAGCGATTGTGTCATGAGTTCGGGAGCTCACTGCCTTTCCAGACCTTTCCCCCTCCATATGGAAAGGGCTGGATTGGGAGTGTCCTTGAATGTGTCTTTATTCGAGTCCTGATGGATCTTTATAAAGGCACAGATATGGGAAATCAAAATTTGTGTGTAAGGAATAGCAACAATGCCAGTTTGGCCAGACTAGGGAGCATGTGAAGGAGAGTAATGTGCAATGAGCCTGGAAAGGTGGCTTGTAGTTAGTTAGGTTGTGAAGGGATTTAAAGGACAAACACTGGAGTTTTTGTTTGATTGTAGAGGTAATAGGGAGCCACTGGACTCTATTGAGCAAGGGAGTGACATGGTCAGACTTGTGCTTTTGGAATATCATTTCTTTCCTTTCTTTTCTTTTTCTTTTCTTTTCCTTTTCCTTTTCCTTTCCTTTTCCTTTCCTTTCCTTTCCTTTCCTTTCCTTTCCTTTCCTTTCCTTTCCTTTCCTTTCCTTTCCTTTCCTTTCCTTTCCTTTCCTTTCCTTTCCTTTCCTTTCCTTTCCTTTCCTTTCCTTTCCTTTCCTTTCCTTTCCTTTCCTTTCCTTTCCTTTCCTTTCCTTTCCTTTCCTTTCCTTTCCTTTCCTTTCCTTTCCTTTCCTTTCCTTTCCTTTCCTTTCCTTTCCTTTCCTTTCCTTTCCTTTCCTTTCCTTTCCTTTCCTTTCCTTTCCTTTCCTTTCCTTTCCTTTCCTTTCCTTTCCTTTCCTTTCCTTTCCTTTCCTTTCCTTTCCTTTCCTTTCCTTTCCTTTCCTTTCCTTTCCTTTCCTTTCCTTTCCTTTCCTTTCCTTTCCTTTCCTTTCCTTTCCTTTCTTTTCTTTTCTTTTCTTTTCCGGTAGGGTCACACAGCTAGTAAGTATCAAGTGTCTGAGGCCGAATTTGAACTCGGGTCCTCCTGAATCCAGGGTTGGTGCTTTATCCACTGCACCACCTAACTGGCCCCTTGGAATATCATTTGAAAGAGAGTTGTATCAAATACTACAGCAATGTTTTTTGAGAAGTTGAAAGGATGAAGATGAAGGCTGAGATGCTACATACTTATTACAATAATTGATGAAGCAAATGCTCTGACTTTGTTGTACTCTGGGATAAAATGATAATGGAAGTACAGATTCAGGGAAAGGGAAGAGGGAAAGGAATAAGCATTTACATAGCCCCTTCTATGTGCCAGACACTGTTCTAAGTGGTTTGTTTTATTTTGTTTTACAAATATTATCTCATTTGACCCTCATGATTCCCGTGCCAGGTAGGTGGTATTATTCTCTTCATTTTACAGTTGAGGAAACTGAGGCAGACAGAGGTTAAGTGACTTGCCCAAGGTCACGTAGCTAATAAGTGTATGAGGTCAGATTCAAACTTGGGTCACAGAACTCTATCCACTAATTGCCTCTCCTTCAGGGGCATACTCTTCCCTATACCACTTGAGCCCTGGGGAGATTTGGCCCAGACTTCTACAAAGCATCATGTCCACATGTGGCATTGCTGTTGGATGAGCCCTTGTTTCATCTACCAGTTTGCTCCTGATTCCTTATGGTCTTGAAGCTGGACCAGCTGGCCATAGACCTCATCATGGACTTAACTCTTGGACCTCTCAAAGATTACCAGGTCATACAACCAATCTTCTTTCCCTAAAACAAAGAAGCAAATGCTGAGCCAAGAACTAAGTCTTATATTCACAGGTTATCAGGTCTGCCTCAGTTAGAGATGGCTTACAGCATGGTTTCTTCTCTCACTGAAACATCCCCAGTCAGGAAGAAGACAAAATCAAGAGAAGGGACATGCCTGACTACTACCTCTTGAATACGTCCCTAGTTCCTACTCCGTAGCCATAGTCAATCAGAGGCTCCTATTGACCACAAGGTTAGTAGAGGAGCCAGGTATAGAATTTCTGAGCAAGCTCCAAATCTCTCCAAGGTATTTCCATTACATATCATCATGGGACTCCAGGAAGCAGTCCCCTCAAGCCTCTTCTACATGGGGAAATCTCATCAGCTGAGCATGTGGTTGCCTACTCATAAGAACTAGGTCCCATGAAACTGCTGTGATTTCACAGGACTCTGAAGTCCCATTAGGGACTATTTAATCAACTTACACTGAGGAAACTGAGGCTCAGTAAGGCACAAGATCACGTGGGTCATACAAGATAGAGTTGAGATTTTTTTTTTTTTTTGTGAGGCAATTGGGGTTTAGTGACTTACCCAGGGTCACACAGCTAGAAAATGTTAAGTGTCTGGGGCTGGATTTGAACTCAAGTACTCCTGACTCCAGGGCCGGTGCTCTATCCACTGCACCACCTAGCTGCCCCCTGGAGCTAAGATTTAAACCAATTCTTATGGGAGGGCCAGTGCCCTTTCTGTTACCTCCTGCTGCCTCAGGGGCACAGTGATTCTCTCTAAAAGAATGGCTTTGCATGCATACCAGTGTAATTATTGAAAATATTTATAAATCTAAGAATAAAGTTTCTGTTCTGAGCAAATCTCTGACTTACTCTTCCATAATGGGAGTAGATGGAGACCGATAAATTTAAACTTAACATAGACAAGTAAGGCTTTCAATTCATTAAATTGTTTTTACTCCTGGTAAATTTCCAGCTCTCATTCATGTGGTCAGAGGGCCAGATTAATTCGTCCACAGCTGCTCTTTAATCTCAGCATATTTTCCTGCTCTTTGCACATCCCCACATAAATTATCATCATCCTTTAAAAGAAACATGGGTAGCAGGCAGAGTTTTGTGTACTTCTCCATGGCAACGCCCAGTGGAGCAAACCTTTTGTTCCTCCTGTGTTTATATATAAACTACGTTGTATAGCTGTTGAAAACCTTTGATTTTTCCTAGTGAACTTTCAAAAGAAAAAAAAAAGGCCGCATTTTTTTCTGTTTTGACAACAAACATGAGCTTGGTGTATTTCTATACCCAATTCTATACCTTGAAATGTCTCTCCAAAAGGCTAATCCCTATAAAAGCATGTTCATATGTATCTTCTTGAAAAGGTAAGAAATTAGGCAAGTATTCTAAGAAGTTTAAAAGACTAAGGGATCACATTAGGCATTAACACTATCCCCACACCCCAGATTTTTAAAAAATGCAGTATGGTTGGGGTGAGAAATGTTCAGGTAAACAGCTATATTGTTTGTTTATTTTTTTTAAGTCAAACTTTTTATTCTTTTGTTTTGTTTTGTTTTTGTTGTTGTTGTTCCAAATTCTCTACAGCTGAATTATTTTGGCTGGAGAGCATAAAGGACAAAGTGGAAACAGGCAAAGGAGCAGATGATAAATCGTGTATAAAGAAGCTAAGCCTTATTTGGAGCCATGATCTTTTTAATATTACATCTCAGTGGTTCTTGAAAAGCAGAGTACTGTCACTAAGAGCAAAGAACCAGAGGGTTTTTATGAAAGAAAGGGATCTTGGAGATCACAGGATCATAGATGTAGAGCAAGGAAACTAAGAAGTCACCTAGTTCAATCCCCCTCCCCCACCTATTTTGCAGATGAGAAAATTGGAGTTTAGAGAGTAACCAACCTGCCTGAGGTCGCACAGGTGGTAAGTGGCATAAGTGGGGATTTGTATCCAGGGACTCTGACTCCAAATTCCTCTCTGGTTCAAAGGAGATAGAGTGCAGAACTTGAGTCAGGAAGACCAGAGTTCAGATCCTCACTTCAGACACTTACCATGTGACCCTCATCTATAAACTAGGAATAACAATAGCAGCTATTTCAATGGGCGGCTATATAAATGTTACTGTTGTTGTTGAACAGCAACCTGTCCTAGTGGATAGAGAACTGAATGCAGAAGGACCTGGGTTCAGGTTTTATCTCTGACTCACATACATACTGACTGTGGTCCTTATATATTTCTGTCTGCTTTAAGCAACTTTCTAAGAGAAGACACAGAGAAGGTAATGACCAACATCGGAAGAGGGAGTTTTCTCACATCAATGAAATCCAGGTCCAGTCCACATCTCTAACCTATTATTGTTGTAATGCAGATAGGAAATGCGCCTAGAGATGTAAAGTGACTTAGCAAAGATCTCACAGAGGTTTTGGCTAGTTATCAGAGTTGCTGTGTTGAAGTTAGTTTTTATGGATCCTTGCTTGTGGGGGCTTTGGCATCTTTCATGGAAAGCCCATGACTGGAACCATTTGGAAAGTTTGAGTCTTAAATTTCCAGTCTTTATAGAATGAAGAGGCACTTGCTCTCTCCATCGAGAATTTCCTAGCCATTAATGAACCACTGGAGTGACAAAAGCTCTCTAGTCGTGACTTCCAGTAGACATTAGGAAATGCCAGACCCAGAGGGCCTTATTGGGTTGTGAAAAATGAAAATGCAACAAGAAATCATCTTTCTCACCATTAGAAGAAAAGAAACAAAACCACATCATCATTAAAACTTCTCAGTTTCTTTTTTTTTTTTTTTTTGCAGGGCAATGGGGGTTAAGTGACTTGCCCAGGGTCACATAGCTAGTGTCAAGTGTCTGAGGCTAGATTTGAACTCAGGTCCTCCTGAATCCAAGGCCGGTGCTTTATCCGCTGCGCCACCTAGCTGCTCCCAAAACTTCTTAGTTTCAATCATAGAATTCTACTTGAGCTCTGCTGCCTTTGTAAGCTGTTCCCGTTGTAGTCGTTTGGAAACCAGACATCTTCAATCTGGACCCTCCTGTTCCTGTTTTAAATATTCATTGCTAAAATGTTTCTCTGTCTGGGATTTGCTGAGAATGCCTTGGGCAAGGAACTTAACAAGAACTTAGTGCCTTCTTGTGAAGATGGATGGTAAGAACAAACATATCAGAGACCCGATTAATATTGACCCCATCTGCAGAAAGCCAAATTTAGGTGCTCTGTTCCTAGTGGTATATAGACTAGATTCTCACACTAACGTTACTGACCCAGCATTCATTCTAGAATTATAGGTAGAAAGTAAAAAGGACTCAGATCTTTTCTTGTAATAACATTGTAATAAATCACCAGGCATTGGTGACTCCAGAAACAGCAGGGTGCGGTGGAGAATGGATTGACCTAGGAATTCAAAATCATGTGTTCTAGCCCCAGTTTTAATGAGCTGTGTGATCTTGGGCTAGCCATTTCGTTTGCTGTCAATCAGTGTCCTCAATTATAAAATATGGGCAAACCAGATCGGTATTTTCCACATCAAACTCTACTGTAGACCCCAGAAAATACTTGAATTTTCTATAAAGGACCACATGGCCCTCTGCAGGCTGCCTCACTGAGGAGCAGAGAAAGGAAAAAGCTACAGAGAAAAGGAAGAATCAAGTTGTTAAGTTTAGAGAAATTAAGGAAGTGGAAGTTTTTTTGAGCATGATAAAAATTTGCCTTCAAATAATTCTGGTTAATGGACTAGAAGTATGGGGAGCACTGGACTAGATAGACACCATCTTTATGGCCAGAGATCTGATTTATTGAAAGTCAAATAAAAGTATGTACCATTTGTAGACACCTGGAGAACTATAACTATCATGTGTTATTGTGGAAGGAGTTAGGGTCTCAAATGGGTGTCAGGGTTGGAAAGGACCAAACAGGTTACCTATGTAAGCCTCATCTGAGTAAGAATCTCCCCTACAGCCCCACCCCTGACCCTCAAAGTGATCATTGAGCCTCTGTTTGGGGAGCTCTAATAAGGAGGAAACCACTGGCTCCTGAGGATGGTCATCTCACTTTCAGATATCTCTAGTTGTTATTAGGGAAGGATAGTGATGTAAAAGAAAGGTAGGCTGGGATCAGTGTGTGTGTGTGTGTGTGTGTGTGTGTGTGTGTGTGTGTGTGTTTGAGGGTGGGGGTCATCTACACCAGGCTGAAGAGTTTTTATTTTATCCTAGAGTCTGTATTTAATATAGGAAACCATGAAAGATTTTAAGAGCAGTGGTGAGTGAAATGGTTCCCTCCCCCCTTTTATTTAGAATTTAATTTTTTCCCCTAAATTACATGTAAAAACAAATTTTGTTTGTTTCTTTTTTTTTTCTTTTGCGGGGCAATGGGGGTTAAGTGACTTGGCCACACACTTGGTCACACAGCTAGTAAGTGTCAAGTGTCTGAGGTTGGATTTGAACTCAGGTCCTCCTGAATCCAGGACCAGTGATGTGGTTTTGACCTGGGTTTTCAGGAACTTATTTTGGCAGCTGTGTGGAAGATGAATTGAAGAAAGGAACAATTAAAAGCAGAGAGACCAATTAGGAATAGTCCAAGTGGGAGATAATAATAAGCATAAAAATGTGATGATTATGATGATAACTAGTATTTTATTAAATACCTAATATCTTATCTCATTTGAGCCTCACTAGGGTCCTGTGAGGCAAGTCCTATTATTATTCTCATCTTAAAGATAAGAAAACCGAAACTAAGCAAGGTTAAATAACTTACTCAAGGCCACACAGCTAGTCAGTGTCAATATTTGAATTTGTGTCTTTCTGACTCCCAAGTCTATCACTGTATCTATTGGACTACCTAGCTGTCTCAGAGATGACCTGACCTACCATATGGGCTGTGTGAATGGAGAGTGGGGAGCAGATGCAGGAGATGCTGGAGAAGTAGAATTAGAAATTGATTGATTATTGTAGATGAGGGATAGGGAAGAATACAGGATGATTTTGAGATTACCTGCCTGGAACGACAATGATGCCTTGGACAGAAGTAGGAAAGTTTGAAGGAGAAGTGCCTTAGTCTCTGGCCTGCTCTTTTCAGCTCTGGCCATTCACAGGTTAGAGGCTGGTTCTGAGCAGTTGACTGGGTGGAGTGAGATAAATTCTGTTTATATAAATGTTGGGTTTGAGATGCTAATAGGATATCCAGGGAGAGATTTCCAGTAGGTGATGCAATACTGGAGTTTAGGAGAAAGATTTGATTTAGAGGCGAAGATTTGTCTGTGTTGTATTTTTTTTTCTGCAAAAGAGATGGTGATTAAACTTGTGGGAACTGGTGAAGTCACCAAGATATTGGGTATAAAAAGAGGAGAAAAGGATCCAGGCCTTAGCCTCAGGGGAAACCCACAGTTAGGGGGTGGTAAGAGTTTGATGACCCATTGAAGGAGCCTGAAGAAAGAGTGCTCAGACAGAGCAGAAAACCAGAAAAGCAATATCAACCAAAATCAAGGAAGGTGGGAGTATCCAAGAGGAGAGGAGAATCAATAGGGTCAAGAGCTTCAGAAAGATCAAAGAGAATCAGGACTGAGAAAAGCATCATTGGCTCAAGCTGTTAAAATGTCATTGGCAGTCTTTGGCAGAGAAGTTTCTTTTTTTCTTCTTCTTTTTTTTTTTTTTAGTGAGGCAATTGGGGTTAAGTGACTTGCCCAGGGTCACACAGCTAGTAAGTGTTAAGTGTCTGAGGCCAGATTTGAACTCAGGTCCTCCTGACTCCAGGGCCGGTGCGCCACCTAGCTGCCCAAAATTGTTTTTTGTTTGTTTGTTTTTTTTTTTAGTGAGGCAATTGGGCTTAAGTGACTTGCCCAGGGTCACACAGCTAGTAAGCATTAAGTATCTGAGGCCGGATTTGAACTCAGGTACGGTGCTCTGTCCACTGTACCATCTAGCTGCCCCAGCAGAGAAGTTTCTGCAGGACAGTTGAGCTGGAAACCAGATAGAGGGGCTGAGAGAGTAGTGAAAAAGATGTCATTTTCTACAAGAAATAGTTGACTGTAGACAGCTCTTAGAGAACTGGGAAGTGAATGGGAAAAGAAATGTCAGAGTGCTAGCTCAAGGGAATGGCAGGGTCAAGTGAGGATAGGAGAGATCTGAGTATACTTAGAGGCAGCTGGATTAACTCAAGGAGAACCACATCTTCTACATAGAGACCAGGAACTGGCCACCTCAGGGTCAGAAATCATTCATAAAATAGGGGAGGAATAGCAAAACCATTTGAAATAGAGTAGGCACTCATTCATTGGGGACTGACTGAATGAGCTATGGCGTGTGTACATGAAGGCATATCATTGCCCCATAAATAATGATGAACAAAAGGCAGCATAATGTAGTAGACAGAGTCAGCCTTAGAGCCAGAATGGTTGGATTCGAATCCTTCCTTTGATACAGACTGTGTGTCTCTGAACAAATCATTTTACTTCTCAGCTCCCCCTAGGAAATTCTCTAAGACTTTAAGTTTCAGTGAAGTTGCTGAGCACCAAGAAACTCTCTGGGGCAGCTAGGTGGCACAGTGGATAGAGCACCAGCCCTGGAGTCAGGAGGAGCTGAGTTCAAATCCGGCCTCAGACACTTAACACTTACTAGCTGTATGACCCTGGGCAAGTCACTTAACCCCAATTGCCTCATCAAAAAAAAAAAAAAGAAAAGAAAGAAACTCCCTATACCCATGAAATCACAAGTCCTGACCATCCTTCCTTCCCTAACCCTCTCCCTGGAAAAAAAAGAGTAATAAGAAATACTCATGAGGAGAAACATGATCAATGGATGCAGAGTGAAGCCAATAGGCTTAAGACCACGATCATATTAAAAAACAACAACAACCCAATCCTCAAAAGCCATCAGAATTCAGGATGTGTGATGACCAGTCTTGACTCAGGAGGACTGAGGACTGTCAATAGAAAGGTGGCAGATTAAAGATGCAGGATGAGACATAGACTGACAATCATGGTCAAAGCGAAGATTTGTTGTTTTGATGAACTGGACTTCTTGGATACAAGAGAGGGTTCTATTGTTGGGGAAGGGAGTAGTTGACAGTGATGTAGAAAAAAAGAATGTCAACAAAATATTAACAAATGAAACAGGGGAGGTTTAGAGAAGGGAGGCATTCACAAAAAGCAAAACAGAACAAAACACCCCAAAACCCAGACATTAAAAAAAGAAAAAGGAACTAAAATGTTTAAACTTTTTACTTGAGAGGCTAGTAACAATAGGTAGTGTTTGTTCACCACTTTAAGATTTGCAAAGCGCTTTATAAATATTGCCTCATTTGATCCTCACAACAACCCTGGGGAGTAGGTGCTATTATTAAAGCCATTTTATAGATGGAGAAACTGAGGCAGAAAGAGATTAAGTGGACTTGCTCCAGGTCACACAGGTAGTAAATATTGGTGGCTGGATTTGACCTCAGACCTTCCTTATTTCAGGTCTATCACTGGTCACCTGGCTGCCAAAGGCAAACTGACTGTATCCACGTTATCTATCTATGTCTTTTAAATAAAGCAAATGGCCACTGGGGAATGACCAAGAATAAACATTAGACAATCTGATGGCCTGCTGACATCATCCCTTAGTTGGAATATGAATAGGCAGGTATAAGGTATCTCCAAAAGATAGCAAGGGGAAAGAAGCCAATAAGACTAAGGTTTAGAGAGGGCAAGGGGACACATTCCAATGCTTTTCTCTCTTCTCTTTTGCCTCGTTCTGTTTGCATCGTGTAGAATTAGGTGGGAAGTGAGTGTTTCATTGTTGAGCACTAAAAATAAAATCTTTGGTATATTTGTACCACTTCAAATAAACAAACAGTCAGGCCTGTGAAGTCTGTTTTCCTTTGACCACATTTTTATTGGACAAATGAAAAACACTCTCTTCTTACAAAGAACCCATGTTTTGCAGCACCTCCTGGATCCTGGCATTTCATCCTAATCCCAAATCTCATTATTCCATGGAGAATCCCAGATGCCATTTAAAGGTGACATTTATTTATTTACTCAAAATGCAAGCTTTTCTTCCATGTGTGACTTGAGGAATGTGGATTAAATTAAACTCCTGGCACCCTGGACTTTGTAGAGAATGAGGATTACTCTGTTGGCCAATGCTCTTAATGCTAAATTAGAAGGTCAGGTTATGGTATGCAAGACAGGGCAATTTATCCTACTTTAGGAGTGAGAACCAAATATACAAAATGAAGCCTATAGACAAAAGCAGCGAGATGTTTGCTTTGGGCGGTAGGACAGTTTCATCAAAGCAATTTAAAAAAAAAAATAGATAAGGAAACTGATGAGTTGCACCAAGTCACATGAGTGGTAAATAATAAAGAGGGCCTTTGAACTCAGGTCCTTTAAGTCTAAATTCAATGCTCTGCCCTTGCCAAGACATCTTTTGAAAAGCCAGAGGGCATCTGAAGTGCCATGAAGTTTGCAGCTGTAAGAAACCATGAATCACGTGGATATCCACAAAAATGTCTCAGAGGAAACGATTTTGCAGTTTTGTAAACAAGAGATTTGGGATTTGTAAAGAACAGCTAGCTTCTGCATGCCAGGAACAGAGTGCTTTTCATCTAATTCAATTTAACAAATGTGTCCTAAGCATCCATTGTGGGCACGGAGATCCTCGTGTTAGAGACACCTGTACATGACATGTCTTTCTTTCTTTCTTTTTTTTTTCAGTGAGGCAATTGGGGTTAAGTGACTTGCCCAGGGTCACACAGCTAGTAAGTGTTAATTGTCTGAGGCCGGATTTGAACTCAGGTACTCCTGACTCCAGGGCCGGTGCTCTATCCACTGCGCCACCTAGCTGCCCCCTGTACATGACATGTCAATAGTATTGGCTCTACGCACCCATTCTGCCCAGCTCCTTCTCAGAAACTGCGACCCCCCCCCCCCCACTTCTTTCTTGAAAGGGCCCCTCCAGAAGGTAGGAGTTGAGATGACTTTTCAGGGAAGTCAAGGAAGCTAAGAAACAGGTGAGGAAGGAGAACACTCTAGGGATGAGGGGTAGCCAGTCCAAAGGCAAGCAGTCAGGAGATGGAGTGGCATGGGCGAGGAACCACAGATAGGCCGGTGTCTCTGGCTTGTAGAGTAGATGGAAGGGAGGAAAATAGAAGACTAGAAAGGCTGGAAGGGGTCAGATTACAGGCAGATTGTAGATTTAAAACTGGAAAGTCTGAATCCTAGAGGTCTTCAAGTCTAATCCACTCATTTTGTTGTTCAGTCGTTTCAGTCATGTCTGACTCGTTGTGACCCCATTTGGGGTTTTCTTGGCAAAGACACTGGAATGGTTTGCCATTTCCTCCTCCAGCTCATTTGACATATGAGGAAACTGAGGCAAACAGGATCAAGTGACTTACCCAGTGTCACAGAGCTAGTGTCTAAGGCTAGATTTGAACTCATGAAGATGAATCTTCCTGACTTCAGGCCTGACACTATCCACTGAACTACCTAGCTGCCTCCCATTCATTAAACTGTGGCACAAAGTGAAGAAGTAAATGAGGTGGGAAGTGAGTATTTCATTGTCGAGCACTAAAAAGAAAATCTCTGGTATATTTGTACCACTTCAAATAAACAGTCAGGCCTGAGAAATCTTCCCTTGATCACATTTTTATTGGACAAATTAAAAAGCTAGATATAGAGTTGATGGAAGGTAATCTCAGAGGTGAAGGAACTAGGAGAAGCTTTTGTCAGAAAGTGAGATTTGAGCCGAGTCCGGAAGAAAGTTAGGAAGCCAAAAGCAGAGAGGAGGTAGAAGAAGATCCCAGGAATGGGGGAACAACCAGTTAGAAGATTCCCTTACCATCCTTGTAACTTGTTCTCTTCCCTGGCCATTTAGTATTTAGAGATCAGCCCTGGACAGAAGCACGACCTAATCATATTCCAAAAACTGGAGTAAAGGGGAAGATGGTAAGAGATGATGTCAAGTGTTGTGAGATGAGGAGAGGGGGAAAGGGGGACCTCAGAGAGAATGGTTATAATTCAGGATTGAAGTTTGGCAAGGCGTGAATGGCAATAGGACAAATGATCTGGTAAATTAAGGGGTCAAAAATGGAGAAGGAAAACAGTGTAATCAGAACAGGAGTGATGGCTTGGGAAATTACCAAGGCATGAAAGGATTGGAGGTTACAGTGAAGATCAAGAATAGGTTTAACAGTAGTAAGGTGTCAGGAGAGATTGAAATATCAGAGGTTTTGATTGGATAAAGGGATTTTGGAGTTCTTGACCAAGGAAGTGGAATACTTGTGAGATGGGAAGATTGAGTGGATGACCATCCATCCCTATGTGTAGATGAGGTGGAAAAGAGAAATAAGGCATGGGAGTTGAATCATTTGGAGAACTAGGAGGTAGAGCATTGGAGGGAACATCAACATATTTACTGAGGAACTTTAGCATAAGGACAAGAGTTGGGGTGGAAAGAGAGGCACTCAATTCGTTGAGAAGGCAGAGAAAATATTTTGAGCACTAGGTGATAATAGTGAACAGGATCTCAATTGAGTGAAAATTTTGGATAGAATGAATCTCAAAGGAAGAGGGACTGCTGAATGATAGCACAGAGAGAGTATGGAAATGACCAAGAGGAGTAAAGAGCAGGAAGTAATTGGACTCTCCCTTTGGGACCTGTGAGCTGGGAGGACAAGGGAGAAGGTTCATACAGTTCTGAAAGGATGACATTATCTTGCCTAATGATAGGCTTATGCCTTCATAAAAACAGAGGGTAACTTTTGGGAATAAATGATTTCATACTATTTTAACTTTCTCTGAGGCAATCTCCAAGTGGAGGCAACCCACTAATCAAAGTGGTGTTTGAAGATTGTGCCAGTGAGAGCAGGAAATGAAAATAGGAAATATCATAGTTAAGTCTGCTGTCTTAAGACTGGATTTGTTGTCTGTTTTGTTAGGATGATTATAATTAACGAATGTGGGTGATTGACACTTTCTCATCATGATGCTTTACCATTTCAAGGGGCCCCACCAATTACTTAAATTCATCACCAGGGCAGAGACTAAGAAACCATACCAAGAGATTGACTAGAAATGAAGAATACATTTTCCTTTTCACAGTAACAGCTTATGTTCAGATAGTTGGAGAAAACCACCCTTCTGGTCTCCCTGAAAGTTACCAACAACATATTGCATGCACAATTTTAGTGTGGTTTTTTTAACACTCAATAATTTTAATACTCGCTTAATAGTCAGAGCAGGTATATGTACAGTAAGAAGAGTCCCTGACCACAAGTGAATTATCATGAGTTCAGAGCTTTTCATATTTGTATAGGAAAGAGAAAAAGATAAGTGCTTTCTATCAGTGATGTTAGTCTACCTGATTTCCTACAGAGTTAGCAAGGGGAATACCTACCTATTCCATTCTTGTGCAAAATTCCCAGCCAACAATTTTGAACTATAATACTAATTATTATGTGGCATTTATATGATGCTTTAAAGTTTGCAAAGATCTTCACAAATATCTCATAATTTCCAACCCTGGGAGGTAGGTGGTGCTATGTTATTCTCATTTTACAGATGAGAAAACTGAGGCAGGTGGAGGTTAATTGTGACTTCCACAAGGTCACATAGCTAGGTGCTAGGTACAAAGAGGTATCGGAAATGACCTCTGCCTCAAAAGACTAGAGACTTGTAAGGAGAAAACATTTTTAGACTTGAAAAAGTACAAAATTGTGTTTCCAAGTGAGCCCTCTAGAGGCATTCAGAGAATGTCAGAGTGGGAGGGTCATCGAGTTCAACCTGTATCTGACTGGGAATCACCATACAAGGGATCATTCAGTCTATGCTTGACAGCCTCTGATGAGGTTCTCATTATCTTCTGAGGCATCCTGTTCTACTTCTGGGTGCCTCCAATTGTTAACTCATAGCTGATAGTTTTCTCTGCAAATTCTGTGCAGTGCTTCCAGTTCTGACCTCTGGGATAAGGAGGAGTCTAATCCCTCTTATACAGAACAATCCTGAAAAGAGGTAAAAAATGTTTAGAATAATATCTGAGATAAAGCGTGAGCAGATCTCATTTTTCATATTTGAGATAAAAACCTTTGGGCATTCAGAGGTGCATAGACTGAGTAATGGATTGAGAATCCTTTACTGTAATAAGCACTAGGCTCTAGGGAACCTTGGGTCAACAGCCATTCTTTCCAAGCTGCCATTCGCAGTATTTAGTTTTTGCTGGACAAAAATAGAGCCTTTCATAGAGATGGCTTATTATTTGTTTTTCATTTGTGCTCATAACCAAATGTAAACTTCTGTCTATCAATAATAAATTCTAAAGTTACTAGGATCATTAAGGACAAACCTCATAAACAAAACACTTGAGGCAGATTTATTTCCAAGTCAGAAGTCTAATGTCTCTCCCTTGGAAATATCCAGTGAAGATTTATAAATACTTAGAAATAATCTCTCTAAAGTGCTAATGAAACTAACAGACCAATAGCAATGTCTAGAGCCAGACATTGGGAGGGATGGCACCATCCAGCCATTCCCATGAGTTTTTGCCAGTGTCCCTTGTGCCCTGACCTGTAATATGGCAGTTAGGATATTAGTTCCAGGCTTGTCATGGCCCAGAAGGACCACGCAGGGAAACTTGGTGTTTCCACTGTAGTACATGACATCTGGCTATTGGAAAGGTTTAATTAACCTGATTCTCTCTGGGGAAAGGAGCTGTGGGTTCAGGATGGTGGCTGTGGTCCTCAAAATCACAGAATCATCAAACATCATCTGAAAGGATATTCGGAAATCAGCTAGTTCAATTGTCTCATTTTATAAAGAGACTGTGTCTCTAAAGGAGAAGTGATTCGTCCAAGGTTATAAAAGTGAGAAGTTAAAGTACCAAGACTTGAAACTAACCCATCTGACTCCAAATCTCATACCCTTTCTAAGATACCACATGAAGCACAACCTTAAAATTAGTTTATACTCTCAATTTTGTTTATGTCTCATATCTTATTAGCCACCAAGTGTTCCTAAACAGTGTCTCAAGGTCAAGACCCTATAATTCATGACTATATATCGGAGTGGTTTCCTCACTGGTCTCTCTTTTTTTGTTTTGTTTTGTTTTGTTTTTGTTTTTTCGGGGCAATGGGGGTTAAGTGACTTGCCCAGGGTCACACAGCTAGTAAGTGTCAAGTGTCTGAGGTCGGATTTGAACTCAGGTACTCTTGAATCCAGGGTCAGTGCTTTATCTACTGTGCCACCTAGCTGCCCCCCTCACTGGTCTCTTTATCTTCTTTTTCTCTTTGCTCCAGTCCATTCTGAATGATACACTCAGGCTAATCTTGCTTTTTTTTTTCTTTTTAAACATTTTTATTTAATGTTTTCAGTTCTAAATTCTATCACTTCCTCCCTTCCCTCCTCTCTCCCTGAGACAGTAAGCAATTAGATATATGTTATACATGTGTAACTATGTAAAACATTTCCATATTAGTCATTTTGTACAAGAAGGCCTGAATAAAAGAAAAAAAAGCTGAAAGTGAAAAATAGCATGTTTTAGTACGCTATATCAGTTCTTTCTCTGGAGGCAGAAAGTATGCTTGGTAGTAGTTCTTTGGGATTGTCTTGGATCATTGTTTTGCTGAGAATAGGCTAATCTTTCTAAACAACGATAACAACAAAAACAACAACATATTTTCTACTGTCTTCTGGCCCAGGTCAAAAATTCTAGTGAGAGAGGCTAATATCTATGAAGGTAAAAGAAAGAATCTGGAAAGTAGCAGCAAAGGAAAACAAGGGAGGCAGATCACATTAAATAACAGAACTGTGTGTATATATCTGGGTGAGTGTGTGTATGTGTGTGTGTATGTGTGTGTGTATCTTTGTCTCTAGTATTCTTATCACTCATGAGTTTGTATTTTGTTTGCTTCTGTATGCCAAATGAAATAAACTTCACTATCTCCCCAAGTGAAGACAGAGAGTCTAGTGTCCAGGGAAGCACAGGAAAGTGTCTGGAGATGATTGGCAAAGTGAAATGAATTGGTTGGATTTCATTAGATTTATGTCTCACAAGTAGACAGCTTTCCACAGTAGTTAGCCACAAAGGATAGCCAAGAAAGCTGCCAGCCAGAAGACAAATGGTTTTTATATTGCTTCAAATAAATAGAGAGGGCAAGTGGAATACTGAAGTATCCAGAAGATATTGCGCTATATTTGTATTTATGCCAATATAATGAACCATCTATCTATCTAATCTATCTATCTATCTATTATCTATCTGTAGATATACATATACATACACACACACACACACACACACACACACACACACACACACACAAAGTGCGGGCTCATCTTTATCCATTTGAAGAAAGTGAGATGGCTGGAAGAACACATATTTACTGTCCAGTTATCAGAGAGAATGAAGTGTTCCTTTTAAGAATGGAAATAGGGGCAGGTAGATGGTGCAGTGGATAGAGCACCAGCCCTGGAGTCCGGAGGACCTGAGTTCAAATCCGGACTCAAACACTTAACACTTACTAGCCGCGTGACCCTGAGCAAGTCACTTAACCCCAATTGCCCCCCCCCCCCAAAAAAAGAATGGAAATAGTGCTTGAAGTCAGAAGAATACAAGAAAAAAAGCAGAAGGAAGTTCACAGCTGATTAGGAAGTTAGTTAGAGGGTAGAAGAATGTTACTCAGAGGAGGTCAAGAAGAAGGACTGCTGAACATTTGGAGTTATAAGAGAGCATGAGACTCTCCGTGTGAAGGGAGCTCTCTCTTGGCTGGGAGAAACTGTTTCTGATGCTTTGAGGAATGATTAGATTGGCAGGTCACATCAAATGAGATACTAGAGGGTAACGGCAGGAAGTGCGCAAAAAAGGGTCAAGCCTGACATGTTCCCAGCTACCCGACTGAGTTCCAAGAAGCTTGGGAAATACAGGGAGACCAAGAGAGGATCTGCAGAACATGCAAGGAGCAGAGTGCCACTTGGCTCGCTCAGGGACTTCTTGGAACCTATCCCGCCTATTTAGGGTTGAGGAGCTTTAGCTGGGGCTGACCTCCCAAGCATCCATGGCACCAGGTAGTCTTAGAGTGTAAAGATCCTGTGACCTCTGGTGCTGACATGCCATAGACAAGAGGTGTTATTGAGAACAATAGCCATTATATTTACAAAACAAAATTCTTTAGTGTTTCCTGTGGATGTTGGGTAGCTCACAATATATCCCAGCACAAAAATTTCTTCAGAGACACTCACAACCCATTTACACCAGGCCACCTACACTCTTGCTTTGCTCTATTGAGTGTTCACTCAACTTCTGCCATTGTCTCTCTCTGTCTCAGTCTCTTTCTCTTCCTTCCTTCCTTCCTTCCTTCCTTCCTTCCTTCCTTCCTTCCTTCCTTCCTTCCTTCCTTCCTTCCTTCCTTCCTTCCTTCCTTCCTTCCTTCCTTCCTTCCTTCCTTCCTTCCTTCCTTCCTTTCTCTCATTTGTCCCCTCTCCCTCATCCTTCTCCCTTTTCTCCTCTGTTCCCATTTGTCCTTCTGTCTCTTTCCTACTCTTTCCTTCTGTCCCTTTCCTATTCTTTCCCTTTTTATTTCCCAAGTTAAACAGAATAATTTTCTGCCCAACTGAGGAGCAATTAAATCCCACTCACTAAAGTGGAATTTAAGAACAAGGTTCAAAATTCTCTTTTTCTTACTAGTGGCTTCTATTCTTCTTCTTTTTTCTTTTTCTTTTTTTGGGCAGGGCAATGAGGGTTAAGTGACTTGTCCAGGGTCACACAGCTAGTAAATGTCAAGTGTCTGAGGCCAGATTTAAACTCAGGTCCTCCTGAATCCAGGGCCAGTGCTTTATCTACTGTGCCACCTAGCTGCTCCTGGCTTCTATTATTTTTAATGCCACCACTTGACTCCAGGGCCAACTACTTCCTCATCTCTCAGAATTCCTAATTTCCTTCAAGGCTTGGCTCCCCTACACATTTCCATGTATTTATTTTGTATATATATCCATTTTGTATCCTTTCATAAAATGAAAGCTCCCTGAAGACAGGGACTATTTTTACTGTTGTCTTTGTGTACTCCAGCACCTGGCACACAGTAGGCACTTAATAAATGATTCTTCTTTTTTTTTTTTTTGCAGGCAATGGGGATTAAGTGACTTGCCCAGGGTCACACAGCTAGTAAGTGTCAAGTGTCTGAGGTCGGATTTGAACTCAGGTACTCCTGAATCCAGGGCCAGTGCTTTATCCACTGCGCCATCCAGCTGCCCCCTTAATAAATGATTCTTGATGGGCATCATCTCTATTGATTGTGGTTTACATTTTTCAAAGCACTTTACTTACATCATCTTATTTGAACCTTACAATAAACCTGAGAGGTAAGCATTATTATTCTTGCCATTTTGCAGATAAGGATACTGATGGTCAGAGAGGTTAAGAATGATTGTTCTTTGTCCTTCATTCTAGAATAGGACCCTGACATTGGGGTGATGTCATGACTTGCAGTGAATTGGATTGAAGTGAGACAGGGCTGTGCATATTCACCAAACTCATTCTCTCCTCCAGAGCCATCTGGGTCCAGTGGCAAGATATATATCAGTATAACTGGAGATGGCCCTAGATGTTTAAGGCAATTGGGGGTAAATGACTTGCTCAGGGTCATACAGCTACAACTCAGGTCCTCTTGATTCCAGGGCTAGCACTCTATCCACTGCGCTACCTAGCTGCTCTTAAAAATGGTTACTCAAGGGTGCAACTAGGTAGCACAGTGGATAAAGCACTGGCCCTGGATTCAGAAGTACCTCAGACACTTAACATTTACTAGCTGTGTGACCCTGGGCGAGTCACTTAACCCTCATTGCCCTGAAAAACAAAAACAAACAAAAAAAATGGTTACTCAAGTGTCAGAGGTGGATTTGAACCCAAGTCTTCCTGACTCCAAGTCTTAAATTTTATCCCAAACCTTTAATGGATACCTAATTCAAAAAGTGTAAAAGTAACTCATTTTATGTTTTCCATTTAAAAAAAAGTCTTATCTTCTCTTAGTGAAGTAATCCAAATTTAAGAAGTCTCTGAATACTTACACTATAATATATGCTATTTGACCCCCTGCAGGCTTTTGATTGAATAGCAGTACTTTGGAGATGTCTTTTGAATTTTTAAACTCAAGATCTCTTGGGTAATCATCTGCATTTCTTATCTACAGAGAAATTCTTTGAAGCCCTTTCATTTAAGGCATTTGTGTGTGTGTGTGTGTGTGTGTGTGTTTAAGCTATTATTTTGGTGTTTGTTTTTAAGACTAGTTTTAGATGAGAGAAGAGAACATGCAAACTGTCAGACAGGGGCCAAGCAGCCCTTTCTCAAAGCCAGGTGTGTTTTTCCTTCTGTGCTGTTCCTGACAAGAGAGTGCTGGGGGATTATCCCAAGAACGTTCACTTTCCTTTGTGCTCAATATTTCTTTTGTCCTTTTTGATGGCAAATTCTTTGAAGCTGAAATAATTTGCTTCTTCCTGCCTTTTCCTTTCTCACTAGCTAAAGGAATAATTTAGATGTAAGGAATAATTATAATTGGCATTTATATGGGGTTTTAAGGTTTGAAAAATGTTTTACATATAGTATCTCATTTGATCCTCTCAGAAATCTCATGAGGAAATAATATCAGTATCATTAACCCCATTTTACAGGTGAGTAAACTGAGACTCAGGGAGATTAAACTAGTGTCTGAGATAGGATTCAAAACTATGTCTTACTGACTGTACAAGAAGCACATTATTTGTACTGTTACATTAGCTTCTCAAGTAGATCGAAGGTCTTGAATGCCAAGCTAAGGAGCTTGGACCTAATAGGATAAGTAATAAGGAGATGATAGATGGGCTTATTGTGGGTATGTGGGAAGCATATTACTTTGAAATATTGAGGCTTCTCAACTCTTACATTTCACAACTATGTTGCCATTTTGTCACATTTAATTAACTGCAGCATCAACAGATATATGCCTTAAAAACAACCTTGAATTGTAAATTATTGTTCTTTTGAAATTTTCTCAGTTTTTTAAGGACCTGTGACCCAGAAACACTACTAATTTCTGGATAGTTGTGGCTGCCTGGGAGAAAACTGTGTTCCACAAGATAGCTCTAGGAGGAAACATGCTAAAATTAGAGAGATGAGCAAACCATTATCACAACATGTTATCAGGCTGCATTCTATAAGTTCATGATCCCAAACCTAAACACAATCTATAATGATGTAAGGCACTATCCTTTAAGATTCTATCCTTTCATATGGAATAGTTTGTGGCTGAGTTAAGTCTGCTCAGAATTCTAAGAGAAGCAATTATTCTGACCAAGAGTTCTGAGATAACAGTTCATTATTTCACTTTGAATGTGACTAACTATAGTATATGAGAACAATATGGAAATCAGAACTGGTTTATGATTATGGGAAAATTGTAATTTTTCTGATTATAGAAAGAAGATGAGAATTTGACAGATGATTACCAATCACAATAGAAACGGGAGTCATTCACAGAAAGGACCCAGAGTCTGAACCTATAAAGATAAAAAAAGAGAAGAGTAAAAGGACACATTTCAGAATTGCATCAGCTAAGGGTGAAGCTTAAAGTGATGTATACTACAATTACTGTTGAAGAATCAGTCAAGTTTGGCAGAAGGATGAATTGAAAACTGAAAAGTAGAGAAGTAACCTAGTAGATTCACTAGTTTGGTATAGTCAAGAAGAGTGGAGATCAGCTCAGTTTAACAGTGAAAGCATTTGTTCAACACAGAAGCTATGCTCATCAAGTACTCTTACGGGCATTTCCTGAGTCAGAAAGAAGACATTGAAGTTTTTTGTTTCATAGTTATGAGTTATTCTAAGACATGGATTTTCTTTTCTAATGTTCTCTTTGGCAGGTTTTTATAAATATATGTCCATTATCCTCCATAGCTACTGAGTGCATTGGTGAGAGAATGTGCCCTGAGTTTATGTGTGAATTGTGATTGATGTATTTTTTATGTCTGTATTTACTTCAATTTATGAATGCCTGTGAATTATTTCTTTTGCCTTGTTACTAAGTAAATGGTTATGCTTAAGATCTAAAAGTGTCATCACTATAAGTAGTTAGCATATAAAAATGGAAACACAATAGTAGGGGTTCAGGAGCTAATGTAGTGAGTAGATGGAATGTTTTCCCTTACAACAGGATTTCTCCTAGAGCACTGAAGGGATTTGAAAGATGATCCTTTTATGGGAAGCTAGACATATTGGCATGTGGGAAGGTTGGCATGTCTTACAACAGCAATTCAATAAGCATTTAGGAAGTGTCTATTGCATGCAAGGCACTGTTTTAATCACTGTGGATAGAAAACCAAAGTGAAATTAATTCTGACCCTCAGGGAGCTTATCTTCTACTAGAGTTTTTTTCCTGTATAGTTGGAACTTTGAGCCTTCTGAAGGAGAGGATGTTACAAATAAAGAAAATGAACTATTTGTGCCTGACCTGTAGTAGAGCCTCCTGAACTTGTATTGGTCTGATTGGCTACAGTCAGACACTTTGTACCTTGACTCCAACATAGTGATGTCATTTTGGTCTTCTTCGAGAACAGAGGACAACAAGCAACCAACTGACAATTAAGGTATAACAAATACTATCAGTCATCCTTTTAAAAACAATCGCCATGAAAATTTTATCCAGAAAGATATGAATGATTATCACAGTGTCCAAATGACTATTTCACAACCTCAAGGATTATTTTGTCAATTAGGGTACTCCTTCCACTGATTCAGATCACAATTTCCTCTATCACTCAAGGGATAATGTTCAAGAGTTAGGATGGATGAAATATATCTCATTCTATGACTAGCCTGGTAGTGGGCCTCTTTACCATGCCATTCTGGTATGGTATATACATACATATCTATCTATCTATCTATCTATTTATCTATCTATCTATCTATCTATCTATCTATCTATCTATCTATCTATCTATATCTGGTCTTTTGACTTTAGCCTATCATTAAACCTATTCTTGATAAGGATCCTTCTAAAAATAAAGTCATTAAAATAGTGGTATGTTTCATGGCAGAAACTGCTCCTCTCCTCTTCTATCCCTAACCTGTTCTTCATATTTTCCTAATTACTTGCTTCCACTTGTAAGGCCTACTTTAGTTGGGCTAGAATTATTTTTTGTTCCAATGCAACCAATTTAACAGTTATAGATGATCCTGAGGGAGAAAACCTGCTCTTTAAATATAATAATTCTTGGTAAAGAAGTTCAACTTAAGGAGAGGCCTGCCCTCAATACAAGTGATGCCCAAGAAAGTGATCTCAGTAGTAAAATGCTATTGTAAATTAAGAATGAGGGACGTGGGGCAAACCATGGCCTCTTGTGTTTAAAAAAAAAATCAACTTTATAAATACATGATGTGGGGAGGGGGAGACTTGGCTGCCCCTCAGAAACTTTCAGATACTAGTTTATCTGAAAAAGATATGGGGTTCCTAGTGGACTCCAAGTGCAATAGGAGTCAGTAGTGAAACACAGGAAACAAAGATACTAATGGAATCTTAACCTTGCTTTAGAGAATTACATGGCCTGAGATGAGGCAGGTTGCTAACCCTCCTTATATGTGTCACTCTTCACAACACACCAGAAATACTTTCTTGAAATATAAGCACCAGCCTTTAAGTGGAGGCACACTTGAACTGGCTAGTGTTGGAGCTGGCATTGGAGATCCCTTCTGTGATTCTAAGCACCACCTTTTTAGAGAGAGAGATGCTGATAGGACCTGACCAGTCTGTTGTTAACCTTCATCAGTATTTGCTTCTGGAGTCATCAAGATCTATTAAATTAAGAATTTTCTATCTTGCTCATAACTCACAGGGACATAGTTGTTCCAAAAATCTTTATTAAGTGTTTACTGTGTGCAGCTGGTGGTACAGTGGATAGAGTGCTAGACCTGAAGTCAGGAAGACTCATCTTCCTGAGTTCAAATCCGGCTTCAGACACTTCCTAGCTGTGTGACCCCAGGAAAGTCACTTAACCCTGCTGACCTCAGTTTCCTCTTCTGTAAAATGAGCTGAAGGAAATGGCAAATCACTCCAGTATCTTTGCCAAGAAAATCTCAAACAGGGATTCTCAAATCTCAAACAAGAAAATCTCAGAGTCGGACATGACTGACAAACAACAACAACAAAGACTCTGTGTGCAGAGTACATAGCTCTGGACACCAGGGAAAAGACAAAAGTTAGATACAACACCATCCCTGCCCTCAGGAAACTTATAGCCTTAAAGGTTTGGTCTATTGTTTTTTAGTTTGTTTGTTTTTTGGCCGGGCAATGAGGGTTAAGTGACTTGTCCAGGGACACACAGCTACTAAGTGTCAAGTCTCTGAGTCTGGATTTGAACTCAGGTCCTCCTGAATCCAGGGTCAGTGCTTTATCCACTATAGTCTCTTGGTTTTTCTCTCTCCCTACCCCCACAATAAAGGTTCTTGGGTTCCCCTGGATACCCTCACTTAGATTCCTGGACTACATCTCCATTTTTTGTTGCAGGATCTCTGTCCCTTTCCACCCAACCCTCATTCTCTCCTTTCTTTGAGCAGCACATCTTGCCACATGTTAATTGTTCTTTTGTTGTTGCTGCTCCAGCAGAAAAGGGTTTCCTTGTGTCCAATCTGCATTGCATGCTCTCATGTAATCATCTGTGCTGAAAGCCTGTTGATCCTATCTAAGCCTTTTAGTATTTTCATACACTTTAATTAAACCCTCCCTTAAACATTCTTTTTGTTGATTGCATTCATTAAGATTCTTTAATCTGCCCTCTCTGTCCCTCTCCCTTAATTCCATTTGTCATTCGTTGTGTGTTTCCTATTTAGCACGCAGGCCCTGTTTTTTATTAAACTGTCAGCAGAATGTTCCTGCTTTTAATGTGGCTTTGGGAGAATAACAAGCTTTGTCTTTTTCATAATTTTGAAAAGTGGAGGGGGGGAAAAAACTTTACCAGTTTGATAAAAGGGAATTATTCTGTTCTCCTGTTTTGACCAATTTTGGAGGAAAAAAAGACAGATAAGTTTTGTTTCTTTAATCCTGGTGGATGTTGGGTGAAGTTGGGGAGGGGGTGTCCCTTGATTAGACCCAGGTGAGAATTTTCTTTTTTTGAGCCAAATATTATATTTACGTCAAACGTGATGCGCTGGGACCTCCAGTGACATGGGAGGGGTTTATCAGTTAACCAATAGAAGGCTTCACAGGGACCTGTGTCAGTTGCTGAATAGACCAGTGGTTTACAGAAAGTAAATGTGGGGCCCGTGTCTTTCATATGGGAAGTGGGGGAGGATATTACAAAAAAATATTGTGTTTTTGATTGGAAAACACAAACACACAAAGTGCAAAAGCACATTCAATTTCTTCACCAAAGGAAGTTGAAGGACTTCCATGAATGAGTTGCCATTCCCTCTAAAACGTATGTCCAGCCTCTCGTGGGCCTTTCTGACCTTGGATTGGTTTTCAGACATCAGAGATGAGAGACATACGTTCCACCTCGGGGCTACTATTCAAAGCCTTTCTAGCATGAGAGGCCTCCCATAACCATCGGTTTCTTGCTCATTAAGCATTTAATGCCTTTCCTCCGCCATCTTAGCTCTGCCCCCTCTTGCTCATTAGGATGAGGGACACAGCCATACTTGTCACCAAGATGTCTAAGATGAAATCTCAGGCTTATAAAAGCATCCCTGCAATGTGCAAGAATGCCATTTAGGGTATCTCTTCCTTTCTGAGTTGTTCTTGGTACATTCTGCCCAGAAGCTACTGGGTTGTACTACAGACTTCCAAAATGAGGCTCTGTTTTTTGGCTGAGATTTCTTTATTTTGTAGTGAAAAATGCCCTCCCAATTTAAGAACTTTCCCAGGGAACTTAGCATTTAAACTCTAGTGGTTATACGGCATCTTTTTTGTTGGGGAAGGGGTGTCAGTGTAGCATGTTACAAAGGGATCATAGATTTAGAACTGGAAGGGACATTAGTGACCAGTGAATTCAAACCCCTTGTTTTACAGATGAGGAAACTGAGGCTGAGAGAGGTTATGTGGGGAAGTGTAAGAAAGGGGAAGGAAAGGGAATTAACATTTATATAAGACCTACTATGTACCAGGCACTATGCTAAGAACTTTACTCATTTGATCCCCACAACAAACCTGAAAGCTAAGTGCTATTGTCATCCCCATTTAATAATTGAGGAAACCAAGGCAGAGGAGCAGCTAGGTAGCACAGAACATAGAGTGACACGCCTGGAATCAGGAAAACTCATCTTTCTTGGTTCAAATATGGCCTCAGACACTTACTAACTGTGTCACCTTGGGCAAGTCACAACACTATTTGCCTCAGTTTCCTCCTCTATCAAATAAGCTGGAGAAGGAAGTGGCAAACCACTCTAGTATCTTTGCCAAGAAACCCCAAATGGGGTCACAAAGAGTTGGACACAACTGAAAACAATTGAACAACAACAAACTGAGGCAGACAGAGGTTAAGTGACTTGCCCAAGGTCACAAAGCTAAGTAAGAGTTGGAGACCAGATTTGAACTCAGGTCTTCCTGATTCCAAACCCAGTGGAATATCCTACCTAACTAAATTAGGCCCAATATTAAGAGTCAGGGAGGGGGAGGGGTATGCTGGGAAGGGTACAGGATGTATATATGTATCTGTATACACACACACATAAATATATATGTTGTGTGTATGTGTGTGTATATATATATATATATATATATGAGTCATGCTGGTCTTATTTATAGAGTAATTATATTTAAACAAATTTAACATATATTATTTTATAAATTAATATGTATATATTATTTATAAAATAGTTATTTACCTGTATAAAAAAAGAAAGAAAACTGCCTGTTTTTAAAAAAAAGAAAAAAGAAGGTTTTAAAATATTAAGTTATATGTACTAGAATATATCTAGCTATATCTAAATGTAATAATGTAGAAAATATACATTATATATGTCATATATGTGTGTATGTGCATATTATATCTATGTTTGATATATGTATAAAATTTAATTATATATCACAAATTTAAAAAAAAAACAAGTCAGGGAGCTGACGTTGTGTGTGGACTTTGGGCTCATTCATCTGTTAAAGGAAAGGGTCAAAGCTAAGGCTGAAATGTGAGTACTTCCAAATTTCAGTGAGTTGGGGCGGCTAGGTGGTGCAGTAGATAAAGCACTGGTCCTGGATTCAGGAGTACTTGAGTTCAAATCCAGCCTCAGACACTTGACACTTACTAGCTGTGTGACCCTGGGCAAGTCAGTTAACCCCCATTGCCCCACAAAAACAAAAAAAAAACCCATAATGTTATCAAATTTCAGTGGGTCTGTGATCCCATGAATGTAGGCCCTCCCTCATTTGTGAATATTTCCAACCACCCCTGCCTTTTCATCCTGTGTGACTCTTCCCTGAATCTGCCTATAAATCCTATATATGTGGTTCATATATACAACATAATAGGGGGATCATATGATCTTTCTAGGGAGGCAGATTCTCACCAGTCGTATTTGCCATAGTCAAGAAGCCAGTGCAGGAGAGAATCCAAACATGATGAGTTTCCTATAGATGGTAAGGTCCTCCAGAAGCTTCTATTTGTGGATACTATTTTGCTAATAGCATCAAGTATTCAAACACTGCTCAGCATTTAAAATAAAATTGACCATCTCTCAAAGCTTGTCATTGTGTGTGTGGGCAGTGTATTGTGGGGTAGTGTATTTAAAGTTAGACAAGTAACAGAAGGGCAGTGAGGGTAGGTGACCTGAATACAAGATAGAGAATGGATGACTCAGGACAGTTCTTAGTTCTCCCCATTTGATCAGCCACTCAGTGTTTTCGCTTTTATCTTATCAAAATAAGCTTGTGAGTTTACTCTCTTCATGTTGTGGAAATGGAAGTGCTTGTAGGAGCCTGTTCGCAAGGCTTTAAATAATCACAATATCTACCATAAATATCCTGTTTAAAGATATGTGCCTTTAGAAGGCTACCCCACTCATGTTCTATGTAGTTTGTGGGGCAGAATCTCCTCTAAATGATATCAATAAACCATCAGTAATGTATTTACTTTTACTTACTGGAAGAAAACAATTAGTTAAAACCAGAGACATTCTAATCATGTAATAGTAGAGTGTTTAATCCTATCCTCACTCTCCATCTTCAGTGGAAACAGTAAGCATGCATAGGGATAATGCATGGGGTATCCATACAAGGGAAACACAGGTACTTGGGGTATCTATCCAGACCTGTACGTGCAAGGCATATGGAAGAGCAACTCATGCCTTTTATGCCTAAGAGTTGTCAATGTCTTTTGGTAAAATCATCCCACTCTTTTTTGTTGGACAGCTACTTATCAAGTGCTATGGCCCTACCATTTCTCTTCTGGGTATTGCATCTTTCCATTTCCTTGTTTGACATCACATGTGTGCTCTCTCTGGTCTCAGCCATCTGAGTATCTTCAGGGTCACATGTCTCCCATGCACTGACAGATATTGTGGTGAGTAATGTGGTTAGTAAGCCTCTCCCCTGAAATAGAGTATTATACCTTTTAAAATTATTTCCACTTTCCATTTTTTTTGGGGGGGAGGGGGGAAGGTAGGTGCTGTTCTTAGAAAACTTTTACCCTATAAGAGAGGGCTATAGAATGTTCAGCCAGTTCTTTTACCTTTAGTTATAATTTTCAACTCAGATGATAGTTTCAGGGCTTCCTGCTACCCTGTTCAACATCTACAGGGGGATGTTGTGCGTAATAAGCCTCTCTCATGCAAGGGAGAATGACATATCTTTCAGCCAGTGGTTATGAACTACTTTCCCTTAGTTAGGCTGATCCACATATGAGACTAAGTCCCCATCTCCTCTTTGAACTTTTTCTCCACTATCTCTTCTGCTTCTCTTGACTTAACCTCACCTGACTTATGGTCAGAAACCCATTTTAGTTCTTAATTCTAATCATATGCTCTTCCTTGGGCAAGGCTTCACTGGACTTTACTTCTTTTTAAAAAAAAAAGATGAGTGAAATTGTGGTGAGGAAACTGTTTTCAACCTCTTTCCATATATTTCTCTGCTCTGTGTAAATTATAAACACTAGGCTATTTAGAGAACACTAAAAAGGCTGGTGACCCTTTCCCCTACTTTCCTCTCCCTTCCCAGTGGTAAATCCTATCATTGTCTCTTTTTGGTCTTTATGCAAAGGAAGGATTTGTAAATCAGGGTGTCTTGTAAACTGGGTTCTCATCTTCTCCCCTTTTACAAAGGGAATATAAAGGGCATTTGCTGGACATAGATTCTGGGAACTGAGACAATCACTGCCTAATGATTTGTGAAATGATAAAATCTTAGCATTGCAGTGAGTGTCTGTCTACCACTGAAGTCTCATCACTTCAATTTTATGAACCCAGTTTTCAAAGCATCTTTCTTTCTAACTGGAGGCCAGAGCTACCTTTTACTCATAAGGTTGAAGAGGTAACTGGCTTTGCAGTGTGATTACAGGAGTTGGCCAGGGGAAAGCCTTTTAAAAAGCCCACTACTAGGATGGGATTTCATTCTTTTAGTTTAAGGCTCTGATCCCTAGGGGATCTCCTTTCCAAATCCATCCTGCTCCTGGAAGAATCTTTCTTATGCACAAATCTTCACAAATCAATCTTTTGCTTAAAAATCTTTGGTGACTCCCCATTGCCAAGCAAGTCAAGTTCAAACTCATTTGTGGTACTTTACAATTTGGTGCCACCTTACTTTTCCAGTTCTGTACTCCTCAATAATAACTGATGAGACCAATAAGTATCACTAAGTCAAACTTAGTTAAAGCTGTTTTTAACTCAATGAGTCTTCTTATTTTTATAGAATTTTATTTTTCCAATTACACGTAAACATAGTTTTTAACATTCATTTTTATAAAATTTTGAGTTCCAAATTTTTCCCCTCCCTTTCCCTCCCTCCTCTCCCCTCCCCAAGCCAGCAAACTTAATGAGTATTCTTTTCCCCCAAAACTAAACCTAACCAGTATTTCTTTCCATTATTATTTTTTTTTGGCGGGGCCATGGGGGTTAAGTGACTTGCCCAGGGTCACACAGCTAGTTAAGTGTCAAGTGTTTGAGGCCAAATTTTTTATAGGGTGATCACACAAATAAACAAAAGCAGCAAGATGTGGTGAATAGCAATCTGACCTCAGAGTCAGGAACACCTCAGACAGACCTGCCCTCTGTCACATACTGGCTTTGTGACCCTGGGCAAATTACTTAACCTGTCAATGCTCTAGGTAGCTCTCTAAGACTTGAAATTGCAGGGGAATTTGCTGACCTGCATCAGTAGAGGGAATTTCTTCATCTAAATGCCCCTCTATCAATGAAAACATAGTTCTAGTTATCCCATACCTATCTAATGATCACATGTCTTCTTAAAGTGAATGATGTTATGCTTCTTTGTTAAGTTAGTAAAAAGGGGCATGGATTGAGTTAAGTGATTTTCCATCACCACCACCCAAGTGACCTACCTATATCACATTGTTATGCTTTTATTCTAGACATAGAAGCTCCTTGCCAATGGACAATTGTGCCAGAGCAATAGATTGGGAGTTAGGAGACCTGGATTCTAGTCCAGTCTGTCTTCATTTCACCATTGTGTTTTTATGGGAAAGTCATTTTCCTGCTCTGGCTCTCAGTTTCTCCATCAGTGAAATGAGGAAGTTGGACTTGGTTTGTAAGGTTCTTTCTTGTTATAGGGTCCTATGCTTCTATGAATGAGACAGAACTTAGTCTGTTCTTTTATGAGCTAAACCCACCAGAATAGAAGAATATAGGAAAATGGATGACCAAGAATTAGAAATATTGATACAATGCTTAAAAAGTCCAGCCTGTTTCCTATGAAGTTTGTGCTCTTTATATCTTATAGCATAACTTTCCTATATTACCAATTGTATGCATTTTTGTCTTCTTAATACCTCAGCTTTTCAGGCATTTTATACTTTCATTCTACTGCAAGATAAAACAGTTCCAAGAGGGGAAAAATCTTTAATTTTTCAAACAGTTCAAAGAACTGAAAATTTCACAAAGAAACAATGGCTATAGTTTGGGTCATCTAGCTATTTTAAAAAAGAGGATATTTCACATACCACGCATCCCCTACATAGCAGATTTAATTCATGCTGTGTGATTAATGCTTCCTGAGGATTAGACTATTCACACATGGTTTCGAAGTTTTGTTTTGTTTTGTGCCTGCCTGGGACTTTTCTTATAAGCTACACGCCCTACCCCCACTTCTCATTACTGCCGACTGCCTGTCAAGCTTTTAAAACATTTTGTTTTAGCTGATTGTGGAACCATTTTATGAAATCCAAATAAAGGAGCCCCTCATTGATTCAAGATAATCAGGAGGAAGGCCTTTCTACGTTAGTAAAAAGTTTGTATCTTAGAAAAACAAACAAAAATTAATTGCTTACAAATTGACATAATAACTCAAACTAAGCTCATAAAATGTTGGCAGGTATAGGTCTTTGAGGATTTGCTTTTATGAACAGATAAAGATGATTTATGATGTGCATAGTTATTATTTATTTGAAATGAAACCTGCTAAAGTATTTGAAAAGAGTTTATTCTCTTAAATACATTAAATATTTTACTTCCACCTTATATATCCTATTCATTTCATGAGAAAACACTATTGAGATCCCTAAAACCCAAGATTTTGGTGTTAAGGGAAGGCTTGTATTTTTATGTTAAATGTTTTCTTTAACTTCTTTTTCCCTGTTCATCCTCCTTAAGTTACCCATGACTTTAAGCCACACCTAGTTAGCCCAGAAATAAATGATATTACAATACTTTCTTCTCCAGTGTTTCCAAGTGCTAACAAATACCTACATTTACCTATGAGCAAAGTTATTGAAGGGATTTCTTTTGACTGGACCTGTGATTTCATCAGAGTAAGGAATTCCTGCTCAGAAACAATCTCTACCAATGCTGGTCAACACTTGGGACATGGAGAAGTCAAGTGACTTGCTTAGGGTCACACAATCTGTTTTGGTCAGCAGTCCTCCTGACCCCAAGGCCAACTCTCTATCTACTCCCCATATGGTCACATTTCATAGAGTGAATAATTTACCCTCATCACATATATAACTTTGTACAAATTAGTTCTAAAAACCCATTAAATTTATAACCAAATGCATAATTTTAAACACTCAACAAAATAATACAAAAGTCTTCAGTATTGACAAGTCTCTTCATGACCTTTACTAAATTAACCATTTTTTTTTTAAGTTATGACTTCTTGAAGGGATATTGTACTATTAGAAGTTGCCAAGACCACGTCAGGATTTAATATCAGGCCCAGTCAACTCTACATGACATATATTGCACCTTCTTTAAAAAGATATAAGAAGGGGCAGCTAGGTGGCGCAGTGGATAGAGCACCGACCCTGGAGTCAGGAGGACCTGAGTTCAAATCCGGCCTCAGACACTTAACACTTACTAGCTGTGTGACCCTGGGCAAGTCACTTAACCCCAATTGCCTCACTAAAAAAAAAAAAAAAAAAAAAGATATAAGAAGCAGCATGGATCTCACTTTCTTCTATCATAGCTCAGGACAGAAACTCACCCAAGCAAAATTAGAGATTATCCAACCAACCCAAACGAGACAAAAGCACAAAAGCAGGAGATTCTTTTCTTTAAGTTGGACTCCACACAGAAAATTTGCCCAGCCAGAGTAGAGCAAGAAGATGAGATATCCTTGTGGAAAGCAGCCATTGGGGCCTGAAGGGAGCCAAAGGGAGAGCTGTATGGACAGTGGGAGTGTTTGAGCAAATGATCTCCATTTTTCTCCTTCTTGTTGATCTTTTTTTTTTTAAGTTTTTTTTGGGGGGGCGGGGCAATGAGGGTTAAGTGACTTTGTCCACTGTGCCCCCCTTCTTGTTGATCTTACCCTTCAATTCTCCCTCCTCTCCTCCCCAGTGAAATCAAATCTCCACGGCCAGCACACACATCTCAAGAGAATTAGAATTCTTGTTCCCCCAATGAGTGTTTGAACTCTGGGTCCATGCATCCGGGGAAATGTCATCCTTTTCCATCCTGATCACCTAGGATGGCCTTCACTTTGAGCTTGCATCTTCTCCCCTCTCTCCCCCATGGGAGCCATGACAAGAGGTGATCAAGGCCAGTTCAAACTGCAGAAGAATGTGGTCAGGTGAATGGGTACAAGAGGGACGGATGGAGCAGTTTTTACTTGAACCATTCAGGGAGAGGCCATTGCTCTCACCCTCTCACTTCCAGGCTTGAACCCTTGCTTCCTTTCTAAGATGAATGGGACAAATGGTTGTTTGGGATGTTAGCATGCTTAATGTTGATTAACTGGAATTTCATAGAAGAAGACTCTTTTGAGTCTTTTTGTATGATAAAGTCAAAGAGGTCCAAGAAGTTTAGATGTTTGGCTTCACACGACAGCAAATTGGAAAAGTGGAATGAATATTTTCTACTTTCTCACTCTGGTCATTCAAACAGAAATCTGCTCATCCCTGATATAGTTTTGTTTTGTAAAATTTTGTAATAATTTTTAAAAATATACAATTATACCGATTCTGACAGCACGGCTAGCAGGAGACATGCTTTACAAATGTTTTTCTCCATTCGTGGTGATGGATCTGGGCAGATTCATTTACACTCTCACTCAGTCCCTCTTGTGACAAAGAACATGTATCAGAATTGGCTCACTAGGGTTAAGTGGGCAGTCTGGTGCTTTGGAACAGGGAGCAAAGCTAATGGGTCCAAATGGAAAGCGAATAAGCAACCTGGCTTTGTCTAAACATCCATGAATTCTGACTCTGAGGCCATGGAAAAATTGGTAAGCCTCTTCCTGTCTTGCCTCTGTAACTGATAAGGTGGCTCCTTCTTTCCTCATTGGTCTTGTACTCTTGAGAACCTCTGTTCCAACTCAGAATGGATTTTTCTCGTAAAGCAGCTATATTGAAGTGTTGTGTGGTAGAGCATCATAATTAACAGAATGCTGGCTAATGGGTTTTTAATTATAATTTTATTTATGTAGAATTTCTACACAAATGAACTATTAAGTATTCCTTTTGTCATTGAAAGGAAAATCAATCATAATAATGTGTGCGTATGTACAAAGAACCTCTGTCATCCATGGTAGGCTGCCATAATTTCTTTCAGGTATTTCAAATTATGTATTGGTATACTAGGCATCTAGGTGGTACAGTGGGTAAAACCTCCATTGCTGGAGTCAGGAAAACCCAAGTTCAAATTCAGCCTCAGACACTCACTAGCTATGTGACTGTGGGCAAGTCACTTGACCCTGTTTGCCTCAGTTCCTCATCTGTAAAATGAACTGGAGAAGAAAATGGAAAACCACTCCAGTATCCTTATAAGAAAACCCCAAATGGGGTCCTGAAGAGTCAGACATGACTGAGAAATGACTCAATAAGACTGGTGTACCACCATATGGTATAATGATAATTATCATTACTATGGAAAGGTCTTACAGACTGGTGTGAGAGGAAGGGTATATGGGGATTTCTCAATGCAAGAAATAATGTAGTCAGAGGATAGAATGCTGGGCCTGGACTCAGGAAGGCCTGTGTTCAAATCTGCCCTCAGACTCTTACTAGCCATGTGACCTTGAGCAAGTCACTTTTCCCTCTGCTTGTTTTCCCATTATAAAAATAGGGTAATAATAGCATTCATATTGTTGTGAGGAAAAAAAAGATAAAGTTTACATAGCAAAATGCTTTTGAGTGTTTGTAGATCTCATTTGGGAGGCTTTTTATTGTTACAGGGCTTGGTGAAATCATGTCCACGTCAGCACTAGATCTGTTGAACCTCACTGTTTATAGGAAGTCCCTGGTTCCCTGCCAATGCATCCTCTCATAATTGTATTAAGATCATATAAGATTGCTTGATAAATGGAATCAAAGAGGTGACTGTTTGTAGGCCCTATGACTGTAAACATAGAAGCATAACCAGCATGTTGTATCCTGTTTTTTTTAAAAAATGAACGAATGGATATACACATTTGTTTACAAAGAAATTAATATCATATTCTAAGCACTTCACTGTAGACATTCTTGTGAGTTTCCAAATAGACATGCTGTCTGGTTCATTTCATAGTTCATAGGATTTAGGTCTGGCAGCTAATTTAGACTTAGTGATCCACTAATCTAAGCCTCTCATTATATAGATAAGGAAACTGAGGGTATACTCCCCCCTCTCTTGAAAGGCACAAGGCATTTTTCCAATTTGTTCTGCTGTTACAGTTCAGAGAAGGAAAACTCATATTCCATTCAAATACTTAACTTTTTTTTTTTTACATTTTCTGTTTGACCCAGGGGACTTCTTAGCAGTTGGCTTTTATTTTGGTTTGGTCTTATTTTTGGTTTTTGCATTGAACCTTTTATAAAAAATGAAATGATCAGAAAATGACCTCAGATAAGTCACCTAACTTTTCTGGGCCTTCATTTCCTCATCTATAAAATCAAGGGATCTAAGACTCCTCCCTCAGCATCCTATCATTATGTGGCAAAAGTAGGCCTTGAGGGGCAGCTAGGTGGCAGTGGATAGAGCACTGACCCTGGATTCAGGAGGACCTGAGTTCAAATCCGACCTCAGACACTTGACACGTACTAGCTGTGTGACCTTGGGCAAGTCACTTAACCTTGATTGCCCTGCCTAAAAACAAAACAAAACAAAAATAGGCCTTGAAAGAAAGAGGAAAGTCTATGATGGAAGACTTCAAGCACCAAAAGGATACATTTGATATTTCGTGGTTTTAGTTGCCAGGAGTATTCTCTTTTTTTTTTTTTAATAAAAGTTTATTTGGGGCAGGTAGGTGGCACATTGGATAGAGCACTGGCCCTGGAGTCAGGAGGATCTGGGTTCAAATCCAGCCTCAGACACTTACTAGCAGTGTGACTGGGCAAGTCACTTAACCCCAACTGCCTCCCTCACCACCAAAAAAAAGATATTTATTTTGAACTTAATGAACACAAAATGAGCATGTCAATTTACATAGTAGAACAGAAAAAGAGGATTCTACATGAAATTGCAAGTCTCTATTATGTAGAGCTTGCTTTTCTTTTAAAATATACAACAAATAAATTTTACTTGTCACTTTTGAGCTAACTCATCTGTGCTTTTTTTTGTTGTTGTTGTTCGGGGCAATGGGGGTTAAGTGACTTGCCCAGGGTCACACAGCTAGTAAGTGTCAAGTGTCTGAGGCTGGATTTGAACTCAGATACTACTGAATCCAGGGCCAGTGCTTTATCCACTGTGCCACCTAGCCACCTCCATCTGTGCTTCTTTTTGACCTTTCCTTTGTTCTCTTCTTGGTATTAGAAGATGTCTCAATGAACCTCTTACTTTTTTTTTTTTTTGCTACAGTGTCCCTATCCTCCCCCAAA
Source organism: Dromiciops gliroides (assembly GCF_019393635.1). Classification (NCBI taxonomy): domain Eukaryota; kingdom Metazoa; phylum Chordata; class Mammalia; order Microbiotheria; family Microbiotheriidae; genus Dromiciops; species Dromiciops gliroides. The sequence continues at coordinate 123,419,773 of NC_057866.1, read as the reverse complement.
CACCCAGCCCACCCCACTCTTCATTGGGAAAAGAAAAAAAAAATCCCTTAAAATGAATGTTCTAATATGTATGTATATATATATATGCATGTATATATATATGTGTGTATATATATATGCATGTATATATATATATGTGTATATATATATATGTATATATATATATGTATATATATATGAGTGTGTGTGTGTGTGTGTGTGTGTGTGGTCAAGCAAAACAAATTTCCACATTGGCTATGTGAGAAAGGTCTTTCTCTACCTCATGAGTCCATTTCCTGTTAGAAGAATTCTTTTAGAGTAGATGGTATGTTTTGCCTCACTGAGAAATCACGTTCCCTAACAAGTCCATTTCTCTTGTAGCAGACTGATCCTAGAACTGTAAGTCCAGCCTGAGGAGAGCTTTCAGTGAGGTGAAGAGGCCAGCACACAGGTGAGGTCTGTGAGAGGGATGAGATTGTTTTGCAATTAATTCCGTCTCTCTTCCTTTAACAGAGATGGGAAAGCAAATAGTCCACGAGGGCCTTGACTCTGAAGAGCCCGAAAGGCTTCAGTTCTACATTATTAAGACACAGTGTTGTTGTTTAGTTGTTTCAGTCATGTCTGACTCTTCATGACCCCATTTGGGGTTTTCATGGCAAAGATACTGGAGTGGTTTGCCATTTCCTTCTCTGGTTACTTTAACAGATGAGGAAACTGTGGCAAACAGGGTTAAGTAACTTGCCCAGGGTCATACAGATAGTAAATGTCTGTGGCCAGGTTCGAATTCAGGAAAATGAGTCTTCCTGAGTCCCAAGCCTAGTACTCTAGCCACTGTCACCTTGGTGCCCCATATACTAGATTATCTCTCTAAAAAGGTTTGTGAAGCACTCTACAAACATTCCTTCTTTTGATCTTCACAAAACTCCCATGAAGTAGGTGCTATTATTACTATCATTTACAGATAAGGAAACTGAGGTTCAGAAGGTTCAGTGTTGGGGGCAGCTAGGTGGCTGAGTGGAATAAAGCACCGGCCCTGGTTTCAGGAGGACCTGAGTTCAAGTCCAGCCTCAGACACTTGACACTTACTAGCTGTGTGACCCTGGGCAAGTCACTTAACCCTCATTGCTCCGCCAAAAAAAAAAAAAAAGAAGGTTCAGTGTTTTGCCCAAGGTCTCCCAGTTTTGAAGTCTGGAAGTGATAATTCAAAACCACACCCTTCTAATACCAAGTCAGGATTATTTTTGCTACAATGGGCTTTTTAAGAGAAAATCCTTATCCTGTCAAGTATAATAAATAAATTTATTTTTTGTGTCTTTTTTTCTTTTTCATTCTCCTTCTTTCCTCAACCTGCCCCACTATCTGCTCTGGCCACCTTTGGCTAAGTCTCTGCTACTCAAATACAAACAATGCTAAGGACTGCCTTATCCTGTTTTTTTGCTTATCTGTGGATGCCCATGTCAAGTGACTGGAGAATCCTGATTGAGACTGGGGACACATTTTTGGGGTGGGGGGGGAAATCATATTGATGTATTTTGTTTTTAAATCATTTTAATTGCAAAATATAGAAATATTTCCTTTCTCCTCACCTACCCATCCCTATAACAAAATACAGAAAAGAAAGAAGAAAAAAACATTTCAGCAAAACCAATCAGTAGCTATCTTTCACCTCTGGAAAGAAGGGAGAGAAGTGAATTTTCTCCTCTCTTCCTTGGGGCCAAGCTTGAAGGAATGTATTCAATTGAGTCCGTGCAACTATAGCAATGAAAGTTATGGATTTGTGTGTTTGCACATAAATAGTTTAAGGGGGTGAGAGCAGTGTTAGGGAGAAGAAGCATCAACAGGCACCAAGATCGATAAAGAAAGGCATTTGGGAGGTCTACCTTACCAGGCTCCAAAAGTGTCCTAGATGCCAGGCGCTATGCTCAATGCTGGGAATACAAAGAACTGGTAAGGTGGATCAAAGCAGGCAGGATGGGAGGTATATTTTATAACTTTTCCCTACACTGTCAAGTCTCAAATAATAGTAATTCCTAACATTTATATGCCACCTGCCCTACCAATGGGTTAGCAGTCTTCCCCTTACTTCTCACCAGCACCCTAAAGACAATGGGACCCTTCCATCTAACTTACAGCTAAAAATCTCCTGTGTGTGATAATCTCCCCCATTAAGACTTGAACTCCTGGAAAACAAAAACTGGTGGGGTTTTTTCCTATTTGCATCTCCCGCTTTCAGACAGCACTTTGCACAAAGGAAATGTTTAACAAATTGCCTTTTCTGTCATCCATCCATTCATTCACTCCCTGTAAACATCGAGTACTGTTGCTTTTGGAAAGTGTGAATTGATTGCCCTATGAATCTACTCATGATCCCCGTGACCCATCCCTTCCAAAACTCCCTTCCCTGGTCCTCACTCCTCCAGATGCGCTGCTGGAATGTCAACTCCTTGTGGGCAGGGACTATCTCACTTGTTATATTTGTATGCCCAGAGATTGGTACAATGTCTGGCACTACTTGCACTCTGGTTGGTGTAGCCATGGCGGCCCGTGTCCTCTCCGCTTGTGTCCGCCAACTGCCCGAAGCCTCGGCACTTCCATCCAGCCCGGGGGCCCCGTGCTCACTTTGGTGCAGCCGCTGGGCTCAGTCCCATGTGCCGTGATGGTTCCTGTGCCTGCACACATGCAGGTTTCTGGGATATTCCTACAGTTCAGCCACCAATATAGTGACATACCCGCTGTGACATTGGAGAGCATTAAGGACTGAGTCCTCTATGTCTTGAAACTGTATGATAAGACTGATCCAGAAAAGCTTTCAGTATCTTCCCACTTCATGACAGACCTGGGCTTGGATAGTTTGGACCAAGTTGAAATTATAATGGCCATGGAAGATGAATTTGGGTTTGAAATTCCTGACATAGAAACATTAACTTTTCAGCATCTACAAGAGATTGTAGATTACACTGCAGATAAGAAACATGTGTACCAATAAAGTCTTTTTTTTTTAATCAAAGAACTCAGATGATCCCAGCAAGTGTCTGAATGTGAGAACACATTATGAGACCATTGCTACTGTTGTCAGGGTATTTCTGTTGGAACTATATTTAAAGTTGTCTAAATATGTGTTGGCTTTTAAAAAATAAATATATAAAGTCAATATTCTCAGGCCTTTTGCATATAGAGTACTGCCTTTATACTGATTCTGTTTAATGTTTAAAAGAGATGTAATTGTTAAAAAGAACCTTTGTCAGATGCAAGTGGCTTTTCCGGAATTGAACATTGGAACTGGTTCCCAAACTCAGGTTTTCTCTTTAACATGACCATCCCTCTCTGAATAAACATGCAAATTTTGCTTCCTTAAAAACAAAAAACAAAAACAAACAAACAAAATGTCTGGCAGTAGTACTAGAAGCACATAATAAGTTCTTTATTCATTCATTCATTCATTCATTCATATAGCCCCTTTCAAGTTTCCAATTCACTTTATATATATTATTTCATTTGAACCTCAGAACCAGCTGAGGTAAATACTACAGTCATTAGTCTCATTTTACAGATGAGAAAAGTGAGGTCCAGAGTGATGTGTTTACAATCATTTAGCTAGCAAGTACCAGAGTCAGGACCTGAACCCAGATCTTCCTGACTATCTAGGTAACACCAGGTTGGATCCCTGAGGGATAGTCATTACCTTCTAGGTGTAGAAAGAAGATCAGCTTTACTTCCTCCAAAAGCTTCAAGCATTTCTCTTTAGAAGTTGAGAAAATAAAGCTTAAATAAAGAGAATCTCGTAATCAGAATTTTGTGGCTTTTGGCCAAACAACTATCACAAAGCTCAGAGAACACAAAAAAGGTCTCCTTGGAGGTGATATCCAGGATCTTTTCTTAAACTGCCCAGTCCAGTGCAAAGTGTCCAAGGTGAGTGGTCTTGGGGGAGAGGGGAGGAGGGAGGGAGAACAGAATGATTTTTTCCCCTTTAATCACAAGCTCTCAGGAATACTGGGAAAGGCTGGAATGTCTCCTTGCCATGAATAACAGTGATTACAATTTTGACAAAACAGTCAAAGGAAAGGCTTTTCTTTAGAGACACAGTTAGGGTTTCCGTGACCTATGTAATCCTGTTCCACACCTTCCCCCCCCGCCCCCCTTTTCCTTTGGTGTTGCTGGGTTCCTAACCCCGGAGGCACTTATTTGCAGTGGTCAGGTCACCAGGACCAGGCGAGAGCGATGCTATCCATCCATTTAGCCTTTTATTCAGTCCTTTATGCAGATCCTAGAATTTTTTCTTCTTGTACCTATCCTCTGTCCCCTTTAAATAACTATTAAGGATTGTTCTCAGTGTAAAATGTAATCTTCTCAGAGAATGTGGCCTTGTAATTGCTCTCTGGGGACTTAAATACATTTCATTTCTCTTGCATGAGATTGAAAAAGCTTAATCTTTCTCTGGATCAGGACAGTCTGATAGGGTGAATTCAGACATCATGTAGCAATTGTTAAAAACATATCTTCAGTAACCGATGGGAAAGTTACTGGGGCCAATAAATTATTTCAAATCTCCCTGGAATAGTTCTCATGATAAAATGCTTAGTAAACTGGACTCCTCAAATCCCCATTCTTGGCTCAGTACTTTGTACTCATTCATTTAAAGTGTTATTAAGTATCTATATGTCAGCATGCCCTTTAAGCTCTGGATACAATTGTAATTAGTGGGTGTCACAATGGAGTAAAGGAAGGAGAGATCTGGGCTGTCCTCATTTCCTATTGCCAAAAAGAAAAGGGGTGGGGTCAATGTCTTCACACAGCAAACCTAACTCCAAAGTTAAGGGGCAGTGCTTAGCCTTAACCCTTTAAAGGTTAAAGGGGCAGCATTTAGCTTACCTACTACCTTGGCCTCAGCAAGTTCATTCTTCTAGGGGGAAAATGAAGACAGCTCCTAAATTCAGGTTTAAGGTTCTGCTCAGGAGAGTTATAAGATCATTCATAAAAACTAAACCAGGGGAAGCTAGGTGGCACAGTGGATAGAGTACCGGCCATGGAGTCAGGAGGACCTGAGTTCAAATCCAGCCTCAGACACTTAACCCTAGCTGTGTGACCCTGGGCAAGTCACTTAACCCCAATTGCCTCACCAAAAAACAAACGAACAAAAAACTAAACCATAGTGCACTGCGGGAGGGGTGTCTTTTCACCCCTTCCTCAAGCCAGAACTATTTCATATACTCTGAGAAATATGAGAGCCTTTAGTACTAATCATAAGTAATGACATGTCCTTAGACAATGGGAACAGAGGCAGCCATGGGAAATAAGGGAGGATAGGGAATAGGAATCATTGTTTTGGTCTTTATTGTTGTAAAGTCCTGGCTAAATAGATAGGGAGGAGAGAGAGGTAAGGAACATTGCCCAAGCTTGGGACTTGTCTTCCAGTCCAGTCTCTGCTGATACTGTTTCTGGTGGATGAAGCTTCTGACTTCTCTGTGCACGCTGACACCCTTGGACCATCCCTCTGTACCAGCTCACCCTCAGCCCTCTCTTCTATTCCTGTTCTGTACCTTCTCCATTTCCTTCTCTTCTGCTCCCTCTTTTTGGTTCCAAATTTTTTTGTAGGTTCAATCCAAGATTTGCCTCTGGTAATTCTCCCATCTTCTCCTGGGCTAAGGGTGATGGAAAAGGGGCAGAGAGAAGAGATTCATTTCCCAAGATGCACTACTCACATTCAAAAACACGCCCCCAAATGAATAGTCTCTGCCCTCAAAGAGTTTATATTCTGTTGGGCATAGGGGAACAACACACATGAGGAATGTTAAATATAAAACAGACACAAACTAGATAAAAGGTAGCTGGGGAGAAGAGAACTAGTAACTGAGAACATCAAGACAGGTTTCTTATTAAGAGGTAGCAAATGAGGCAGGTGAGGCAGGAGTACATTGTAGGCATGGGGGATGGGTTGTGCAAGGATACCAACATCAGAGAGAAAACGTTTTCTATGAGAAAGCAAGCAGGCCAGTTTGCCTGCTTGTAGAGTGTGTTGTAAAAGAGTAATGGGGAACAAGCCTGGTGAAGGTGGGCTGGCATTGATTGTGAAGGACTTTAAGAGCCAAATAGAGGAGTTTGTATTTTATCTAAGGAGCAATAAGCTTCTGGAGGTTCTGAGAAAGCCTGATTAAACCATGCTTTAGAATATCACTTTGGCAGATGTGTGGAAGATGGGTCAGGAGAGGGAAGACCCATCCCAGGAAGACCAATTAGGAGGTTATTGCAATAGTGGAGGAGGGTGGGGGAGGTGATGAGTGCCTGTCCATAGAGCAGTGGATGGAATGGAAAGAGAGGATTTTAATCATAATAATCTCTGCTTCTAAATGACTGGGTTCTGCTCTCTGGGAGACTGAATTTCTCACTGAGAATGTGTTAAATGCAGAGATGTGGAGAGCAGGAGGCCTCGCTTCCATTTCCATCTGTGTTTGTGTCCTCTTGAGAACATGTAAGGACCACCTTTCATTTCCTGGAGCCCTCAGTTTCCCTTCCTATGATACAGGGATTCTCAAGTAAGTTTTCTTGTTGGTGTCAGCAGAGATAGTGTTGGTAGAGTGGGAGGACCTAGAGGCTGGGTTCAAATACCAGATCAGGTATTTTACCTTGGTCAAATCACTTTCAAATCCTAAATATTTATTAAATGCCTACTATGTGCAAGCCCTCTGGACCTCGGTTTCTGCATCTATAAACTAAGGCAGTTGAACTAGATGGCTTTATAAAATATGAAGTTACACTATGATGGACTCCTTATTAAGCCCACTCTAGACACCTATTATGGGCATCTAGGTGGTACGATGGATAGAGTGTCAGGCCTGGAATCAGGAAGACCGAGTTCAAAATCTGACCTCAGACACATACTAGCTGTGTGACTCTGGCCAAGTCACTTCACCCTGTTTGCCTCAGTTTTCTCATCTGTAAAATGAGCTGGAGAAGGAAGTGGCAAACTACTTCAGCATCTTGCCAAGAAAACCCCAAAATGGGGTTATGAAGAGTCAGACATGACTGAAAAAAGACTAAACAACAAAACAAGAGACCTATTAACACTATTTTGGGGTAGCTAAGCACATCTCTGAGTGATTTATATATCTAAAATGAGTAATACATACTAATCCATTTCCATGGAATTTGGAACTCAAGGAGGAAGAGACTGAGTGGAGCTAATATCTGCCCCTGAGTTATGGCTAATGGTTATATAGATTGTGTGGGATATCCTGGCTATGGTTTCTCCAGGCAGGGGTATATTGGTATGTGTTTAGCAATTGGTTCCGGCGGGGGGGGGGGGGGGGAAGAAAGTTACGTTTAGTTCTGCATTGTTTACATTTTCCCCAACACTTTCTTAAGCCTAGAGAACCAACCAAAACAATAAATCAGCCCTGATTTTTATTATTTGCTGAGGTACAAATGCTCACAACGAATATTTAACAATCAGCTCTCCATGTGTGATCTGGCTCTGGCATATCACTGCTCCAGGAATAGATTGTAGGGCCTTGTGCTGTAGAGAACAGGACTTGTGTGCTCATCATGGTGTCCTGTTTTTTCATTATCTAAAGGAGGTTGAGAACCAAGGCTGGAGAGCTTATATGACAGTCATTGGAGGTAACTAACTCCTCAACCATACTGGAGGATGAGCCTTAATTTTCTACCTGATTTAATAACTTGATAGGAAATGGGAATGTAATTATGCATAGTAAGTCAGTAAATAATAACTTACTAAGTGCCTACAAAGTACAAGTCACGGTGCTAAGTGCTGTGGATACAAAAAGAGGCAAAAGACAGCCTTTTGTTCTCAAGGAGCTCATGGTCTAATGGAGGAGACAACAAACAAATATGCACAAGCAAGCCATAGACAGAATAGTAGGAATAATTAAGAAAAAGAAGGCATTAGAATGCCAGGAGATAATTTCTCACAAAGTTCCCAATTACCATTTGTTCCTCCAAACAGTGTGGCATTTTCTAAAGGAGATCAGTTGCTGGTATGAGCTTTTTAAACAGATCATCTTATAGGACGTGACAGTTTACAGCCAAGTTCTGGGAGGATTTCAACAAAGACCAGGGCTTCAGCTATTGCCTACCACAATCCACCATTATATGCCCAATGGATAATTTAAAGCATCTACACCAGAATATTAAAATGTCTATGCTGTTATAACGACTTTACAATATGACTAGGTCTGGTTCCTAATGATATAGAATTTGGCCAGAATGACATGATATGCTCTGACCTTTCTTGCTAGGCTATTTCAGAATTTTGAGGAACAGAGCCTTAGTTCCACATACTTTTCCCCCTTTTTTTCAGGGCAATGAGGGTTAAGTGATTTTCTCAGAGTCACACAGCTAGTAAGTATCAAGTGTCTGAGGCTGGATTTGAACTCAGGTCCTCCTGAATCTAGGCCGGTGTTTATCCACTGCACCATCTAGATGCCCCATTTACCCCCCCCATTTTCTTTTCTTTTCTTTCTCTTTCTTTCTTTCTTTCTTTCTTTCTTTCTTTCTTTCTTTCTTTCTTCCTTCCTTCCTTCCTTCCTTCCTTCCTTCCTTCCTTCCTTCCTTCCTTCCTTCCTTCCTTCCTTCCTTCCTTCCTTCCTTCCTTCCTTCCTTCCTTCCTTCCTTTCTTTTGCGGGGCAATGAGGGTTAAGTGACTTGCCCAGAGTAAGATGGCTAGTAAGTGTCAAGTGTCTGAGGTCACATTTGGACTCAGGTCCTCCTGAATTCAGGACCAGTTCTTTATCCACTGCACCGTCTAGCTGTCCCCAGTTCCGCATGCTTTTGACCTAACTGTGGTGTATATTGATAGTACATTAAGCCACTGGTGACTGGCGGTACATCATATAACCCACATATGTGCACACACACATCTACATATACAATTCTGATTTCGCTGCCTCCAGCACTTAACTTTCGTTTTGGTGCTGAGAAACCAGCCTTGCACATAAGTCACAACTAGAAGTGGTGAAGAAAGACTTCCTGTATAAGATGAGACAACACCTGCTTTGAAACCTGAAAGAAGATGAGGATTCTTAGAGGCAAAGGTGAGGAGAGAGTGGATTCCCGACCTGAAAGATGGGTCCTGGAGCAGGAAATGGACTTCTGAGCTTGGAGGAAGTCACTTCGGCAGGATGTAGACTATTAGATGAAGAGCAATCATGTCGAATGTCTAGAAAAGTAGCCAACTGTGAAGATGATGCAATGATCAGACCCATGCTTTAGGAAGGTTATTTTGGTGCGTGTGGGGAAGACAGATTCTCAGGAGGCAACTGCAATAGTCCAGAGGAAAGATGATGGGTGTAAACTGAGGTGGTGGCCATATGAATGGAGAGTAGGAGATAGATGTGAGAGATGTTGTAGAGATAGAATTGATAAGATTTGGCAACTGATTGAATATGGAGGGAGGGGTGAGGTAGAGTGAAGAGTTAAGGATGTCCTCTGAGGTTGTGAACCTGAGGTCCCCTTTCCCTGGGGCCCCTCTCTCCCTCTGATGGTAGAGGGTGGAGGGTGAACATCAGAGAGCTTTCCCAAAATCTTCCATTTAGGGTGGATGCCGAGAGTATTCCTCTTATCATTTCATACCTACCCTGGCATTCCTAGGGACTTCATCATTTCTCCTTTCCCATCTCCACTCACCAGTCTACTCTCCTTCTTCCTCCCCCCTTTTCAGCTCCTATTTACATGTTGTCTTCCCCTATTAGACTGTAAGCTCCTCAAGGACAGGAATTGCCTTTTATCTTATTTGTATCTTCACATTTTGCTCAGTGACTGGAAACAATAGTAGGTACTTAATAAATGTTTATTCACTGGACTGATTCAGGGACTGAAGGTGGATGGTGCTCTTGAAACAGGGAAGTTAAGAAGAAGATCTTTTCAGAGTGATAATAAGTTCTATTTTAGATATGTTGAATTTGAGATATTTGTGGGATGTCCATTTGGAAAATGCCCAAAAGGCAGCTGATAATGTAATCCTAATGCTCAAGAGGGTCAGTGGGGCTGATATGTATCTGCATAGAGATACTTATCAAGTCTAATTTGAGATGATGAGATGATAAAGAGAGGAGACTGTGAGAACAGAAGGCTCAGGACAGAGCCCACAGATAGGAGGCAGGGTATGGATGAAGATCCAGCAAAGATGGACTAAGGAGTGGACAGGCAGGTAGAATGAGAATAAAGAGAGAGAGTAGTATCATGAAAACCGGAAAGGAATGAATGTATAAAAGAATAGGGTGATCAACCAAGGACAAGGGCTGAGAAGTAGTCACTGGATTTGCAGTTGAGACCATGAGTAACTTTGAGAAAGCAGTTTCAGGTGATTGATGAAGTTAGAAGCCAAATTGAGAGTGCTGAGAAATAAGTGAGAGGAGAAGAAGTGGGGCAACAAAAGTAGATACCTCTTCCCAAGAGTTTGACCATGAAAGCAAGGAAATATGTAGGACAATAGCTTAAGGACTTGGTAGGGTGAAATGAGAGTTAAAAAAAAAATCTGGGAATGTTTGTCAGCAATAGGGCCAGTAGATGAGGAGAAAGGGGCAAATTGCAGGGGGTTAGGGTTAAAAGGTACAAATAGGTTTTCATTGGCAAGATGAAGGATTTTCTCTTCATTAGGGATGAGTAAAAGGGAAGAGAAATGAGGTGTGCCCACAGGATATTGAAATGTAGAGCAGGAAACAATCCACATAGGAAAAACCAAGTGGATGAGGAATGTCTGTTATCTTGATGATGACATGCAGTAGATGAGGATGAGGATGATAATAATGCTTATATAACTCTTACAATGTGCCAGAGCGCTTTACTATTGTTATTTAATTTGAGCCTTACAAAACCCTGAGGGGTAGGTCTTGATCCACATTTTACAGATGAGGAAACTGAGGCTGGGAGAGATTAAGTGACTTGCCCAAATTCACATAGCTAGCTAGTAAGTATCTGAGGCTGCATTTGGATTCAGGTCTTTATGACCCCATGTCTGGCACTCAATCCACAGAGTCACCTAGTTACCCATGATCATGTGCTCTGCTATAGAGGTGGTCTATCAGCAGCTTTCACAGTCCAAGTTTCACAGAATCAGACAGGAAGATGATAGAGGGTTGGGTTGCCTTTGGAAGCTGTAAAGCTTCTTTAATGACCATATACTTCTCCAAGGTATGCATGTGTTTGGTAGTAGGTTTGGGGATTTTTTATGGGTTTATTTTTTACTTTTCATGTACTGGGTAAAGCTTGAAATATATTCCATAGGAAGGAAAGGACACAAGAGCAATCATTACAAAATTCAGGTGTACAGGAGGAAGGTAGAAGGTTAATAAACTAATACCCACTGAAGGCTGAGTCCTTGGGGTCTAATGAGCTCCAGATTTGCTCATTGAAAGCATTGCAATTCTTGCCAACTGTTTTCACAGTCTCTGAGCCATATTTATCTCTTCAACAATGATGAAAGTATAGATTCCCTAGTTTGGAAACAGTATTGTAGAGGACCTATCTGTCTCTGTTGGTCTTTTCTTTCTTATACACCCATCCATGTTAGACATTCATATAAAATTAATTTGCATAACTTGAAGTTTTTTTTACAAGACTTGTAAGGAAAATATCTGAAACACTTTAAAGTGCTATGGGGACTATGAATTACTACTACTTACATATGTATTATATTATGAAATATTTTATTTAATAGGTATAGTAACTGGACCTATTATTTCTTTTCTTTTCTTTTCTTTCTTTCTTTTTTTTGCTGGGCAATGAGGGTTAAGTGACTTGCCCAGGGTCACACAGCTAGTAATGTTCAAGTGTCTGAGGCCAGATTTGAACTCAGGTCCTCCTGAATCCAAGGCTGGTGGTTTATCCACTGTACCCCTAGCTGCCCCACCTAGACCTATTATTTCATTGACGCAGAGACCTCCCAGATCAGGAAACTCTCTGTGCTGATACAGGTCAGCACTTTTCCTGTAACTTACATTATTAGAGAATTGCCCAGAACATCGAGAGGTTAAGTGACTTACCAGGATCACACAGCCAGAGACACAATTCAAATCCAGGTCCCTCTTGACTCCAGGCCAGTTTTCTGTCTACTATGCCATGCCATCTCTCTCTTATTATTTAATATATAACACTTAAGAGGCAATGTTGCTTAATGGCTATTGTACTGGATCTGAAGTTAGGAAGACCTGAGTTCAAATCCCACCTGATTACTAAAGTGGCCCTGAGACCATGGACAAAACCCCTTTATCTTCTGAAGCTCAGGCAATTTCCCAAGACTAGAAATAGGTTGTGGTCTGCATTGGTTTAGAAAGATCTCACGCCCTCAAAAAATACAGATCCTTCATGTCCTGATGCCATAACACTTAAGCCAGTGAGACCCCAGTACTACAAAACAATGGGTCCTCTTCAGTATCTACATTTCTCCCAAGTTCTAGTTAACCAGACCTCAGTGACTCTTTGAGGCTCCCCTAGGATACTATAGAGTAAATTAAGATACCATGCAGGCACACCAAAGGAGACTCAGCTTAAGTCATTTTGCTGAGTTACATGGGACTTCTTCAAGAGCACTAAGTATTGCTCTCTGCTTCCCCTTGAATTCACTGTGTGGTTTAAGGCAGAGCTCTACCTCCCCTTAGATTCAAGGCAGTGTTGTAGAGTAGAAAGAGAATCCTTTCTGGACAGTGGTTAAAATCTTGCTTCTGATGTTTCTGGCTGTGTTACGAAAGGCAAATTATATAAGCTCCTTGACCATCCAGCTTTCTCTCCTATAACATGACAGGGTTGGACTAGATGGCCCTCGATTCCCCTTGCAGCTCTATATCCATGACCTTATGGTCCTGTGACCTCAATTCTCTATCTGTAAAATTTATCCTTCCTCCAAGGGGTATTATGGTAGTCAACAGAAAGCATTTTTTTTTTGGTGAGGTAATTGGGGTTAAGTGAGCTTGTCCAGGGTCACACAGCTAGTAGTGTTAAGTGTCTGAGGTTGGATTTGACTCAGGTCCTCCTGACTCCAGGGCCGGTGCTCTATCCACTGTGCCACCTAGCTGCCCCTACAGAAAGCATTTTAAGAAACAGGGGTGGGAGGTACCCTGTAAGACAAACCCAAGTGTCCTTTCCCAAATCCGGTCTTGATTTGCTCAGTAGCATTGGCCCTGGGACCCAATTGGCATCTGGGAAAGAATCAAAAACCATCCAGATAATCTCATGCTTACTCTCTTGATGCAGATGAAAAGGACAAATCCTTTCAGCAGTGTCCAATGGCTGGAAGGCTGATGGAAAGATGAATTGTTTTCCGAGTTATCAATCTCTCATCTGGCTTTTGAGAAGAGAGCACAGTGGGGCAGGTAGATTCCTACATCCAAGGCAGATTCCAATCTGATTCTTTGAGGTAACAATGCTTCCCTTTTTTCTGTCTTTCCTCTTTCCTTAAGAATTGTGTTATAGGATTCGAGAAGTGTCAGATGATTTATGGCAGAAAGATCAATGCAACAGATCCTGCTTACCTGCGGATGCTTTGTGTGGCTTGTTGCAGAAGTGTTTACACCTTCCGAAGGACCTAATAAATGGCAGTGCCACCTACATATGGGACATCTAAAGCCAGATGGTCAGTCAGACACAAGGAGAAAAAGCCATTCCATAGAAATCATCAGTTATATTGAGGACATCTCGTATTGAATACAATCAAGCTGATTGGATGGGATTAGCTTCAGGAAACATATTTTTTCAAGTGCATTCCCTTGGCAAAGGACCCTAGAGCAGTGCCAGCCACACAGAATAGACTACCCCCACCCCTTCAAACAATAAGAATAAATAAGCAAATGGATCACCCAAGACTGATCTCAGTAGGTCTCTTCCAGGGTAGTTGAATTCTCAATGAGAATGCTGGAACTTTAAATATTTCTTCAAAACTATGATTTCAGAGAGGTTAAATGCTGTTTCCTGGGTCACAGTTAATAAATGTCAGAGCTAGGATTCTCATGGCACGTACACAGGCAAGGTTTGTTGTAGAAGTAGGGCGAGTGTTGTGGATAGAGCACAGGGCCTGAGAGACCCAGGTTCAGATCTGGCCTCAGACAAACTTATTAGCATGTGACACTGGCAAATCCAGCTTGTCTCAGTTTCCTCAACTGAAAAAAGGGATAATAAGAGAACCTACCTCCTATGATGTTGTGAGGATCAAATGAGGTAATGGTTGTAGCCTAGTGTAGTTCCTGGTACATAGGTAGGCATTTAATAAAGACTTATTACCTTCTTTTTTATAGTATCATGTAGGATAAATTCCAAAAGACAGGCATATTATTTTTAATAATATTTTATTGGGGCAGCTAGGTGGCTCAGCGGATAAAGCACCGGCCCTGGATTCAGGAGTACCTGAGTTCAAATCCAGCCTCAGACACTTGACACTTACTAGCTGTGTGACCCTGGGCAAGTCACTTAACCCCCATTGTCCCGCAAAAACAAACAACAAAAATATTTATTTTTCCAATTACATGTAAAGATAGTTTTCAACATTCATTTTTGTAAGATTTTGAGTTCCAAATTTTCTCCCTCCCTTCCTTCCCTCTCCCCTCCCAAACCCAGCAAGCTATCTGCTATAGGTTATACACTACAATCATGAAGGCAGGCATATTCTTGAACAGGGGGATTCATCTGTGGTTATAGGTGAGCCATTCAAATCTTCCCTGGCTCAGGGCTGGGACTGATCTGAAGCTTTATCACCTTCTTACCCAAGGTTCTCTCTGGCTCTGTTCTTCAGTAGACAGAAGCACTACCAGTGAGGAAAAGGACTAGAACATTTATTTGTCTTTAATATTGACAGGTCCAACTGTTTGTGTCACACTCAATATGTATAATATAAAACAAGCTAATTGGAGTTGTCTATGGTAATTAAAATGGCAGCAGGATCCCTTGTGAAATATATAACCGATAAATACAATCCTATTAACATATAGGCATCCAGATGTAGACAAGCATAGAGATGCCAAGGCATAAAAAAAGGGTTTAAAAGAGGGGAGTCTGTGATAAAAGAAATTAGTAGGATGACATAATGATAATAGCTAGCTTTGTGTCATACTTTAAGGTTTGCAAAGTGCTTTATAATCTCTCACTTTTTATCTTTACAATAACCCTGGGTACTGTTATTATTTCCATTTTGCAGATGAGGAAACTGAAACAGACAAAGGTCAATTCTCAAGTGACTTTCTCATATCACAGAGCTAGTAAGTGTCAGAGGCAGGATTTAAACTCAGGTCTTGCTGGATTTCAGGTCCAGTGTTCTATTCATTGTGTTGCCTAGCTGTCCATGAGAAAAATATAGGAAGGAGAGGGTACTGGGAGTGGCTGTTCCAGGAAAGATGACACCTTTTCCACAGCTACATCTGTGATAATAGCATTCAAGAGAAGGGACAGTCCTAGGCCATATTGTTTCCCCAATGAAGTTTTGTTTGCAATGCCCTGCTGAGATTCACACCTTGCCTTTCCCTGTGCAGTGGGGAAAGGAGAAGAGAACTTTTAACTGCTCCCACTGAGTTCAAGTCACCTGGCTCAGGGTACTCAATGAAGCTGGCAGATTTACTGATCAGGGATTGGTGAATTTTGAAAGGTTTTAGAGAATAGGTGAGAAAGCCCAGGGACTCATTAGGACAAATAGTCTAAGCTTCAAGAACAGGAAGATAGAAGAATTCACAAACGATATGTGCAAAATTCTACTGTAGAACACATTTATTTATTTATTTATTCATTCATTCATTCAGTTATTTTTTTGCAGGGCAATGGGGGTTAAGTGACTTGCCCAGGTCACACAGTTAGTAAGTGTCAAATGTCTGAGGCCAGATCCGAACTCGGTGGGTGCTTTATCCACTGGTGCCACCTAGCTGCCCCTTTTTTGTTTTGTTTTGTTTTGCTTTGTTTTGTTTTGTTGAGGCAATTGGGGTTAAGTGACTTGCCCAGGTCACACAGCTAGTGAGTGTTAAGTGTCTGAGACCGGATTTGAACTCAGGTCCTCCTGAATCCAGGACTGGTGCTTTATCCACCGCGCCACCTAGCTGCCCCTAGAACACATTTCTTAAGGCTATGGTTTATAGGCACTTAGGAAGAGAAGTGATAATCCCTAAAAGCCCCAGTATAGCTTAATCAAGAACAAGTCATTCTAGAATCACTTTACTTCTCTTCTGGGGGCAGAGCATTCCAAGCTTGTACTGGTCTCATCAGTCACAACTGAACACACTGTAACTTGACTGTAACATAGTGACATCATTTTGGTTCTCTTTATGAACAAAGGACAATCAACCAACCAACAAACTTGGATAGAGAAACTAGACTGGAAAATCAAGTGAATGCTGGAAATATAGTATTCTTTCAGTTCAACAAGGAATTAAAGAAGTTTCTCATGCTGTCCTTGTGGTCAAGGGAGAGAATGGAATATAAGCTCTTTGAGGGGAGGGACTTTCATTCTGTTGGCTTTGCAGCCCACTCAAGTCCAGCATGCATCTTTCAATTGACCATTGTATTAATGCAATTTAGTTCTCTTTTTGTATATGTGTATGGTATCAAACTTTCTTTTCTCAACCACATGTATTTTTTTTTTTCTTTTTGCGGGGCAATGGGGGTTAAGTGACTTCCCCAGGGTCACACAGCTAGTAAGTGTCAAGTGTCTGAGGCCGGATTTGAACTCAGGTACTTCTGAATCCAGGCCAGTGCTTTATTCCACCGTGCCACCTAGCTGCCCTACATGTATTTTTAAAAATATATTTTTAAATTTTAAGTTCCAAATTCCCTTCTTCCCTCCCATTTCCATTCCTTGAGAAGGTAAGCAATCTGTTATAGGTTATGTATATGCAGTCATCCAAAACCTTTCCATATTAGCCATGTTACAAAAAATGCAGACCAAAAAAAAAATAAAGTAAAAAAGTATGTTTCAATTTGCATTCAGACTCCATCGGCTCTTTCTTTAGAGGCAGATAACATTTTTTTCATTATAAGTCTTTTGGATGTCTGGGACCATTGTATTGCTGAGAATAGCTAAGTCATTCACAATGCAAGTTTAATTCTCCAGAGACTATGGTACTTTATGACTACCCAGCACATGGACAATATAGGATCACCAGAGGCAACAAATGAACATTTATTAATACCCACTGTGTCGGGCAGAGAGCTACATATTGGGGATACAAAGGCAAGAATATTGCTGAAGGATGTTGATGTTAAAAGATGAGCTTTTGTGTCACCGGGGGAAACCCCAAACTTGGAGTCATTAAAAGCACTGTTCAGTTTTCTCAAAGGCAATCCAGGCTGCTCTCCTTAGCCTTGCCTACACCTCAAAAAAAATCTCCCAACCAGGGGAAGGAAAGCAATGGTATGGTCTCCATGGAGAGATCTTGCATCAGGCCTGCAGCAAAGGAAGGGGACTCTTGTTTCCCCCCTTTTAGAGACAGTGGTTAACAGAAAATTCTGGTTAACAGAATATCAGGCAACCAATAATAGCCTGTGTATGTGAGATGCGGAATAGGATTCTGTAAAGGTCTGGGAAAGCAAACCAGTTTCCCCCCCTATATTATGTTTAATAGGAATAGAGCGTCATGTACTCATACTACTAAAGTAATGAAAAACTTCTTATCTTCAGCTGATGTTAGTGAAAGGCCATGAAACCCTACCATGCTTTCCAAGAGAGTAGTACTGAAAATTCTGGAAAAAGTGGGGGCCTTCCTTGATCAAAACCCACCCTAAAAGGGGCAATGCTATGAGTATAATGGTGTATGGCTAGATGTTCCTAGTCTTTATTTTCTTGAGTTCTGCTAGACTGTGGCTATTGGCTATTGGGACTGAGCCATGATCTTCAAGGTCATCTTTGTTTAGAACATTTTTGTATTTTTTTTTAAAAGAAGGAAAGAAGTTAGGGAGGGGGAAAAAGCTTAGTTGTCTATAATTTTATGGTTAAGAGGTTTTTCTAGGCACCCAGCCAGCCCCATGTCAAGCCACTTCCTGGTCTGTTTGAGTAATGCGATTCAGTGGTGGAGATACTATCTTCGGTAGAGGGTTATTCTAGTTCAGCTTTGTTTTCTAGTTCTTTTTTTTTTTTTAAGTGAGGCAATTGGGGTTAAGTGACTTGCCCAAGGTTACACAGCTAGTAAGTGTTAAGTGTCTGAGGTCAGATTTGAACTCAGGTACTCCTGACTCCAGGGCCAGTGCTCTATCTACTGTGCCACCTAGCTGCCCCTCTAGTTCTTTTAAATGCATCCTGGGTTAAGATCTGGTTGGAATAAGCCAACATTATAGGAATTTCTAGTGAATTCAGTGGCTGTGACCTTAAAGTGCATGACCTCCAGAGAATTTATCCAGATTTCACCAGAAATAATGGACAGAGACCATAATGGTCTGGCAGAATAGAAATATAATAAGAAACCCATTTCAACTCAGTGCAGGACATATCCTATCTACTGTCAGAAGTGGACATTTTCTTGGTCACTGTCTCTTTTTTGTTTTTTTTTTTTGTGGTTTTTGTTTTTGTGGGGTAATGAGGGTTAAGTGACTCGCCCAGGGTCACACAGCTAGTAAGTGTCAAGGGTCTAAGGCTGGATTTGAACTCAGGTCCTCCTGAATCCAGGTCTGGTGCTTTATCCACTGCACCACCTAGCTTCCCCCTTGTCATTGTCTATTAACAGTTTTTCTACTTGACAAGGAGGGTGCAAGGTGAGAATGGAAGGACAGGTATATCAGGAAATGATTGTAGTGTGAAAAAGAAGATCAGATCAAATTTGTTAAGTTAAATGAATAAATAAAAAAGTAGGCAAGTGTGTGTTCCATTTTAGAAAGATTTAGTTTTTGATTTTGTAGTGATCTGCCTTTGGAGACTAAGAGAATCACCAGCGATGCTGCTCATTTTAGAATTGTGTTTCTCGGGGAGCTAGTACATTTCCATTTTTCCATGTCTCAGAGGGAGTGGGAGCTGAAATTAAGGCTTTTATCCCTTTCTCTGTCTGAGTGAATAGGGGAGGGAAAAAAAAACAATTGTACTTGCAATGGCATTGTATCTTGGGTTCCTGAGACAGTGTGGGGAGGAAAAAATAATAATATGTAGGTGTTTGGTGTTTTAAGCCAAAGCTGATGATAAATGAGAACCTGGCATTTCTAAAAGACAAAGCAAGAGGCATGCAGAGAGGAAAACACAAAACACCTACAGTACCGTGGAGGGGCCACCAGGTGGCCAAGTGGATATCATTGCACTGTCAGTCAAGAAGACCTGAGTTTAAATCCTACCCCTTACAATTACTGGCCATGGAACCCTGGGCAGTCACTTATCCTTTATCAGACTCAGTTTCCTCCTCTGTGAAATAAAGAGGGTGTATTTCATGACCTCCAAGGTCCCTTTCACCTCTAAATATATGATCCCATGATCTAATTTTCCAGCATTGCTGGGGAACAAGGCTTTGTCCTAGAGAATTGAGTTTTCCAGACAACCAAGCCTGATCTATTTATGCACCCAAATGATTTTATTTTAACTCTTTTAATGGGAACCCTTCTAAAGTGGACCATATACTTGCTTACATTCTTTTTTTCTCTTTTTCTTTTTGGTGAGGCAATTGGGGTTAAGTGGACTTGCCCAGGGTCACACAGCTAGTAACTGTTAAGTGTCTGAGGTTGGATTTGAACTCAGGTCCTCCTGACTCCAGGGCCAGTGCACTATCCACTGTACCACCTAGCTGCCCCCTTGCTTACATTCTTAAGTAATTCATTTAACTTTAAAAATGTATGGCTGCCTTGTATTTTTTACATTATAGTTATTTCCTCATGTACCTGCTTTCTCATCTTCACATTCAGCCTTCTTTTGTCAAAAAAAGAAAGCTAGTAACGCAACAGTGATGGAGTAAATGACCTTTCTGACAGGAGATGCAAGAGTCTGTGCCCATAGTCCCTCACTTCTGAACTCAGTGAGGAAACACTGTTTCATTATCTCTTCCTTGGGACCAAGATTGGCCATTTCACTTAATCCGAGTGTGCCTGGCTTTTATTGTTTTGATTTATATTATTGTAGTCATTGGAAATGTTTTCCTTGCTTCACTTTGAAGATATTCATACAAGTTTTCCCATGTTTCTTTGAATTCTTCCTATTCATTGGTTCTTCTTCTTCTTCTTCTTCTTCTTCTTCTTCTTCTTCTTCTTCTTCTTCTTTGCAGGGCAATGGGGATTAAGTGACTTACCCAGGGTCACACAACTAGTAAGTGTCAAAGTGTCTGAGGCCAGATTTGAACTCAGGTACTCCTGAATGCAGGGCAAGTGCTCTATCCACTGCACCACCTAGCTGCCCCCTATTCATTGCTTCTTATGAAACAGTAGTATTACATTACATCTATGTGCCACAATTTGTCTAACTCTCAGCACAGTGGGTCAGTCAATAAGCATTCATCAAGCACCAACTATGTGCCAGGCACTGTGCTAAGTTCTGGGGATACAGAGAAAAGCAAAAGACAAATCTCTGCTCTTGAGGGGCTCAGTTTAATGGGCACTTATTTTGTTTCTAGTTCTTTGATCTCAGAAAAAGTATTAGTATTAATATTTGACCATATATGATGCCTTTCTGTCTCTGATATCCTTTGGGTACATTAACCAGTGATACATTCTTGATTAGAATATGTTGAAAATGATTGAATCTTTCTGATGCCTCAGGGCCACTGTCATGAATATCTGTCATGGTGCTGCATGATACAATGATGGTCACAGGACCGATTGTGGTCTTTAGAGCTATTTGTCCCTGCCTTGAGCAACCTCAGAGAGCTGTGCTTTTCTACTTATTGCACATATATCAACTTTTCTATTGTCTCTCACTCTTAGACTGTCTGCAGAAAATTCTTTCTGTTATCAGTGTGCCAGACCATAATTTGCTGTTTCTATTTTTGTATGTGTGGGGGTTGAGAAACCAGATAGATAAACTTAAAAGAATTTAATTCACACAAGAGGCATGAAGGCGGTACAGTGGAGAACACAGTAAGACCTGAGTTTAAACCTGGCCTCAGACATTTACTAGGTGTGTGACATTGGACAGGTCACTTAACCTCTGTTTGCCTCAATTTCCTCATCTGTAAAATGGGGACAATAATATTACCTACCTCCCAAGTTTGTTGTGAAGATCAGAGGAATGATCACTGTAAAGGCTGCAGCACAATATCTGGCACACTGTAGGTGCTATATAAATGTTAGCTATTCTTATTATTAAGAACAGGAATAAATAGGTTCTAAGTAAGGGTCCAAAGGCAAGTGGGTGGAAGTCTTCTAGTAGTAAATTAAATGAGCTTTAGGAGAACACTCATCTCAAAATATCACTTAAAAGTAATGAAAGTTGACTCCCTCCACTTCATCATAACTTAGAAAGGTAGAAGTAGAGTCAACTATTCTATATAACGTGAAAGCATTTTATGACCAACCACAAGAACAACCACAAGAACATTAGTTGTAGAAGTTGCTGAGGTATCTGAATGGGACCGAGGAATACATAGGAAGTGACCCGCCCCAAGAGTCACAGGCAATAAGTAGCAGAGTCCAATTCCAGTCCAGGATCTGTGTCCCTACATCTAGTATTCTTTCCACTCAACCACATCTAGAAATTGGCCTTATGGTATATTTTTGGTGTTAGGATTTGCTGTGGTTATCATGTGCCTATTGACTTTTTATTATGATGACTGTTAGCAGGAATTGAAGTTACCATTCCAGCATGTTTCACTGCTGTGCCTTTGTTTGCAGTTTAAAAACACTCCTGTAAGAACTCAGGGCCCAAGAGAACTCAGAAAGACTTTGCCTTTTCTTTTGCAATACTGATTTCAGACAAGGTCATTACTGAGCATTAACAGTGTTGGCAGCCCACCACTTCAGATGAAAATGTTCCCTTCTGTTCTCTTTTGTTCATTTGCTTCCACTCTCCTTCTCATTGTTTCCAAGTAAAAGATAAACCTTTGGCAATTTTGGTCTTTATAACCCTTCCACTCAACTCGTTGGCCCTATCAACTGACAAAATTGACTGCTCTTTTGGGGTGGGGTTTGGCAGACAGCAGATCAAGCTTCATTTTCCCTGCCCCACCTTCTTGTTCAGTTGAGAAGGGTTTTTGATTATAGGTATGTGGGTCATCACAATTGGAAACACAATTCTACTGGGGACCTATTAGCAGCTTACCAAAATCCATCGGTCTTCTTTACCTTGAGATTTTTGCAGCAGCAACTTGTTTCTCTCTTTCTTTGACATTGGATATCCAAGAGTTGCCAGTGGTATCTCAGGGTAGGACCACCTTTGCCCTTCATAATCTCACAAAAAGAAGAATCCGGAAGGAATCTTCTTCACCGAAAAGGCACTTACATCTTCAACATTCTAGAATTCTTGACTACTACTAAGTTTACTACAATAATGACAGAGAATGTCTTCTTAATTGATATTCTCCAATAATTAATTTTTTCTAGAAAGTATATCAATTGGGGATGCCATGGTATTTTCATATGGACATTTGGGGGGGGGGCAGGGCAATGAGGGTTAAGCGACTTGCCCAGGGTCACACAGCTAGTAAGTGTCAAGTGTCTGAGGTTGGATTTGAACTCAGGTCCTCCTGAATCCAGGGCTGGTGCTTTATCCACTGTGGTCACTTAGCTGCCCCTGCATATGAACATTTGGCAAATGTTAGTCATTCATAGCAGTGACACCCTTTAAAGTTGTTAATCTAAATAAAATTCAGTACATTTCAATTCTCAAATCATAGGCTTCCACCACTTATTCTCCTCTTGGAGATTAGTCTGCTTGGTGGAGTGGAAAGAGTGTTGACTCTAGAGTCAGAGGAAGTGGGTTCAAATTCTGCCTCTAATACTTATTACCTCTGTGATCTGGGGCAAGTTACTGTCCCTGGAACTGTTTCTTCTTCTTAAGAAATGAGATTAAAAAAAGTTACATGATAACTTTATTATATTTTTAAGAGGAATAGCAGATTGTATGCGATATATTTGTGGTTTCATGGGCAATCATCTTTTTTCTATTCTGCTATATTATGGAAATGCTTATTTTATTTCTTAAGTTCAGAATGAAATAAATTCAAAGAAAAGAAATTAGGTAGTTGGATTGTTGTGGGTTGTTAATGTTTTTTTCAGTCATGCCTGGCTCTTTGTGACCCTTTTGGGATTTAGTGGCAAAGATACAGGAGTGATTTGCCATTTCCTTCTCCAGCTCATGTTACAGATGAAGAAACTGAGGCCAATAGGGTTAACTGACTTGCTCAAGGGTGACACAGTTAGTAAGTGTCTGAGACCAGATTTGAACTTGGGTCTTTCTGAATTCAGGCCTCTGTGCCACCTGCTGCCCCTTTAATGTATCTTTCAGCTTTAGTTTTTTTTTTTTTAATATCAAAAGAGATGACTTATACAAAAGACTTTGGAAACTGCAAAGCACTATGAAAATGTCAGTTTTTTTTTTTTTTACTACCTTTTCCTAGAACAGATGTCAGATGCCATGGCTAATCTGCTACCCTTCTAGGAACCAGCAACTTTGTTATTAGAGCACTAGAAAGGATAGCAGCTGAGTGATGCAGTTGAGAAAGCACTGGGCCTGAGGTAGGAAGACCTGAGTTCAAATCTGGCCTCCAACACTATCTCTTTGACCCTAGGCAAGTCACTTAACCTCTGTTTGCTTCAGTTTCTTTTTTTTTTTCTTTTTTTTTTAGTGAGGCAATTGGGGTTAAGTGACTTGCCCAGGGTCACACAGCTAGTAAGTGTTAAGTGTCTGAGGCTGGATTTGAACTCAGGTTCTCCTGACTCCAAGGCACTGTGCCACCTAGCTGCTCCCTCAGTTTCTTCTTCAGTAAAATGGTGTCATAATAACTCCTGTATCGCAGAGGTGATCCACTAAAAAAAGAATCTTATTTGAAGGTTTCTAGGCTGCTTGAACTATTGGAAAGAGAATTAGAAGTCAGAAGACCTTATGTACCTGACTTGGATTTGGGGCAAAATTCTAGAATGTGTTATTAAAGGAATGATTAGTAAGTAACCAGAAAGGGAAGAAGTGAGCACTATGAACCACTATGACAACAGGAGGTGCTTAATAAATGCTTTTTGACTGATTGACTAAGATCAAGTTTTTCCAAAACTAGCCTCATTTCCTATTTTTTTTGGGGGGGGGGTGAGGCAATTGGGGTTAAGAGACTTGCCCAGGGTCACACAGCTAGTAAATGTTAAGTGTCTGAAGCCAGATTTGAACTCAGGTACTCCTGAATCCAGGGCCAGAGCTCTATCCACTGCGCCACCTAGCTGCTCCATTTCCTATTTTTTTTTTTGACAGGGTTAATATACTGGCAGATCAAGGGAATGCTATAGGCAAAGTATACATATATGGACATCAGCAAAGCTGTTGGCTAAGTCTTTTGCAAGATTCTCATGGATAAGATGGAGAGGCGTGTTGGATGGAAAGTACAATCGGGTAGATTTTGGAAGTGTTAGAATGACTTGACCCAAAGAACAATGATTAATGGATTGGTGCAGCCAGAGGCAGATCTCTAACAGTCTTGGCTGTTGCTATTTCTGCTAGTCTGGTAGACATCAGCTCAAGATTATCTTCCCCACTCCACCTCTTGTTTCAATTGTCTCCCTCACAAACATAAAGCCAAGAGTTGAGAAGTGTTTTTGATTATGACTACATGGTCATCACAATTGGAAACACAGTTCTATTTGGGATCTATTAGTTCCTTACTAAAATCCATCTTTCTCTTCACTTGGAAATTTCCAAGGAGCTCCTTGTTTCATTATTTCTTCCACTTTGGATCTCCAAGAGATGCCAGCTGGGTCTTAGGTTATAGAACCAGCTACGACCTGTTCTGTCCAACAATAGGTGAAATCATTAAAGTATAGGTGGCATACTCAATAAATTTGTGCCTAACACAAAGCTGGAAGGGAAAGTTAATACTAGATAGCACTCTAATACTAGATGGCATTATCCAAATGATCTGGATAATCTAGAATGAGAGACCAAACCTAATAAGATGAAATTTCATAGGAAAGAATGTAAAATGCTAAACAGCTTCAAAGAGTCAGCATAGATACATTGCACATAAGTATTTTTGTTGTTCAGTAGTTTTTCAGTCATGTCTAAACTCTTCATGACTCCATTTGGGGGTTTTGTTGGCAAAGATACTGGAGTGGTTTGCCATTTCCTTCTCTGGTCAATTTAACAGATGAGGAAACTTAGGTAGAGTTAAGTGACTTGCCCAGGGTCACACAGCTAATAAGTATCTGAAGCCAGATGTGAACTCAGGAAGATGACTCTTCCTGACTCCAGAACCAGTATTTTATCCATTGTGCCACCTAGATACCCACATCCATTAGTATAGGATGGGGTAAATGTGACTAGATAACAGTTCATGTGAAAAAGACCTGAGGATCCTAATGGACTGCAATAGTATGACCTGGTAAAGCAAAAAGTAACTGTGCTTTGAGGCCATATTATTAGAATCATACTATCCCAAACAATGGCAAATAATAGTCCTGCTGTATTCTCTCCTGGGTTGTGCACATGTGGGGAATTGTATTTCATCTGGGCACCACATTTTTTACAAGCTCGAATGTGTTCAGAAGAGAACAACTGGGGTGATGAGGGCATTGAAAACCACATCATGCCAGGATTAGCGGATAGAAGTATAGAAGTTTAGCTTAGAGAAGAAAAGATTTACAAAGTACCAATAGCCATCCAGGTATTTCAAGAGCCCTCCTGTGCAAGAAAGATTAGACTCATTTTATTTGACTTCCAAAAGGAAAAACTAGGAACAATCTGGAAGGAACAGAGGCAGATTGTTTTTTTTTTTTTTAGGATTTAAAAACAAGATCCATTACCTTATATGTATATGGGACATTCAGTCAGTTGATCAATAAACATTTTTTAATGTGCTACTGTGTTAAGTGCTGGGTATGCAAAGAACGGTAAAAAGATAGTCCTTACTCTCTCCTCTGATGTTGAACCCACCCTAATGCAGGCCCTCATCACTTCACACCTGATCTGTTGCAATAGCCTACTGGCTATTTCATGAGTGAGTAGGTGGTGAATCTCTTTGATGTCTGATATAAGCACCTGAGATCCTCATGAAGTCTTTATCCAACCTCAAGCTGAAAGTCATCATGGACCCACTTAAAGTGTGTGTGTGTGTGTGTGTGTGTGTGTGTGTGTGTGTGTGATGCACATGAATGTTTTATAAATGGAAAGCTTTTAGTTAACCACAGAATCCAATACTCTATGTGGTTAGGAAACAGAAAGTCAGGATAGAGTAACCTTTGAATGAGACTGGTTTTTCATTTCTGATTTGCCTTGAGGTCTTCAGTTTAATTGTCAAAATAGCAGGCAGTCCTTTCTGTTATCCAATAGTTACAGCTATCCAGAGCAGAGACCTACTTCTGGGGTAAGAGGGAGAAAGGGAAAGATGGGGGAGAAAGAGACAGAAGGAATGTGGGTAAAAGACCCCCAAATGTCCGCTGGAACAGGTTTTCTTTTTCTCCAAAATGTTTCAGCTGGTGAGAAAAATGCTGTTCTTACTTGGGGAGATTTTCTTTAATTACATGAACTTCATTATGCTGTAATTATACAGAAGAAGTACAATATAATAGAACACCATTATAATTATACAACAGGGAATTATCAATATTCAACCTGCTGGCTATAATTGCTTTTGATGTTCATTATAAAAAGACTTCTACTGTATAAAAATATGGAGGGGAAAGAGAAGAGCCTTAAATGGAATTTGCTGAGGGACCTCCCTCTCTAGGGACAGAGCTGCCACTGCCCTTCACTGATTTGAAGAAAAATTTGAATTTTGATATCATTGGGAGCTTCTGTGGGTAGGAGCTTTACAGGGCAGCATACTTCCAAGGGAGGACAATGTCCCTGGTAGAAGCCTGAGTTATTTGGACCTACTGAAGGACCAAGCCTATGGTTCATCTGGTGGAGAAAGAAGTCTAACCAACCACGTGCTGGCCTACTCTGCCGCTGAGATGTTTGATTTCCGCTGACACAGCACGCTAGCTGGAGGTGATTTTTGTATTTTTGTTTTAAGCCCACAGGGATTGACTAACCCAAACACAGCAAACTGAAGAAATCCAAATGTCCCCAGTGGCAGTCAGGATATTTCTGGAATTAGACTCACCTTGGAACTGTTCCAGTGTTTCTATAAGCTGCAGAGATGGGCAAACTGGCATGGCAAGCCCTTTTGCTTCCTGGCACTGTAATTAGACAGCAAGCCCTCTCTCAGTTTGGCTAGGATGTGGGGCCACTCCACTGACTTGAAGCTTCATTGAAAACCTTCTCTCTCTCTCTCTCTCTCTCTCTCTCTCTCTCTCTCTCTCTCTCTCTCTCTCTCTCTCCTCTCTCTCTCTCTCTCTCTCTCTCTCTCTCTCTCTCTCTCTCTCTCTCTCTCTCTCTCTCCTCTCTCTCTCTCTCTCTCTCTCTCTCTCTCTCCTCTCTCTCTCTCTCTCTCTCTCTCTCTCTCTCTCCTCTCTCTGGCTCTCTCTCCTCTCTGGCTCTGTATCTCTGCCTCTCTCTGGCTCTCTGGCTCTGGCTCTCTCTCTCTCTCTCTCTGTCTCTGTCTCTTTCTCTTCCCCCACCCCCTAAATGAAGAAACAAGCAGATACAGCAATGTCAGGGCAAGGGACCCCCATCACTTAATCAGTGTCGGATTGTTAAAGGCATTGTTATATAATTACTGGATGCCTAACACAACAAACAAACTCAGCTGTGGTCGCCAGCCAAATTAGATCCGTGCAGCTGAGCTTCTATAGGCTTTTCACAAGAGGAGCCAAGGAAACCACTGTACATTTACACAAAGTAAGCAAACGAGGACAATGCACAATTATCATACCAGGAAGCCTATTTGGTTGCATTCAGCTAATGTTCCTATAAAACAAGTTGCTTTTGCTTTTTAAAAACCTCACTGAATGGGGACGGGAAGGAAAGAAGGACACAACTTCCTTTTGTCCAATTTGTCCAAGTCCAAAATATATGTTTGAAAAGGAATGAAGTTTTCTTATTTCCAAATAACATGCAATTAGATATAAGTTCAAACTATGATACACCTACTGTTACAATCTGAACTCTACTGGACAGACCAGCCACAACATTTGGACAAAAGTCCAAACAAATGTTCTTTGGTTGGCACAGATAACTGGGGGCTGTTGGTGATAATAACAATAACTGACATTTATATAGTGTTTCTAAAGTTTACAAAATGTTTTTACATATCTTAGCTCATTTGGTCTTCATAACAACCCCAAGAGGTCTATAGTAGAGAGATTGTTATCCCTGTTTTAAAGATGAGCAAACTGATGCACAAAGAAATTCAATAACTTGCCCAGAAACAGGCAGTTTATAAGTGTTGGGGCTGGGACTGGAGCCCAGGTCTTCCAACACCATGCTCCATCCAGCATTCTTTCCAGTATAGCATGCTTCTTCTCAGGGAAAGATGATTTAGGAAGTGCCAGAAAAGGCACAAATGTGCACCTGGAAGCACTTCTATCGACCGTGTTTACTAATCGCTTAGCAATTCTCTTTTTAAAGGGTCACAGCAAATTTTTGTAGGTGGCAGCCACAGGAGCTACTGGAAGCTCTCTTTTGACTAAAAGATAGCTATCCAGGACCAAGCCAATGCAAGATTCTCAATGCAAGAGGAGATGCCAGTGCAAAGGGAGGAGAAATAAGAGTGTAGCAAGATGAACTCACCCTCCAATTAGAGGAGATGATACATAAAAGAAAGTGTAGCAGCAGGGCAGGTGGAAAGGCCCAAAAGTCTTAAGGGCAAATAATCAGGCCCCAGGGTCCTTTAACTGCATCAGTAGGTTCAATGACAGTGCCAGGCATCTGTAAGTTGTAGTGACAGGGCATATCATAAATACTAGAGAACTGTAGAGTTCAGTAGCACAATGGATGCCAGGGCATGATCGTCCTCCATATTATCAGAAGGAATAAAGTTGATGACTCCCATCTCATCCAAGACACATGAGCAGTCAAGCAACTTGGATGAGCTCTGGGCAATACCTGCCAGGGCAGGGATAAAAGGGGAAAGGAGATGGGACAAGGGTGCACCTGAGGGTGATGATTCTTTCCGTCTCCCACTGATTATGGATGGGTTCTAGTATAGCCTGGGGCTGAGTGAGGGAGTAAAGAGGGGAAGCAATTCTTAGGGATTTTAGACAATGTTGCTCTATGATAGTAGACCATAGAAAAATACAATTTTAAGATTGCATACAACATCAGAGATTACCTAGCACAACCTTTTCATTTTACAAACAAAATAACTGAAAATAGGAACGGTTGTAACTTGGCCAAGGTTACAAAATAGCAGAATGAGGATAAGTACTCCAGTGTCCCAATGGGATGATAGGGGCAGCTAAGTGACACGGTGGATAGAACACTGGACTTGGAATAAGGAAGACTTATTTTCATGAGTTCAAATCCAGCAAGTCACTTGCAAACCCAGTTTGCTTCAGTTCCTCATCTGTAAAATGAGCTGGAGAAGGAAATGGCAAACTACTGCACTATTTTTGCCAAGAAAATCCCAAATGGGGTCATGAAGAGTCAGACGTGACTGAAATGACTGAACAACAACTTTCAAAATTCCATCCAGTATCTCTCCATTCCCCCACACTACAGTGTCTTTCTGTATATGCCAGAGACTTCTTAAAAAAACCAGGTACCAAAGGAACTGAATTCTCTTGTTCCTTAAGAGACTGCAATCCCAATTTTGTGGCTATTTGCATGATCTCCATAGAAACGGCAAAACAAAAATCCTTTGCTTTTTCATAGCTATGCCTTAGGATATGATTTCTAGGTTTAGAAAATTGGTAGATATTAAAAAATCCTATTTTAACAGTTAATACTAGTACAGAACATCCTTTGAAATATGTCCTATGGCAGAGTCGACAATGCAGGTGAAGAACATTTTTACTGAACAGAAAAGAGACTTTCCATGGAACAGGAAATCACCATCAAGGGCTTTCTATTCATTAAACAGACTAGGTTTGGTTCATGAAAGAATGTACTGGATGAGTGCTCCTGGTGCAGGTCCTGAAAGCACATTGATCCAAAGAGTACCTTGAAACTAAGTATGGCTTTCAGATAGACAGCTTGAGGGGGGCTCCATGTCTAATTCTGTGGATATCCCTGAGGTGCCCAGCACAGTGCCTGCCTGCCTTGGACATAACAGGTGGTCAATGAATATTTGTTGAATTGAATTAGACATTTATTTTAAGGCAACATTCTAAACTTGAATTTGGCTGCATTTTCCCCTTCGCTGCTCAGAAAACATGTCAAAAAACCTTGAAGTGCCAAAGGCAGTAATGAACCCAAATCACAGCCAGGAATGTTCTTGCTAATGGAGACCCCCATAAATCCAATGTGCTTTCCTTGAAAAGAGCAAATCAATTGTGACTGAAATGGGCTGCTTGCCTGGTCTAAAGCTGCAAGGAAATGTGCTTGTCACAAAAGCAAGTCTCCAAGCTGTTTCCCTGACAGCAGCCTTCCAGAGGAAACCAAGCCCTCATTATAAAGACTCTTTGCTTCTTCCTTCGCAGTACAAGTCATCTTTCCAATCATTTCAGCAGAGCCACCAGGAAAACAGACAGGGGTTACTACATTTCCATATAGACTCTGGGGATTGAAGGTTCAAACCGGACCCAAGTCTGTGCTGGTGCATGACCCACACATGGACTCCCAACTAGCACTCATGCTTTTGGGACCCCATACATGTGACTGAGCCCAGCCCAGGAATTGCTCAGTAATGACATCCAGATGTCATGGAGCCCTCATAACTTATGGTGTCAGCAAGTCAGAATTTAGGGGATATTTATTTGACTTTGGTGTTCTGCCTTGGCCACATAGCTCTGAGAGTCCAGAAAGCTTTTCAGTATTCAAATTCTGAGGGGAAGTATGGAAGACAAAAAATGTTTCATAGTAACTGGTTTTTTCACTTTCATAACATTTTTTTGTTTGTTTTTGTTTTTGCAGGGCAATGAGGGTTAAGTGACTTGCCCAGGGTCACACAGCTAGTAAGTGTCAAGTGTCTGAGGCCAGATTTGAACTCAGGTACTCCTGAATCCAGGACCAGTGCTTTACCACTGTGGCATCTGGCTGCCCCCATAACTTTTGTTTTGTTTTGTTTTGTTTTTTAGTGAGGCAATTGAGGTTAAGTGACTTGCCCAGGGTCACACAGCTAGTAAGTGTTAAGTGTCTGAGGCCGGATTTGAACTCAGGTACTCCTGAATCCAGGGCTGGTGCTCTATCCACTGCACCATCTAGATGCCCCCCCATAACTTTTTAAAAAAGAGTTTTTAATGTATCTTCTATTTTGACATAACCTTAATTTCCTGATATACCCTTCTCCTTCTTTCTTAGAAAGCTGCCTTGAGGTAGCTAGATGATCCAGTGGAAAGAGCACTGAGCCTGGATCCAGGCATACCTGAGTTCAAATCCAGTCTCAGACACTTACTAGCTGTGTGACCTTGGGCAAGTCACTTAATTGCTATTGATCCTAGTTCTCCTCAACTATAAACCAGGGATAATCATAGAACCTACCTCAAAGAGTTGTAAGGATTAAATGAGATATTTGTAAGGCACTTATCACAGTGCCTGGCACATAGTAAGCATAGAAGAATGCTTATACTCTTCTCTTACTTATTCCCCATACCTTATAACAAAGAATAAAAAAAAGAAAGAAGGCATCTCAGCAAAACTAACCATATCAATCAAGTTTGACAATATGTGGCATGTTCCACACCAGTAGTCTACCACTTCAGCAAAGAAGGGATCATGAGATCATGAGATCATGGCCACTGAGACCCCCTCACCTCACCCCATCCCTCATTCTACAGATGAGAGAACTGAGATGTTAAATGACTTGTCCAGGATCACACACTCATAAGTATCTGAGGTGGGATCTGAACCCAGGTCTTTGGCCTTCTAAGTATAGTTCCTTATCCATTAACTACACCATGTATGGGAGAGAAGTGCATTTCTCATCTCTTCTCCAAAACCTCATTTAAGCTGATCTGTTTTGTACCTGCTGGTTTTGATGTCTGCTTTCTTAAAGAGAATAGTATAAAGGGCAGAACATAGCAGGTTGTTGACTGAGGGATTCTTGTTAAAACACCTATATTTGCATAAGTTAGTGAATTTCCCTTTTAACAATCATTGTTCACATGGTTCCCTTTTCAGTTCCACATTTCACTGGGATGGGAATCATAACTTTCTTTTAGTTCTGCTAGATCCCTGCAGGCAGACTCATGAAGGCAGAATTGAGATGGAATGGAAAAAGAATGACTGGCAAGTGAGAATTTTAGCGAGGGTGTTGAAAATCATCAAAATACTGTATTATTCTGTAGCCTGTGCTAGAAAATTGGGTCTCTGCCAATCAAACACTCCTTCTCTTTGCTTACATTTGATAGTTAGCTGTGGCTGGAGAAACACAGAGAATTTAATAACTAGTTGCAGGCCATATTAGGGGACGATAAACAAAGAGAAAAATTCAAGAAACCAGTATGGGAACATATTGTGGCTGGTCAGATATGGGAAAGGAAATAGGAAATAAAGATTTCTGCTGATTAACAGGGAAAAAAAGTAATTAAAAAAAGTCATCAAGGACACCAGTTATTAAAGATGTCACAGGCAGTGATGAACTATTAAAATTACAAGCACTAACATTAGAATTATTTGAGGAGCTAGGGGACACACATTCTAATACTTTGATACTTAATTGATCTATGATGTCATAGATGTAAGTAGTCTTTCCATTCTACAGATTTCAGTCCAACCATGTCTTCTCATCCTGTGCAATTCCAGTCCATGTTCTCCCATAGATCCCCCACAAAAGATTTATTCAGCATGCTAAAGGACTTCCTCTAGGTCTTTTTTACACTTTTTAGGTATGTGTGCAACATTCAGATCTTCCAGTTGTTATCCCCTCACTCTTTCTACAAGGATGAGCCAACCTCCATTTTTTAGTATGTGTTTTTTCAGTGGTAGCCCTCAGAATACTTCATGCATATAGGCCATCATTGGAAATAGGGGTAGCACATTTATACTCACCCTGTGTTTTTAAAAGATTTTGCTTCTTTAGAGATTGTATTGTTCTAAAATTCATAGACATGCAATGATGCTGGTCAAACACTTTTGTTAAAAGATGTCCTTTTTGTACTAAGGAGCATCTTGAGATTGTTGAATGCTCTGCACGAATTTCATAAGCACAATCCAGTCTATTCTCATCATCCTTATCTAATTTATTGTTTATTTATGCATAAAATGAAGGAATTGTACTAAATAAATCTCTAAGTGACCTCCCAGGTCTGTAATCCATGATTTATGGTTTATGATGACTGAGCAGGTAGGTGGTTCAGTGACTAGCATGCCAGGCCTGAACTCATCTTTCTGAGTTCAAATCCAGCTTCAGAAACTTACTAGCTGTGTGACCCCAGGCAAGTCACTTCACCCTCCTTGCCTTAATCCAC
This sequence comes from Dromiciops gliroides, assembly GCF_019393635.1. Lineage (NCBI taxonomy): Eukaryota > Metazoa > Chordata > Mammalia > Microbiotheria > Microbiotheriidae > Dromiciops > Dromiciops gliroides. The sequence continues at coordinate 123,386,326 of NC_057866.1, read as the reverse complement.
TGAGAAGGAAATGGCAAACCACTTTAGCACTTTTGCCAAGAAAACCCCATGGATGACATTGGTGTCCTGTGGTCCACGGGATCACAAAGAATTGGATAGAACTAAACTACTGAATGACAAAGTTGATAGGTAGCTGGGAGCAAGGCACAGTGGGAATTTGGAATAGGAACAATATATTGCATGACATCAAGACAGAGATATAAGGAGTAAAGAGAGGATTCTGAAAAAAGAGTCAGAGATCACCCAAGAGGTTGCCAATGTCATACTTTTGTATATTCAAATATTTTGATGGGGTGTTGTACAGTGCTAGTAATATTTTTTTTCTTTAAAGCTACCAAAGATATCTTCCTTTGCCACTTAAGAACAAGATGCAATTGAGAGACAGCATGGTATAGTGGTTAGAAACCTGTCCTTAGAGACTGGAAAAATTGAGCTTAACTCTTTTCTCTGACACATATAGTCTGTGTTATCCTGGGCAAGTCACTTGATCTCTTGCTACCCCCAGGTAAGAATATAAATTGCAGAATAGGTCTATTAGTAGAGTATATTTCCTCATTGGAAATTCTCAATATTTATGATGTCACAGGTCTAGTTTTAAAAAAAATAGAAAAAATCAGTTATCCTAGCAGTGATATTTACTGTGCACACTGGACTGGGGCCCTCAGCCCTTCATTTCCCTGAAGTCTTGAGATTCTAGAGGGTGGACGGTGATGACACTGAACTGTCTGAGGTGGGGAACTAGTGAGAGTAAAGTCCCATGGAAAGAGGGGTAAAGGGGGTTCTTTCAGATTTGCTTTCTTTTGTAATTAAAAACAATCAGAAGGTGAGGTCTCCAGGTAAAATGGTGCAACTTACCAGTGCACAACACAGTCCTGACTGGGAATCCTTATACTAGGTACTGTAAGGGGTGCAAAAGAACTCATAGACCCAGTCCCCTACCCTTAGTCTTTCCTCAGGAAAATTTGTAGGAATTAGATTTAGAGAATATCAAGGTCAGAATCAGAGGGACCTTAGAAATTGATCACCTATAGTAGACCAATTCCCTCATTTTCTAGATGGAGAAATGGAAGCTCAGGGTGGTAAAACAACCTGTCTAAATTCCAATAGTATTTGAATTTGAACCTTACTAGGGTACAAATCCCACATAGATAGGATGTGAACCCAGGACTTCTGACTCCAAATTCAAAGACCATATCAATCTACCATGCTTGCAGAGGAGTTTCCAACTTAATAGGAATTTACCCACATAGAGAGAGAATTAAAGATTTCAAGGCTGAAAGTGGTTTAGAATATATCCCTTCTAATTGCCTCCTTCCTGAGGCATAGAAAGGTTAAGTGATTCGCTCAGGATCACACAGGTAGTAATTAGCAGAGCTGGGATTTGAATCGGAGTCCTCTGACTCCTAAGCAAAACATCTTATCCCAGAATCACATAAAAACATCAACAGAAGCTCCTCCGTACTATACCAAACTGCTAAAGTGGAAAATGGGGTCGGTTGAAATTAATGAAATGAATGGTATACATTCATCCTACTGTTAAATCCCTGAAGGGAAGGGGAAAGCAGTCAAGTCAAACATTGAATTAGAAAACCCACATGCCCCTGCACTGGGGTTCCTGGTCAAAGTTGTTTGCTTTTTAGCATTTAAAAAAGCTGATTAACATTTTTATTCTAAAAACAAAGAGATTAAATTCTATATTTCTCAGAAGTATAGGAACCAGGCCACCTAATTCCCTCTCACAAGACCAATACCAGCTGCCATTCCCCCCACCCTCGCCCCACCTTTCAGGAGCAAAGGATAAATGTAAGGCAAGAATGTGTTGTGGGAGTCCTTTGGTTTCAGGGGCACATGAATAGTGTTAAGAAACTGCTAACAACTCACTTTTCAAAGGACTGATTTTCCTTTTGGAGGGAGATGCATCATCTCTGGGTGTAGCAGTTAGCCCAAGCCCAAACCTGCCTTTTGTTAGAAGGCTCTCAGTACCTTTTTCACTTGTCACTAGACCTCTTAGCTTGTCCTATCTGGTACCCAAGCAGACTAGTCCTGTTTTATTTAATTCAATTAAAAATTTTTTTTTGGTGAGGCAATTGGGATTAAGTGACTTGTCTAGGGTCACACAGCTAGTAAGTGTTAAGTGTCTGAGGCCAGATTTGAACTCAGGTCCTCCTGAATCCAGGGCCAGTGCTCTATCCACTGCGGCACCTACCTGCCCCTAATTCAATTTAATTTTAATTCAACTTATTTTAAGCTCTGAATTCTCTCTCCCCTCCACCCCACCCAATTCATGAAAAAAAACAAGAAAACAAGACACATTACAGACATATTTCCACACTGACCATGTCCAAAATATATGCCTCAATCTATTATCCAATTTATCACTTCTCTCTATGAAAGTGGGTCTCGTGTTTCATCATGACTCCTTTGGAATTGTAGTTGGTCCTTCTTTTGATCAGGATTCCCAAATCTTTCAAAGTTGTTTGTCTTGAGTATGTATGTTAGTCCTTCTTTGAGCCAATTCTGATGATATTAAGCTTCACTCACTCCCCAACTCTTTCCCCCTCTTCTACTCTCCTCCATAAGCCTTTTTCTTGTTTCCTTCATGTGAACTATGTCTTTATGATATCATTGTTATTGCATAATCCGCCCCCCCCATTTCTGCTCATTTCATTCCACATCAGTTCATACAAGTCTTCCCAGGTTACTCTGAAACTACTCCCTTCATCATTCCTAATGGCACAATAGTATTCCATCACATTCATATTCCACAATTCTTCACTCATTTCCCAATAGATGGGCACCCCCTCAGTTTCTACCACAAAAAGAGCTCTTAGAAATAATTTTGTACAAATGGGTCATTTTCTTCTTTCTTTAACGTCTTTGGGGTATAGACTTAGTAGTGCTATCACTAGGTCAGGCAAGTCTTCTGAATACAATATTTACTTTATTCCATATGGGAAGAATAAAGCTAGAGGGAAAGTATGTGCAGGCTCTGAAGATGGGTATGGAGTCTTACCTTTGCTCAAGCTTATGATCAATTCTTAAGCTTTTCATTAGTCTGGCTACCTCTGTCCAGGCTCATAAGTTCAATGTATTCTATACCTAGTACTATTGCCTGGCTCTCTGAGAATTCTGTTCTCCCTCTTGTGGTCGAAAAAGGAGTTTATTGCCTGTTGATTATTCAAGAAGAAACTCCTTTTGCTCCTCTTGCTAATCCCAGTCCTTTTCTCCTTTTCCTCCATGGTCTTCTTTGCTTTTCCAGCCCTAATGGGCAGGGGGATATTTAGAAATTCACCACACCCACTCATTTATGTTCCTTATCCTTTGGTCATCTTAAGGCCATTTCAGTGCTATTTAGAAGCCCTGTACTGTTGGACAGGGGAAGGTGAAGGGACTAGGAAAAGAGGGATAGGACAGTGGAAAAATAAAACTTTATATCCCTAAATTACCTTAGAAATAATTTAGTTCTGGGGGCAGCTACGTGGTTCAGTGGATAACGCACCAGCCCTGGATTCAGGAGGACCTGAGTTCAAATCCGACTTCAGACACTTGACACTTACTAGCTGTGTGACCCTGGGCAAGTCACTTAACCCTCATTGCCCTGCCAAAAGAAAAAGAAAAAGAAAAAAAAGGAAATAATTTAGCTCAAATTTGGAACTATGCTCAAAGGGCTATAAAACTGTACATGCCCTTTGATTCAGCAATACCACTACTGGGTCTGTATCACAGAGATTTAAAAAAGGGGCAGGGGAAGACCTATGTGTACTAAAATGCTTATAGTAGCTCTTTTTGTGGTAGGAAAGAATTGGAAATCGAGGGGATGTACATCAATTGGGGAATGGCTGAACAAATTGTGTTATATGATTGTAATTGAATACTATTATGCTACAAGAAATGACGAGCAGGATGATTTCAGAAAAACCTGTAAATACTCAGATGAACTGACGTAAAGTGAAGTTAGCAGAACCAGAACATTATACATAGTTGCAATAATGTTGTGTGATGATCAACTGTGAATGACTGAGCTATTCTGAGCAGTATGATTGAAGACAATTCCAAAGGACTCATGATGAAAAATGCTATCCACCTCCAGAGAAAATACTGATGGTGTCTGAATACAAATCAAAACATATTATTTTTCACTTTATTTTTTGTGGATTTTTTTGTTCGTGTTTTCTTTTACAACATGACTAATATAGAAATGTTTTGCATGATTATATATGTATACACTATATCAAATTGCTTACCATCTTAGGGAGAGGGGAGTGGAGGGAGTAAGGGAGGGAGGGAGAGAATTTGGAACTCAATTTTTTTTAAATGAATGTTAGAATTGTTTTTACATGTAATTGGGAAATATTATTTTAAAAACTTTAATAGTAGAAAATAACATGTACCATCAGTCATAATTACCCTATTAAGTGGCTGTGTTCAATTAATTTGGGAGAAAGTATATTGTGGGAAGTTTGTTTAGGTGTTGGTTGGGATTTGTTTATTGTCCCAAAGCAAAATATATCCATACAAATAAAATAAGTAAATAAAATTTTTAAAAAAGAAATTATATGGCTCAACAGACCTCATCTTATAGATGATGAACCTTGGGTTAAGAAAAATGAAGTGTTGGGGCAGCTAGGTGGCGCAGTGGATAAAGCACCAGCCCTGGATTCAGGAGTACCTGAGTTCAAATCTGGCCTCTGACATTTGACACTTACTAGCTGTGTGACCTTGGGCAAGTCACTTAACCCCCATTGCCCTGCAAAAAGAGAAAAAGAAAAATGAAGTGTGTCTTGTCCAAGGTCATATAGTTAGTTAATGGTAGAGAATAATAATTTATATAGCACCTTAAGGTTTGAAAAGCACTTTGTGAATATTATCTCATTTGATCCTCACAACAGCCCTGGGAGGTAGGTGCTATTATTATCCTCATGTTATAGAAGAAGAAACTGAGATAAAGAAAGATCAAGTGACTTGTCCAGGATCACACACTAGTAAATATCTGAGGCTGGATTTGAACTCAGGTCTTTCTAACTCCAAGTCCAGCACTCTATTCACTGACCCACCTAACTCACATAAATCACATTATTACCCTTCAGACATTCTGTACTTCTAAGTTACAGAATTTTAAAACTATTAACTCAAGTGAGTTCTAAATGGCCTGTGGTACTTTTCTTTTATCGCCTATTAGTTCTTCTTAGGAGCCTGTGATCCTTCTATCAGAAAAGGCCTGCAAGGTCAATTTTAGAGAGTTTGCGAAGAGCACTAGGATATGTGGGTCACCCAAGGTCCCACACCCAATATGTGGCAAAGGTAAGCCCTAGACCATTGTCTTATTGGCCCCAGGCCAGCTCCCTGTCCACTATGGCCCACTGCTTCTCCTGATTAGCAGGACCCAAAGTGTCCGAGTTTTTCCTTCTCCAGGCTGACACAACATTGAAGGTAGAAGTCCAGGACTCTGTTGCCTTGGGGGCTGCTGAGAACACAGATTTACCTAGAAGGGACTGTTGATTGGTACTTGTCATAGACTTAGACAATTCAGCAACTACTACCCAGTATCAGTGAGTGTAAAGTGTGTGCAGGGAATTATGGTTATGAATCATATGGCATTATGGCCTGAAAGGATTATCTTTTTTTTTCTTTTCTTTTCTTTTTTGGTGAGGCAATTGGGGTCAAGTGACTTGCCTAGGGTCACACAGCTAGCAAGTGTCAATTGTCTGAGGTCAGATTTAAACTCAGGTACTCCTGACTCCAGGGCCGGTATTCTATTCACTGCGCCACCTAGCTGCCCCTAGAATGGATTTTCTAATACAATCATCTAATACAGATGACATCTAATACAGACCCAGAGACTTGCTTAGGGTTCTACAAAGAGCAGAGCCCAGGTCTTCCATCTTCTAGGCCAATGATCTTAGCTTTAACTGTGTTTATCATTCCTCAGTCCTAGGCAGATAGACAGAAAGGTTGGATGGTTCCTCTCTGCATGTCACATGCCAGACCACTGAGACAGCTAAGGAATCTGCCCTGGCTCTGCAGATGACCAGAGTCTTGGACTATTATCACCCTACACCTGTTTTTCAATCATACATACTCCCCTTTGTTGAACTGGTGGAAACCAGTTCTGGCATGATCTATTTTGTTTTCAGAGTCCTTGTCATAGAAGGATTAGTGGAAGAAACTAGAAATGTTTAGCCTTAGGATAAGAAAATCTTATGGTGGAGAGGGAGAAGGAGGGGGATGGGGCTATGGAACATGGTGACTATCTTTCCCATGGAAGAAGGAATGGATTTAATTCTGTTTGGCACCACAGTACATAACTAGGACCAATAGGTGAAAGTGACAAATTCATTACTTTGATTTAAGGAAGAAACTTCTAATTAGAATGAGTTTTTCTGAGAGGTAGGATGTTTCCCCTCATTTGAGATCCTCAAGCAAAGTCTAGAAGATCAAATCTTTTTTGGGGATGGAGAACTCACTCAAGGAAGGTGCTCACATGGAGGTCAGAAGAAGTGATACAAGAGTACACTTGAGGTCTCTCTGAAGAACTTTGGAATTTATTGCATGACATGGGAGACACTGGCAAAGGACTGCTTAGCATGGCATGCCTACATTAAAGAAGGGACTTGTGCTCTATGAGAGAAGAATTGCAATAGCTCAAAAGAGGTGCGAGATATGCAAATTTAGAGAATCTTCACTCCGTGTGTTCATATGGATTATTTGTGCCTGACCTGGGGTAGGGTATTCTGAGCTTATATTGGTCTGATCAGTCACAGTTGGACAGATTGCACCTTAACTCCCACATAATGATGTCATTTTGGTCCTCTTTGAGAATGAAGGTCGACAATCAAGCAAGCAAGCAACCAACCAACCAACTAACCAGAAGATCAAATGTTGAGAATATTGTGGGAATTCTTTTAGGGGGTATGGGTTAGGCTTCATGGCTGCTGACATTCTTTCCAACACTCAAATCCTATGGTTTGGTGAAGTTCAAGGCTGCTTGGGAAATAAAGCTTCCATACCAACTGATGCAAAAGTCAGTTATGATCTGGCAAATCTGGTGGACCCCTTCCTGTAATGAAATAAAAGGTCCCTAGATTTAGCTTAGGGCTCCAGTGAGAGAAGGTATGACTTGTTCTCTTATGGTTGCTAGGCCATATGAGGACCTTCAGCAGCATGGTTCCTAGAATTTGTCTATTGGGGATGAGGCTGAAATGATGGATAGACAGCTTGATCCCAGTGCCTGGACAAGTTCAAATGACCCACTCTGTTTACTTGCCTAGGTTTTCTTTGATGATATACTCAAGTGGTCCTCTCCCCAGGCTCAAGAAGCATAGGATCATAATCCTCCCAACTGAAGGCTCCCCCTAGACCAGGTATCAATCCATTGCTGGATTTTGAAGTAACTTTCTGCTGCCTCCAGCTTCTGGTAGAAAATGAAATGTGGTCACAGACAGAAGGGACCATCACTCTGCAAAGAGAGGCAGAGATGGGATTTCTCTTTACTCTCACATCCAGACTACTGCAATGATCTCTTTGCTTTCAGTCTCTTCAATCCATCTTGAACATTACAGCCAGATGAATCTCTCTGAAATACTACATTTCTTTATGTATTTCCCTTCTAGCCCTCATTAACCCACCCCAAATAATGTTTCATTGGCTCAGCAGTGATAACAGGATAAACTTCAAACTAGACATTCAAGGCCCTTCATAATCTGACTCCAATCTTCTTTTCTAGCTTTATCTCCCACTTTGACCCTGCACAATCTTCTTTTATAGTTAAACTTTTGCTAGGTTTTTGCTTAAACCCTTTCTTTCTTCTCTTAACTAGAATGGAATGGAATGAAATGAATTTCATTAAATTGAATTGGAAAATCCTCCCTCTTCCCTTTTCTACTTATCCACAAGCCCCCATGATTTGCGCCCTGACACCAGTGGTGGCCCTGGACTCTTGGTGATCTCTAGCAGAAGCCCTTTTGATAGGAAAGAATGAATAAATCAAAAGGTATTTATTAAGCACTTATTATGCACCAAACACTGTGTTGAGCACCGAGAATACAAGAGGAAAGTCCCTGCTCTACAGATGCCCATGCTCTAATTGGGGAGTATAATACATATAGGACAGTTTACTTGTAGTCAGGATAGAAAGCCCAGGTAGTCATGAGGTGCCAATGACAAAAGACCCTAGAATCCCCAGGATGCATCAAGGTGTCAATCTCTCAGGAGCAGCTAATCACCTTTAGGAAGTAGGGAGTGGGTCTAAAGGGCCCAATAGAGAGGAGATTCTGTATTCCCTTTGGCAGGGGTGGGGATAAAGGTCTAGTGTCCACCATGCGGAGACAAGGAGATGGGCATATTGGCAGGAAGGTTTGTGATGAGTTCGAGGATAGGGAAAGTGGGGGGCGGGGAGAGGGATCCTATTTATTCCAGTTTGGAAGGGTACGTCTGGCTAAGAAGGGTTGTGGTGTATTCATATGTTCATGTTGTTGTTTGTCAAGCTCAGAGTAATAAAAATAATTATCTTTAAAAGGGGCAGGAAAGGGGCAGCTAGGTGGTGCAGTGGATAGAGCACCGCCCCGGAGTCAGGAGTACCTGAGTTCAAATCCGGCCTCAGACACTTAACACTTACTAGCTGTGTGACCCTGGGCAAGTCACTTAACCCCAATTGCCTCACTAAAAAAAAAAAATAAATAATAAAAAAATAAAAAATAAAAAGGGGCAGGAAGGGGAGACTAGCACTGTCAGGGCTTTGTCCATACTATAGGCCCAATTGCTATTCAGTCTCCTCTCTTAGCCCAAACCCTGGCATAACAAAAGGGCTAATTATGCCCTTGACAGAAGTCCAGAAAATCCATTAGAGTTTAGCATAGAGGTTTAAGGGTAAGGAAGAAGTCTAGAGGATAAAGAACTCTTTTTTCCCCCTCCCAGTCAGAGGTTATAGGAAAAGACAGTTTAAAAATGCATAATCTTTCAAAGGCTTTCAGAGTATCTACAAATTGTTGAAGATGGGATATAGGGGAAGGACCATTAGGTTTGGAATCAGGGACTCTGGTTCAAATTCCAGGTCTGCTACATACAACTTATATGATCTGTGTTGGTAAAGATACCTCCTCACTCAAGGTCTCAGTTTCCTTTTCTACAAAATGAAAGGGATGGCTAAGTGGGCTGGTCCCCTCCATTTCTAAATTCTGTGATCTGTGAAAGTATACTGCACTCTTGTCTTGAATAATGCTTTTGACAACATTTTATTGGAGTTTTCTGAGGACAATCTGTTCTGGTTTTGTTTTATTTTTGTTGTGTTTTTTTTTCCAGTCACTAAGAAAGAAAAGTCTCTTTTATACATAAATTACATGTCTTAAATGTTTTCTTTGTATCCCTGATTTTTCTTTTAGGATTATAAGAAAGATGAGAGGCTACTGTAAGGACAAGAGACTTTGATCTGTTTGACCACTGCCAATTTTTTAAAGAAATTCCTTCCCCCACATTTTCTCGCTTGGACATGCATTTCAAACTATAGAAATGAGTACTTAATCAGCCTCTATTTGTAGTCTTAGAAGCTTATAGCACTAGGAAGGATGCAAGACTGTATCTTCAAATGGTCTCTCAGAGGGTTCTGATTTATGGGCCACTTAGTTATCATGGGAAGACAGTATCTTAGCAGGGAGGATAGCCATCAGACATTATTTCAGTTAGATCTGATTTTGATGGAAGTGTTTTCAAGATGGTAGATTATGTGGGAGCAGTTGGCTACAACATAAGGTGGAGCAGGGAGAGAAATCAGTCACAGATCCTCAAAATGCAAAACAAAATGAGTATCAGCAGTTCTGATCTTAGAGGAGAAAAAGCAGAGGTGGTGTCAGATTATCTGAAACTTTGATTCATTGGATTAACTCACAAGGCTCTGAACTTTCTCAGCCATGAATAGCAAATTTACTGTCATGTGATGTGATTATGCAATTTGGGCCCAAAAGGTCAAAACTTGGAGCTTAGCTCTCATGGCCCACAACTCCCTATTATGTGGTACTTTAATGATTTACAAAATGCTTTCCTAGGCACTTTCTCATTTGACACTCAAAACAATTCTGTGAGCCAAGGAGGGTGGGAATTATGATCTGTTCTATTTATAGTGGAACAAGCAATGTTTGTGAAGTCATAAGAACTGGGTTCAGATCCCACCTTGGACAAATCACAGGTCTCAGTTTTCTCATCTGTAAAATGAGATCTTTGAAGTAGTTGACTTCTGAAGTCCTTTTCAATTTTAAATCCAGGATCTTATGATTTATAGAGATGGAAAATGAGGCCAAGGTTATAGGAAGCTGAAACCATAGACCTAGAGACTGAACCCAAGTGACATGGTAAAGCCAAAACTAGAACCCATGGATTCATAGAATTATAGATTTGGAGAGTTATCTACTCCAACTTCCTCACATTATCTTTTGGAAAAACATTTTATTTTATGTTTTCCAATTAAAAAGCATTTATTTTTTTCTCCCTTTAGTATCTCCCACCTTTAGGAAAACAAATGAAAAACAAAACCGTTCCAATGCTTAGACAGTCAAGCACAACAAATTTCCATAATGCTCTTGCCATAAAGACCTCATTCCTTATCTTGAGTCTGTCAGTTCTCTGTCAGGACATGGTTAGCATGCTCCATCATTGGTCCTTTGGAATCATGACTGCTCATTATATTGATTATAGTTCTTAAATTGTTCTATTAATTATCTTTACAATTGTATTAATTGCTTTCTTGGTTCTGTTCACTTCACCCTGTATCAATTCATAGAAGTCTTCCTAGATTGCTCTACAACTGTTCCTTTCATAATTGCTCAAGTCATAATAGCATTCTATAATGTTTACATACCATTATTTATTTGGCTTTTCCCCAACTGAAGGGAATTCCCTTGGTTTCCGGTTCTTTGTCACTACAGAAATAGTTGCTACAAATATTTTTATACATGGATCCTTCTCCTCTTCCTTTTTTTTTTTTGGCGGGGCAATGGGGGTCAAGTGACTTGCCCAGGGTCACACAGCTAGTAAGTGTCAAGTGTCTGAGGCTGGATTTGAACTCAGGTACTCCTGAATCCAGGACCAGTACTTTATCCACTGTGCCACCTAGCTGCCCCCTCTCCTCTTCCTTTGATCTCTTTGGGGCTATAGATCTAGAAGGGGCATCACTGGATCATATGATAGGCAGAATTTAATGGGTCAAAGTTCCAAGTTGCTTTTACAGTTTCACCAACAGTTGCTTTAATGAAGCCCCTCTGACATTTATCATTTCCCATTTTTTGGTCATCTTTGCCAATCTGAGATAGCCAAATTTCACTTTAGAGAAGAGGCTCTGTATGGTAGTAGAATGAGCATTGGACTTGGAGCTAGCAGATTCATGAGTTCTAATCCTGCCTCTGAGGTGGCCATGGGCAAATCACTTCAACACTCTAAGTCCCAGGAGGATCAAGTGACATAATAGATATAAAAAATCTTGTTACCTTGAGTGTTGATCTACTGTGATGGACTATATTCTTCTCACCAATGCAATGGCACAGAAGAGTTCCAGGGAACTTGTGATGGAAGAGGATCTCCAAATCCAAGGAAAAAAAAGAACAACTGCGGAGTATAGATGCTGAATGAACCATACTATTTCTTTTGTTTTTGATGCTATTGTTTTTTTCTATTTTGAGGTTTTTCATCATTGCTCTGATTTTTTCTCTTATAACATGACTAACGCAGAAATATGTTTAATGTTATTATGTGTGTATATATATAACCTATATCAGATTACCTGCTGTCTAGGGGAGGGCGGAGGGAGGGGAGGGAGGGAGAAAAATCTGAAATTGTAAAGCTTGTATAAACAAAAGTTGAGAACTATCTTTACATGTAACGGAAAAAAATAAAATACTTTATTAATTAAAAAAAAATCTTGTTACCCTTCAAAGATTATATAAATGTCAGTAACTGCCATGGAGAGATTGGACTGAAGTGATTGCCCAAGGTCATATAGTTAGTCAGTGGTAGTATAGACTAGAAACCAGGTTTACTAACTTTCCAGTGTTCTTTCTACTATTTCATACTGCCTCTCTGAGTATACATACATAAGTGTGTATACACACATGCATATGTATATATACACACATATATTTTTAAATTTAAAGAATTCATTTAGGCCAACTCATGACAGAAACATGGAAGATGAATAAAATTTAGAATATAAAGCCATTATTAATTCACTGACCAAAAATATAACTTACAGGATAAAGAGATAGAACAACTCTATGGATAAATGATAGATAGATGATAGATAGATAGATAGATAGATAGATAGATAGATAGATAGATAGATAGATAGGTAGATAGATAGATGGACAGATGAATAGATGGATAGATAGATGATAGAGAGGCAGAGTATCTTTTTAGGTTCTTACCGTGCATTAGTTGCTGTTTTAAGGGCTGGGGATACAAGCAAGCTAGATAGTCCTTTCCCTATAGGAATTTACATTCTAATAGGAGGAGACAAGAAAACTGGAAAAGAGGTGTAAGGAGTGAATACACCTATATTAACATGGCTACAAAGTGAGGTGGAGGCCTGGATCTGGGCAAGCTAGTAAGAGTCTAGGATAGGTTCAGAGTTGGAGGCATGGTTGGGAAGAGGTAGAGATGATGATCAGAATGGAGAAGTCCTGGCCTGCAGCTGGTCAGGAAGTGGGGTAGAGGCCTGGATCTGGGCAAGATAAGACAGAATCTCACCAATCAGAGCCCAGGATGGTTCTGGGGTCAGAGACCCATGTTTCAGTGGGGAGGAACTCCATTACAAAGAATTCATTTCAATCAACTTTCATTAAGTGCTAATTGCATAGAAGCTACTCTGCTAGGTTCTGGGGGTGCAAAGACAAAAATGAAAGAGAATTTCAAGTCATTCTGGTCCCAACCAAACAGGCCCTATTTGTTCTTCCCTACAGCAGACATTCCATTTCTCCCTTAGGTGCCTCTGCAAAGGCTTTGTCTCATTCCTGGAATTCCTCTCCCTCCTCATAACTGCCTCTTGGAATCTCTCGGTTCATTCAAACCTCAGCTCAAGAGCTATCCCAACACGAGATCTTTCCTCATCCTCATTCTGGTCTTATTGTTCCCCTCCACACCTGTGACCCCATGACTATATTTATTTGGAACGTCCTCTGCATTTACTTCTCTACGTATGTGTTTCCCAGTCTATGGAACAGAAGTTCCTCAAGTGAAAAGACTGCTTTTATTTCTGGTTTTGTTTTCTCTGGGCTTAGCACAATGCCTGGCACATAATTAGCTCTCCATAAATGCTGTTTGGATTGTGGTGAATTGCCTTTAAGGAAATTAAATGTCACATCTTCCCCAATTGGTGGGAAAACTTGCAAAGTAACAACCAAAGAACAAAATTCTTTACCTTTACATAGAATGTTATACTTTTCAAAGGAGAGAAGCCATTAACATAATCTTGGATGATGAGGGGTTCTCGGAGGGTAAAATGTTGGACTCAGAGTCTTGAAGACCCAAATTCACATCCTGCCTCAGTCATTACTAGCTAACGACCCTGAGCAAGTCAGCTAACCTCTTTCAGCCTTTGTTTCCTAGTCTGTGAAATGAATTTATTAGTACCATCTACCTCACAAGGTTGCTATGATGATCGAATTAGATAACACACGTAGAGTGCTTTGAGGGTCACATGATCAATAAGATGGAGGAATAGACATGTTTTCCAATCGTCCAGACTGCTCAGATCTCTCCAGAACAGAACTTATGCACCCAAGATAAAACAAACTCAGCCGTCTCCATGGTCTAGGACACGAAGAACCAAAGAAGATAAAAACTGCATGTACTAATACTCTCACTCAGCGTCCCCTTCTCTCCCTCACTCCTTGCAGCACAGCAGTGTGAGCCGACTAGATCCATGCACTGGCAACAGCCACCCTACCACCATCCCCTCCTCCCTTTCAATACCATAGAAACCCAAGCTACAACCTGTAGAAATTTGCTGAGGTTGTGATCCAGCCCAGGGGCAGTGTTCTGTGCTTCAATAGAACAGATGAACAGAGGGAATGGGGCAGGACACACTTGTAATAAAGCTGGGCTTGTAATAGAGCTCAGTTGGGAACGGGATCTTCTCTATCACCTGCAGGAATTGACATTTTTCTGGGAGGGTCGGCCAAGGAGCAAATATTACAAGGCAGTAGCAGAAACTGTTTATAGAGGAAAACCCAGGATGGATATCTCAGAGGTTTTGATTCCATGAGGAATACAGAGAATAGAGAGGGTCTAGATAAATATATAGGACATGAACTAGAGAATGAAGGTCTAGAGTAGATGGAAAAGGAGGAATGGTTAGGGAAGAGAGTGATGGAAAGAAATCTGCTCTGGAAAGGGACACCCAAAAAAGAGAAACTTTAAAAACTAATGAATAGGGGCAGCTGGGTGGCTCAGTGGATAAAGCACTGGCCCTGGATTCAGGAGGACCTGAGTTCAAATCTGACCTCAGACACTTGATACTTATTAGCTGTGTGACCCTAGGCAAGTCACTTAACCCTAATTGCCTCACCAAACCAAACAAACAAATAAAAAACACTAATGAATAGTACAAGTTGAAAGGGAAGAGAGGAAAGGTTAATGTATTTGACTGGCTGAGAGGAAAAAAAGGGACAGAATTAAGTAACCAGATTAAAGCAGAAAAGAAAAAGAAACGAATACACAAAATACTCCTTAGCCAAACGGGAGGATGGTGTGATCAGGGGTGAAGGGAAGAGAATTAACTTAAAAAGATTAAGCTAAAGTACCTGCAGAGACATAGTACTGTGTTTACAGTGAAAGAGGGAGAAAAAATCATAACTTGTAAAGTATTTTGAAAACATTAAAGCCCCATATAAATGCTAGTTATTATTACTATAAACTTACAGAGAACTTCCTTTTCTGAGTTTATGAATCCCTGTGGATCTACTGATGTTTCCCATAAGTATATCAAAAGCAAAGACAGCTTCTTTGTTCTCAGTCACTTTTTTGTGCTTTCAAGTCAGGGGATTCTTAGGGTAGGGCTTCTTAAACTTTTTCCACTTGAGACCCCTTTTTGCCTGAGAATTATTATTATTATTTTGGGGGGGGGGCAGGGCAATAAGGGTTAAGTGATTTGCCCAGAGTGACACAGCTAGTAAGTGTCAAGTGTCTGAGGCTGGATTTGAACTCAGATCCTTCTGAATCCAGGGCTGGTGCTTTATCTACTGAGCCACCTAGAGGCCCCCAGCCTGAGAAATTTTTACATGACCCTGAGTATATAGATATATAAAACAGGTATACAAATCAAACATTTACTGCCAAATTTTTCGTGACCCTTACATTCAGTTACATGACCCCATATGTCATAGTAACCATATGATTTAGTTTTAGAATCTTTGTCTTAGGAGACAGGGCCAGTTGGATGATGCAGTGGATAGAGTGCTGGGCCTGGAGTCAGGAAAGCTCATCTTCCTGAGTTCAAATCTGGCCTCAGATACTTACTAGCTGTGTGACTCTGGGCGAGTCATTTAACCCTGTTTGTTTCAGTTTTCTCAGTTGTAAAATGAGCTGGAGAAAGAAATGGCAAACCTCTCCAGTGTTTTTGCCAAGAAAACCACAAAAATGGGGTCATAAAGAGTTGGACATAATTGAAAAACAACTGAACAACAACATTCTTAGGGTATAATGTCTCATCTTTCCTGGTAGTTAAAGAGTGGCTACTATAATGAACAGAGATGAATGACCTCTCAGATCCCATTCTTTTTTTTTTTCCCCCCAGATCCCATTCTTTGCTTTTTTTTTTTTTTTGGTGGGGCAATGGGGGTTAAATGACTTGCCCAGGGTCACATAGCTAGTAAATGTCAAGTGTCTGAGGCTGGATTTGAACTCAGGTCCTCCTGAATCCAAGGCTGGTGCTTTATCCACTGCACCACCTGGCTTCCCCTTTATTTTCTTCACTTTTTTTCCTTCTTTTTTTCAGATCCCATTCTTAATACTAATTCCACTTTGTAAGCCCATACTTATATGTTCTTGGGCCTCCACTGAGTCTCTGCCAATGTCTCATTGTGGTGTGAAGACGACCTTGGGCTCTTACAGGCTTGGCCAGTGGAGTGGGACTTGTGGCAGGACCTTCCAAGCAGAAGGGCTTTGAGTGTGTCTATTGTCTAAGGACAAGCCTGGCTAAGTTAGGAGAGCCTCATAACTAGGATGGCTGCAGGGTTTTTGAACTTCTCAGATGTAGCAGATCTCAGAGACCATCTGCTAAAGCACAGAGCGACACCTCAACAATGGAAATCTAGAACTTGGAAGTCTAATAACAATAGCTGTGACTCATATGGTGCTTTATGAAATACAAAGCTCTTTTGCATCCATGACCTCATTTGATTCTCAAAACAGCCTTGTGAGGTACAGATATTATTATCCCCATTTCACAGATGTAGAAAATGAGCCGTGGAAAAGGTAAATGGCTCGCCTAAGACTGCCCAGTGGTAGAGCATGAATTCAAACTCAACCAGGTCTTCTGATACCAAGTGTGATGTCAGTTCCATTATACTACAGCCACCTCCAAAAATTTTAATAAGCATTTTTATCTAAAATTTTGAGTTGCAAATTCTATCCCTCTTTCCCTCCCTTCCCTTCCCTGCCCCCCCCCTTCCAGGCAGCAAGCAGATAGAGGTTATCCATGTGCAATTATGTGAAACATTACCATATTAGTCATTTTGTAAGGAAAATTCACAAGAAAAAAATGAGAGAAAGAAAGTGAAAAATAGCATGCTTCAGGTTGTGTTCAAGCAATATTGGTTCTTTTTTTGGAAATGGATAGTATGCTACATCATTAGTCCTTTGGGATTGTCTTGGATCATTGTATTGCTGAGAATAGTGAAGTCATTCACAGGTCTTCATCAAATAATATTGCTGTCCCTGTGCACAATGTTCTCTTGGTTCTGCTCACTTCACTATACATCAGTTCATATAAGTTTTTCCAGGCCTTTCTGAAATCATCCTGATTGTTATTTCTTATAGCAGAATAATATTCCATTACAATCATATACCAGTTTGTTTAGCCATTCCCCAGTTGATGGGCATTCCTTTTGTTGCCAATTCTTAGCCACCATAAAAAGAGCTGCTATAATAAAGCACCAGCCCTGGATTCAGGAAGACCTGAGTTCAAATCTAGCTTCAGACACTTGACACTTACTAGCTGTGTGACCTTGGGCAAGTCACTTAACCCTCATTGCCCCACCCCGCAAAAGAGCTGCTATAAATATTTTTGTACAAATAAGTCTTTTTCTCTTTTTTGGGGATGTCTTTACCTCCAAGTATTGAAGCAAGCATGACCTGAAACATTTAATTCTTCTGTCTTTCCCCCTTTATCCAATCACTTGAACACAGCTGGGCTGTGTCTAAGAAAGAGGCTGAGCCAATACCCTTGATGCTAGGTTACTAGGAAGAGGTTCCAAGACCATGGGCTCCCTACTTCTCCATCTGCCCCCAAAGTTTCAGGTGCAAAATATATGTATAGCCCGTTCCCCTGAGGCCCCTTGGAAAATGCCCAGTTTCCCTCTGGATTAATGTGACCCTGTCTTGGGGTGAGGCTGGATTTTAAGAATGCGCTGAAGACTTTGCAGGAGTGCTACAAAAACAACTGCTCAGTAACACACAAGGGTTTGTAAACCCAGCTACATTTGAGCTGTCAGTTTCACAAAATGAAATTGATTTTCCTAGTCATTTGGCAAAAAGGCCATGGTCACCATTGCGCGTTTCCCACAAGCCTCTAATCAAATTTAGAAACTATGCAAAACAAATGTAATTTTCATCACACACGTCACTTAACACACTGCTTCGATTATGTGTGTTATCAGACCCGATCAACCCAGGCTACTGAAGGGCACCCTATTAGATGTGGTCTGTTGCCTGGTCTAGCTCAAGTTACTGGGTTTTACTCTAGCTGCCAAAAACACACACAATATCCCTCCTCAGGACACAGCAACTGAATCGAATCAAATACCATTAGGTATCCTGTGGGTGCACTTTAAAGACTTTTGAAGGCCAGTGACTGAGCAAAGCATTTAAATGAAAAACAGAGGCGAGTTGTAACAAAGATCTGGTGACTCCCAGGTGTATAAGCCATCCCTTCAAAAGCATCTAACTCATTCCTTGGCTTTCTCCCCCCCAAACTAATTCTGCTCCTGACTTCCCTCTTTCTGTCAATACGCACTCATTCTCCCAGTCATGGGTTCTGGGCACCTCCCTCTCTGCCATTTCTTACATTCAGTGAGTTGCATAGACTTACGATTCTATTCCACAATCTCTCCCACCCATCTCCTTCCCTTTCCACTGCTATGACCATTGCTAGTCCAGGTCCCTCATTTATTTCCCACCTGGACTATTGAACATAGCCTCATAGTGGGGCTTCTTCGATTCTCTTCCAACTCCTCTAATCTAACCTTCACACCACTGACAAATTAATGGCTCCTATAGACATATTTGTTCAAATTATTTCCATGATGAAAAACCTGCAATGCCTTCCCGTTGTCTATTGAATCAAGCCCAAATTTCTTTAAATTTTAAAAACTGTTTTTATTGATATCATTTGTTTTTATGTATTTAGAATTTTTCCCACTGTCCTCCTCTCACCCTGTCCAGAGCGCATCCCATATAACAAATAGTATTTTTTTTTACAGGAAAAAAAAAAACAAAGAGGAAAAAATAGCACAACTAATCTATAGAGTGAAAGTCTGTAAGCAAATACAATGTCTGATACCTGTGTATCTCTCACTTCCATGAAAAGGTGAAGTTGGGGGAGTGTTTTCTCATTTCTTTTCTTTCAAGTCTGCTGATCTTTGTAATTTGCAACATTTCACTACTATTTTTTTTGTTGTTGTGGTTTTTTTTTGTGTGGGCCATTGAGGGTTAAGTGGACTTGGCCAGGGTTACACAGCTAGTAAGTATCAGTGTCTGAAGCCAGATTTGAACTCAGGTCCTCCTGAATCGGGGCCAGTGCTTTATCACTGTGCTACGAGCTGCCCAATAACATCCACTCTTAATTTTGTTGTATGTGGTAGTCCAAATTTCTTAGCCTGACACTGGAGGCCCTCTGAAATCTAGACTTCAGACTAGAAACTTTAAAAAAAAAGTGAGTATATTTTAGGCTGTAGTTATGAGAGACGAAGCATATGTCCTAATGAAGGAGGTGAGAATTCCATACATAGTACTCTGCATTGGAGAGAGCACATTTGAAGTATTGCATTTAAATTTTTGGCATCCCATTTTAGGAAGAAGATTGATAAATTACAGAGTATCCAGAGAGGATGGCTGCTGGTGGGTAAAAGAATTGGAACTGTATCATAGGATAATTGTCAAGGGACTTGTTGCTGTTTAGCCTGGAGAAGATTTGGGGCAGACACAATAGCTCTTTATAAATTCTTCAAGGGCTGCCATATGCAATTGAGATTAGCCTGGTACCGATTGTCTCCAGTGAGCAAAACTAGCATCAATTTGCAGAAATTGCCGAGAAAGACTTAGGATTAAAGTAAAGTCAAACTTCCTAACAATTAGTGCTATGCCAAAGTTAAATGGGCTGCCTAGAGAGACAGAGGATCCCTCTCACTGGAGAGTTTAAGGCCAAAGACTGAATCACAACTTGTCGGAGAGGTTTTGTGATGAATGCTTGCTTGTTAAATGAAAAACAAATGCTTATTAAGGCAACTGGCGTTTATTAAGGGCTTCTTATGTGTCAGGTACTGTGCTAAGCCAAAGGCACCATTATAAGAAAAAACAAAATAAACTGTCCTCAAGGAGTTTACCCTCTGCGGGGGGGAAGGCAATATACAGAAGGGTTGAAAATCAGGGGCAGGGAGAGAAATTCAGAAGCAGAGCAGAGAATGAACATTGGCTTGTCTGAGCTTCTCCCCAAATGGAGGACCTGGAAGGAATTCACTAATGGGAGAAGGGGGCCTGAAGGCACAGGGGGATGCTCCAGGGAGTGACTGTAGCTGAGGCATGATTTGGAAGTCCTAAAGTAGACGCAGAGCCTGGAAGGGAACAGCCTTGAGAAGCGGGGTGGGGGGGGGCGGTTAGAGAGCTGGACCTGGAGTCAGGAAGACCTGAATACAACTCTAGCTCCAGACACTTAACTAGCTGTGTGAACCTGGGCAAGTCACTTGACCCCTGTGGGACTCAGTTTCCTCACCTGTAAAATGGAGTTAATAATAGCACCTTCCTCCCAAGATTGTTGTGAGGATCAAATGAGATAATAGTTGTAAAATGCTCAGTATAGTGACTGACACAGAGTAGGCACTTGTGTAAATGTTAAGAAAGAAAGGAAGGAAAAGAGAAAGAGAAAGAAAGAGAGAAAGAGAGGAAAGAAAGAAAGAAGGAAGCAAAGAAGGAAGGAAGGAAAGAAAAAGATTTGTCTGGAAGGGACCCTAGAAGTCATCTAGATCACCTCCTTATTTTATAGAGAAGAAAACTTGGGCGCTCTTCCTCACCTCCATCTCACAGGAATCCATTTCTTTCATCAAGATGGAGCTTAATTATCACCTATATAAAGTCCTTCCTGATCCCCCTACCTACTCGTGCACACCCTCCTTGAGTTTAAACTACTTTGTATTTATTTACATTTATTCTCTTTGTATTTTCTGTATATTCTCATGTATGTACTTATTGTCTCAACTATTAGAATGTAAGCTTCTTGCAGGTAGGGATTGCTTCACTGTATCACCCATATTTAGCATAGGGCCTGCATATGTGGATTGGGACTAGATGATGATTTAATTGGAATAAGGAACTCGCTATGAGAAAACTCCCTCCCCAAATGCAGGTTGACTCTGTATAACTTACAGTCTCACAGTTGCCTTGAGCAGTTGTGTCAGACTCAAAAAACCCCATAAAAAACCCAATCCCTCCAGCCTGCATATTGATGAAGAAAACCACCTATGAACATTATTTATATCCTGTTGCTTATACATCTGGCACGTAGTAGGCCTATAATAAATATTTGATTGGTTGATTTCCTGTTTAAATGGCAGAGTCAGAATTCCAACCCAGGTCCTTCAAATCCAGGTGTTGTTGTTTTTTTTTTCTGTTGAAACAGAAAGTTCAAAACATCACCCTATTTGTCACTTAATAAAAGAAAGTGATAAATAACAGCTTCAGTCCTGTCCATCAATATCAGTTCTTCTCTTTGGAGGTGGATAGTATTGTTTCATCAATTCTTTTGGGATTGTCTTGGATTATTGTATTATTGTTAACCCATTATTGGATTGTTTGCTGCCTCAGGAAGGGGGGAGGCAAGGGGAGGGAACGGAGGGATAGAGATTGGAACAGAAAAATATAAATAAAAATGTTTAACCTAAAAAAAAAAAAAGAAGGTGGTGTGCTGAAAGGGTAACAGGATGTATATATGTATCTATATATAAACACAACTATATATGTTGTGCATATATGAGTTATTTAGGTCTTGTTTATACAGTAATATATTCAAAACTAATTTGTCATATATATTAATTTATATAAATTGATATGTATACGTTATTATAAAAGTTATTTACCTGTATTAACAAAAAAACCCTGCCTGTTTATAAAAAAAGGAAGAGGAAGGATTTAAAATACTAAGTTATATGTACTAGAATATATCTAGCTATATCTAAATGTAACAACATAGACAATATTCATTATATATGTCATATATGTGTGTATATATATATATATTATATCTATGCTTGATACATGTATAAAATTTAATTATATATAGAAATTAAAAAATATTAAAAACCCCAGAAAATAGTTCCTATTCTCAAGGGAATTACCAGAGAAGACCCTGTCCTCTCTTTTTTCTAGGATAATCGTTCATCCGGTATATGGCTGGTACAAAATCAGGACCATTCTGTATTGCTCCTTGCACTGACACACGCCCCACCCATTCTACAGTTCCAGGCCCAGCTGGGTATTGTAGAGACATGGGCTGATTTCTGCCATTAATGATCCCACCCTGAAGCTCTGTGCCAGTCTCTAGAGATGAGATGAAAAATTCTCCCGTGGAGGCATGTGGATGAACAGAAGGCAAACCATCCCATGACACAACATTTGCATTTATGCTATTTTAGACTAGTGCCAGAGAGGAGTGAAAAATGTCCTCAAATACAGGAAATAGCTAAGTGCCTTTTTATTTATTTTTATTTTTTTGTCATTAGAAAGGCAGAACTCATTTGCTTCTTTTGGGGCGGAGGGGTGGGGAAATGATACTTTAAAAATTAAATTCATTGCCAGGGGCAGCTAGGTGGTGCAGTGCATAAAGGACTGGCCTTGGATTCCGGAGGACCTGAGTTCACATCCAGCCTCAGGCACTTGACACTTACTAGCTGTGTGACCCTGGGCAAGTCACTTAACCCTCATTGCCCCATTAAAAAAACAAACAACAACAACAAAAACCCAAAACAAAACAAAAAAAAATCATTGCCTTCAAGCTCTGAGTTACTCAGTATATTTACAAGCTGATCACTTTCTCCTCTCCTGATTTAACAAATACTCATTGTGTTTGTTTTAGTTTCTCTATCAGATGAAGATCACTTAGGGTGGGGAACATTTCTGTTTCCTTTTCTCACTGGGAATCTCTGTCCTGCCCCAAGAAGGCTCTTGTGTGTAGGGCATAATGGGCAGCGGAAGAACTGAGGCCAACCCTGGAGTTTGGGGAACCCACCTTTTCTCCACCTGCTCCAAGGACTGCCTCCAGGCTTCAGAGTTCCTCCTTCTTCCCGTCCCTCTCTCTCCCTTTGCTCTGGACTGTCTGGGAGGCATTGTGACTTTTGCTCCTACACTGAAGCCCCCCAAAACTGACCCCAGCAACCCTTGGGTTCTGAAAGAGAGGCTATGCTCTTGCTTTACCTAAAAGGCTGGGCTAGGGGCACGTCTTTGGACTGTGGGACTGGCCACAATTACAAACAAAATCTTTCTCCCATTCTCCGCTCCACCCCCAAATAATTCATCACTTGGGTACCAAACTGCTGGTGATGAGCTTCTCTGTCCTTAGCGAGGCTGCTCCCCACATGACAGATCTCCACTGGTTTCTTGCCCAGCCTGAACTTGAAGCTTTCCCCCTGGCAGGGGTTGCCAGTGCCGGTATTCTCTCCTGAAGTCTCCAAGAACCCAGAGTGACTTACATTCCATGATGACATTTCAGAAGAGGACTTATTTATTATTAGCATTTAGACCAACAGGAATCTGGCATGCACACGAGACATTACGATTGATGGACACTTATTAAGCCCTGTTTTTATGGCAATATCTACTCATCAGAATGAAGGACCTTTCTTGGCTCTAAGGAGCCCTTTAAGAAACCGGTGTGAGGATTTGCAATTCACAGAAGCAGCCAGAAGGGACTTCAGAGTTCGTTGTAATCCAAACTCTTCTTGTTACAGAGGAGGATACTGAGGCTCAAAGCTGAATGCTTTGAAATCCTTTAAATCGAACATTTTTATACAAACTATGGTGACCTTTTGCTCTATAGCAACTCATTGAAGCTTCCTTTCCATCTCCAAGTCAAAACACATGCAACTTTTGAGGCCACATTAAATATTTACTATTGAGATAATTGCTAGTATTTATTTGTGTGAGTCAGCTCACTGAATTCCCACCAGGAATTTTCACATGAAATGGGAAGAGTCTGTGTATTTCTAATAAGTGCTTCAAAATCCTTTAAAAATTAAACATTTTCATGTGCACTATGATTAACACATCAGTATATACGATGTGCACCAATAATGTGTTTCTGAATATTGCAAAAATCACTACTAATTATGCTTATCCATGGGGCCGCTATGTGGCACAGTAGATAGAGTACTGGGCCTGGAGTCTGGAAGACTCATTTTCCTGGGTTCAAACAAGCTGTGTGACCCTGTGCAAGTCACCTCACCCTGTTCATCTCAGTTTCCTCATCTGTAAAATGAGCTGGAGAAGGAAATGGCAAACCAGTCCAGTATCTTTGCCAAGAAAACCCCAAATGGGGTCAGGAAGAGCCAGACACAACTCCAAATGTGAATGATTGCTTGTAGGCATCACATATGAATACCAGGGCTTTATTATATTAATAAATTAATTTAAAATGTTATTAAGCTCTTGCTATGTGACAAGCACTATGCTAAGTGCAGGTGATAATAATAGTAATAGCTAACATTTATATAATACTTTGTTCACTGTCTAGATAGCTCACGTCCCACAAAGGGAAACGGTACTCAGGGGGAGAAGGAGTCAGGGAAGGGTCCTTTGGTCCAGAAAGCTACTAGAATGGTGAGTAGAGACCAAGGAGGGTTTATTGATGGACTCCTTCCAGGAAAAGTAGCAGAGTTGATTGACTCTGGGCTCCAGAAGAGGAGATGAATAAGAGGGTATGGCAAGGATGGCCGGGGAGAGGAATGAAACTTGGCTGGGCCCACCTAAAATAGTCACCAATCAGGAAACCCCAGGGTAGAAGTTCTGTAGATTAAAAAGCTGAACCTTCTGGGGTAGCTAGATGGCGCAGTGGATAGAGCACTGGCCCTGGAGTCAGGAGTACCTGAGTTCAAATCTGGCCTCAGACACTTAACACTTACTAGCTGTGTGACCCTGGGCAAGTCACTTAACCCCAATTGCCTCACCAAAAAAAAAAAAAAAAAGCTGAACCTTTCAAGTCAAGATCTCTGCTCCTAAAATCCCTATTACTGTAAAGGGCAACACCAGCCATCCTCCTAGTCCCTCAGACTTGCCACCTAGGAGTTATCCTGGACTGCTCATTATTTCTCACCTGCGCTATCTAAGCTGTTGCTAAGACCTACAAATTTCACTTTTGCAAGATCTCCCTAATACATGCCCTTGTCCAATCTGACATGACCCTCACTGTAGTGTGGGCCCTCATCACCTGGATTACTGTAATAGCCCGATGGTGGGTCTGCCTGCCTCAAGCCTTTCTCCACTCCAGCCCATTCTGCATTCAGCCATTAAAATGCAGGTCACCACCCTGCTCTTTAAACTCCAATGGTGCCTGCCCTATTGCCTCCAAGAGCACATACAAAATGCTCTGTTTGGCATTTGAAGCCCTTCATAACCTACCTTTCCTATCTTTCTTTTGCCCAGGGTCACGCAGCTAGTAAGTGTCCAGTGTCTGAGGCCGGATTTGAACTCAGGTCCTCCTGAATCCAAGGCTGTTGCTTTATCCACTGCACCACGTAGCTGTCCCCCTTTCCCATCTTTCTACACCTTACCCTCTAACACATACTTTTCAATCCAATGGCACTGGCCTCCTGGCTTTCTGCTGGAGGCGTTTTCTCTGGTGTTCCCCCATGCTCTCCCTCCCCTACCATCTCCCTCCTCTGCGCTGACCACTGACTTCCCTGGCTTCCTTTAAGTCCCATCTAAAATTCTACCTTCTACAGGACACCTTCCCCAACCCCTCATAACTCCAGTGTTTTCTTTCTTTTAATTATTTTGTAGTTATCCTGTTTTGCATATATTTATTTGCATGTTATCTTTCCCATTCGATTGTAAGCGCCTTGAGAACAAGGACTGTCTTTTACTTTTTTTTAATCCCCAGCATTTAGCACAGAGGAGATGCTTCATAACCACTGATTGATTGATTGGTCTGGGTGGCCACAGGAAATGAGGGAATCTGGACTTATGCCTAATTTAGAAGAGACCTCAGTAGTAGCAACACTCAAAAGCAAGTATCCTAGTCACAGGCCTTACTCCCTGTCCATTCATAGCCCACTTCATGTGCTGACATCTTTCTTTTTATCTCTCTCAGCCCATGAACTCCTAGGTCGTCAACCTTTTTTCCCCTTGGACGTCAGATAGTACTTTGTTTTGCAATCCTTAAAATGCACTTGCCAGGTCAGCAGGTATATATAGTTATTTGTGTTTATCATTTCCCTCTACCTGACTATAAGCACCATGAGGGCAGGGTCCACGTCTGAGCTAAACCACTCTCTCCTAACTTCTCCCACAGTGCTGTGCAACCAGGGAGTACTTCATGCATATTTGTTGGAAGTATGGGAAATGAGACAATGGCAACTAACGTCAAGTTAGAAAGAAAGAAAGAAGTCTCTCAAAACGTATCGAAAGAAAGTATCCAAAAATATCGGGAGGGTTTTGCAATCTTGAATCTTTTATTTGAAGATGCATCTGGTATATACTTAGCTATGCTGATTAAAATGACTGATTTAAGACCTTCTACCATGTTCCTTGCTCTGATCCATTCTCTTTCCTTTCATTTATCACAAGGTAATTTTTAAGTTAATATTTTAAATAGCTAATTTAAAAGCAATGAAATCAACTTAAGAAATTTTTCATTAAACATGAAAAAATATGACTGTTTTTAACATTTTCTTTAGCTTACTCTTTTCTATATTAATAAGAAATTTTAAAAATTAAATTCATCGTCTTAAAGCTCTGACTTACTCTGTATATTTACAAGCTGATCACTTTCTCCTTTCCTGACTTAACAAATACTCATAGTGTTTGTTTTAGTTTCTCTATCAGATGAAGATCACTTAGGGTGGGGGACATTTGTTTCCTTTTCTCATTGCAAATCTCTGTCCAACCCAAAGAAGGTTCTTAATAAACCTATGACCTCGACTATACAACAGGTAAGTTCTTCCCCAGGCTGCAGACCCTCTAGAAAGAAGCCGGTGATCCGGAGGTAGTGGCATCTCTGTCTCTGACCTATATGACAGTGTCCCTAAGTCATTCCCTACTTGGGGACAGAGCTAGGAAAGGAAGGTTCTTGCTCAATGGGTTGGTGTCATGGAATCTCTTTCTACATGATTATTCTGAGCATCTTTTTAGTGCTGCTTGTCCCAGGGGTTTAAATTTCTAGTTACAACTCTGGTGACCATGAATAATTCTGAAAATTCTAGAAATGATTGTATAGTGTATGGTGTGGTAGTCCATAGTACATGCTTAACTGATTGATTTGGAGCCAAAAGGCTTGGGTTTGAATTCAGGCTCTACTATTTATTGATTATATAACTTTAGGTAAGTCATATCTCCTGGGCCAAAGATTCCCGATTAGTTGAATAGGAAGGTTGGACTAAATGATCTCTAAGGTCCCATCCTGGTCTGAAACTAACCAGAAGTCACTCAAGCTTATCAGAGATCATATCATTATAGACAGGAAGCTGGAATGGACCTAAGGGATCATCTAATCCAACTTCCTTTTTAAAAAAAAAAAAATTTTTTTTGTGGGGTTATGGGGGTTAAGTGACTTGCCCAGGGTCACACAGCTAGTAAGTGTCAAGTGTCTGAGGTCGGATTTTAACTCAGGTCCTCCTGAATCCAGGGCCAGTGCTCTATCCACTGCACCACCTAGCTGCCCCCAACTTCCTTATTTTATAGATGAGAAACTGGGGTTCAAAGAGGTTGTGGCTTGCCCAAGGTCGCAAAGACAATAAAATGTCAGAGACCAGATTTGTACCCAGGTCCTTTAAGTCTAAATCCATTGTTCTTTCCACTGCAATCATCCTGCTTTCTAGGATCTTAGCCCTGGTCCCCTTTTCTGACAGGCACAGGTCGATGCTGGAAAGGTCCACTTTTTTGCAGACCTAGAACGAGGAAAATTAAAATACCTAGGCTCTATTCCCTTTAACTGTTAATGCATGGACAATACCCATAAAATATTAGTGAATGGAGAGTGCCCAGGAGAAATTTACTAAGTAATAGGCAGCAGTGAGAGAACAGAGCCATTCTTCTCAGCATGTCAGACTCTGGCCTTTAATATAAAAAGCATCAGGCGTGGAGAGAGTGCTATTTCCACACATGTCTATTTCTTGTATTACCTAAATTTGGAAGACATATAAATTCTTCCAATTGCTGCACAGTGGGTCCAAGTGACCAGCCCTAGGCTGATTGGAAAGCATACAATATAGATAGTTCAGAAACAGCAAAAACTGTTTCTTTTTATTTGTTAAACTCAGTTTTCCTATGATGGATAGATTTATATTGTTCTTTTATCTCTATTGTTGTTGATGATAATTATGGTGATGCTGCTGCTGCTACTGCTGATGACCGTAGTACAACCAATGGGTTGACAAAATTTTAAATCTAGGGTCTATTTCCTCCCTTTGTTCAACCCACTGTAGAGCCACCTCTTTCTGCTCTCAGTTGGTATGTGTGCAGGGAATGCAAGGTAGCTTTAATGTTAGCCAGAGCTAAACAGCACTTGAAAGGTAAATATTTAAAAACAAACACAAAACCATAGAATGTCTCCAAAGCCAAATACAAATTATTTTTATATTGTTGGCTGACTCAAATTACCCACACCACTGCTCACCTCCATTAGTACAGCTAATCATCCGTTGATTGGGAAGATAATGTCTGGTATTTATTTAAAAGCCTTCCTGCTAAGAGCTCAAATGTTTTTACGTCTACTATACCATTTATTCTTAGAGCCTGGATGCCAGACTCATTAAAAATATTTATCTTAAGGTAAAGATGAGAAACAGAACGCATCTTGGAAATAATGCAATCATTTTATTATTTCTGTCAATGAAGAGGCTTGTTGAATAAGACTGAGGGGTTGCTTTCTTTTTTTTCTTTTTTTTTCTTTTTTTTTTTTTTTAGCGAGGCAATTGGGGTTAAGTGACTTGCCCAGGGTCACACAGCTAGTACGTGTCTGAGGCCGGATTTGAACTCAGGTACTCCTGACTCCAGGGCCGGTACTCTATCCACTGTGCCACCTAGATGCTCCTGAGGGGTTGCTTTCTTATCTTTGTTTTATATATTTTTGTTGTTCAGTTGTTTCTGACTCTTCCAGACCCTATGTTGGGGTTTTCTTGGCAAAAATACTGAAGTGGTTTACTTTCCTGCTCCAGCTTATTTTACAGATGAGGAAACTGAGGCCAACAGGGTAAAGTGACTTGCCCAGGGTCACACAGTGAGTAAGTGTCTGAGGCTGTATTTGAACTTGAGAAGGTGATCTTTCCTGATTTCAAGCCCAGGGTTCTATCTACTATCCTAGCTGCCCTTCACACAAACACACACACACACGTATATATGTATATGTATAAATATATGTGCATCTCTCTCTACATATATACACATCTTATATGCATACATATGCATATATAAATACATATATACAAATATATACATATACATTCACATACACATACATACACAGTAGGCCAAAAGTTACAGTCATGAAGAGTTTTAAATATTTAATAACTATTTTCTTTTTTGTTTTTAATTGTTAATACTATAGTTTCATATATACTATAATAGGAATAAATATATAGGAAATAAAGAAAAATAGTTTTCAAAAAGTTACAAAAAATATCAGTCACCCTTTGTGACTTTTGGCCCATCCTGTATAACTATATGTAATGTGTATATGTGTATGTTTATATACATATAATATGTATGTGTGTCTATGTGTCATTGATAACCATGAACTCAATCCTAAGTCACTAAAAAGAGAGCAGTCCCTGGGAAGTCTTCTAGTTACCCTTGCCTATGCACTCCTCTCCACTGAAAGGGAGTGACAAACACTACATGTTATTTAACAACTCATATGGATTATTTGTGACCGATTTATGATAGAACCTTCCCAACTTGTATTGGTCTGATCAGCTAGTCGGACACACTGTAGCTTCATCCCAGCATAGTGATGTCATTTTGGTCCTCTTCAAGAAAGAAGGAAAACAAACAACCAAATTAATCCTTCAATGCCCCAGGCAATTCTCTAAGACTTTAATTTGCAGAATAGTTGATGATCTGAATTGGTAGAAGAAATTTCCTCCTAGGAGCTCTTTACATTAATGAAATCACAGGTCCAGACTCTCTCATCCTCCAAAATGATGGCAAACAATTCATTTCAATAAGTATTTCTTTTTTTTTTTTTACATATAAGGTATTTTATTTTTTCCGTTACATGTAAAGATAGTTCTCAACTTTTGTTTATACAAGCTTTACAATTTCAGATTTTTCTCCCTCCCTCCCCTCCCTCCCCCCTCCCCTAGATGGCAGGTAATCTGATATAGGTTATATCTATATATCTATATACATATATATATATACACACACATATATATCCATAATAACATAATCCTATTTCTGCATTAATCCTGTTATAAGAGAAAAATCAGGGCAGTAATGCAAAACCTCAAATAGAAAAAAAACCAAACAATAGCACCCAAAACAAAAGAAATAGTATGGTTCAATCAGCATCTATACTCCACAGTTCTTTTTTTTTTTTTTCTTGGATTTGGAGATCCTTTTCTATCATGAGTTCCCTGGAACTCTTCTGTACTATTGCATTGGTGAGAAGAATATAGTCCATCACAGTAGGTCAACACTCAATGTTGATGATACTGTGTACAATGTTCTTCTGGTTCTGCTCATCTCACTCATCATCAGCTCAAGTAAGACCCTCCAGGTTTCTCTGAACTCCTCCTGCTCATCATTTCTTACAGCACAATAGTATTCCATTGTATTCATATACCACAACTTGTCCAGCCATTCCCCAATTGATGGGCACCCCCTCAACTTCCAATTCCTTGCCACCATGTAAAGAGCAGCTATAAATATTTTTGTACATGTGGGTCCCTTTCCCCTTTCCATCAACAAGTATTTCTTAACCTTTCCTCCTTCTCTCTCTTCTTCTTTCTTTTCCTTCCTTCTTTCCTTCCTTCAAATGGGGGAGAGGTGACTTAGAGGCAAGATGCTGGGTGAGATGGGAGGGGGATGGGATCAAATGCTCATGTAGAGAGGTTGGCTTTGTTAAAGAACAGGGCCACCTCTGGAGCAAAGAAGGAAAGGATGCAGATGTTATCAAGGGATGTAAAATGATGCAGAGTTAGAGTAGAAGAAAAAGCTCTAGTGAAGTCCTTTGCTTTCTCAATGGAGGATGAGGCAAGATCCTCTGCTTTAGAAGAAGGGCCAAGAAATGGAGTGGGAAGCTCAAGGAAAGGAGAAAAATTTGGAATAACATCAATTATATACAACTGTGCTAGGCACCAGTTCCTGTTCTCCAGGAACTCCTTCTCCTGTTCTTGTATTCTACTTGGGCTCCAAAACATAAGCACAGAAATAGAAATGCAAAACCTATTCAAAGTAATTTGAGGGGCAGGGAGGGTGAAGTACACTAACAGCTGGGAGGATCAAGAAAGGTGGTGTGATGGCCCTTGAAGGGAACTCGATGCCATTGTCAGTGGTAAGAAGGGAGAGCATTAGGGGTGAGAACAGGCTTTAAGGGACATGGAATATTATGTAACAGGACAGCAAGTTGGCTACTTATATATTATATAGCTTACTATTTAATAATTATATCTGTAAAAGATACTATGTAGGATGTATATTATATAGAACATATGTAAAATGTATTAAAGTATCATTATTAATATATGTATGATGTAATTATATTTGCAAAGTGCCTAGCACAACAGTCAACTCATAGTAAGCACTATGAAAATGTTAGCTATTATTATTATTATACTTGTAAAATGCTGCCACATAGTAGGTTCTATATAAATGCTAGTTCCTATTACAGATGGGGAAGTTGAGGTCCAAGGACTTTTACTGCTTTACCCAAGGGTACAAGGTCACATATTCATACCAATACATCAAAAGACTTTCTTTACATTACTTTCAACTAGTGGGCACCCATACTCTAGTTTGAAGGCCTCCAGTGATGAGGAGCTCAACCCTCTGAGTCAGTACATTCTACTTTTTTGGTATGTCAGAAGACCCAGAATGGAGTCCTGAATCTCTTTCTGACTCACTCTATGACCATAGGCAAATCTCTTTAACCCTCTGGGCTTCAGTTCCTCACCTGGAAAACGAAGGAGAGGGACTAAATTAGCAATAAATGCCTTATTTGTTCTGATGTTTTATAATTCTCTGAGTCAGGATTAAAAAAAAAAGCCAGTTCCATTTTCTTCCCAGCTCCAGTTCTCTCACTGAATTGTCTTGCTTTTGTGGCCTTTCACAGCAATTTACAACCTGGGGGGCAGGGAGTGAATGTGGCAAACATTGTTTCATGATGAAGAATTAACTCATGGGTGTTGATCAACTGTGATAGACTAGATTCTTCTCACCAATCCAATGGTACAAGAAAGTTCCAAAGGACTCGTGATGGAAAAGGTTCTCCGAGTCCAGGGAAAAAAAGGAACTGTGGGATTATGGATGCTGATTGGACCATACTATTTCTTTTGTTTTTGGTGCTGTTGTTTTTCTTTTTTTGAGGTTTCTCTTTTTTGCTCTGATTCTTCTCTTATAACATGACTAATGCAGAAATATGTTTAATGTTTATACACACACACACACACACACACACACACACACACACATATATATATAAAACCTATATCAGATTACCTTCTGCCTAGGGAAGGGGAGAGGGAGGGAGAAAAATTTGAAATTTGAAATCTTATCTAAACAAATGTTGAAAACTAAAAAAAAAAATAAATTAAAAAAAATTAACTGATGGGTTAAAAGAATGTGAATTCAGTGACAAATAATGGAAAACAAATGATTACAGCAAAAGATCATATTGTATATTAAATATTAAATATTTTTAATGATATAAAAAGTTGTAAGGTTTATTATCAATAAATTTAGTTATTTTCCTTTGTCCCAGTTTAAAGAAAAAAATATTCTATGTGTGATTTCACCTCCACTCACCATCTTTTCCCCCGCTAAAGGCTAGAGGTTGGAAAGGTGAATTTAGAGGTGTTATCTAAGTATGCTCACAGCAAGAAAGGAAAATTGAATTTGCTCACAAGTCTAGCCTGACACAAAGCTCTAATTGTTCAGTTGCCTAGTCCATATGACTCCTGTCTCACAATGGACCCAGTTCCTACCCTGGGCAGGAAATCACTCACTGTAGAATTCCAGGTGGAGGCAAGCAGCTTTTCTAGCTCTGAGGTGTATCTGTTGTGATGTCCAGGTGATGCATTCTAGAGACTTAGCAGGCAGCAGCTTTCTGCCCTGGGGGAGGGGACCAATTCCATCCAGTCATCTTTGATCCATGTCTGCTCAGCCACCATGGTAGAGGGAAGGAGGGAATGTTCTGGTAGCAGGGACATCTTTCAGCAGAGCCTCGGGACAGAGTAATTCCTGATTTATTTGGCAGAGGGCTTACAGTTAAGTAGACTGGGCAGCTTTCTCCACAGGGAGAAGGGCTGGAGGCATCCATTAAAGTTAGAAATAAAAGGACATTTGGTGAAACAGAAATTATTATCAAAGCCTAATAACCTGTGTGTGGGGTGGGAAAATCAGTATTACAGGTGCCATTTCTGGGACTTTCCTCAAACTAAAAGGCTCTTCCTTGCTTGTGGGTGATTTGGAAAAGCTAGAGGACCCATCCCAAACATGAGAGATGCAATTTAAAGAGTAAGCTCACTAGAATACACACTTCCGTCATCAACCTTCAAAAGAGGCTATGACCTGGTACTCTGAGCCCAGGGCCAACACCAGAATCCAGATACAGCTTCAGATATTAAATAGACGTGTGACCTTGGGTGTGTCACTTAACCTGCTTGCCTCAGTTTCCTTATCTGTAAAACAGATAATAATAGCCCCTATCTGCCAGAACTGTGAGGATCAAATGAGAGATTATTTGTAAAGTGCTTAGTACAATCACTAGTATATAATAGGTGCTGCATTTATTATTGTTTGGTTGTTTTTCAGTGGCGTCTTACTCTTCATGACCCCATTTGGGGTTTTCTTGGCAAAGATACTGGAGTGGTTTGCCATTTCCTTCTTCAGCTCATTTATAGATAAGGAACTGAGGTAAACGGGGTTTAGTGACTTGGCCAGGGTCACACAGCTAGTAAGTGTCTAAGACAAGATTCAAACTCTGGTCCTCCTGACTCCAAGATCTAGTTGCCCAAGGCACTATATAAATACTAGTAATGATGATGATCATGATGGTGGTGATATAGCTCAAATTATTTCTAGAGTTTCTCCTTTGAGATTGCCGTCTGGGTTAGTTTTTGAGTCACCCTTTTGTCCTAAACCTGACATATTAGTCTCTAGCTGTATTTTATTCACAACCTTGTCTTCAAAAGATGTGGGGTCATTCTTACATTACAACAGGTTCATCCTCAAAGAATGAAGACGTGCCATTGTTGAAGATATTCAAAAGAATAAATTGCCAGATTCAAAGACCATTCCAAAGCAGGTCTGGCAATATTTTGGTTGCTGCTGGCATCACTGAGATACAAGTCTAGCATCCTAAGTTGCTGGCTTTAAAGGTGTGATAGCCCTAGAGCTTTCTTCGTGCAACTTTCTTTGCCTTTAGCTTCCCTGACACAATTTCTCTTCCCCACCCCCACCCCACTACATCCCATGCAACCTGATTGGTCCCAGATTCCCTGATGTAGCTTCCTGGTCAAGAGGTATTGACTCCCTGGCCAAAATACTGACTGTGTATAAACTAGGCCTCTCACACTTGGTGTGTGCCTAAAACCACATGAGTCACCAAATCCTGATGACTCACTGGCCAGAAGCATTTCTAGATGGAGAAGTGTCCAGAGAAGTTAAGCCATTGTATCTTTGTTGCCTATTTTTGTTATGTTAGGGCAAAGAAAATCTCCTTTCTTGAATCTTCAGTGTCTTGAGAATGCCTCATTTCATCCTAACGTCAGAACTGAACTAAAAGGGTGCTGACATTAGAGCCGTACCTACCACAGGAAACCATACCTGGTTGAACAAATCATCATCTAGCACCAATGTCAACTTCTTAAACATGCAGTCAAAAGAACAGTTAACTCCAAGTTCAAAGACCTACCTATCAGATTATATCCATTCAAAACAATGGCTCCCAAGTCCCTACTGATGCTGCTTCTTTTTTCTAGTCAGTCACAGTACAATGATTAAGTCAGAGCAAAGGTATTCAGGAAAGAGTGTGTAGGGAGATTTGCAATAGAACATTCCTTCCATCAGCTTAGGGCATGCTCTTCCCCAAACAGATGCACCCTCAGTGGGAAGAGGGAGAAAGTATAGATTGTGCAAGAGAGGGTTCTATATGAATAACGCGTATGGTGGTGTGGCCAAGGCACATGCAAGTAGGGACAACTCATGCCCCTGTGTGGGGCTGCATCAATGTTGGCTGCTGATGTCTTCATGTTGCTTCTGTTGACCTTGGCCACATCGTTTCCCTCATGGCCACTGAAAGACACTGTTTGCCTGTATTCTCCATGGGTCCCAGCTTTGAGTTCAACTGAAATTCTTAGTTAGGGTATTGCTGCCCCTTTTCAGAAACAGTAGGAACCCCTACCCTAAGACTGGAGAAAGCTCTTCCAATTCTGCTCCCTAGGAGTCTTGGCCCCAATGTCCACCATCCCCTGAGCAAGAAATTTTTAGCCTTAGGTGCTGAATTCTCTGGAACAAAGAATGAGGCAATCTCCCCAAGATAATGCCTTCAAGCTTAGATGTTTTTCCCCCAGTGTCCCTTCCTGGTACAGAACTGGGTCACTTAGAGACTTGACCCAAGCTAATGGTGACTACTTAATACATTTCTCAAATATTCATTTTGCAGAGTAGGCTATAAAGTTGATAATAGTTATTGGCTTCATAATTATTCAACAGTTCTAGGCTTCTGGATTTCCTAATTTAAAAATTCTAAGTCTCTTCTGTTTGCCCAGGTAAATATTAATGCTCAGCTGAATGTTGATATTCAAATGTGGTCACCTGAGCTTTTGAACCTGGGGTACAAAGGGACTTTTGTTCCACATCCTTACAAATGGCAAATTCAGCCACTTGAAATCAAACTTTTATTCAGTCATGTATTTCTGGAAAAATTAATCCATATTGTTCTATACTTACACCTTACACTGACTAATCTCTCAGAAAGACAAATGATAATTCCTTACCTTCAGAACTATAATAGAATTTCTGGCACCCAGGGCAAATTTATTTGAGTGAGAGAATGGGAGGCAGAGGTAATTCCATCTCACCGGAGGCAATTGTGCTGGGAAAAGAAATGCCCTTCTCCCAGAAACTCCAGATCAGGATGACCTTCTACCCCCTAGCTTCCAGAAGAAAGCTGAGATGATAGAGCAGAGAACTGACATGAGGAGGAAGCAAGTCCTTCACATGTCAATGCCTTGTGGCAAAGCTCCAGTTGTCTTAATCTAATTCTGGTTCCACTTACATTTATAGTTAGGCTTTACCAGTAGTAATTATCTCTCCCATTTATTTACCACTGGAAATTTAATAAAGTACCATCCTCCCCATTCCATTAAGCATATAGTGGAAGGGAAATAATCCTGTCCCACAGATAAGCAGAGACTCAGATTAAGTCATAAAATGGATCCTAAATTACATAGCCAATAAGTCACAGAGTGGGGACTCAAACCTCAATTTTTGTTTTTGATTTTAACCTAAATCCAGTGTTCTCTTCGTTAAGCCACACTGCTCACCTACCATTTTTTACTTCCTTCTTTTATTTCCTAAAAGAGGTACTGAAGCTCAAAAGATTGGAATTAGTCTCTACAAGGTCTTGCTCAACCCAATTCTTGAATTACTTGTCTCTTTCCTGAGAAGATGGGGATGGATAGATGGATGTCAACTTAATAAAGACCACAAAGTGAATTACTGGTGAGGTCCATAGGTGGTAAGGTCAGACCCAATTTAATAAACCACCAGCTGCTCTGTCCTCTTTATAGATTGGTTTGCCATATAATTATCCTATGGAATCTTACAACTGTAAAAGAACCTTAGAGGTAAGACTTAGTCTACCCACTCCTGAACTGAAGCATGAATTCTATCTATGACATCCCCAATTAGTGATCACCCAAATATCCCTAATGATAGGGAGCCCCTACCACCATAAGGCAGCCCTTTCCAGTTTTGGATAATTCTAATTGTTAGGAATTTTTTTATATTGAGCCAATATTTTCCTTTCTATAATTTCTACTCTTTGGTACTAGTTCTAACTGATAGGGCCAAGAGGAATATTCAATTCCTCTTTGACATGATAGTATTTCAAATATTTGAAGACAGTAATTATGTTTCCATGGGCACCTAGGTGGCATGTTGGATAGAGTGCTGGGCTTGGAGTCAGGAAGACATCTTCCCAAGTTCAAATCCAGCCTCACACACTACATGTGTGACTCTGTGCAAGTCACTTAACTCTGCCTCAGTTTCCTCATCTGTAAAATGAATTGGAGAAGAATATGGCAAACCACTCCAGTATCTTTGCCAAGAAAACCCCAAAATGGGGTCACAAAGAGTCAGACACGACTGATACAACAATAACAACAAAATCATGTTACCACCTAATTCTTATGCAGATGAGCATTCATATTTCCTACGATTAATTCTAGAGCAATCTAGTTTTGTTTTTTCTCATCCTAGTTACCCAGAGTCTAAAACAATAGATTATATGGACCACCTCAACATGTATGTAAAAATCAGGTTGACTACTCAGAGAGATACACAATGAATCTACTGCATCTACAATATAGTTAAAGCTAAAGTGAATGGTTGTGGTATTTAAAAAACAACACAAGGAATTATATATAATTTTTAAAACTAGATCTGATATTTTCTTAGTATATGGAATTTCAAATGTGGAAGTTCCCTCTACCAATAAAGATTATCAACTGCCTCTAACTTTAGGTCTTAGAGAATTGCTTGAAGTTAAGAGGTTTGCCTAGGGCTAGCAGCTAGTATGTGTGTGAGGCAGGACCTGAAATCCAGGTCTTTCTGATACAAAAGGTTTTATGTCATATTGCCTCTATGGGATGTGTGTGTGTGTGTGTGTGTGTGTTTGTGTGTGTACACAATTGTAGCCATTTTATTCCTCTTCAAATGATTGGGGATGGGAGGTATGATCCCCAGAATGATCCTCGCATAAAAGTATCGTATTAATCTTTCTACTCTTTTGATCATTTGTTGAAAATTACTTCCATCATATTTTTCTTTGGCTCATAGATTTTCATGGCCAAAAAATCATCGCCAGGTGGCTAGCCTACTGGTGATGTGCCCCTCTGTGATGAGTTAATTTGGTCCTTGGTCCTTTGGTTGGAGATGTACTCTTCAAATTCATGCTACAATTGAAACCAGAAGAGAGAAGAAAGTGGCAGTTAAATGAAAGGAGGACTCTCAGAGGTACTCCTAAAGAGGCAAAGAAAAGAATGGGCAGAGTTGGTTTTATTGTACTTCCAAAGGCAACAAGAAGCATTCTTTCATGAGATATTTGGTCTCATCAAGATTTTCTGTACTTGAGCTTCATGGGAAAGCAAAGACCCATTTAAAAAATATAAACACTCTATCGATATGGTCATATAGCAGTGAAATATGGAATGTGGCAACCTCCAAAGAATTAACAATGAACAGCAGGGGGACGGCTAGATGGCGCAGTGGACAAAGCACCGGCCCTGGATTCAGGAGTACCTGAGTTCAAATCCGGCCTCAGACACTTGACATGTACTAACTGCGTGACCCTGGGCAAGTCACTTAACCCCCATTGCCCTGCAAAAAAACCCAAAAAAACCTCCCCAAAAAACAATGAACAACATACCAAAGTCTCAATGGAGAGATGCATGATGGGTAGGAGCTGCTGCAATCTGTGACCAATGAGGAGCTTCCAGGAAGAATAGGAATTAAAAAATGTCATAAGAAACCTTATAGGGAAGGGAAGAAGGGCTAGTCATATGTCAAGGGTGAGAGCTAGCAGGTGGGCATCCAGAGTGCTTTAATGGTTCCCCCTCAATGTCAGGGCATCCAGCACATTATGTGAAACACCTGTAGTGAATATAGTGGCTTCAAAGTAAGAAATAATTTTCCTATGAGTTTAGTCATGTGACACAGAGAGTTTGTCTAGTTTTTTAGGAAAAAGGAAAATGAGTCTTTGTTATCCTTAGATTATCATTAGAAAGCAATGAAACAAACTGAATTTGACTGAGTTGGCACTTCTACTGCCTCTCATATTTAAATTAGATTGTATTTTAAACATGAGAGATGATGCAGATGAACACACATATACATTTATATACTCCAATGTCAAGGTTCAACCTTGTTGCTGGTTATCTTATTGACTCCTCATTTCTTTCTTTTTTTGTTTTTGTGGGGCAATGAGGGTTAAGTGACTTGCCCAGGGTCACATGGCTAGTAAGTGTCAAGTGTCTGAGGCAGGATCTGAACTCAGGTCCTCCTGAATCTAGGGCCAGTGCTTTATCCACTGTACCACCTTGACTCCTCATTTGTTTTTCTTTTAAAAAAAATTATTATTTTCCAGTTACATATTACATATAAGGATAGTTTTCAACATCTGCCCTCACTGGACTTTTAGTTCCAAATTTTTTTCCTTTCCCCTTCCCCTCCCTCCCTCCTCCCCAAGACGGAAAGCCATCTGACATAGGCTGTATATGTACAATCACACCAAACACACCTCTACATTAATCATCCTGTGAAAGAAGAATCAGAGCACAAAGGAAAAACCTCAAACAAGAAGGAAAAAAAAACAGTCTCAAACTAGAAACAGTATGGTTCAATCTGCACTCATAATTCACAGTTCCCTTTTCTGTATGTCAAGAACACTCCATCACGAGTTCCCTGAAACTGCCCTGGATCACTGCACCGCTGAGAAGAGCCAAGTCTAGCCCCATTGTTCATCACACAATATTGCTGTTACTGTGTACTATGTTCTCCTGGTTCTGCTCCTCTCAGTCAGCATCAGTTCATGTAAGTCCTTCGAGGTTTCTCTGAATTCCTCCTGCTCATTGTTCCCTACAGCACAAGAGTATACCACATTCATATACCACAACTTGTCAGCCATTCCCCCATCGATGGGCATTCCCTCGACCTCCAATTTCCTGCCACCACAAAGAGAGCTGCTACAAATATCTTTGTACATGTGGGTCCCTTTTCCTCCTCCATGGTCTCTTTGGGACACAGACCTAGCAGTGGTACCACTGGGTCAAAGGGCATGAACAGTCCCATAGCCCCCTGGGCATATTGACTCATCATTTCTTTTCTTTTTTTCTTTTTTTTTGGTGAGGCAATTGGGGTTAAGTGACTTGCCCAGGGTCACACAACTAGTAAGTTGGCAAATGTCTGAGACCAGATTTGAACTCAGGTACTCCTGAATCCAGGGCCAGTGCTTTATCCACTGTGCCACCTAGCTGCCCCTACAATAACCTTTTCATTGATCTCTCTGCCTCCAGTTTCTCTCCACAGACATGATTAAAGAACAAATTTGGGCATAAATTTGGTGGGTTGTAAAGAAAACTGGACTGGGAGTCAAAAAACCTAGATTTGAATCTCTTCTCTGCCAACTTTCTCCCCATGTGACCCTGAACAAATCACTTAACATCTCTGGAGCCTCAGCTTCTTCATATGTAAAATGAGAAGGTTGCATCAGATGACCTCTGAGGTCCCTTTGAACACTGCATTTCTAATCCTCTGGTCCTATGCTCCAGTGGCTTCCTATTAACTTTAAGATAATAACTACAACCTCCTCTGTTTGGCATTTGCAATTTTACAAAGTCTGGCTCCAACCTCTCCTAAACTGATTTCACCTCAACTCTCCTCACACATTCTGTGTTCCAGACAAACTGGTCTACTTCTTGTTCCCATATGTAGCATCATAGCTCTTGCTTTTTTGTCCCTTGCCTGGAATGCGTTCTGTCCTCACCTCTACTTGAAATTCCTAGCCCTTCAACTCAAGTGCCACTTTCTACATGACTCCCTTTCTAATTGTCAGAAGTGCATAACATTTTTTTTTTGTCATGGACTCCTTTGCCAGCTTATGGACCCCCTTCTCAGTATCAGATTTTAAAATAATTGAAGCTAAATTTCAGTTAAAGGTTAGTGAAAATAAAAATGTATTTTTCCCCCATCCAAGTTCATGGGTCCCTAAAATCCATCCATGGACCCCTTGCTGTCTTTGGTCTCCAGGTTAAAAGTCTTTGTCCTAGATTTTAGTGCTCATCTCCTAACCCCAAATTTCATGATATTAACTTTGTATGTATTTTGTATTTATTTATTTGTATATTTGTAGTCTTCTTCCAGTAGAATGAAAGTTTCTTTAGGTCAGGGAGTATTCCATTTCTGTCTTCATATTTCCAAAGCTTAACACAATGCTTATTACATCGTTGTTGTTTTTGTACTTTGTTCCCCAAAAGGATCATGACATCTGGAGGTGATGTCATGACTTGCACTGAATTGGATTTAAGTGAAGGAGGGCTGTGCAAGGTCACCAACCTTACTCCCTCTTCCAGAGAGTGGCAAGATATACAACACCCTCCCCAGATGTTTAAGGAAGTTCGGGTTGTGACTTGCCCAGGGTCACACAGCTAGTGAATGTCTGAGGTGAGATTTGAACTCAGGTCCTCCCAATTTCAGGGCCAGTGCTCTATCCGCTGTACCACCTAGCTGCCCTCTGTTACATTGTAGGCATTTAATAAATGCTTATTGAATTGAATCAAACTGAAATAAAGTTCTAAGAGGATATGATTTGATAGAAATGGGATTCCATTGAAAAATCGCATACTGGTTTGGAATGTAAGAAAGAGTAAAAAGTTATCACTTTTAATTGCCTCAAAAGCCTTAGTTTCCTTATTCAAGTACCTTAAATGACTATTATTATTTGTACTAAAACTCTAGTGTCAGAAGTTCTCTCCCAACATGAAATGCAGACTTCCTTTGGGGGATTTATCCCTTCTATAACTCACTCTTCCCACTCAGGTAATTTGTGACTTCTATATTTGACAACCCTTATAGTCACTAACTCCCCTTACAAGCACATGGGGTCACAAAGCTCAAAAAACAAACAAGTTTATGTAGGGACTAAGGGAAATAATTAAGACTCATATCAGAGCCCAGAGAAAATAACAATATTTATCAGGGAATAGCCTTCTCAAAGGCTTATGCAATCTCAACCACATAGAGTAAGGAGTTGTCTAGGACTCCAGCAGAAAGGACCAAATGAGCTGCTCCTCTAAATGTTAGCACTCCCTTTGAGGGCTCCTCTGGCTGTGTGCTCAGTGTTGTGTCCTCTTCAGCTTGAACCTTTAATAGCTCTTATAGATGACATAATTCACTGTTCCACATAATAGCTTTTCTTGCAAATTGACAAAATTTTGCTTATAGCCCTTGCCTCCTGCAATTTTCCTTAGCTCCAGCAGATGACAGTCATTCCTTTTCCCAGGGGACCTGTTCTT
This sequence comes from Dromiciops gliroides, assembly GCF_019393635.1. Taxonomy (NCBI): domain Eukaryota; kingdom Metazoa; phylum Chordata; class Mammalia; order Microbiotheria; family Microbiotheriidae; genus Dromiciops; species Dromiciops gliroides. The sequence continues at coordinate 123,344,195 of NC_057866.1, read as the reverse complement.
TTTCCTTTGACTACTTAGTCCATCAGCATCCCAGTGTGAAAACAAAAGTGCCTTTATTTCTGGAGCCTTCTCTTACATTGTGGATATTACAGTCCCAATTTCCATACATACAATGTTTCCCAGGAACTGGAAGAAAAATTTTCCCTTGTACCTTACAAGTATGCCTTTCTTCAGTTCCATTTTGGCTCACTGTAGCTTATTATAGTTGATGTCTAAACTTTTCCATCACCAGGGTCAAAATCTTAATGTCTATATACTCCTTCTAGGCTTTGGGGTGTGTGTGTGTGTGTGTGTGTGTGTGTGTGTGTGTGTGTAAGTACTCCATTCTCTCCTCAGTTGATTAATTGACTCAATTCACTGAAGTTCCCTCTAGGCAGCTGGGTAGAGATATTCCCAAAAGCTCTAGGGAAAAGAAGACAGAGGTTGCCACACTCTTCTTCTAGCACTACCACAGAATAGGGAGGGAAAATATTTTAGTTCCCATGATAATGATCAATCTTTTGTAACAGCTTCAAAGCAAAATTCTGACGTTGTTATTTAGTTGTAGGAACAGAACAGAAACTGTTCAGTGGCTTTTCATCCTAGCCTTTTCTCACTTTGCTCATAGTACCTTCATCACCAAAGCCAGATTTTGTGATGGCAACTGTATCCTCTTGACACGGGTTACTATTTTAAGCTCTAAGTATTTTCATGGTTTTTTTTTAAGTTTACCCTTTTTTTTTCCCCTAACCCAACATACTCCCAAGGCCAAACACCCAGAAATGTGAGACATTGCAAAAATAATAAATAAAAATCCTTGAAAGCTGCTTTTAAAGTTTAGTCAATGCCATAATCCTCCATATTTAGACTACATTGCTAGACTATGATAAGGATAAACTTCATTACAAATAGCACAGAGCACTCATTTTTTAGTTCAACACATTGTGATGAGTTGTGCAATTTGTAGAACTAATGGAAAAAACCAAAAGAATTACTACAAAATCCCCTAAATTATGGTACTTTCCATCCCAGTTTATTTGGAGTCATAGTGTTGACTCCTCTTTGTCTCTTTCTCATGATATTTCCAAAATATCCCAGCTGTTAAGCAAGTTTCTGAATTCTAGTTAAGCAATTTAATAATGCCCAATAAAAACTTCCCTTTGTACTTATAACCCAGAGTGGGCGGAATCTCAGCTTCAAGGGGGTATTTACATTGTCTCAATGGACTTCTAGGGAGAAACAGGGCCCAAGACCATTCATCATACTGTTTGTACAATAGCTTCTTATCAAGAGAATATGTCTACTTGATTCGGAAAAACAAGACATTCTCCCAATGGATGAGAAACCCTGTGGCAGTTGCTGGGTAATGATGCCTTTAGATCATGGAGAAGAAATTTTAAAAAATCTATTTCCACAATTCCTTCTTCTGTGTCTCCTCAAGCATCAGGGTTGTGTTCATACCTCTGGGCCTATCCATACCTATCATTCACACCTCTGGTTTCCATTTATAGATCCTTCTCCAACTGCTACTTCCAAACACAGTTATACCAAGTCCCTACATACTGCAGCTCCTAACTAAAGGAAGGTTCTTTAGGTCTTGCTCAGAAGCAACAGAAGAATAGTTTAAAAAACCCCAGAATATCAAGAGTAATCTTTACTTAAAAGAAAAGAAAAACAAGTTGAAGATTCAATTCTTTCAAAAGATAATTCAATGGACAAAGCAGGTAATTTTCAAAAGAAGAAATAAAAGCTGAGAACAAACATGAAATAATAACTGATAATAGAAGTACAAATTAAAACCACCCTGAGATTTCACCTCATGCTTATCAGATTGAGAAGGATGCCAAAGACAAAAATGGTAAATGTTGACTGTGGAAAAACAGCTACACTGACGCACTCTTGATAGAGCTGCAAATCAGTACAACAGTTTTGAAAAACAAGTTGAAATTATACTAGAAACAGTTGCCAGATTGTACACATACTTTAACACCATTAGATCCATACTCTCAAGAAGGTCAAATAGAGAAAGATTCCATTTATGCAAATATATTTATGGCAGCACTTTTTGTAGTAGACATGACATAGGAGGAAAGTGGGTTCCCCTTGATTAGAGAATGGGTGAACAAATATTATAGAATATGAATGTAATGCAATATTATTGCACTGTAAGAAATAATGACAATGAAAAATTCATAGAAACTTGTGAACACTTGTATGAACTGATATAGAGCAAGAAAAGCAGAACCAAGGAAACATTTGATACAATGACCTTGATAATGTAAAGGAAAATAAGAGTAAAAGACTTCAAGACTGATTAATGTAGTCACTACTCATGACTTCTGAGGCATGATCATGGAGCAAGCTTCCAACCTCTCTGGAGAGTAGTGTGGACTAAAGGTATAGAATGAGGTATGCATATTCAGACATGTTCCAAAATATTGGTGAAGAAAAACCCAGACCACTTAACTGTATTTCTTTGTTACAAGGGAGTGTTCTAGTAGATGGTGAAATAGGGGGAGAGACTTAGAAAATTATAACAATGTAAAAATGTATAAATAACTAAGGGCAGGGAGGTGGCCCATTGGATTGTGTACCAAGCTTGGAGTTAGGAAAACCTAAATTACACTAGCTATGTAACCCTGAACAAGTCACTTAGCCTCTGTTTGCCTCAGTTTCTTCCTCTAAAAAAGGGGATAATAATAACACCAGCCTCCTATAGTTGTAAGGATGAAATGAGATATCTGTAAAGCACTTAACACAGTTTCTGGTAGGTGTTATATGTTAGCTATTATTAAATATTATTATTATTAAATAATTTTTAAAAAGAGCATTCATATGTGGACCCGACTTCTATGTGGACATGGATTACAACCCTATCAAGTCTAGATTCCTCACCTTGGCATTCAAGAACCTCTATAGTTTAGTCTCATCTTCCCTATCTAAGATCATTGTTCATTGTTTTCTGACTCAGACTCTCTAGGCCATTCAGGCCTGGACTCCCTAAAGGTTCCAGTTCAGTTCTGGAAGTCTTGTTCATGCTTTGTTCTGGCAGGAAGAGCCAAGGGGTCTACCTGCTTATTCATTCCTGATATTGAACCAATCAATTAGCAATCATTTATTATGTATCTACCCTATGACGGGAGTTGGGTATACTGACAAAAACAAAACAGTCCCTTACTTCAGAGAGCTTACACTCTCTCTGAAAGTCTCTGTCGACCTTTGGGAGAGAATTCCTCACCGGACCCTGCCTATACACCCTTTCCATTATCTAAATTAAAATGGCACCCAGGTAAATTTTTCAGAAGGGATCTCCTGACCTTTCACTTTGGTGTTCCCTCTCTCTCCCAGTAGGAGGCACTTAGGTGATGATTATACCAATGTTCCCTCTGCTTCCCCCACCTGCTATTTTGTATGTATTTGGTACATACTTCCACACACAGCAATAATTTGGGGGGTGAGGTGGGTTGGGAAGACACTTCATACTTTGCCACCAGGATGATCAACTTCTCATTCTCATTGTTTCTTTTTATGTTCAGTACATGTGACATAAAACTTCTCTATCAAAGTATAATTAGACATTATATACCAGAATTGCAATCCGAGAAAAGACACACAGAATATCAATACGTTTGGATTACACAGAGGTTTCCATATCTGTTGTTAATTCTTTTTTTTTTAAGTGAGGCAATTGGGGTTAAGTGACTTTCCCAAGGTCACACAGCTAGTAAGTGTTATGTTGTTAATTCTTATTAAAAAGGGCACCAAATTCTTCCAAGTTAGCAATAAGCTGTTTTTTCAAACAATATTTGTGCTGCTGAGTTGATGAAAAAGAGGAAGATCTGCTCCTTTAAGAATTCTGCAGGGAGATATTCTTCCTAGGAGTTTTCTAGGATGACCATCAACTTGATCATTAGATTGTAGAGTGGTGGACTTAGAATCAGGAAGACCTGAGTTCAAATTCAGATTCAGTCACTACCAGTGTGACTTTGGTGAGACCTCTACTTTTCAAAGTTTCCTCATCTGTAAAAATGTGGTTAATAATATATAGCAACAGCCTGCCAGAGTTCTTAAGAGGACCAAATGAGGTGATATGTGTAAAATGTGAGCCTTAAAGTACTATATAAATTCTAGCTATTATATTATTATTAGAGAGACCAAGCTCTTACTTTTACAAATGAAGACATTTATTTGACCATGGTGCTCTGTGAACTCAGTTCTGTCTTCATATAGGTTTAAATGCATATATCTGAGTATTTTTCCATTTTGAAATTTGAGATCCATTTTCTCTTGCCATTAAAATACAGAAGTTCTGTGCCATTGGACAAAGAAGGGAAATTAATGTCAAATATCCTATTCTTTGTCTCTTGCTGCCCTCTGCTGTCAAGAGGCTTGGTTTACAACCCTCTTTTCTGAAAGACCACAGTCCGTTGAAGAGAGCTGTTGCTTGGGAGAGGAGAAGGTTTGGTTCTGTCTGGAACTCTGGTGTGACCCCCAGCTGCTGGTGGTGGGCAGTGACTGGGGAAGGAACTGGCTTCCCAGTTAGTCCTAAAAAAAGACATGAGGTTGATATATGGGTCTAATCGGTATAATTATTCCATAGCTTCATTTCCTCTCCTCCCTTATAATAACCAAGGCAGAACTTTAGGTCTACACACTCTGTCCTGCTTGTTGCAATAACAAAAATAATCGTCCACACTCATATACTGCTTTGTTCTTTTGTGTTTGTTTATCTTGGTGGTGCAGGAGAAAAAATGTGTGGATTTGAAAGAGGAAACTTGGGTTCAAATGCCACCACTGCCATTGAGTTACTTGGGGGACCTTAGGCAAGTTACTTGCCTTTCTTGGCCTCAACTTCCTTCATCTGGAAAAGGAGGAGGTTGGATTAGATGCTAACCAAGGTCCCTTCCAAATCTCATTCTAGTACCCTATGCCTTTTATTTTTTATATCACAGTCATTTCTACACACATGAGTCCCCTCTAGTTTCTCTTGTGATCACAAGCAAATAAGCAAAAAATGATTTACCCAGAGACCAAGTTTAGATGAATGCGATATTCTGCACCCACAGCACCCCCACTTCCATTTATCCAATGAAAAAGGACTTTATTCTTTTTTTTTTTTTGGTGGGGCAATGAGGTTTAAGTGACTTGCCCAGGGTCACACAGCTAGTAAATGTCAAGTGTCTGAAACTGGATTTTAACTCAGGTCCTCCTGAATCCAGGGCTGGTGCTTTATCTACTGTGTCACCTAGCTGCCCCCAGGACTTTATTCTTTACAGAGAACTTTCTCCATAGCAATCCTGTGAAGTAGGTAGTGCAACTCTTATTTTCCCATTTTACAGAGGCTCAGAAAGGCTGATTCTAGTATTTAGAGCCTGAAGAGACCTTAAAGATCATTTATTCCAGGGATTCTTTATCAGGTTCTGCAGACTTATTTTAAAAATAACTTTAACAAGTGTATTGTCAATATAATTACTTTCCTTTGTAATCCTAGGTAATAAGTGATAACAATCCTAGGTGATAAGGTAATAAGTCTGGATTCAAATCCAAGTCCACTGACTTCAAATCCAGTTTTCTCCCCTGAAGAACTCTGCCTCCTTCCGTGAGTGCTCAAGGAAGGGATGGAAGATAGGCTAAATACAGTTCTCACTCTAGGGCATAGTCTAGAAATCAGTCATAGAATTATAGATCAGAGCTTGAAGGGATCTAAGAGGTCTTCAAATCTAACCCCCCTCTCTAAATGACTTGCCCAGGGTTATATATAGGTAGCAAGACTCCAAGTTGAAATTTGAACTCAGCTCCCGTGACTCCAAAGCCAGCCCTCAAATCCCATTGCCTCCACAGAGAAAGCTAAAATACTATCTGGCATTGAATCTTTGATGTGTTAGTAGCTGAAGTAATGGATTTTTCTGAGTAACACATAAAATGCTTCCCCAGTAGCCTGAACGAGTTAATATCAGTGTCTAACTTTGTACAGGAACTTGAGGAATGATAATGTGTCTCTTCTAAATGATTATCTTTTTGACCAGTAATTAGCTGAGTAGAAGCCTAAAATATTAGCAAGAGAATATTCGAAATGAGTGACTTTTACAAGAAGACATTGTGTTGCTGTGGTTCTGAAGGGGCTGCCATCCCTTGATTCTCAACATGGAAGGACAGGACTACTGAACCCTACCTACCTTTGAGACTCCTCCTCCTTGGCAAGAAGCATCCAAAGGACTTGGCCGAATCTTCCCTGATGTCTGACCACAGCACATGTTGGTTCTTACATAAAATTTAAGAGTAGCCTTTTGGATGGAGGCTGAGTATGCTTTTTCAAACTTCTGATACAAAACAGAGAAGGGGATTTAACAATACAAACTGAATTAAACTGTGTCTAACATTTTTGGTCACAGTTGTGCCAAATTGGACTGTATCTGGCCTGGGGATAGCTAAGAACCAGTCTGAAATGTGCATGGTTTCATGAACTCAAGAGGAAAGTTTGAGTGGGTGTGTTCCCAAATATTTCAGGAAAGGGACCATCTTAAGCCTGTGTCACTTCCTACTTTATCTGCAGAGTCCACATACAATGGATGGAACTTAACGTGGTGATATTTCCTTATTTATGAACAGTTTTTTAAAGAATTCACCCCCCCACTCCCACAAAATGTTTTATATTTATTCGTTTGTTTATTGTCCATAGACTATTTTTAAAAAATATTATTTTGTTTTCCCCAAATTACATGCTAAGACAATTTTTAGCATTCATTTTTACAAGATTTTGAGTTCCAATTTTTTCTCCCTCCCTCCCTCCCCTCCCCTCTTCCTAAAATGGTGGGCAATTTGATATAGGTTATACATGTACTATCATGTAAAACATATTTCCATATTAGTCACAGTTGTAAAAGAAGAAACAAATCAAAAGGAAAAAGCACAAAAAGAATAAAGGAAGTGGAAAAAATATACTTCAATTTGCATTCAGAGTTCATCAGTTCTTCTTTTTTTTTTTTGCAGGGCAATGGGGGTTAAGTGACTTGCCCAGGGTCACACAGCTAGTAAATGTCAAGTGTCTGAGGCTGGATTTGAACTCAGGTACTCCTGAATCCAGGGCCAGTGCTTTATCCACTGCGCCACCTAGCCACTCCTTTTTTAAAGTTTTTTTTTTGTTTCTTTGTTTTTTGTTTCTTTGTTGTTTGTTGTTTTTGTTTTGTTTTGTTTTGGTTTTGCTGTTGTTATTGTTTTTTGGTCAGGCAATGAGGGTTAAGTGACTCACCCAGGGTCACATAGCTAGTAAGTGTCAAGTGTCTGAGGCTAGATTTGAACCCAGGTCCTTCTGAATCCAGGGCCAGCGCTTTATCCACTGTGCCCCCTAGCTGCGCCCCAGAGTTCATCAGTTCTTTATCTGGATGTGGATAGCATTTTCTGTAGTGTGTCCTTTGTATTTGTCTTGGATTATTGTGTTGCTGAAAAGAACTGAGTCATTCATAGTCGATTATCACACAATGTTGCTGATAGTGTGTACAATGTTTTCCTGGTTCTGCTCATTTTACTTTGCATCAGTTCATACAAGTCTTTCTAGATTTTCTAAAATCTGCCTGTTCATTTCTTCTTCTTCTTCTTCTTCTTCTTCTTCTTCTTCTTCTTCTTCTTCTTCTTCTTTGGGGGTGGGGGGAGGCAATGAAGGATAAGTGACTTGCCCAGGGTCACACAGATACAGATAGTAAGTGTCAAGTGTCTGAGGCCAGATTTGAACTCAGGTCCTCCTGAATCCAGGGCCAGTGCTTTATTCATTGAGCCACCTAGTTGCCCCAATCATTTCTTATTTTACAATAATATTCCATTACATTCATATACCATAAATTGTTCAGCCATTCCCCAATTGATGGGCATCCCCTCAATTTCCAATATTTTGCTACCACGAAAAGGGCTGCCATCAATATTTTTGCACATGTAGGTCCTTTTTAAGAATTCATCTTTGCTTCTATTTTGTCAAAGGAATGGAGTCATAGGCAAGGCAGTCTGCATAATCACTAGGGAGAGAATCTCAGAATCAAGAAAAGCAAATTCAAGTCTTGCCCTAAGTCACAACCTCTCAAAGCACTCAAAGCAACTAAAACTATAATTTGCAATGAGGATGCCTAGCTGCATGGTGGAGGGGACCCTCTTATTCAGTTCTTTAAATTTTATTTACTATAAGCAGCTATCAACAAAGAACAAAATAGAGAATTGCATATGAAACCAGGAATTTGTTACTTTTTTTGGGAGGGCGGGACAATGAGGGTTGAGTGACTTGCCCAGGGTTACACAGCTAGTATGTGTCAAGTGTCTGAGGCCGAATTTGAATTCAGGTCATCCTGAATCCAGGGGCTGGTTCTTTATCCACTGAGCCACCTAGCTGCCCCCTCTTTTTTTCATTTTATCTCTCACTATGCACTAACTCATCCTTCTCTCCTCCCACCTCAATAGTTCTTTTTGGTAACAAATAAATATAGGCAAGCAAAAGAAACCAACACATCGGACTTTTCTGAAATGTGTGTCTCATTCTGCACCTCTTAAAAAGAGGCGATTAATGTATGAAGTGTTCGGGGAGGTCTAGCATCTCTTGTGTGAAGGTTTGCCAAGCCCTTTTCAGGACTGCTTATCCACCTTTGGTGTTCACCTTCACCCAACTCTCACCTGTAACTACAAGAAGCTGAAGCATATGCAGTGGCCACATCCCAGTTAAGACCATCTTGCAGATAGGCTAGATTAGTTTGAAGGTAACTGACAGGCCTCACACCCATCACTGAGTTTAGGGGGCAGTATCTACCCCAAGCTTGGGAAGACTTCCCTTGGTGGAATGGGCAGATGAGAACAATTTGTTCCAATGGCCATAAAGGTGGCTGAGCTAGCCAAGGTCATCTACTGCATCCCAGGCTACTACCAGTCATCCTGATGTTCTTTTTACTACTGGACTTTGATGACTCTGGAAAAGAGAGTAAGGCTGACCACTGTGTGCAACTCTGCCTTACTTAAATCCAAATCAACACCACGCAAGTCAAGATATCACTCCATGATGCCATTTGTCCTCTTCAGAATGAAGGATAAACAAGAGCAATATACATCAGCATCAGGCTTCTGAAGTCCTGATTGACTCCTACACTGACTTGAATCCTACGGTCTCTCAAAGTTGTTTTCTATTCTGTTATTGTATTCCTTGTGTACATTGTCCATGGACATTATTTCCATAGAGAGAGTTCCTTACATCAATGAAATCACAAGTCCAGACTTCTGTTTTCCTTCTTTGAAATGATAGGAATAGCATCATAGGATTTAAGACTGGAAAATACCTTGGAGGTCCCCTTTTCCCAACCCCCTCTCCAATGAGAAAACTGATACCCAGAGAGAGTAAATGATTTGTCCAGTCACACAAATGGTAAGTAGCATAACCAAGTGGACTCCTGTTGTGGGTCAAGTGGCCAACATGAATTCAGCTCAACTGCACTCTACATTTTCTTTATGTGATTTCACTCAATTCATTTCATTAAGGATTTATTAAATATCTGCCCTACACAAAGCACTGTGCAAGGTCCTGGGAAGTCTCATTGTAGGCAGAGATGGGAGGCTGCCCTGGGAGAATATGTCTTTATATAGCAGGCCTACCCAATATGCCCAAGACTTTAGAGTTTTAGAGTACTTTAAAAGAGTTATGAAAATGGTCAAGTAATTCAACAAAGATGAACAAGCAAAGCATTTATTAAAGGATTGCTATGTACAAAGCATTGTGCTAAACACAGGAAATACAAATAGAAAATTAAGATGCAAAGCCATGTCATAGATAAATATAAAGATAAAATATAAGATAAATGAAAAGACCTTTTTTGAATGAGTCAATTTCAGATTTTATTTTACTTCTCAAGAATATCTAAACTACAGAGGTACATGGAACATAAAGCTTTGTTTGAATTAAATCATAGAATAAATAAATAAATAAATCATACAATCATAGCATTACAGTGGAAGAGTTGTAAGGAAATTGTCAGATCATTTAGTCCAAGCATTTCCCAAAGGATGAATGCCCTCTATCATACCACAAACCAGTGTCCATTTGGCATCTACCCATTAAGGAAGCTTACTTTATTCTGGACAATATACAAAATAAAAAGCAATCCTTCACCTAAAGGACCTTACATCCTACTGGAATTGACTCCATTGGGCAACAAATTGGAAAGTGTTCAACAGAGGCTGGATGACCTTCACCTTGGTGAGGGAAAGCCTTCACCAAGGGTTTTGTGAAAGAGATCCATGCTCTGTGTTAGGTTTGTACTAGATTTCCTAGGAGGTTACTTCTAGTCCTAAGATCACTTGATAACTATTAGGAAGTTTTCCCATAAAATCTCTCCATCTGACTTATACCCCTGATCTCAGTTCTCCTGTCAAGAGCTGTGCAAAATAAATATTATCCCTCTCCCACATTTTCAAAAATTTGAAGACAGCAGGGGCAGCTAGGTAGTACATTAGAGAGAGTGTTGGGCCTAGAGTCAGGAAGACTGTTCAAATCCAGCCTCAGACACTTACTAGCTGTGTGTCCCTGGGCAAGTCACTTAATCCTGTTTGCCTCAGTTTCCTCATCTGTAAAATGGGCTAGAAAAGGAAATGGTAAACCACCCCAATATCTTTGCCAAGAAAACTCCAAATGGGGTCACAAAGCCAGACACAACCGAAATGACCAAATAATAACAATAATGATGTACCCCACCATGCAGTCTTTTCTTCTCAAGACTAAATGGTCCTAGATTCACCAAACATTCCTCATACAATGTCATCATCTCTAATCTTTTCATCATGAGTCACCCTCTTTTGGAGGGTGTGTCTTTATGTCCCTTTTATGAGTGTAGTGCCCCAAATAAAATACAACATTCCAGATGTGGTAGGAGTAGCACAGCCAATGGAATTCTGTACACTGTATTTATACTAATGTCACTTAAGATTGGGTTAATTGTCTGATAACTATATCAGACTGTTGACTCATGTTGAGCTTCCTGTGCACTAAACACTCTAAGCTTTTTTTTTTCTTTTTTAATATGAACTGCTGTCTCGTCACGGCTTTTCCAATATCCAGCAGAATCACATGGCGCCATGCTGATTCATTGGGTTTTGTTATCTTGTTAGTCAAAGAATGATTTATTTGAACCCATTGTATGTTTTATGAAGTTAGAGAGCTTTTTACTACATAATGGGATTTATCTAAGCTGTTGAGTTGACTATAGATCTTAATTAAGCCATGGTAATTCCAAAGTTAAGTTTAATCACAGAATCACAGAAATTGAGAGTTGAGAAGAGTCTCATTGACCTTCTATTCTTTCAATCTTGTTTAGTTTATTAGTGTGACAGCCAAAAATTAAACTCCCATTCCAGCTCATGCTGGCCACCCAATTAGATTTTGTTTAAGTTTATTTTCCATGTTATAAATCGCACGTGCCTCTTCAAGGAAAGATGAGTCCCATATGAAGGAGTGCTAAAGTGGAGTTACTGCTATCGAATACAGGAAAGAATTACCATGATCTTTGCAGAAATTGTTCCAATTTGCATGTGTATCTTTGGAATACCATCTGAGTTCTCCCTTATGACAAGGAATAAGTTTCTCAGATGATTTGAGATTGCTTCACTCTTGGCCAATTTCAATCACCTTTTGGCATGCATGTCTCTTTAGAGAAAGGAAAAGGTTAGCCAAGGTATCTGAAAGGTCCCTAGTTGGAGAACAAAAACAGATGCTGAGTGTCAACAATTTTAAGTGTAATTCATTTGAACATGAAAACTCATACACACAAAAGGTATTTTAATTCCTCTACCCTTTATCTTGCAGTGTTATTATCTGCTTTATATTAATTACCTCATAGTACAAACTTAGCAACACATTTTTCCTTGTTGGCAGAGAAATAGTTTCAATTTTATTGCTAGCTTAAAATCAGCTGTCTTGATGGAAAATAAAATGACTGAATTTCTATTGAGTCTTTCGTTCAGACTGTGAAACTCAAAGGACTCTTTAAAGATACTAAGCCCATGTGACAAATTCAAGCTATGTTTCTTTACTTTACAGTTCTCAGGATCCCTTCAAGAAAATGTCATTGAATAGAATAAAATGTGCCGTTGAACTAGGGTACCAGTTGTAATATGGACAAGCAAATCTCAGCTATGAACAGTTAAAAGAAGGAAACTCACTCATTTTATTTCTCCATTGTTTGCTAATTAAGGTCCATCTCCAAAGAAATGGTGGGAAGAAGGTATTTTATGTTCTTTCTTTTGTTGCTTGGCATTTTGGGCTCTTTTGGGCTTTAGATGGTCATCTAGAAGGCTATAATGAGTGACTGGTAGGAACCATAGACCCATTCCACATCTGTTACTAAGTATTCTCCTCCTTGCCATATTCCATTTGGCTGCTAACCCATTCTGACTCCTTATAAAACGTATTGTTTTCTGGAATGTATGTTCCTTCTTTACGCTGGATCTTGTAAAGTAGGTTGGAACTGAGGATGTCTTGCCAAAATCGATTGTCACTGAACACACTATACCTCCCAATGATTGCATTTACTAATGATATAAAAATAAAGCGATCATCAATATTAGTCTCTGTGGGATCCTCAGTATGCTCTTTCCCTATAATCACAAATTTTCTTATCTGTTATGATTCATTGTTGATTTGCAAATGTTTTCCAAAAATATCCTTATCCACAAAAATGGTTCTTAGCCCACAATTATCCAGGCTCACAAAAGTCACATTGTAAAGGATGTCAGTGAAGGGGCATAAAGAACAGGTGTTCCAGGTTCCACAGACGGACTGTTTTCTTACTTGGAAGTTGCTGCTTAGGGGAGCTATCTTTCTGAGAAATCCCTGGGGTGCAATTTTAACTGACTGACAATCTCATCAGAATAGACAGCTTGATGCACTTCTTCTGATAAACCATATTGGTCCCACAGAGTGTAAAGGAACAATGCCTAAAAACCTTGAGTTCTAAGCACATCGTATTGTTGGGTTGGCCATCTGGGTTAGGCCCATGTTGCCATGCAGACACTATCTTAGAATCTACTGGCACTGACACTGGAACTGAGGGGTTGTGGGACTGTTTCACAGATAATTTTGGGGCAAAGATTCTGGAAAGAGGAGAGTAAAGAAACTGGTTCTCCATCTTGGTGCCATGTGGGGAGATGATGGGTACCCAAGTGTTTTGTCTTCCAAGATTTTTCCTTCAGAAAAACTGTATGTAACAATTTGCTGAATTGCAACCACTGAGACTGATGAGGTGTTGCTGCACTGATAAGGACATTGGTTGATTTAATAACCCAAGCTCCCCTTAGAAACTGTTACCAGGTTTTGTAAAGATGTTCCCCTTCTAACTGAGCAACTCCTCTGATTTCTGTCCTTCTCTCCTTCATGTGAGGGGAAAAGAATCTCAGGCAGAAAGCCATTTTAGATGGAAGTACCTGGTGCTGTCCACGGTACAACCCCTTCCCCCATTTGCTCTTGCTCCAATGAGAGTATTAATGGCTCTAACCCTTGTTGTATAGTCAATGCTAGAGTCATGGACAGAGTTTGGGGGAACTGGTCAGTTTGGGAAAAGTGGGACATTCATCCAGAATCTAGTAAGAAGCATATGGGGAGTCTGCCAACTAATGAGTTCTTCTACAAGGAGAAAACAAACCTTTTTCAGTTTGAAGTTGATTTATGGACAAGAGTGCCAAAAGGGAGAGATGAATAACCTAAAATGAATTTTAAAATACTCTAGACTAGGGAAGATAAGCCCTTTGAATAGAGCAAGCCCAATGGAGATGAAGAGAGAAGTAGAGTGGCTTCCTTGGGTGTCACCTTAGTCCTTTTTGGATTTATTGCTGGTGCTTATCCAGGATTTCCCTTATTTTCCTTTCCAGCAGCTGACTAATGGTTGAGGATATTGATTGGAGAAAAAGACTCCCCATAAGCCACTCCCTCAATCACGACTATCTTACTTAAACCTTTTCATTGGCAGTTTCTTACATGTGTACTTTGATATTACATATGGAGGTTACATCATATAGAGTATTTTTATTCTTGCCAGGATAATAATTAATAATTCTTAAGATCATCTCTTACCCTATAGCTTATTACATGTTAATTAAATTTTCAAAAAATTATTGATATGACTAATGCAGAAATAGGATTAATGTTATTATGTGTGTGTGTGTGTATATATATAACCTATATCAGATTACCTGCTGTCTAGGGGAGGGAGGGAGAAAAAATCTGAAATTGTAAAGCTTGTATAAACAAAGGTTGAGAACTATCTTTACATGTAATGGAAAAAAAATAAAATACTTTATTAATTAAAAAAATTATTGATATTCCAAACACTGAAATCTTTGCACTCCAAAGGAATTTTCCACCTGCTTTAGAAGTAGGGAACACATTATTGCTATGACTGATTTTTATACATTTGACATCAAGGAATTGCTATTGAGCAACTCTCTAATGCTTTAACAATATAATATAGTGTATTATGGTTATCCACTTATGTTATCTGTTACTAGACTGTAAGTTCCATGAGACAGGAATTATTTAAATGTTATATCTTTCCCAGAAGCTAGAATTAGCTTGTCTATTCAATCAACTTGATCAATGATTGTTGCAAGAATAAAGTAATTATTAGGTTCTATAGTACCATTAATCCAATGATTTAGTTCAGCTGTATTATAGGCTAAATAACTGTTGTGGGCTATCCCTGAGACTTTAGCCACCTTTTGCATAATTGTTTCTATGAGAAAATATATTCTAATTTCCAAATACCCAACTTAAAATATTTGGGATGTAGCTAATTTATAAACTGGGGCCTGTCTTTACTTTAAGCTGAGATACATAGACTAGAAACTTCATCATTGGAGGTAGCTAGATGACTCAGCGAATGGAATGCAGGACCTGGAGTCAGGAAGACCTGAGTTCAAATCTGGCCTGAGATGCTTACTAGCTGTGTGACCCTGGGAAAATCACTTAACCTCTGTTCGACTTAATCCATCATAGAAGGAAATGGCAAGCCACTCCAGTATCTTTGCCAATAAAACACCATGATCCATGGGATCACAAAGAATCAGACACAACTGAACAATAACAACAAATGTCATCATTAATGGAGTAAGAAGAGGAGGCAATACACCTAGCATAAGGGAACACTACAAACTATTACTTTTATTTGTGGAATAAGGTTGAGATTCCCTGCTTTTCAAGGTCAAATTACCTCCTTTTGCAAAGTAAAGTAATAATGAAGCTGAAATGTTTCACTGATTTGCTAGAGGCCATTTACAAGGCCAATCAACACAGGGTCAGAAAAATTGTCCACCCTCTTGACCTGGCCAAGGCTGAGTTTACCAATAAAGCACTTCTCTTCTCATTGAGCTTTGATAATCAGATTAATTTTATGATCCTGCTTTTTTTTTTTTTGTGGGGCAATGGGGGTTAAGTGACTTGCCCAGGGTCACACAGCTAGTAAGTGTCAAGTGTCTGAGGCTGGATTTGAACTCAGGTACTCCTGAATCCAGGGCCAGTGCTCTATCCACTGCGCCACCTAGCTGCCCCTATGATCCTGCTTTACCATGTATCATCCACTGATAGTGGCCACAGAAAGTTCACATTGATTTTGAATTGTCATGAAGTTATGTGATCTAGTTTGACCCTGAGGAAAAAAAAGAATAATTGAGGTAGTCCACATGTAGTTCAGATTTCTAGTTCCTTATCCCAGGCCTTCATACTGGAGCTAGCCATAGTTGGACTCTTAGCAGTTCTCTCCTGCTTGCTTCTCACTCTTAAGCTCCAGGACCTTTTCAAATCCTCTCTTTAGTGAGGTCAGCAGCTTTCCTTAGATGATTATAGTTCCCTAAATTCTAAAGTTCCTGTCTCCTTTTATACTCATAATCTTTTTATTACTATGCAATGAAACGATCGCTAGACTTGAAGTCAAAGGAACTGAGTTTTCAAATCCCCCCATTGCTGCTCATTAGAGATGACCTTGGACAAATCTTTCTGAGCCTCAGTTTCCTCATCTGTCAAATCATAGGTTCACACTAGGTGATCATAAGATCCTTTCCATCTCTAAGGCTGTGTGTGATCCTATGATGTACTAGCTGCTTAACACAACTCGTGCCTCAGTTTCCCTCTCATAGTGTTCCCACAGAGGCAATGAGAGACTTTGTCTGCTAAGAAATAGGAGAAAACCAAAGGAAGAGAAGAATGAATCACTTAAAATTTTAATGAATTATAAACTCCCAGCTGTTGAGAAAATGTGATGTATTCCTTATTTTTACCTCCTGCAGAATGAATAATAGTTCATGTTTATATTATATTTTAAGATTTACAAATTGCTTTGCCCCACAAAAGCCCTGTGAGGTAGGCAGCCCAAGTATTATTATTTATTTCCATTTTATAGAGCTTGCAACTGAGGCTTCCAGAGGCTAACTTCCTTTTAGTATGTGCCTGAACTGGGACTCAAACCCAACCCACTTATTGGTCACTTGATACTATTTTTCCTCCTTGCATTCTCTTAGTGCTTTGTTCAGAGCTCTCTCCTGTGCTTATCATGGTCCATTTGATAATCTAGATATGTATATGTCTCCTCTCCCCAGCCACAAGGACAAAGACTGAGTCTTATCCATTTATTTTTGTAACCCCAGTCCCAAAGCCCACCGATATGGGACTCTCTCCTCATTGGTGGAAATGAATGCCCTGACCTGCATGAGGTATGGGTTGGAATTGCTAAGAGTGGGAAAGCTTCAAAGTCACTTCCAGTCTTCATGTCTTTTTCGAGACTCTTCAAGGTTCAAGTCACATCAGTTGCTTCTAACTTCCCACTTTCTAAAGGGGAGATGGCTGAGGTCGACCATACCTCACGTTGTTGAAGGAAAAGACTGGGAAGCAGGAGACATGAGAGGACCTGGCTGTCTCTATCATGTCCCTGACCCCAACTTGCTATGCTAGTGACTTTGTGGAACTTCCCCTTGGGTGAGATCTTAGACTCTCTTGGTTGAGCTGAGCAGCCTTACTCCATTGGGAAAACTCCTTTGCTCGGGATTGTCTGGCATATATTTCCCTATGTATACTTTGTCTGACTGTCTGTTTTGCTACTGATTTGGATAAATGATTTTTTTGGTTAAGTGCTATATGTATTCACTATAGAACTGGTATTTGGTAGGAAAGAGGTCAAGCATTGGATCTAAAACTTTGGATCCTCTTTCCCCCAATAATGAAACAGCCATCAGAAATTAGCTTGCATTTAATCACATTCCCTAGACTAATAATATTTAAGGGAGCAGATAGAAATGGTTCTAACCTGGGACCCCCTATCTCTGAGGAGAGAAAAGTGGCCTTTGGATACCCTGGGAAGAAGGAGTCTCCCTTGGAGAAGGGTAGGGAGAGAAGAGGCTAGGGTTGTCTATTCTGCCTCCCTTCAAGCCACATAATAATCACCCCATGCAACATGTGAGAAGAAGTGTGTGGGAGTCAGAACTTTTTTTGTCTTTCTCTAGGAGTCTATATAGGCAACTTTCCCACACCGGCCTTCCATTGTCATTATTTGAGTAGATGTCTTTTGCTGCTTCTCCTGAAGTATAAATTCCCAGAGGGTGGGGACCAATCAGTGGTACACTAGAGCCAAATTATACCAGCTCACAAGAGCCAAAACTATTTTCAGTGTGAGTACTTACACTTTAGAAATGGACAAATGCTACAAATTAGGGCTTGGTTTACTGTTTTGGTTTGTTGATTGCCTGGACTTAATAAAGTGATAGAGAAAATGTGTGTTGTGCATTTTTTTTTGAGAGCTTATTGTTAAACATTTGCCAGTACATTTCTGGGACCAATCTCATTCATTATTGTATTACTCTCTGTTGTTCAACCGAGGGCTTCACACTTAGTAGGGCTTTTTTTAGATAAATGAATGAAACATTGCTGACTTTGTTCCAAACCCTTCTCCCCAAGAGAGAAAATGACATAAAGTGACTATAGAGTCCTAAGTTCTAACAGGTACAGTAGTTTCTCTTTTCAACCAATCAATCCATCAAGCATTTCCTAAGAGCCTACTAGGGCCAGGCACTGAGCTAGATGCTAGAAATAAAAAAAACAGAAAAAGGCAAAAGAAAGAAAGAAAGAAACAAAGAGAGAGAAAGAGAAGGAAAGAAGGAAAGAAAGAAAGAGAAAAAAAGTAAAGGAAAAAATTGTCCTGGCTCTCAAGGAGTACATATTCTCTTAGAGGAAAACAACATGCAGATGTTACTTAATATTAAATAACATAATTACCTAATACTTAATATAGGAGCCATTACTTACTAATTAGCAAAGGATAAGTCTGTCTCTTCCCTACCCCTCATCAAATTTACCTCTCTGACTTTGTCACAATGATTAACATAATCATCTGGAGAAAGATGTTTTGTATATTATCTCTCAGGTTTAAGACAGAGGTCTTTAGCTGTAGAGGGAGTCCAGAGTCAAATAGCCATGTTAGAGAATACTAAGTTCTCTCAATTTCCCCCTCAGCGACCAAGGGAAAGACATGTATAAGAATCCCCCAAAATGGGAAGGCTTGTAGGGATTTTGATCTGCATCAATGAAGGGAATTCATACTTTGCCCTTCTCTCTTCCAAATAATAGACCCATTAAAGGGCTAGTGTAAAGTTGAAGTCCAAACTACTGTCATTTCTGCCCGACTCTTCATGACGCCATTTGGGGTTTCTTGGCAAAATACTGGAGGGGTTAACCATTTCCTTCTCCAACTCATTTTACAGAAGAGGAAACGGAAGCAAGCAGGATTAAGTGACTAGCTCGGGGGCACAAAGTTAAGAGGAATTAAGAAGCCTCTTGCTGAGTGTGAAAGAGGAGAGTAAAAGCTAGCTTGAAGCTTAACATTAAAAAAATCAGATCTTGGTCTCATCACTTCTTGGCAAATAAAGGGAGAAGAAATGGAAGCAGCATCAGATTTTATATTCTTGGGCTCAAAGATCACTGCAGAAGGCAACTACCATGAAATTAAAAGATGTTTGCTCCTTGGAAGGAAAGCTCTAGCAAATCTGGACAACATACTAAAAAGCAGATCTATCACGTTGCTGACAAAGGTCTGTATAGTCAAAGCTATGTTTTTTCCACTAGATTCTAAATGGCTATGAGAGTTGGGTTATACGGAAAACTGAGCACTGAAGAATTGATGATTTTTGAATCATGGTGCTGGAAAAGACTTTTTTTTTTTAGTGAGGCAATTGGGGTTAAGTGACTTGCCCAGGGTCATACAGCTAGTAAGTGTTAAGTGTCTGAGGCCAGATTTGAACTCAGGTCCTCCTGACTCCAGGGCCGGTGCTCTATCCACTGAGCCACCTAGCTGCCCCTGGAAAAGACTTTTGAAAGCCCCTTTGACAGTGAGGAGATCAAACCAGTCAGTATCTAAATAAATTAATTCAGCCTATTCACTGGAAGGTCAAATACTGAAACCGAAGCTTGAATACTTTGGTCACATAATGAGAAGATAGGACTCATTGGAATAGACCCTGGTGTTGGGAAAGACTGTAGTCAAAAGGAAAAGGAGATGACAGAGGATGAGATGGATAAATGGGATCATGGAAACAACGAATATGAAATAGTGGAGGATAGAAGGGCTTGGTGTGCTTTGGTCCATGGGGTCACGAAGAGTCAGATACAAATTAATGACCTAACAACAACAAGATTGCAGTCATGGTCTTTGAGGGGAAGAGAAATTAAGGGCAGTCGGAACTCTCTGAACTCTGAAATAAACAACAGTCTAAACTGAGAGAAGGAATTTGTTCCTCAGTCTATATTTATATCAACATTGATATCTATAGCTTTATCATATATCTATTATAGCTATATCTTTTAACATCAATATAGACATAGGTATACACTGAGATTCAAACTAAAATAGACCAGTCACCATTTCCCAAACTCATCCCACTCTTTATCAGCCTTTTTCCTTTTTCTGAATCTGTCTCCCATTCCTGGGAACCCTCTCTCCTTCCCCTTCATCCTTTCTGCCATCTTCTCCTTTTGAAATCCCTCCCAAAATGCAGGCAAGTGGGACCTCTTTGGTCATTTATCCCTTCTCAGAGCTTTCATGTTTATTTTTCTCTTGTCACCTTTTCTGCATCCTAATCTCTAGTGTCATTATGTACTTCTTATGTCCCCTACTAGATAGTAAGTTCCTTCAAGGTAGGGATTTACATTCCCTCACATGGTGAACCTTCAAAGCTATTTCATAGTGGCTTCCCATGATCACTCTTTCCAAGGTCTCTTATATTAAACCAGAAATTACTTTGCAGCAAGTGGACTACAAAGAACTAGAACAGACCTCAGAGGTCATCTAGTCCAAGCCACTTATTTGGCAGATGAAGAAACTGAGGCTCGGATGTTTAACTAGCTTGTCAAACTTCATATAGATAGTGCCAGGGTTAGGGTCTGAACCCTCATCCTCTGGCTTAAGAGTTGGTGCCACAGGGGCAGCTAGGTGGTGCAGTGGATAAAGCACCGGCCCTGGATTCAAATCCAGCCTCAGACACTTGACACTTACTAGCTGTGTGACCCTGGGCAAGTCACTTAACCCCCATTGCCCCGCAAAAAAAAAAAAAAAGAGTTGGTGCCACCTCTGAGGTCTGTTCTAGTTTTTTGTAGTCCA
The DNA here is from genome assembly GCF_019393635.1 of Dromiciops gliroides. Classification (NCBI taxonomy): domain Eukaryota; kingdom Metazoa; phylum Chordata; class Mammalia; order Microbiotheria; family Microbiotheriidae; genus Dromiciops; species Dromiciops gliroides. The sequence goes on along the minus strand of NC_057866.1, from coordinate 123,323,571 downwards.
CTTGCTGCAAAGTAATTTCTGGTTTAAGATAAAAGACCTTGGAAAGAGCAGTTGCCAGCAATCTTTCTTCATTTCCTGTTTGTAGTGCTTGCTAACCAAGCAAGAGCCAAATCCTGCTTTTTTTTTTTCCCTCATGCAGTGCCTCCTTGAGCCAGTGTCAAGGAGTAGCTGGAATACAGGCACCCATTTCTGCCAAGGGCTTTTCCACACCAGTACCTGAGCATGTGTTACTTCATAGTTCCCAACTCCAGTTTCCTAGCAGGGGAAAACAGTGAAAATATTACCCTGTGTGAAAAATGCTCTTGAATCTCTTTGCCAGGAAATAGAATATGATGGAAATAGGTTCAGTATTCTTTAGGGTTTCCAGAGTGCTGAGTCAGCATCCTGGGCTTGAGTTAAACACTTATTTAAATAGTTTCTGACCTTTCAGAAATCCATACTACCAGTTGGTAAAGAAATACATTAGACCAAGGATTCAGACTTTTTTATTTTTTGGGCCACCCATAGATGTTAAGTGAATCAGGCGATAGACTCAGGATACGACTCCAAGTCAAGTTAAAGGTCTGGTCATGCTTCTGTGATAAGGACCATGCTGGCAGTTCCAGGAAAACAGAACAACAGGAAACATGAGTTATCATCCAAGGTTAGAAAGTAGAAAATAGCAGGCATGAGCAGAAAAATTTCCAGAACTTTTTAGAAACATCTAAATGTTATTGGAAACTCTTTTTTGACTGTGTGTGTTAGGCGTGGGGTATTTGTGTGTGTGTGTGTGTGTGTGTGTGTGTGTGTGTATGCATGTATTCTCACCACACAAGTCCAAGACTCCTATTATTGGGAAGAGAAGAATTCCCATTTTTTCTAAGAAAATTTAACTTAGGCCCATGTGTCATTAAAAGGTCAGTTTTATAACTCTCCTTTTTCAATGTTCCAGATGGACATCTGGCTTTCCTTACTACATATAGAGCCGGATTTACAGGTATAGATGAACGGAACTACATTGGTTCCACTGGAAACAGGTAAGAATCTCAAAATGATTAGGATGTGGTCCATTAAAAGAACTCTTTCAGATAAACCTGCCATGTATTAGAGCCATTGGTTACAGGGCTTTACCTGCCTCAATCAATATGAATTTTACTTAATTTGGAGATTTTCACACACATAGAGAAACACACAGCTGTGAGAGCATGTTGGATCAGGCAGAAAGGGAATCCCAGAGGTGAGGAACTTTGGTTACCAAAGCCATACCCTTAACTTATGAAAATGAAAATGTAATCCACTTAAACAAGTTCACCTGTTTGTCTTGTATGCTGTAATGATGTGTGAGGAGACAGATCTTGAGTAATATACTCTAATGAAGTTTCCTAAATCAACATCCAAAACCTTGACTTGGAGCAGAAAGTCAACTGGGAATCCATGCCAACTGTTGAACACAGAGGTGAGATGGTCCAGGAGGCTTGTATGTAAGGAGTTAGAAACAGGTAGGTGGTTAAAATATGAGCTACTTCGGGAATGGAAAGAAAACTATTTATATTACAAGACAGACAGCCACCAAAAAACCCTATATACCCTTTTGGAGGTAATTGAATATATGTGGGATATAAGAGAAATATATTAATTTTATAATTTTTTTCATTTCTACACTTTTAGTTTATTGATATCTTGGTTTTACATTACAGAAATTTACAAATTATTCCTGCTTTGTGACAGGTCTTACATAGCAAAATAAAACAGTTAAGTAAAACAAAAAATACCATGACCTTGTCTAAAAATGCACACAACATTTCACAACTGTAACACTCTAACCACTCCTCTATTTTTAAAAAACATGGAAATCTATTTCTTCTCTCTCTCTCCACCCACCTTATTGAAAAAGAAAATCAAATTTCTTGTAACAAATATTCAGTCAAGCAAAACAAAGTCTCCCAATGGGTATACACATATGCATTCATGCATGTGTGTATGTATGTGTATATATACATACATGTGTTCATGTTTATGTATATATGCCTCATTTTGTAAACTAAATCCATCACCTCTTTGTAATGGATAGCATGTTTCATCATTAGTCCTCTGAAATCACAATGGTCCTTGTATTGATCATAGTACTTGCAATTTTAAAAGCTGTTTGTTTTTATAGTATTGTTGTCACATAGATTGTTCTCCTGGTTCTGCTTATTTTATTCAATATCAGTTTATCAAAGCTCTCTGAATTGTTCATTTTTTATAATATTAATGTTTTATAATGTTAAATCATTCTTCTGGTACTGACTAGCTCACTCTGCATCAGTTCATCTAAGTCTTTCCATAAGTCTTTTTGAAATCATCTATTTCCTCATTTCTTACAGCATGATGTAAGTTGTGGTATATGAAGGTCATTTCATATTTCTTAAAAAAAAAACCAGTAATGCAAAGAGAGTGGAGGTAGGATAAGAGTCATTTTGTTAGCTGTGACCCCTGCCTTCAATATTCTTCCCCTTCCCTCACCTCCAGCTCTTAGAACATCTAGCTTGCTCAAGGCTCATCTCAAGTTCCCCCTACCAGAGGCCTTTCCTAATTTCCATCTGAATGAAATTACTTTGTATATCTAACCTTAAGGAATCACTGTTGTACCCATTTCTTCTCTACTGAGGGAGCCCCTTTGCTTTAGGTGTGAGGATTGGATTAGCTTTACTCTAGGAGGATTCTTTCTTTAATGAGAATAGGCTTCTTTTCTTCATACTCATGTCCATGAGGTCCTCCTTCCCACACCTCCCAAACACAAGGATGATTTTACTAACTACTCACATCTAAGGCCAACTCCAAAAGAGAGAGGAGTAAAAAGGTTTGCAATGTACAACTTGAACCAAGTGTGAGACAGGGAATTTATTCCTATACATAAAGGAAATGCTAAACATTAAAGACTCACAAGTACACATTAATAGACATAATTTAGAAACGTGACTAATAGCTATTGCTACAATCTCCTGGAAAGTTGATAACATCAGAATATAAAGCAGTTTACAGGACTGCTAATATACTATTTTACTTTTCACTTTGGCTCAGCATTGTCCAAAAAACTCCTAGTACATGTCTGCTGGCAGAGACCAGCTTTGGGCCAATACTTTTCCAGGTACAAGCCTACTCTTGCTGCTAGTACTATGAGTGGAACATAATTTGTTATTATCGTTCGGTAGTTTTTCAATATTTTCAGACTCTTTGGGACCCCATTTGGGGTTTTCTTGGCAAAGATATTGGAATGGTTTGTCATTTCCTTCTCCAGCTCATTTGACGGATGAGGAAACTGAGGCAAACAGGGTTAAGTGACTTAACCAGGGTCACATAGCTTGTAAGTGTCTAAGGCCAGATTTGAACTCATGAAGTTGCCAGGCTTGGCAACTCTATTCTCTATTCACTGAAACACCTAGCTGCCTGGGAATAAAATAGGACTTCAATAAATGCTGATTAAATGAAAAAAAAAGTTCAGTATTTGATCTTTTATTTACTTTTCCAAATTAAGAGAAATCTATGACAGTCTCTGGTTTCGGGAAATTTACAGCCTGATTGGAGAGACAAGGCTACTAAGTTGGAAATAGGACAGTAACATATGCCATGATATGATCAATTTAATTTTACAGATACTCATGAGGCACCTATTGTATACATAGTTATGGTAAGCATTGTGAGAATACAAAAATATATAATCTGTATGGAAATAGAAGCACACAAACAGGTTTTTTTTATAATTGTATAAGGAAGAGTATAATAAAGTACTAAATGACCGATCTAGACATTTAGTGCTACAGGTGGTCAGAGGAAGGAGATGTCACTATACAGCTAGGGAAGGTTTCATGAGGAGAAGGGGGAGTTGGGTTGGACCTTGTGAAATGGGTAGGATTTGAATGGAGAGGAAGAAGAGAAGACACTTCAACTGGGGGACAATATGGTATAAGAAAAGACATTGAGATGGGATGGAGTAAGGTATTTAGGAAAACACGGGGTAGACCAGTCTGGTTTAATTATAGGGTTTATTTTGAGTAGTAGTGAGCAATAAAAATGGAAAAGTAGGTCATATTCTGGAGACTCTTAGAGATAAGGTTGAGGATTAACAACTTTATTTAATAGGAGGGAAACCTTAACAAATTTGTGAGCCGAGAAATGGCATGAGTGGGTTAAACTCCAGTTGGAGGAGTATTTATTGAGCAGTGATTCTCAATTTCAGCATTCTCAAAAAAAAACTACTTTTTCTATTTAATACTATGATAGGTATTTTGGAAAGCATAAAGCCAGTAACACATGTAATCATTACCTTTATGAAATTTATTATCTGCATTAGGAGTCAGGCTATTTGGCAAAAAAGGGGGCGGTAGAAAAGGTCAAAGGGGCAAACTTTTGGCCTAATTGTAGGACCTCAAGTAAATCACATTTATCTCCTTGGCTTCTATCATTTATATGTAGAGGGTATGACCAGGTGTAAACCATCAGACATTTAACAAGGTCAAAAAATTAGGACTTTGTTTAAGACTCTGATTATATATCCTTGATGGCTACAAATATTCTCATTAACAACTAATTTGGGACTTTGATAGCCTGGTCTCCATGAAGTTGAGGGGTACTTTTGGCTTGGGTACTTGTTGACACACTAACTCTTAATTGAAGATGACTGATTGAGCCTGGGCATTAGAAAATTTGATTGGGTCAAGGCTATTCTGGATTTGAGCTGCAATCAGGGTTGGGGCTTCTTTGGGCAGCTAGGTGGCTCAGTGGATAGAGCACTGGGCCTGGAGTCAAGAAGACCTGAGTTCAAACCTGACCTTAGACACTTACTAGCAGTGTGACCTGGGACAAGTCACTTAACCCTGTTTGCCTTAGTTTCTTCATCTGTCAAATGAGCTGGAAAAGGAAATGGCAAATCACTCCAGTATCTTTGTCAAGAAAATCCCAAATGGGAAGAAGCAGGGGAGTGAGTGAGCCTAACTCTCATCAGAATTGGCTCAAAGAGGGAATAATATACATACTCAAAAGGGTATGGTATTATATCTTGCCCTGTGGGAAAGTGGGAGGGGAAGGGGATGGGGGGGGGAGAGGCAATGGAAGAGCAGATTGGGGGAGGGAGCAGTAAGAAGCAAAACACTTTTGAGGAGGGATAGGGTGAAGGAAGATAGATAATAGAGTAAATGGTATTTTGTCTATTTTCTTTCACAATTTGACTAATGAGAAGATGTTTTGCATGCACATGTATGACATATTTAATTGCTGGATTTTATAGGGAGGTATGAGGAGGGAGGGAAGAAGAAAATTTAGAACACAAAGTTTTAAAAAATCAATGTGAAAAGTAATGATGAACAAGAGAAGTTCAGAGAAACCTGGAAGGACTTACATGAACTGATGCTGACTGAGAGGAGCAGAACCAGGAGAACATTGTATACAATAACAGCAACATTGTGTGATGAACAATGGTGATAGACTTGGCCCTTTTTAGCAATGCAATGTCCCAAAACAATTTCTTTGAGCCTTTTCTGATGAATGTAAAATTAATTTACTGCTCTGCTCTTCTTCCATCTCTTCTCCCACTCCATAAACCTTTTCCTGTTTCTTTCATGTAGGATTTCACCTCTGCCCTTCCCTCTCCCCCATTGAATTCCCTTCACCCCTCAATTTAACCCTAAAGATGTCATCACCTAGCTAAGTGACACAGTGGACAAAGCATCACCCCTGGACCCAGGGGAATCCCAGCCAAAACCCAGCCTCAGACACAAGACAGTTGCCTGCTGTACAACCCCAGGTAAGTCTCCCAGCTCCAATTTTTTATGGTTCTCTAAGGTCTTGTATTTGAAAGTCAAATTTGCCATTCAGTTCAGGTCTTTTCATCACAAATATCTGAAAGTCTTCTTTTTCATTAAAGTCCCATTTTTTCTGCCGAAAGAGTATGCTGAGTTTTTCTGGGTAGGTGATTCTTGGTTGTAATCCCATTTCCTTTGCCCTTTGGAATATCATATTCCATGACCTCCGGTCCTTTAATGTAGAAGCTGCTAGATCCTGTGCTATCCTGACTGGGGCTCCACAGTACTTGAATTCTTTCTTTTTGGCAGCTTGCAATATTCTCTCCTTGACCTGAGAGCTCTGGAATTTGGCTATAATATTCCTAGGAGTTTTCCTTTTGGGATCTCTTTCTGGAGGTGATTGGCGGATTCTTCCAATTTCTATTTTAGCTTCTTCTTCTAGAATTTCAGGGCAATTTCCCCTGAGAATATCTTGGAAGATGGTGTCTAAGCTCTTTCCTTGATCATGGTTTTCAGGTAGACCAATAATTTTCAACTGATTTCTTCTGGACCTATTTTCCAGGTCAGCAGTTTTTCCCAGAAGATATTTCACATTGCTCTCTATTTTTCTATTCATTTGGATTTGCTTTATTGTGTCTTGGTTTCTCATAAAGTCACTGGCTTCCATTTGTTCAGTCCTAATTCTTAGGCAATTATTTTCATCAGAGAGCCTTTGTACCTCCTTTTCCATTTGACTTTTCAAGCTGTTGACTTTTTTCTCATGTCTTTCCTGCATCACCCTCATTTCTCTTTCCATTTTTTCCTCTACCTCTCTAACTTTATCTTCAAAGTCCTTTTTGATCACCTCTATGGCCTGAGACCAATTTGTATTTTTCTTGGAAGCTTTAGATATAGGGGCCCTGATGTTGACATCTTCCTCTGAGGATGCCCCTTGGTCTTCCTTGTTACTGAAGAAACTTTCTATGGTCCTCACCTTTCTCTGTTGGCTCATCTTGCCTTTCTTTTACTAGACTTTTAGCTTCTTAAAGTGGGGCACTGTTTCCAGGCTGCAGTATCCCAGGCTTAAGAAGTCCCAGGTGGTATGATTTAAGGAGAATCAGGTTCTTCCTTCACCTGGCCTGTTTCCTGGTCCTAGATGACCCCAGACCAACATGCCAATCAACCAGTTTTGTGTGTTGTGGTTGTTAGCTCTGACGAGCCTGTGCCTCTCCCCAACCTGCGCCACTGCTACTTGAGCCTACCTCCTGGTTCTCAGCAGTGGTGTAAAATCCAAGTTCTGTCTTAGCACCAGCATAGACCCCTGTAGTCTCTCTCCGGCCCAGGGCTCAGCCCACTCACCAGACTGTGAGCTTAGTTCCAGATGACACTGGCACTTCAGCTGATCCAGAGGCTCTGAGGGTCTCCTTCTCTGGTGAGGACTTCCTGAGACTGGATTTGTGTCAGGGGGACTGTGGGGCTGGGCTTGACTCCTGTATCAGCACAGCAGCTCCCTCCTTCTGACCTTCCAAGCCATTCTTGGTTAGAAGATGATTTTAGCACATTCTTCTGTGAGTTTTGCTGCTCCGGGAATTTTCCTATGGTGTTATTTGGATGTTTTTTGGAGCGATTGTATCATGAGTTTGTGAGCTCACTGCCTTTCCTCCCCAAAACAATTTCAAAGAACTGCATAATAGAAAATGTTCTCAACATCCAGGAAAAAAAAACAAAACAAAACTGTGGTTCAGGAATGCAGATTGAAACATACTGTTTCTACTTTGGGGCTGTTTTTAAAATTCTTTTTTGAGGTATTTCCCTTGTACTCTGACTCTTCTATCACAATATGACTAATGCAGAAATATGTTGAATATGATTGCACATATATAACCTATATTAGATTGTTTTCTGTCCTGGGGAGGAAGTAGGGAAGGGAGGGTAGGGGAAAAATTTGGAACTGAAAATCCTATGAAAACAAATGTTGAAAACTATCCTTATATGTAACTGGAAAATAATAAAATACTAAACAGAAATAAAATTAAATTAAAAAATTTTTTTAAATGAAAAGAAAATCCCAAATGGGCCCATAATGAGTCAGGCACAATTGAAATGACTCAACATGATTGCAAGGTTGGAGCTTCTACAGGGAGCAGATATAGCTTCAAGAGAGTGAGAAAGAACTGGTTACAAACAGAGACCAGAGGCTGGAAACCAGAGGAAGTAGGCTTTGGTCTCTGAGGAGGGAGAATCTGTGAATCTATACAGCTTTTCCCAAAGAACTCCTTCAGCACCAGAGATGACAGACCATAGAGAGGCAATATTAACTAACATCTTTTACAAATTCCCAGAGGAAGAGCCAAATAGCCCAAAGCAATGGCAGCCCTGGGAAGTGATGGAGTGTTCCTGGACCCAGACTTCTGGAAGGGCAGTAAAAGTATCCAGAACCAATCTTCTGGAAATGTTTCTGGATCTTCCTAGATCCAGCCTTTTGGAGAGAGGAATTCTAAACAATACCTCCTGAAGAAAGGAGCAAGGCTGCTTCTGCAGAACTGGAGTACCATCAAGTCATGATGTAGAAGAGCAAATTTGGCCCTCATCTTTTTCTGATGATTAAGAATTTGTATGGTACATAACTAATCAGAAATAGGTCAGCTTGTGACAACCCCAAGTGTGCCTTTCTTTTATTTGAGAAGCAGCTTAAAGGAGTCTTAAGCACTGGATGGTGTTTAAAGGAAGATTTTTTCCCCTTTGATTGTTTATGAGTTCCTGTGAGTCCTTTATCTTTGCATTTTCTCTAAGGTGAAATAAAAGCTGTTCTCTATCTGAAATACACACAATACACACACACACACACACACACACACACACACACACCCCTCACTGAGGACTTTGTGTCCCTTTCTTCCTCATCCATGGAGACTTAAGACAGGAGCTAAATTCTGAAATAATCCTCTTAGGTTCTAGGACATTGGTTCTGTATGACTAATTTTTTTTTTCACTTAATGCCTAGTGTCTGACTTTCTCTCCCCAAGGCTTCTCTGTACACATAGGCCTTTTTGTGACCCCAATCTTGGGAGCAAAATAGAAACTGGGGAAGAAACACAATAAAATGCTAAACTATACAAACTCTTTCTCTCAAAGTACCCCAGAGTCTGCCAAACCAAGGTCCTGGAAGACCTCAAAGAATTTGAAACTGTATATAAAACAAATAAATGCAGATGGCATAATTCATAGTTACACAGTGTCTCCCTGGACCTCTTTGGCCCAAGTTTTTCCCTTGTTCTTAGATGAACACACAAAGCCCTTACTTGGGGGGAGCTGGACTTGACCCTTTACTGAAAGGTTAGGTACAAGGAGGGAGGAATAATAGAATAATATCGGGTCTGGTCCCCCGGGAAAGTCAAAGTGAGTAAATGCTTCTCTGGAAAATAAACTTCTTGCTCTTTCAAGTCCTAGGATGCCACTTTATGAATGGCCATCTTCCAGGCTGGGGTGCCATTTTACTTCTAGAGAACAGTTGATCTTCCAATGAGAGTTCATACAAGGTATGCCACATTTTCATGTTTCCATTGATTGCATATTCATTCAGCAGGCCTCCTCCACTAGGTGTAAAGTCCTGGAGGTCAATATATTTTTAGTTGGACCTCAAATGGTCATATATTGTGTGGGTGTTCAATGACTATTTGATAAATGACCATCTTCGTACTTAATATTTGTCAAGTGCTTGTTAAACCTTAAAGCACTATGTAAGTATAAATTATTGTTGGTGTTGTTAAGCTGGAATTTGTGATTTCAAAGCCCTTTGGAGAGCTTCTTAAATTAGCTTTTTCATTATCCCTGGGACATTGGAAGGAGGTCTTAGGGATATCTCCTAACCACTCTGGGTTTGTGTCCTAAGCTATAAAATGAGGGGATCCTTAAGGGGTCCCTGAAGCTATTTAAAACATTTGTTTGAAAGCTACATTCCAATACAATCAACTTCCTTTATAATCTCATGTACTTTATTTTATACATTTAAAACATTTTTCTGAGAAGAAGTCCACAGGCTTCACTAGACTGTCAAAAAAAAAAAAAGTCCAGGACATAGAAAACATTAAGAATTTTCCAGAACTACAGAATCCCTTCTAATTTTTAAAATTATAAATATAAAAGGTCAAACCTCTTCTCTGAGAATGCCCTGAGCTTGTAGTTTCTTTTCTTTTTAAAGCAGGAGAGACAATAGGAGGGTAACCAGCTCTGGGTCATTTCATTGTTTCTCACAGCTGGCAAAGACTTTCCTTAAGATCCCAGGACTATCACCCAGCTGGCTAGTATCAGTGCAGGGCCTAGAACTCTCTTGGCTCCCAACTCTTAGCTCAGATCACATTCCACTCCCCCACACTGCCCAAGGGGAGAGAGAATTGGCATGTAATGGCAATAAGAAGAGAAAGAAAAGTTTGATTCAATGCTAACCAAGAAGGTTTAGTTGCGTAATTAGTTGAGTCAGAGGAGTGAGTGAAATGCCGCTACTCATTTTTAAACCATACAAAAACAGTCCTCTCCATCCTGTTGCTTTGCAGAGACTCTTTCCCCATTGGTCTCCATACACACTGCTGCTGCACATCTGGTGGTGCCCCACTGAATTTTCATTTGTCATATGTGGCAGAATCCCCAAGTCTGGCAATGTTAATGTGCTTCTTAGATTTCACACAAATGGCCTCTTTTTCTCTTATTTCTCCCCTCCAGGCTCTTTTTTGTTCCTTCCCCTCTCTTTCCTTGTCATCCCCCTCCAGCTCTTTCTCCTGCTCTTTCTTCTCAGTTGTATTGGCCTGGAAGGAAAGTAAGGAAGAGATATTTGTTTGGGGAGAAAAGATAGGAAAAAAGATAGCTTGCCCAAATACAAGGGTAGCTCCCATTTTAAACAAAGGGTTACTTTGAGGAAAGACTATGACTTACAATTCTCTATAGCGGTCCTTTTGCATTTTTTTTTTCGTTTTCCTTTTTCAGGAAAAACAGAGTTGATGTAAACAGCTGGATACCGTAACTTGAAAAACCAAGAAAGTAAGATGAATAAAGCTTCCTGTTTTCTTCTCCTACTCCAGCCTACAGGGGGTTGGCCTATAAGGACCTCTTCCAAACCAGATGTTGGATTCCCAAAGGCTGTTTTGGAGTCTCTGCATATCAATTATTCTTTTACACAGTGTGGCTGGGTCTTAGATTCAATTACAACCAGCACTGTCTAGCAAAGTGCCTGCTGGTGGAATATGTCGCTATGGGAAATAAGGGGAAAGAATCTTGTCCCTCTATGGAGGAGATGTCATCTCCATAATTTCCAGCTTTTTCTTTTAGGTTGCTGGGTGTCCTGTTTTTGTTTTCTTTTGGACTGGGCCTCCTGTTTAGAGTTTTGTTGTCTTCCATTTAAAAAGGTCTGCATCAAATGAAGTTGCACCTGAGTTGTTCCCAAAGCCACTGCCAGTAATAATGTAAGTCTGTTTCTGGTGGATCTTTTCTCCCCCAAATACATAACCTAGAGCCAGAATGGAATATTCCCTTCATATTGAAACTTTGAAGGGCTCATATAGACCACAAAAATACCACATAGACACCATAGACACGTAGACTTTTCACATAGAGCAACATCATGGCAATAAAGTTCAATAACATATGATTCTTCCTTCCTTCCATTGGTATTTTGCTACCAGCACACTCCCAAAATGTGCCTACTGACTAATAGTATTTGCTAATTATTATAGCTCCTATCTACTTTCTTGGGGGAATAAGTCATCATTTGCCTTTGGCCAAACTTGGTGGCTGTCCCTAGACCACTTATTAGCAATTGGTGATTTTTAATTGTCAATTGTAGGATTTTCATAGAATTGTAAAAAGGATAAGAAGTGGAAACTAGTAGAAGGAAGATGTATTTGGCTTAGTTACCTCTTTATGCCAACATTGGCTGCCTGCCCTTAAGGAATAAATGGGGAAGAGACCTTAGGAGGGGTAGAATTTTAGCAATAGGGTCTGGGGAAGAGGAACATAGATGAGGTTGCCACCTGGAGATTGGCTCCTTAAATTCTGTCTGCACTTGGGTCAACTAAGAGAAAATATTTCTGTGAGATCCTCACTGCACTCAATGCTGGTGTCCATCTGTCAGAGCTGACCCAATCGGTCAAAACATCACAGCTGGAGTTCTGGGTGTCACATTTTAGGAAGGAGATCCAACCAGCATAGTTGATGACCTCAAGTTCTTGCTTTATGAAAATCAGTTGAAAGAAGTGGGAAGAGTTTATCTTGGAGAAGACTCAGAGGTGAAAAAATAGCTGTCTTCAAGTACTTTAAAGGTAATCACATTGCATAGTTATTAAACTTGTTCTGTTTGACTCCAAAAGGCAGAATGAATGAGGAGCAATAGAGGGGCAGAGGTGCTAATCTTAGTGTCAGAAAAAGCTTCCTAATAATTCAGACTATCCTCAAGAGGAATGGGTTTTCTCAGTAGGTGTTCAGGACTCCCCTTCATTGAAGATCCTCAAGCAGAGGTTGAATGACCATTTTCTAGGTATGTTGACCATCATATGACTTTACAACTTGCAAATTCTATGATCTTGTGATCCATGGGAAAGTCATGGGAAGATGTGGAAGTGAGTATCCAGGTAAGGCTCTGAGGCACTTACACCACTCAGCTACAGTTATCTGATGCTCCTCTGCATTTCCCTCTGTATCTGTTGTGTGTCCATGGCTGTTGACTTTCTGGGAGAGGCAGCCAGAAGCCCACATGGTGCATTTGTATTCCCATGGGCATCTGGAAGTGGGTCTGTGATCGGGTCTTGCACTGCTCCAGGGGTGGAACACAGAACACATCAAAGAGGGGATCTGAGTAATGATAAGTTACCCCATAGATTCAGCCTAGAGCCCCCTACTTGACCCCAAGTTCAATCCTCCTTAGAGAAAGGGAGTCTGGCAACAGGCAGCAGGACACGAGAGATGCATAATAAAGAAGTAATTAAAGTCAGATGGGATTAGACTTCAGAGAAGGCTTCCTAGAGAGAATAAGTTTAGGTGAGGCCAACTCTACAATCCTTGAGTTCTGGTGTACTATTCTCAAAGACTGACTAGAGGAGGAGCTGTCCAAATAAATTTATGGATTATTGTTTCAAGGAAGGGCTATTACTAGGCTGACAATCATCCCTGGTGTTTTCTTCTTAATCACTTAATGACCTTTGTCTTTAGAAATCACTTATAGGATAGAGGACTTCCAGTTTTCTTTCATCTTAAAAGTGTATATGTTATGACCCCCTTGTAGAAACCAGTGCCTTTGTCAATAGGGAGTCAGATGTATGAATAGCCAAATTGGCATTTACCCAATGGGCAGAAACATTTTGGACCATTTCAAACCATCTGAATCATTAAATTTTATTAAGCAGAGTTTAACAGAAAAAACAACAACAATGCCAGCCTAAGTTAGAAACTAGTACTTTTTATTCAGGTTTTCAAACCATCTCAGAAACTTCTTAAAACTTTTGTCTCACGCTTACCTTCTGATGGTTTATGGGTTGGTTTGGAAAACTCTACTTAGCTCAATTTTGAAGACAGCATTTGCAATAAAATAATGTCTCTTTCCAAGTGTTTTAGTTTAGCATGACCCTAAATGGCTCTGCCAACTTGGGCAGGGACCATCTAACCACTGAGAAAATATATTCTCTGGCAAAGTTAGGTTGTCAGCATTGGCACTTTAATTAATTTTGTTATTCAGTCTCCATTGAAATTGTGGAATCAAAATCATGAGTTAGGGTCAGAAAAGTTATTTTGCCTTTAACAGAAATTGTGTTTCTTGTTCTTTGCTGAGTCCTTTGAAGATCCCATTTTCATCAGACAAAAAAGAGAGAGAGAATTTCTTAGAGAAGAAACAATCGAAAGCAGAAGGTACTAATTATTTTTAATTGCAAAACCCCGATGCCTTTCCTTAATAGCAGGATTTGTCCTTGCTGGGTGGTATGGAGATGTTGTTTTGGGCCTCACTGATCTGTAATACAGGGCATAGATTACTGCTTCCAATAGTTGGATTTTCCCACAGGGTCTAATGCTTCTGCACTTTGCCCTGATAACATGAAATATCCTTTGAAATTTTGTAATGGGAACACAGCCTGTGCTGATTAGAAGAAAAACAGACAAGGCCATGACTCTGAGATGAGAGAAATGATGGAGGGCAATGTTCCTTTTACTCATGCTCTTAACATTCACTTTCAAATGGTGGTCTCCTCCATCTCATTTGTCCTTCCCCCACCCCTGGGGAAATGATGTACTGGTGTGTGAATAAGAGCAAAATTCTCCAGCCCCTTCATTCTTCTGAGTGGGTTGTTGTCCATTCACTGCGCCTAGAATGAGTCGGGTTGGCTTTGGAGGTCATCTGAGATATGAACTCTTTCTAGGAGAAGAGCTCTGAGGAAAGGAAAAAATGATAATGAAGGAATGTCCATCATTTGGGGAATGACCAAACAAGCTGTGGCTGATGATGATGATGATGATGATGGAATATTATTGTGCTATAAGAAATGACAAGCAGGATGACTTCAGAAAGGCCTGGAAAGACTTATATGAACTGATGTATAGTGAAGTGAGCAGAACCAGGAGAACATTGTACACAGTTAATAGCAATATTGTTCAATGAATGACTTAGCTATTCTCACCAATGCAATGATTCAAGACAATCCCAGAGGACTAGCAATGAAGCATACTATCCACCTCCAGAGAAAGAACTGAAATTGATTGAATATCAACTGAAGCATGCTATTTTGACCTTAATTTTTTCTTTTATTCGAGTCTTCTTATACAAAATGACTAATAAGGAAATGTTTTACATAATTGCACATGTATAACCTATATCTGATTGCTTACCATCTCAGGGATGGGGGAGAGGAAAGAAGAAGGGAGGGATAGAATTTGAAACTCAAAACTTTAAAGAAAAATGTTTATTGAAAAAAATTTTAAAAGAGAAAAAGATAGCACCATTGCCACGTGTGGGGTATTTTACTTTGAGCTTTTCTCTTTGTGTTCTTTCTTTTGAACTGGGCCATAAGAACAGCAGAAATGGAAATGGTTCCCAAAAGCAAACTTTTAAAAGATGGATTATTTTGATTTGGTTGCTACAAATTAGTCTGCTGGCAACTGCCAAGGTCAAAGGTCTCCACTGAAGGAAAATGGGTTCCCAGAATTCTTGTTAATCAGTGATGAGTCACCCTGCCCACTCTAAGTCAACTGGGAGAACATTGATTTACATTTTTGTGAATCCATGTGAGTTTATCTAACAGTTATTCTCTCCAGTAGCTTGCAGCCCATTCAAACCTGCCCACCCCGTGGGACTCTTGTCTTATGTACTCCAGTAAACTCACCAGTATGGGTATACCCAAAGGGTAGGCAATCTTCCTTGAATGATCCTGACTTTGTGCTCCTCAGATGCCTCATTATAGATGAATCAACAAACCTTTATTAAGCATTTATATGCTAGGCACTGTGGTACATGCTGGAGATACAAGTCCAAAGAATGAAATGATCCTTCTCCCAAAGAAGGAGCCACACCAACAGAATACAGACTTACATATCCTACCAAAGTGGACAGGCTTTGAGTACAATTCTAACACATCAGACTAAGCTTCCTTACCAACCTACCTGAGGACAAAGAGACTCATCATCAGTAGTGAATTGGCTACTAGGTCACAAAACATTATTATTCCTCCCATCATAACTATATATATATATATACACACACACATGCTCTCTCGTTATAAATAAGTATATTATTATTATTATTATTATTTTAGTGATGCAATTGGGGTTAAGGGACTTGCCCAGGGTCACACAGCTAGCTGTGTTAAGTGTCTGAGGCCGGATTTGAACTCCAGGGCTGGTGCTCTATCCACTGTGCCATCTAGCTGCCCCATAAATAAGTATTATAATAAAAACAAATCTACATATTAGTCATATCTAAAAAAAGTATGGCTCATTTTGTACTTTTATTCCATCCTTCATTTAAATTAATATTTTTTTGGTGACTACTATGTACAGCTAGGTATCTGGGTCTAGAGTTGGCAAGACTCATCTTCCTGAGTTCAAATCTAGCCTTAGACGTTTACTAGAGGTGTGACCCTGTGCAAGCCACTTCACCCTGTCTCAAACTGTAAAATGAGCTGGAGAAAGAAACGGCAAACATTCTAGTATCTTTGCCGAGAAAACCCAAAGTAGGGTCACAAAGAGTCAGACATGACTGAAAAAGGACCGAACAACGAAGTCCAAGACATTGCCGCAGGTCCTGGAGATATAGAGCTAAAAACAGAAGAGTTCCTGCCATGGAGAAGCTTATATTCTACTGGGGGAAGTTACAGTATGTTTACAAATAAGTAGAATTCAAGGTAATTGGAAGAGGAAAAGAGCACTAATAATCTGAGGAAATGAGAGATGGCTTCGTAGAAACACTGGCCCATGAGCTGACCCTTGAAGGAATCCAAGGGGTAGGGGTAAGAAAGGAATGTATTCCAGGCATTGGATGTCTCTTGTATTGAAGGCACAATATTGTTAGGCCAGGGTTCCTCACTGACCCACCACCGTGTACATTTGGTTAGTTCTCTTCCTAAAAGGCAAGTCTCAGTTACACAAGTAAGTCATCCCCTAAACTTGATTGGATCAGGGGGACCAAGAACTCAAGGAACATCTCAATTGACACAGCTTCCTGGTACTTGTAGACCTGGTCACCAAGGGCATAAAAAGGCTTGGTCACACGGGAGCCTTCAAGTTAGGAGGGTGTCCAATGTTGGGTGAGTCACCATATCCTGCCTTATACATGGAAATGAGGGAGGCCTCCTGCTATAGGAAAACAACTTTTCCTTTTATCACTTGACTTGGCACCAATTGTTCCTTATACTTGAAATTCTCTTTCTCCTCACCTCCACTTCCTGGCTTTCTTGTCCTTTTTTTTCCCCCTGATGGGCAATGGGGGTTAAGTGACTTGCACAGGGTCACACAGCTAATAAGTGCCAAGTGTCTGAGGCTGGATTTGAACTCAGGTACTCCCGAATCCAGGGCCAATGCTCTATCTACTGTGCCACTTAGTGCCCCCTTGTCCTTCTTCTTTAGGGCAATGCCTGACACCTAGTGGTGGTGGTTGTCTTTTGTTCTTGAAGAGGATCAAAATAGTGTCACTATGTTGTGGTCAAGGTACAGTGTATCTAACTGTGGCCAGTATGAGCTCAGAAGGCTCTACCACACGTTGTCTGGCACAGATACTCCATGTGAACATTTGGAGTAGAAATGTCTCTGAATTTGCACATCTTGTGTTTCTTTTGAGCTACTGCAATTCTGCTTTGCTCATAGAACACAGCACCTTCTTTGATGTGGGCATGCCATGCTGGGAGGTCTGGTGTCAGTGTCTGCTATGTCTCACAATAGGTTCCAAAGTTCTTTAGAGAGAACTTGTAAATGTCCTTGTATTGCTTCTTCTGACTTCCATACGAATACTTGCCTTATATGAGTTCTCCATAAAATGGTCTTTTAGGCAAATGTACATTTGGCATTCAAACAACATAGCCAGCCCATGGAATTGCACTCACTGCAGCAGAGTTTGAATACTTGGTAGTTCAGCTTGAGAAAAGACCTCGGTGTCCAGTACCTTATCTTGCCAGGTAATCTTCAAAATCTTTCTAAGACAATTCAAATGGAAGCAATGCATTGGTAGACTGTCCAGGCCTCACAGGCATAGAACAATGACGTTAGCACAATGTCTCTGTAGACCTTCAGTTTGGTAGGCAGCCTAATACCTCTTCTCTCCCACACTTTCCTTCTGAGCCTCCCAAACCCTGAGCTAGCTCTGGCAATGCATGCATGAAGCTCATCATCTATGTGTACATCCATGGAGAGTATAAGGTAAGTGAACTTATCCACAGCATTCAAAATCTCTCCATTTGCTGTAACCGATGGTTCTACATATGGACGGTGTGAGGCTGGCACCCAATAAGAGCCTAATAAGTGCTTCTTGACTGACTCTTTACTTGTTAAGTATTCTTTTTGTGTTATAGCCAAGTGAACCTTTTGTTAACTGCTGAATGATTTATAAGAGTCCCCTTTGGTTGCATTATCTGACCTACACTACCAGGGCACCAGCCTGAAGCAGACCCAGCCCACCACACACAGAGGTAGGAGATGGAATGCCAAGTTCAGGGACAGCAGGAGTCCATGGCTAGTACACAGATTTGTGAAGGGGAGAGTTGTATGAAAAAAGCCAGGAAAAGTAGGTAGAGCCTGATTGTAGAGGACCTTAAATGCTAGGGTGATAAGTTTGTGCTTTGAGAGGCAAGGAGTCATTGCTGGAGTGGTGTGTGTGTGTGTGTGTGTGTGTGTGTGTGTGTGTGTGTGTGTTTAAGCAAGGCACTAGAGAAATGACATGGGCTCACTTGGGCCTTAAGATAATTGTGGCAGCTGTGTGGATGATGAATCGGAATAAGAGACACAGGAAGCCAGGAGGCCAATTAGGAAGCAATTATAATTTGGGGCCAGAGGGGATGAGGGCCTGAACAAGGATGTGATTGTGTGAGTGGAGAGAAGGTATGAATGTGAGAGAAGTGGAAGTAGAATTAACAAAATTTGACAGCTGTGTTTCCACGAATCTGAATTATCGTTGATATTGGTCCTCTTGCCTTTGCTACAGATTGCAATTTATCTGGCAATGGGCACGCTGCGCTTGGAGATAAAAGACTTGGTCAAGGACATGAGAGCTGTCTTCAAGTATTTGAGAGCCAGAAAAGGGAGGAAGGGTTAGATTTGGCTGGTTTGACCCCAGAGAGCAGAGCCAGGAGCCTTGGATGGGTGTTTCAAAGAGGCAAAAATGAGTTTGATGTCAAGAAGAACTTCCTAACAACTAGAGTAGAACAAGCTACCTGGAAAGTGGGTGGGTTTTCCCTTTCTGGAGGTCTTTGGGCAGAGGCTTGTCAGGTGTGTTATTACAGCGGGTTGTCCTTTCTTACATGAGCTGGAGCAGATGGCTATTTAGGTCTCCTCAAACTCTTAAATTCTATGATTCTGCACCTGCCCATCCTGTGAAATTCTAGGCTGTGGCCTTTTTGTCCTTGGTGTATCAATGTTCTGTCATAGAGGATCTGGAAGCTTTTTTTTCTGGTTGATTTAATATTTGACGAGGGGACAGAGCAAGCAGTTAACTGCTTATCTGTTGTCCCTTTGTCTTGCCCCATGAATGGTCCCTTTCCTTTTTTCCAGTTCTGTGTATCTTTGATAATATATTTTTTTTTTTGGTGAGGCAATTGGGGTTAAGTGACTTGCCTGGGGTCACACAGCTAGTAAGTGTTAAGTGTCCGAGACTGGATTTGAACTCTGGTCCTCTGGACTCCAGGGCCGGTGTTTTATCCACTGTGCCATCTAACTGCCCCTTTGATAATATTTTTATGCCACTTCTCACCCAATTCCATTCATTTCAACAAACAATGATCATTATTGGGAATTTTGAATTGTGTTAAATAAACATTTTGGATTATGCTAAAAAATCATTACAGTATCCATAATCTTTGACCTAGACATCTCACTGCTAGGCATATACTCCAAGAAATGCTAGGCATTTATCTCTCTCTGAGGGATAAGGTGTAAGAGGAAGTAAGAACCATGATATGTATGGTCTCTAACTGATCAGGCTCCACTTTTGCAAATACTTAGTCTCTTAAGACAGGAGGGCTGGTTCATTGGGAGATCAAACAAACAGCCTCTCCCTGGCACCTTGTGGCATTAACATCACGTACCAATCTCTTTTTTTGTTTGATGATATGCTGGGTGATTGATTTGGTGAGCCTGCATAAGGAGGGTAGGCTGGAATATCCACCTACTTGGTCCTGGAGTTCCTCACTTCACAGGGTTAGAGGGTCATAGAGGAGGGGCATCAGAGGCCCAATCCTTTCATTTTACAGATGAGAAAACTGAGGTCTATGTAGGTAAAGTGACTTGTCCAAGAGCGCACAGGTAATAATCAACAAAGGTGGGATTGAAACTCAGATTCTCTGACACCAGAGACAGTGTTCTCTTCATTGTACCACACTGCCTTCACCCCCACCCCTACCCCTTCACATCATTGTTATTCCAGCCAAACTGGATTCCTCCTGTAAATAATATTTCACCACTCACCTTTGAATGGGGTGTCCTTCATTGCTAGAAGACATGAAGAGGATTAATATGAAATCCAACAAGAAAGGTAAGTAGAAGCTCCACTCCAGAAGGCTTGTGGTAGTAGTCATGTTAACGCTTTACTAACAAGGCCAGCCATCACTGGACTACAAAATCAAGTTCTGGCAATTGTTTTGGGTTTGGGGGTAGTTCTCATGCCTGAAATTTTCAGAAGAAGGACTAAATGAAGAACTTAGGGACCAACCAGGAAGATACCCCATCTTGACCTTAGAGTGATTAGTTTCCTCACTCGAGGAAGGTTTCTCAGTAGACTGAGTCACCTATTTGCCCAGTATAGATAAAGAGGGTCATTGCAGAGAACAACCCACATCCTTAAGAACTCTGACGTGACGACCCTAATCTAGAAGCAATCCATTCTCTATCCAAGCTCAGCACATAGAGGTTCATTTACCAGGAGTAATGGGTCAGGCATCAAGTTTCTGGAAAGAAGGTAGTTGAAGGGAAGGTTCTGCAGCATAGAAGATCCCAGTTGCTTGAAGAACAAAACTGTGAAGCCATTTATCAAAGGGCTATAATAAACAGAAAGAAAAAGATCTATTTATAGCCTCACTTCCTTGGTGGTGTTGCCCATTATTTTCATTTTCCATTGGATTAATAGAGTTCTATTTGGTGGCAATGACCTTTCTGCCAGTGCACAGTCGCCAAGCTATGTTCCCATTTTGTTAATAGTTCAGCTCTGTCTACAATTCATTCAAAAAAATGTTCCTACTCATGAAACTCAACTTTAGGAGAATACATGACCCCATTAATTGTGTTGTTAGGTTATACATGTGCAGCTCTCTCTGGATAGTGGCAGCTGTTTTACAGTTCATTACAAAACCAAATAGTTTAGAACCAGAAAGGAAACAACCCTGTGGCCAAATGAATGGTGGTAAGCAGATTGTATGAAATTAATTTCTAATCTGGCCAAAGTGCTTATATAAAATGGTTCAGGGAAGGAAAGATATCAACCCATCTGAATGTTCTGAGCCTGGGGCTCGACTGAATTTTCTTGTAAACAGTCTCCCCTGCAAGGAAGTTTAAATACTTTGATATTGTGTCTCATGAAGCATAGCATGGGTTTTCTCACAACCAACAAACATTTCAAAGGTTCATAGAGAAAGATTTGAGTGAGTTAACAAACCTGCCCAAAAAACAGAACCCCCCCCCCAATTCTTCTAGTGGTAGTTTTTATACCCTCGAATTTTGTGGGGTGCCATAACTCTTGTAATTGGTTTAGGCATTGATCATGGCACATCTGCAAAATGGAATTATGAAAAATAATTACATAATTTGGATTAAGAAATATGGGAGAGAAGATAATAGGAAATTGTAGGGTTATTCCTAGCTGGATGATGAACACACCATCTTATCACAAATTACTCCTATATGATAAAAATAGAATCCTTTCAGGAAGACCTGAGTTCAAATCCAGCCTCAGACACTTAACACTTACTAGCTGTGTGACCCTGGGCAAGTCACTTAACCCCAATTGCCTCACTAAAAAAAAATAGAATCCTTAGCAAATAGTCCAAAAACATATGCCACACAATTATTCTTTTAAAGAGAATTATACCATATTTTAATACATACTTGTCCTAAATGTAGCAAGGCCTAGCTGGACATAAGAGCATGTGGATTTCTTTTCTTTTCTTTACTTTTTTGTGGGGCAATGAGGGTTAAGTGACTTGCCCAAGGTCACATAGCTAGTAAGTGTCGAGTGTCTGAGGATGAATTTGAACTCAGGTCCTCCTGAATCCAAGGCCAGTGCTTTATCCACTGCACCACCTAGCTGCCTCAGTATGTGGATTTCTTAACTCTTAGCAGAGAGAAGAAGGAAGAGGGAAGGAGAAGAGAAGATGGGGGAGGAGGAGGAGGAAGAGATACGAGTCAAAAGCCTTAACTAAGAAGTAAAAGTTTTTAAAATCGCTTTGGCCTTTAAAATGTCATTTCATTACCTGATCTACAAAATATATTTAAATTCCAAGAGTCTCCTACTCTTTCACCACTTGTCAGGCAAGAAAGAAAAAAAAGAAGCAGGGTCAAAGAGCAAAACAACAGAAACCCTGGCTACTAATTCCATTCAACCTAGGTCACATGCTCCTGGTCATGTATTTTCCTACTCGGATCCAAGTCTCTGCCTCGGCAACTTGACAATGTTACCTTTAGTTTCTGTAAGCTTGATCCATGTATGATCGATGACATTAGACCATCAGAAAGCTATACCTAAAAAAAATCTTATATTAGTCTCATTTGAGACTCTCTACAACATTGTCCCAATCTATTTTTCTAAACTGAATCTCATCTCTTCCCTCACATGAACGCTCAACTCCAGCCAAACTGCTCTGCTCATCATCCCCTCAACATATCAGATGCCTTTTCACCTTGCTGTTTGTGCCCTCTGATTGGAATACCCTCTCTCTCTCCTCTCTTTGATTAATTACTCTCTACCCTTTATGGGCAAATTAAAATCTGATTCCCTTCTTGACACCCTAATGATGTCAGCCAGATGTGAGCTCTCCCTTCTTTGGGATCATATAAATGATTATATTATTCATGCCATTGACCCACTGGTGCACTACCCTGGGCTGCAGGGTGGCCATTGTTGTTTTGTTTTAAGTGCCAGACGATCAGCCTTGAAGGCAGGGACTATAGCTTAAGACATCATTGATCCTACAGTATCTTGTGCCTAGCAGGTTTTCAACAAACGACTGTCAAATTAATGAAAAGAAAAAACAGTATAGGTAAACCATTTAGAAATCCCATTGTCATCATGAAAACTAGAAACCATGTGCACTTGGGATGGTAAATATCAGGTTTCTCTACAACACAACTGAAGAAATCATCATCCCAGCCTATCTTGTCCAGTCATGTATGGATCACGGCCTTTCTTTCTTTTTTTTTTTCTAAATACATGAGGCTCCTTGAAAGACAAAATGATCTTCCCAGGAGCCCACAAAAAGTGCAATGAAACAGAAACCCCCTGTCCTGATTCCTCATGTTAGATGTTCTCCAGTGTCCAGTTTCACTGAACTGACTTCCAGGGGAACTCCCCGTGCAGCTGGCCTCCAGTTTTGCTTCTAAGACACCATCAGCCCTCTAAGAATTATCATCTAGAAGCCCTTCCTGGTCCCTTGTGGACACTGGAAAATCTTTCTCATTTCCCATTCTCAAAAATAAGTTGGAATCAAAGCTGGAGGCATTTTGGTAGAAGATAAACAGTGCAAAGAGAATTACATCAGAGTACCAAACATCACATTCGCTATAACCAATTTTTGAAAAAAGGCAAAGAAACTTTGTAAGGACACAGATTCCCAAAGCAGGTAGAGAGCCAATCTATTAGTGTGGTTCTTGTATTGTATTCAATTACTATTCTTATTGATTAAGATGTGTACTTTATTATTTTTAATTAAATTATGACTAATTTGAATTTTAGGGCTTTTGAGATTTAATCTATATTTGTTTTGTCTATATTTAAATTTTTGGCATCTTCAGTTTAAAATAAAAAGAGAGAAAAAATTTTCTTTTGAAAATAAAACAATCTTTATAAATCAACATCCAAGTGTAAAGAATTGTTCTTTGTGCAAATACAGGCAGATGACACCACCAGAATGTGGTATCCTATGTTTTTGACTAGCATGACTTGTGCCCATTTTGTTGATTTTTCTTAGAATTATTTAATGTAATGTGAGGGCCAAAATTTGATATATGGAACATTATTTGGGTGACTTGCCTTAATATTGGGGTCCTGGAAATATGAGGGACCTTTTAGGTTCTCCCTCCCCTCTGAACTGCCCTTTTTAGATATTTCTCCCAGGCCAATAAGAAAGGAGCCTCTAAGCTTTAGTTCACAAAAGGATCAGATTTTATTACTTGGGAATTAATTAAACAACAAAGGTGAAACCAATAAAAAATCAAAGAAAAGGAAATAGGAAAATAGAAATACAGAGAAATGCTCTTAACTCTAAACTTAGCCTATGTGATCCTCAGACCATTTCCAATTAAGCTAGTTCAAAGGAATTTAGGGTTTTCTGAAATTAACTTACCAAACCTAAAGAACTCACACCACGCACCACCACCACCACAAAGGCCAAGTACCAAAAATAATGTGTCCTGGAAGATGCCTAGTGTTCCAGAAGCAGCCTAGCCTCCACCTCCTTTCAGGGAGCATTCAATCTTTCCTTCCCCAAAAGGGGAGGTCCTTCAAAAGCTGCCTATGGAGAGTCTAATTTTTTTACCACAGTAATTTAGCCCCTGAATTTGACACATGCATGAGAGACAACTTGTTGGATAAGTCCTTTTTAATTTAATTTAATTTTTAATTTTAATTTTTGGATGAGTCCTTAAGACAATATCCTGCTCTACAGAATCAAATGCTTTGTTTTAATCATCCAAAAATAAACATAGTGGAAAAGAGACAGCATAGCCTAGTAGAAAGACTGCTGAATTTGGAGTCATAGGAGATGGGTTGAAATCTTGGGTCTGCTATCAACTGTTGATTATGTGACTTTGGAAGAATCATTTAACTCCTCTGGGCCTTATTTTCCTCATTTGTTAAAATGAGGGTGTTGGATAAGATGATCTTTCAAGTCCCTTCTGGCTTTAAATCTATAATACTACAAACTTGTACTCTCAGCAAGACAGCCCTCATTCTCACCCCTTCCGATGTGACCCTTAGCACAGTAAGTGGTCTGTGTCAGTGGAGGACATAGTCCTATTGATGAAGTAATGAAAAATGTTCATACTTTTATAACTCACCTAGCCCCTTATCTCAAATGAAATTTTATCTCCTTTTGTCATCATTGTATTGACTGTGAAATAAGAGTTCCCGTATAGAGAAATCTATGGTTCATTCATTCATTCAACAAATGATTCTTTACTAAGCACCTACTAGGTACAAGGAAATGTGCTAGGCTCAAGGTGGGGAAGGACATTAGACTAGGTCCTACAGTATGTCAGTGACAGAGCCAAAAGCCTGGCCTCCTATCTGGGTGCTCAGCTAGACTGAGTTTATGTTAGCTCCCTGCCCTCCCCTCCAACACAAACCCTGTCCATCTCCTCTACTCTCCTATTCCCTAGTTAAGTAGAAAAAAAAACTGGAGGACTCGTGAACTATAGTTTTGAGTAGATACAGACCCATAGATTACCTTGAATTTAGGGTAGCAATTCTGGGGGTCCCCACTTGTCAGAGGGGATGCCCCAAGTGCTATATATAAAGAATTCCATAAACTGGAATTCCTATTAGAGTTGTGGGCTCTTAAGATCACAGATTTGAGGCTGGAAAGGACCTTAGCTGTCATTTGGCCTTGAAAAGGTTATAACTGGCTATCTGGCTTGGCATCTGAAAGCTTTTATTTGCCTTGCCAGTCTGTTAGCTCTGTCTTCCCCACGGAGCCAATCTGTAAGGTTTTATAACTGCTTTACTAGTCTGTAAGCTATTGGCTGGCTTTCTAATCTGTTAAAAAGTCCCCCAGGTTAGTTAATCCCCATACATATGGGAACCCAACCTGTAAGGGCCTGCCCCCTCCCCAACTACTTCTCCCAGACTGACAAGAAATGATATAAAAAAACCTCCTTTCAATTTAACAACAAAACAGGGTTTATTGAAAAGAATAAAGTTAGAGATAAGGATAAAGAAAAATAGGACATACGACCTGCCTGCCTCTGTGAAATCTCTTCCCTCGTCTACTGACCCGTCTCCCATCTCCTTTCTCTGTAGTGTCTCCTTCACTCCTCCTACCGACCCCCTTTACATCTCGTCTTTAAAAAACACTTATCTCCCAGGAACCTCAGGCCAGCCCACACCCCCAAAGCTAATTCGTTGGCCTTTCCTGGGGCTGCGTCCAAGGCTGGCCGGGGCATGGAGACTCTGTGTGTACCTTCGCTTGGTGGAGCA
Organism: Dromiciops gliroides; assembly: GCF_019393635.1. Taxonomy (NCBI): domain Eukaryota; kingdom Metazoa; phylum Chordata; class Mammalia; order Microbiotheria; family Microbiotheriidae; genus Dromiciops; species Dromiciops gliroides. The sequence goes on along the minus strand of NC_057866.1, from coordinate 123,297,759 downwards.
AGCTGGTGCTGGGTTCTCCATGCATATCCCTGTCAGGGGAGAAACCCAGGGCATGACGCCCCAAGGCTTGTGTGCGAGGTGGGGGTGGGGGGTGGAGGGAGCCACGGCACCTGAGGTTTTCTAATTTTAGCTAAAGGTGGGGTCCCAAATCACAATAAATTCTTACAGCCTGATGCTCTCACTTTAGGGATGAGAAAAGTGAGGCCCAAGTGACTTGCTCAAGGTCACACAAACAGAATTGGAAATCACATCTAGGTCCTTTGATTCCAAATCTGGTGTGATCTCTTCACTACCCCACAATCATGGATCTTTAGGATTGGCAGGAGCCTAATTAGAGATCGTCAGTCTCCCACTGTTATAATTATTATTCTATAAAACTGTTTCTCTTCTTTCATGTTTGTGCTTTGACATCACAAGTAGATAATAGAATCTGTGAAAATAAAAACTGCTCCACTGTTTCACATTCTGGAGAGCAATTTGGAACTACACCCAAAGGGCTATAAAACTGTTCATACCCTTTGGTCCAACAATACCACTGCTAGGTCCATATCCCAAAGACATCCGAAAAAAGGGAAAAGGACGTATTTGTGCAAAAAAATATTTATGGCAGCTCTTTTTGTGGTGACTAAGAATTGGAAATCAAAGGAATGCCCATCAATTAGGGAATGGCTAAACAAGCTGCGGTACTTGATTGTAATGGATTATTGCGCTATTAGAAATGACAAGCAGCATGATTTCAGAAAAACCTAGAAAGACTCATATGAACTGACGTATAGTGAAGTGAACAGAAATCAGAGAATACTGTGTACAGTAATAACAATATTGTTTGATGAAGAATTATGAATGACTTAGATATTGTCAGCAATATAGTGATCCAAGACAATCCCAAAGGACTAATGATGAAGCATACTATCTGCTTCTAGAGAAAGAACTGATATTGATTGAATACAGACTGAAGTGTGCTAATTTTTCACTTTCTTTCATTTTTTTTTTAGTGAGGCAATTGGGGTTAAGTGACTTGCCCAGGGTCACACAGCTAGTAAGTGTTAAGTGTCTGAGGCCGGATTTGAACTCAGGTACTCCTGATTCCAGGACTGGTGCTCTATCCACTGTGCCACCTAGATGTCCCTCTTTCTTTCATTTTTTCTTTTATTCACGTATTCTTGTACAAAATGATTAATATGTAAATGCTATACATAATTGTACACGTATAACCTATATCTGATTGCTTACTGCCTCAGAGAGGGGGGAGGGGAGGAAGGGAAGACGGAACAGAATTTGGAATTCAAAACTTTAAATAAAAGTGTTTTTAAAATTGTGAAAAAAAAAACACCCCAGCTTTTCATTTCACAGTATCATGGAATCTTAGTTTCCATGGGAATCTAAGAGACCTCAATGGGAACCAAGTCCAATCCCTATCTGAAATATTTCTTACAGCTAGCCTCTACTAAATGCCTCCAGTGATGGAGCACTCATTCCATCTTGGGACAACTCATTCCATTTTTTGGACAGCTCTAATTATTAGAAAGTTCTTCCATATATTCCTCTCTGTAGCTTCCATTCATTTTTTTTTTTTTTGAGGCACTTGGGGTTAAGTGATTTGCCCAGGCAGCTAGTAATTGTCTGAGGCTGCATTTGAACTCAGGTCCTCTTGATTCCTGGGCCAGTGTTCTGTCCACTGTGCCACCTACCTGTCCTGCTTCCATTCATCACTACTAATTTTTCCTTCTTGAAGTACACAGATTAAATTTAATTCCCTGTTTACATGATAATCTTTCAAATATTTAAGTCTTCTCTGGGCCAAACATCCTGAGCTCCCTCAAGCAGTCCTTATATGTTATGCTTTCTAGTTCTCTGTCTGTCCTAGTCACCCTTCTCTGGGCATGCTCCAGTTTGTCCAGCTCCTGAAAACTCTATATGCAGTCTATAGAGTTCAAAATACATTGGGGCTATCATCTCCCTTGTTCCATGTACTGTGCTTCTGTTGTGGGGCAGCTAGGTGGTGCAGTAGATAGGGCACTGGCCCTGAAGTTGGGAGAACCTGAGTTCAAATCTCTCTGCAGACATTTACTAGCTGTGTGACCCTGGACAAGTCACTTAACCCCATTCCTTTAAAACATCCAAGGACATCTCCAGTTGTTTTGATATATATCTTGCCATTGGATCCATATGGCTCTGGAGGAGAGAGTGACTTTGAACAGCACCCCCCCTCACTTAAATCCAATTCACCACAAGTCATGACATCACCTCCTGATGTAATGGTTCTCTTCAAGAACAAAGGACAAACAACGACAATGCTTCTGTTAATGTGGTCAAAGACATATTGGCTATTATCACTCTGATTCATATTGAGCTTTCAGTCTACCAAAGGACCCAGGTCTTTTTCACAAGAATTGTCATCTAGCCATGTCTCACCTATTCTATATTTGGGCAGTTAATTTTTTTGAGCTTAAGTGTAGAACTTAGCATTTTAAATGCATTCAAATTTAAACTAATGTCCAATTTAAAAATTCATCTTATAATATTATGCTAAACTTTCTAGCCCATCAAGATATTTTCACATCACATTTTTGTCCTTCAGCATTTACGCTATCTCTCCTAATTTTGTTTCATATGAAAATCTAATAAGCATGCCATTTATTCCTTCATTCAAGTGAAAATGTTGATAAGAATAGGACCTGGGACAGTATTCTGTGGCATTCTTATATATTTCCCTCTAGATTGCTTAATCACTACTCTTTAGGAATGAGCATTCAACCACTTCAGAATGCACCTAACTATACTGTCATTTAATTTACAGTCTCCATCTTTTCCAAGAGCATAATCATTTGAGACTCTGTCAAATGCCTTGCTGAAATATAAATACAGCAATTCTCTTCTATAGCATTTCCCTGATTTGCCAGCTTAGAAACTCTGACAAAAAAGAACTCAAGGTTATAATATTTATCACAATTATTGATTCATGTTATTTTATGGTGAGCACTGCTTCCCTCTTGAAGTGTTCATAAACTCTTCTTTAAAAATCTATTTGTGTTTTGGTCAGAATTCAACATTAAGTTCACAGTCCTAGAATTTGTACAGGGTGTGTGTGTGTGTGTGTGTGTGTGTAAGCCTTTTTCTCTTGGAAAATGATTATTGTTGTTTGTTGTTCAGTCAATGTCTAACTCTTTGTGACCCCATTTGGGGTTTTCTCGGCAAAGATTTCCTTCTCCAACTCATTTTACAAATTAGGAAACTGAAGCAACTAGGGTTAAGTAACTTGCCCAGGGTTACACAGCTAGTAAGTGTCTGAGGCCAGATTTGAACTCAGGAAGCCCCTCACTCTCTTTGCTGTACCACCTAGCTGCCAAAAATGAGGATACTATTAGGTCAGCACCTTTTCCATTCTACAATTATTCCTGATCACTGATAGTATGGTTCAATAGTCATACCAGATTTGCTTTGGTTTTTTTTTTGTTTGTTTTTTAGCATCTAGGATGTAAGTTGTCTAGGCTAGGTCACTTGGATTGACTAAAGACAGCAGAGCATTTAAATTTATTTATCTTGGGTTTCACTTTGTTCCTTTAGTTTAGTCATTCTAGGGATAAGGAAGACAAAGACAAAACTGGAGCTGATTAAATCTGCTTTCTATCTATAATCTATTACCATTATCCAATCTATTCCAAGCAATGACTATCCTCTCCCTGTTCTCCATTTTACGTCTCAGTCCCATGAATATAGTATTAACAAGCTCTATTTGTTATCCTTAGTATTTTTCATGAGGCTCTCCTAATAATGAACTGTTTACCTTTTGGGCATTTTTTTTAAGAAAAGGACTATGCTTATTTCTATCTTTTGAGCATAATCTTTTGGAAACATGTACAGCCTCTGAGGGATCCTTTTCCCAAGTCTCACTTGCACTGATGCCCCAGGCATAGCCACCATATCCCTCAAAGCTTTAGAGCTAACCCTAAGGGACTGAAAAGTGTACTTCACTAGTGAACCCCTTCCCCCACCACACACACTGTTCTTTTTTGTACTATGAATATTGGTTGATATCAATTAATGAACCAGACTTAATTAGCTGTTAAAAATAGGTATTTATTGTATTTTTCTGGATTATATATATCATAGGTATTTACTATGGTGGTATAGCTGATACAAAATATCCTCCCTCCCCAAGTTTTTTATATACTTGCCACAAGTAAGAGTCCAGGGGAATGTGGAGTCAAGCTTAGAGAGCACATGTGGCAAAAGAGTAATTCACAGCTCATGGAAGTTTTTTTTTGCTAGAATCCCATTCGGTATGGTATAGTTTCTCTGTTGAGCTCCTTGGAGAGCCTTGATTCTGCCTTTCCTCATCACATCCAGTCTGTTCTCAGTTTCAGGGATGCTGCTAGAACACCAATGGAAAGATGGGAGGTCCAACATCCTCCTAATCCATTGAAGCTCACAAAATCCTTTTCCTAACAGAACTGAGACCAAGGCCTGGACTCTGCTCTTTCCTCCCAACTTATTCCTTTCCAAGAAGCCAGAACACTCTTTCCTCTCTACTGAGAGGTACTCAGAGCCCTGATTCCAACTAACTTGATATACAGGCCCTCAAGAGTATGAATAAATCCCTCAACCAATTCAGTGAGGCAGGAATTGCTCAAACCTATTGAATAATTAATGTGTTTTCACCTGACAAATGTTTCAGGGCATAATATCTTATCACTTACTTTAAGTGGGGGGTGGGGATGAGGTGATATGATTGTTCTATTCAACTCAACACCCACCCTTACACTTTTAAAATATTTACTTACTAGAGTTCCCCATTAGTCAATTTATAAAACCTCCCCTTTTTTCCTTATTAGAATTATTCATAATTACATCATTAATTTTCTCTCTCTAGAACAGTGGTTCTTAATCTGGAGATAATGAACTTGTTCGTTTGGGTTTTTAAATTTTTGATCATTGTATTTTTTTTAAGTGAGGCAATTGGGGTTAAGTGACTTGCCCAGGGTCACACAGCTAGTAAGTGTTAAGTGTCTGAGGCCGGATTTGAACTCAGGTACTCCTGATCCCAGGGCCGGTGCTCTATCCACTGTGACACCCAGCTGCCCCCTGATCTATGTATTTTGATACAATCAATACTATTTGTTCAATACAGGTTCAATACAATTGTTTGGGTCTTTTGGTAATTCTATACATTTTATTTTGTATATTAAAAACATTCTGAAAGGTTAAGACCCCCCTACTCCTGAGTTTCTTCTTTTCTCCTAACCCTCTTAAGGTAAATTCCATTTTACAGACTCATTCCATGGTATCCTGTCTATCTCTTCTCTGTACTTTTTAGAACTTCAGATCTCACTTGTAAAACTTAGGGTATGTGTCAGATAACATCCTATGTTCTCTACATCTATTATGTACTTTAAAATGGTACATTGTTGTTCAGTCAATGTCTAACTCTTTGTGACCCCATTTGCATGATACCTCAAAGTTTGTAAAATGCTTTACATATGTTTATTTATTTGATCCTCACAATAACCTTGGGGAGGGACTATCATTATCCCTATTTTATGATTGAAGAAACTGAGGAAACAGAGAAGTTAAGTGACTTACATAGGATTACACAGCTAATAAGTGTCTGAAGCAGGATTTTGACTCAGAATTTCCTGATTCCAAGTTCTGAACTCCGTCCACTATGCCACTTAGCTGCACAGTCCCCCCCACCCCCCGCCTTTTTTTCAAGGCTTAGATTGTTTCCATTTCACCACAAATTCCTCCTCATTTGTTAAAATTAGGTCCAGAATAGCAGTTTCCCTGGTCATTTCCTCTCCCTTCTGAAAGATGAAGTCATTAGAAAGACAAGGCAAGAATTCATTTGATTCTCTGCTTTTAGTAGAGGAAGACTTCCAGCAGATATTGACATTTTCAGCATTTCCAGCAGATATTTACATCTCCACCATATCTTGCTTCCATGATACTTTGATAATCTTTGCAAGGAGATGATCCACAGTTTCTTCTATCTGACCAGCCAGTATGACACCATCCCCTATACTAATATGTTCTTTTTGAACTTTTCTTCAGTGTCTCCTTCTAAATCACCCAACATAATGTTTTGCACACAGAAAGCATTGAAAAAAATGTTACTGCTTAACAGGCTTCACAAAATGTAATGGACAATTTTGTAGTTAAAGCAAAATAATTCGAGGCTTTCCAGGTGTGGGTATTTTAACATTTTGTCCTGTCAAATCTATATTGGGGGCAGAGAATGAGAGAGAAAGAGGGGGGAGGGAAGGAGGGAAGGAAGGAGGGAGGGAGAGAGAGACACAGAGAGAGAGACAGAGAGAGACAGAGACAGAGACAGAGACAGAGACAGAGGGAGGGAGACAGAGAGCAACAGAGAGAATTGAGAACATCTGGTATCCTAGAGTTGCAATCACTATAATTTTTGTTCAAGAAAACCTGCAATTTCATTTGTTTTCCCCAAACTAGATTTTTATGCTGGCTTTTATAGTTAAACTCTGCACCTGGTAATTTAAGTCAAGCATTTGCCTCTTTCACTGAGCTGAACTAAAATTCTGGGACATTTTATCCATTTTTACTACATAGTTACATTTATTGATATGAACACAATTCCTCTAGGGGAATAATTTAAATTGCCAAATTACAGCGGACAAACTAAATATAAAGATTGGCCATCCTCATCTCCCAGGTGACTTCCTCTCTCTTTTCTGATCTTTGCAACAAATCAAATTTTTTTTTTTCTGGTTTATTTCATGATGCAGCTGAGACAGCGAACTGCTAAAAGATTTAATGTTAGTTCTAGGAAGTCTTCTACATCACTTACGCTTGAAACATAAAAGTGTACCAGCCCTCGTTCTTCCAGGAGATAGGTTCTGGAGAGTTCCTTTATGAATCCCTGAAACAATGAGTTTTAGAAGTGTGAAAGAACTTCATGACTATCTAATATACTTGTTTCATCTTGTGGATAAGCAATTCTGCCACTGGATCCTCACAAAAACCCTGCAAGGTAGCATGAAATGGAATCATCATCCCCATTGTATATCTCAAGGTTATAGAGTTAGGAAGTAGTCAAAGAATTGAAAGATCTTAGCTTTAGAGCTGGAAGGGACCCTAGAGCTAATGAGTCCAGCCTCCTCCTTTTACAGATAAGGAAACCGAGGCCTTATAAGGTAAAGTGATTTGCCCAAGATCAGACAGAGAGATGCAGGATATTAAAAGCCTTGTCCTCTGACTCCTGATCCAGTGTTCTTTTCATTGTTCTTTTCTGGAAATTTAGGTCTAGAAAGATGAAATTTAGGGAGATGTGGGTTGAAGCAGAGAATCTCATTCAACCTTTGCTTCTCAAGATGTCCTAACCAGGCTTCAAAAGACCAACTTAGTCCATAAAAAGGAACTAGGAATGGAGGTAAATGTAGGAAATGGAAGTGGGCTTCAGACTGTTCCTTGGTTTGAAAAGATCAAGAAAATCAATGAAGAAAAAATGGATACATGGATGTCCAATTCTCATATTTTTTCTGTATTCTGTATGTATCTGCTCACAGATGGGTAACATTTAAATGTTATTGAATATTTGTATTCAGTTGTTCATAAAATAATTGACATAGATAATAAAATAATAAAAAATGGAGAAAGCATTCAGTATAAAATAAACCCTGAAATCTTGGGGTTATTAGAACCCTGATAAGAAACCATTGTGGCCCTCTATGGTTCCCATGCAATGGAAGGGTTGAAAGAGGTAGAGAGACCCCCCCCCAAAAAAACCCCACCAGATTCTGCAAGCCAAGGTGCAAAAATGACCTAAGTTTCAGATCACAATAGGTTGGTACACAGTTTTGACCCATTTATTACAAAGAATGAATTCCTTGAACTAGTCCCATCAAATTCACACTATCCATTTCCATTGGCCTGGAACCAATGATCATTTTTACATAATTAAAACAGTGTAAATTCTAATATATGTGATATGTTTCAGGAAATTCATTATTTGTACTAATCAGGATCTAGCTGTACATACTAAATAACACAAGACAAATTACCTCTTGGGAATGACTAGAGTTTTTCAGGGCTTATGTCATGTACAAACACCCCTGGGATATGAAGGTATATGAAGGCAAGAAGTGCGGTGTGGGATACATACCTGACCTGATGTCTGAGCATGTCCATGACATATATTTTCTTTCACAATTAGACCCTGGTGTACCCACTGTCAATTTTTCTGTTCTTTAAGTCTCACACTTTCAGTTCAGCAAATTGGAAATACAGCCAGAAACTCAACCCAAGGTTTCCCACTTCTAGCTAGCTAGATCTCTCTCTGTGAACCTCTGTAACTACTTGCTATAGTATTGTTGTTTTGGTAAATATTTTAGCAGGTGGTGAAGCTGACTGCTCAGTCATGTCTTTCTTAATTATAAACTACTATGAAAGTATAATTATTCTGCTTGACTTCCTGTTGTACATATTAGGAGCCTCTGAAGAAAGATAATTAATTTAAGCTATGGGAGAGAACTCCATAATGATCCCATTTTTATTGTAAAACTCTCTGCCTAGAAATGATGGTAGGGAATAAAACTCTGGCCTGCAAACCACTGAAATGAAGGCAGCTTGTATGGTTGTTAAAGTATATATGCTATACCAGTGATTGCTGAGGATAACATATTTTAAGGCGGCATTCCTATCAAGCACATAATCTGTCTCTCTGGAGGAAAGCAAGTAAAAATTTAAAAACAATTAAATAATACTTCTTTCTTTATTAAATGTTATAACACTCTTCCTTGGGGGGGAGGGAGGGGTTGGAGAGTAAAGACCCTTCAAACTATTTTCTAATGTTTTCAGAAATAGAAATGTATTTGTTTTTCCTTGAAATTAGGCAATTACATTTTGGAGTAATCTGAAATACCTGTTTTATACAACCCCCGTTTGTTAGGATTTCACAATACACTATGATTTGACTTAAATTTGTTCATAGTAATATTTTATTTATTGAGTCTTGAAATGTATGGCTTTCTTGCATTCATTTATTAGATCAGAGACTAACTTTTGCCAAATGCTTTGTATTGAATACAATGGAGAAACAATAATTCAAATATGAACCATTCGACAGTTACGAGAGTGGGAAAGATGAAATTGCCTAGAGATAACAGAGCCGTGGAAACATGGTGACCTTGGGAAATCATGGGAGAGGTAGTAGGGCATAATAGACCACGTCTGATGCCCTACTCAGTCATTTATTGGATGTATCAACAATAGTCAACAAGCATTTATTAAGCACCTACTTTGTGCTGTAGATTTGAAGAAAAGCAAAAAACCCCCCAAAACCCCCCCACAAACAAAAAACAAACAAAAACAAAACCCTTGCTGTTCTCAAGGAGTTCACAGTCTAATTGGGAGACACAACATACAAACAACTATGTATATACAAGATTAACAGGAGATATTGGAGAAACTTAACAGCTATGTGACCCTAGGCAAGTCACTTAACCACTATGAGTTTCAAGAAATTCTCTGAAACTTAGCTACCAAGTTTTCAGTCAGATTGGTGGAGGGACTTCCCACACTGGGCTTTCCCCATATTCAGGAAATCACTGAGATGTTCAGTTCTTATATCTTTTATCTTTTCCATATTTCATACTTATCTGCTCACAGATGGGTAACATACACTAAATAGTGTGTATATTCCTTAAAGCTTTACCCCTTTGCATCTTCAGTGAAGAAAAACAGATAGTTGGCTTCCTCTGAATATAATCTTTTTTTTTCAAAATATAAATAGTTCTTTCTGGGTTTAAATGAGTTATGCCCCTTACAAAATTAATTGGAGAACTAAAGCACTTGATGAATAATGAACAAAACCCTTGATTGCCTCCATTATTTGAATATTTCAGTTATGGGGGAGATTTTCTTGATCTTATTTCTTCAAATCTTTACCTTACACATATTGACATTTCACACAGAGCCTAGAACTCAATGTTAATACGTTTACTAACATGCGTATTAAAATAACACTTTTATTTTAATAACACCTTGGTTCATGAAGTATTTGTTATAGTGAAGAAAATATCAAATCACTAAAAAGAGACCAGATTTTCATTTTTCACACATATATCTTTTAGGTCCAGATTTGAAATCTACAGTTTCCTCCTTTCAACCAAAGCTCAGGTAAGAAGGGTTTAGTATTTCATTATTATTCTCTCTCCAAGCCCCAACCCTGCTCTTTAATAAATTTCACAGAAAGAAATATGACCAAAGAAAACCCCAAACCAGAGAACATGAGCAAATGTGGGGCCCAGATGGAACAGAGCTGGGGCCATTAGGATCACTTCATCATGTTCTGATGGTAAAACCAATTCTGAAAGTGCAGTCAGGACATGAATCTGTGCTCCATGGTAATACACACTGGGGCCTGGGGCTTATTTCTGTGACTCCATCTACCTGGCATCACCAGCCCTCTCTCTGCCCCCCACCACCAGTTGCCTCATTCTTCATTTATTCTGTTACTGTTAGGGGCCCTTTCCAGCTGAGAGTTTCCTTTTGATCTCACTTGGAGTCGAGCTAGTTACTGTACTTTCTCTCCCTGTGATAAACGTTTTAGTCCATGATAGTTCCTTACTTCTTTGACCAACTTCAAAGCTTTTCTTGAGACAAGAGAGAAACATCATCAGGCTCTGAAAACTGTGGGCAAAGCTGAGGACCACAGGGCTTCACTCTCTTAAGTGAAGTTCTTTCTACTCACTCCATTCTCCCAACAAACAGCAGTTAAAGTTTCCTTTCCTTGAACTTCTTTCGGTGAACTTCTTTTAGACTAACGCCTAAAAGCTATGACTTGGTTACGATACTGTTACTTGCCTCTTATCAGTTCATTTTTTCGTGCTGAGGACCCCTTTGGCAAACTGGTGGAGCCTATGGATGGACCTCTTTTCCTAATAGTATTTTCTAATGCATACTAGAAAACACATAGGATTACAAAGGAAACTAAAGTTTAGTGCAAATAAAGATATAGGGGGGAGGAGCTAGGTGGCGAAGTGGATAAAGCACCGGCCCTGAATTCAGGAGGATCTGAGGTCAAATCTGACCTCAGACACTTGACATTAGCTGTGTGACACAGAGCAAGTCACTTAACTCTCATTGCCCTGCAAAAAACCCCCCAAAACCAAAAAAATAATATAGGGAAGGGGGTGGTGGCCCACATCCTGTAATCCCTGCCTCTGGGCTGTCTGATGTCTGGGCTCCATAGTTCTGTACTACCAAATTCAGTTCGGTCTGAGATCTAGTATCCACAGTAATCCTGGCATCAATATGGCAAGCTCCCAGGAGCAGGTGGTCACTAGGTTGCCTAAAGAAGGCCTGACCATCTGAGGCTAAAAAAAAAAAAAAAAAAAAAAAGGAAGCAAGTCAAAGCTCATGTGCCAATCAGAGTAGGATTGGGCCCACGAGTATCCCCTGGATTTCTAGCCCAGGTAAGACAGGGAGACTCTGTCAAGGGGAGGGGAGGAGAGGAGAAAGTACATTTTCCTCATATAATTTCACAGACACCCTGAAATTTATGCACAGACTCCTAGGTTAAGAACCCCTAGTAGAGCTCTTGATAGACTAGCAGTGTTTTTGATGTGATGTGATCCCGCTTCAGTTCAATCTCTTTCCCTTCTATGTCATGTGACCTGGGAAGTCAAAGTAGGAGACAGGTTAAGTTAGAGCTATAATGCAAACACTTTTCTCAGATGCAAGCAGCACACTTGGGTTTGATTCTCACTCAAAGAAGAATTGCAAAAAAAACAAAAAGAATTGCAAGATGCAATTTGAATTGGTGATTTTAATGAGTGCTGAAGGTGCTCTTTGTTTATAGACAGCTATAATCTTTGCTAAAAGAGAGGCAGCTGGGGGCAACTAGGTAGCACAGTGGATAAAGCACCGGCCCTGGAGTCAGGAGTACCTCAGTTCAAATCTGGCCTCAGACACTTGAAACTTACTAGCAGTGTGACTCTGGGGAAGTCACTTAAGCCCAATTACCTCACTAGAGAGAGAGAGAGAGAGAGAGAGAGAGAGAGATATGCAGCGGCAGCTGGGCAAGACAATAGAAGACATGCCGGACCTGAAATCCAGAAGCCCTGAATTTAACTCTGGCCTGTGTGCTCTGGGCAAGGAATTGACCTCTATTTGCCTTAGTTTCTTCACTTGTCAAATAGGGATAATAATAGCATTGACTCAGAGTTGTTGTAAGGATAAAATGAGATATTTGTAAAGCGTTTTGCAAAATTGAAAGTGTTACATAAACATTCGTTAACAATTCTTATTCTTGGTTTTTGTTTTTTTGGGTTTTTTTGGTGAGGCAATTGGGGTTAAGTGACTTGCCCAGGGTCACACAGCTAGTAAGTGTTAAGTGTCTGAGGTCAGATTTGAACTCAGGTCCTCCTGACTCCAGGGCCGGTGCTCTGTCCACTTCGCCACCTAGCTGCCCCCTTATTCTTATTCTTAATAGAGGTGAGTATCTCTTTGAGGCTCACTCCCTGAAACCCTTTCATCAGATGTTTTGATCTGATATGGGCCTTGGCATATCCTCCTATTACAGGCTGTATTTCTGTTTGATGTAAATTTTTTTTTTTACAATCCATAAATATTCTTTGTATTATAGACATAAAATAAGCCTTATTGATTTCCTCAGAGAATTGGAGAGGGAGGGTGTCAAATGTTCAACTCTGGTTTCCGGAGTTAAACACCATACAATCTGAATAAATGCCAGCATCTCTTGTAGAGTAGCTTGGATAGATCTTGTTACATGGCCCATCTGCTCTTCTTGTTTTACCAACTCCTAAAGCCGAAGAGAGGTGGGTGGTAGGAGGGAATTCTGGAGACTTCTCTTCCCCAGAGAGTTCTGTAGAGCTCAAAGTCACAAATTGGAAAAGGAAATAAGGGAGAGAAGGAGAAATGGTGGATCGCATGGAGTAGAGGCAGACCTTTCCGAAGGTTGCTACAACCAATGCTGTTTCACAGTAATATATTTGATACATTATAACCAATTCCCACTGTAAAGCCACAAAGCCTATTATAACAATATTTTACTGATAACCTATTTATTATACTGTTCTTGTGAAACTAACCACTTCCTGTAATTTTGTTTCACCCGATATTATGTTTTTGCAGAATAGAAGAAGGGTGTTAGGAGATATATGGTTGTGGTGGGGTTTTCAACTGAACTAGCTAGTCCAGGAATGAATCAAAGAAGAAAGGGAGAAGAGAAGTAAGTGTGACTCATGTGTTAAGCCCCTTCTGAGTTGTAGGGGGAGGGGGAGCCTGATTACTCTTTCCCTCTAAAGTGATAGCAAGATAGGGCTTTAGAGATAAGGGTAATGTCAGCCTCGGAGAAGAAGGCCCTGGAAAAACAACCTTAGTGTTTGATCAGATTGGGTTCAGTAAAAGTGAAATGTCAAATGGTTAATTAACAATCTTTCAAAGAAACTATTTGAGTCCCGGTGAGGCTTGAATAGGAGTCTCCCAACGCGAAGTACTAGGACTGATAAACTGTTGGATTTTGTTCTAATCGTTCTATGATTCTTCATTGTTTAGCATTTCCTTTTTTGTGTGGGAATACAATGCCTTGTTCTATACCTGACTTGTAAATGTACATTGGTACATTGGGTACCTTTCCCCTGCCCCCTCACTTTTCACCCTGGATGGGGAAAATGCTAGATTTCATAACTAGCAACTTTGTAAATAACAACTTTCCTCTGTAATATGAAGTGAGGAGGGGGTATTGCATTAAACATGGGGGAACTGAATTTGCCTATTGAGACGACAGACCACCAGAAGCAATGAACCCTGGGTAAGCTACAGTGGCTGGCAAAACTGATCCATTTTAGATCTCATCCCCATGCGGCTAACACAGCCTTGGATACTCACCTTCCCTCCTTCCTCAGCCTCCTCTTTACTCTGATTGGAGGGCTGCAGGATGGAGCACTAAAGTCCTCCCACAGCCTTATTTATAGAGGGCAGGAATTGGACTTCCATCCCACTTCCCTCCCCATCTGCAGCTCTGCTTGCTTTGAACTCCACAGAAGCAGATGCCTCACCCTGGGCAACGTCTGGTGTTTCCTAACCCTGTCCCCCTTACCCTTTGCAGCTTTCTTTTCTATGTTGTATTCTCTCATTAGATTGTAAGCTCCTTAAGGTCATAAACTATCTTTCTTTTTCCTATTTGTATCCCCAGTGCTTAGCAAAGTGCCTGGAAAAGAGTAGGTGCTTAATAAATGTTTATTGAAATGAATTGAAGTAAAGGACAGGGATTGGTATAGTTTGACAGCCCTTTTAGCTGCTTCAGCCAGGAGTGACTGGATAGCTGTTGTACTGGTTGTGGAGACTTCATCTTGGCATTCCAAAATGCCAAATTTCAAAATTATTTCTTTTGTTTTAGGCTATAATTGGGCAGTGCAAGCCAGGTTGTTCCCTTATTAAATCAGACTTTTATTTGAAATAATCTTTGCTAGTTTAAATACTTATGTGTGTGTGTGTGTGTGTGTGTACACATATGTGTGTTATAGTACTATATATTGATGCATGTGTTGACTATTTCACAGTTAAGTATATTTCTGTTTCATTATTATTTCCTGGTTATATTCATTTGGTTTTGTATTGGTATTATACCTGTATCGTAGACATGTAAATGTTGATGCTGCATCAGTGTTCATTTAGACCGGATTGATGCACTTCTGGAACTGCAATAATGGGATATTCAAGGTATAGTGTGCAGGAAAGTTTTGAAAGAGAAAGAAACATGGCAGCAATCAGGAGGGTTGTCTGTCATTCCCTAATCTGCAGTGGTAGGTAGACTGGAGAGCTTCTTGCTCTTCTAGTTTGTAGAGGCAGGCAGGTAGATGAAAGCCAGTTCAAGGAGCAAATATTTATGAGTGCCCCAGGTAGACCACGACTGAGTGATGTGGAGCCAATGTGGTAGAAAGTGGATCAGGATGCTTGGCTCATGGTAACCAGCATAAGCTACTGTGTCCAGCAACAGTGAAATGGTTCAACTTCAACTGCAGTACCCATTCATGAGTTAGCTAACATAAGTGATGAATATGATCTCAAAGTCCTCTAACACATGAAGTTGTAGTTGTAAATAAACGAACCTGTGATATAGTTCTGAGGTGTGAGAGTCTAAAAAGAGAAAAGATGAACTCCAATCTGAAATAATGATTTTTCCTTGGGTATCAGGTCTGGGAAATGATTGGAATGTTTCATTTGATGATACCTATGTCTATTGTTTCTTGACTTTTCCATGATCATACAAGTCCAATTAGATTAGTTATTTAACCATTCATTTGAAGTCCAAATGAATCCTAACAACCTGGTTTTATCCAGCAGAAGGGGATAGCCAGTGAGTGGAGGCATATAGAAACCAAAGACTGATAAATAATGATTGGCAAGTAATTGGACTAAGGATAGAACTGGAGCTAATTTTAAACTTCAGGTTAGGTTTCAGGTTAATTTGGAGGTTTTTTGGGAGTCATGAATTCTGAGAGCTTCTAGATTTTAGGTTAGGCAGAATTTTTATCTTTTATTTTTGGTTTATATTAGTATTATACAGAAATTTTAGTGTTGAGTTTTTTTGTAGATATGTTTTTTATCCTGCTACTTTGTTGAAGCTATTAATTTTTTTTTATTAGGCTTTTTGTTGATCCTCCAGGGTTTTCTAAGAAAACCACCATGTTATCTGAAAATACTGACAATGTGTCTCCTCTTGACCAATGTCAGTGTTTCTCCATTGTGTGTATGTATGTGTGTGTGTGTGTGTGTGTGTGAGAGAGAGAGAGAGACAGACAGACAGAGACAGATACAGAGACATAGAGTTTAGTCCTTTTGGTTTTAGATAAATTTTTTTGAACAAATCAAAGAAAGGTGCTCCCATTCCTGTTTATAGGTTGTTGGTTTTTTTTTTCCAAAAACATAAATGAGTGCTGTATTTAGTGAAAGGCATTTTTTTTCTATATCAATTGTAATAATCATGGAGTTTTTTTGTTATTAATGTAATGAATTATGGTAATTATTTCCCAATGTTAAATCATCTTTTCATGTCTGGTATAAATCCAACTAGCTCAAAATGAATATTTTAAATATTTTGCTGGTGTCTCTTTGTTGATGTTTTATTTAAGATGTTGGTTTCAATCTTCATTAGTTACATTATTCTACAATTCTTTTTTCCTACTTTATCCCTGGATGCTTTGCATATCAAAACCATATTTTTCTCATAAAAGAAACTTGACAAATTGCATTTGTCTTTAAAAATAATTTATGTACCATAGGGTTGGTTGTTCTTTAGAAATTTGATAGAATTTACTTGTAAATCTATCTTACTTTTAGATTTAGAGCAAGGGATAGAGCCTGAACTAGGATTAGAATTGAAATTTAGGAAGGTCTAGAACTGATAGAATAAGGGCTATGATAGAATTAAGGCTATGATCAGGGCAACAGTAAAGCACTATATTTAAATTATATTTAAGGTTAGTGTGCATGTTAGCGGTAGGGCTAATGTTAAAGTCAGGGTTATATGTAAATTTAGGGCTGGGTAGCTCAGTAGCATAGTGGATTGAATACTAGACTTTGACTCAAGAAGATGACTGAAAATCCTGCCTTAGACATTTACTAGCCATACAGCCCTAGGTGAGTCACCTTCCTTCTCTGTGCCTATGTATCCTCTTCTATAAAATAAGGAGGTTGAATTGAATGGCCTCCAAGGATACTTCCAGCTTTAAAACTTTGATCCTGTAAGTATCCTACTTTGGGGTGGTCCTTCTACCCCTGTAGAGTGCAATCACTCTAAAGCCTTTATACCCTATAATCTTCTACATATCTGTGATAGAACCTTAAATGATTTTGATGTATATGTGAATAGCAATTCATCTTGGATGAGGTCTGTGTGCAAAAAAAAACTGGAAAGAATATGAATGTCTAACAGTAGAGGAATGGTTAAAGAAATTATGCTACATTCATTTAATTTGTTGTTGTTCAATCATTTTCAGTTGTGTCTGACTCTCCATGAACCTATTTGCTGTTTTCTTGGCAAAGATTCTGGTGTGGTTTGCCATTTCCTTCTCCGGTTCATTTTACAGATAAGGAAACTGAGGCAAATGGTTGCAGTGACTTGCCCAGGGTGACACAACTAGTAAGTGTCTGGGGCCATATTTGAACTCAGGAAGATGAGTCTTCCTGACTCTGGGCCCAGCACTATATACACTGTGTAACCTAGCTGTCCCATATTCATTTAATACTATATTACAATTACAATCAACAAGTATGAGAAATAAAAAGAAATCTGGAAAGATTTTATGCAGTACTGCCAAGCAAAAGAGAACTAGAGTATACAGTAACTACAATCATTAGAAAAAGTAATTGAAAATTGATATACAAAACATTCTGATGGAGGTTCAGAGTGATTGAAATGGTAAGATGTTATTTTATTCAATGAAGTCAATTAATATAAATATAGATGGTTACTATGCAAGCTTGGTTATTTTAATTGATGTTCATGTCGGGGGTTTTTTTGGTTTTCTTTTGGTTTTGTTTTGTTTTTGCGAGGCAATGAGGGTTAAGTGACTTGCCTAGGGTCAAACAGCTAGAAAGTGTCAAGTGTCTGAGGTCAGATTTGAACTCAGGTCCTCCTGAATCCAGGGCTGGTGCTTTATCCACTGCACCACCTAGCTGCCCCAATGTTGTTTTTAATAAAACCTTTTTTCTAGTTTTAAAAGATTTCATATAGATTGAATAGCAGACAGATGGACTGGTAGTTATGGATAATACCGTGATTGACTTTTAAAAAGTCGATAATAAAATACAGGTGATTTTTCAATGGTTAGAAATTCTTTCCTCATTCAGATATTTTGAGGATTCCTTCAACACCCTCAAAATTTTGTTTTATCAAGCTTGGGTCACTTTTCTCATTTTTACTTTCTTTAGTGACATCACTACCCACTGGGGACTGATTTCAGAGTCCAGATATTGTGGCTTTACTGTCATCACATGATAAAATAGTTTGTTATAAAAATTTTGATAGAGCTTTTTCATTTTTTAAATGTTTGCTCTCCTCCTCATAGTTTTATTCTTAAATTCTTTTTATTTTTTAGTGAGGCAATTGGGGTTAAGTGACTTGCCCAGGGTCACACAGGTAATAAGTGTTAAGTGTCTGAGGTTGGATTCGAACTCAGGTCCTCCTGACTCCAGGGTTCTATCCACTGCGCCATCTAGCTGCCCCTATTCTTAAATTCTTAAACAGAGGAAAGATTTTAAAGTTTCATGTTGTTCTACCAAGTCAAGATTTTGTTTTACAAATCAACAAACAGAAACGATATGATCTCATTTTTTCCAAACACTTTTCGGGCAGTTGTATTTTATTGGTAAAATTCAGCTTTTCCTCCTGACTTTTCATAAGTGCTATTACCACTTCCTAATGTAGTTCATTGGTTACTAAGGCAAGAGGGTCTATATGTAAGTTTCACTATTTCACTACCCCTGAGAACAGGACACTCCAGAAACAACAGCACATCTCTTACATCTCATTGTTCTTCATTGTTCTTCCATTTTGATCTAAAGGAAATGATTTTAGGATGACCTGGATTAGTTAAGTCTCACTCACATCAAGTTTTCTGATGGCTCTGTTTGCCCTCAATCATGTATTTTATTTCGTTTTATTTTTACTGTTTTCTGAAGTTTGATTGATTATAATTATTCTCCACAAGATTTTTACAAATGTGCTATTGGTAAAAAAAAAAATCAAGCATCTGTTGCCTAAATTAATTTCTGGATGTTTTTGCTCTCTCTTTTTTTGTGGCAATCATTTAAAAATAATTTATTTTTGTATTTAAAATAATTAGAATTTCTCTCAGTATTCTTCCCTTCCACTATCCCAGAAACTCATCCTATGTAAAAAATAATATTTTTAAATAAAAAAGAAAGAGGATTTATCATCAAAGCCTACTAATACATCAAAAAGATATAAAAATATCTGCAGTATTCCACATCTGTATACCTTTCACTTCTGCAAAAGATTGGGGAAGGGGGTGCAGCTAGATGGCACAGTGAATAGAGCAACGGCCCTGGATTCAGGAGAACCTGAGTTCAAATCTGACCTCACACACTTGACACTAGCTGTGTGACCCTTGGCAAGTCACTTAACCCCAATTGCCTCACCAAAAAAAAAAAAAAAAAAGATTGGGGAAGGTGAATCTTCTCATATCTCTTCTTTGGGACTGTGCTTGCCTTTTGTAATTTTGCAACATTTACTTTTTATTTTGTTGTGATTGTTGTTCTTTTCATTTACATTATAGTAGTCATTGTGTATATTGTTTTCTTGGTTTTGTTCATTTCATTCTTCATCAGATCAGGGAAGCCTTTTCATGCTTCTTTATATTCATTATATTCCTAATTTCTTTTTGTTGTTGTTGAGTTGTTTCAGTCGTGTCTAACTCTTTTGGACTCCATTTAGGGTTTTCTTGGCAAAGACACTAGAGTAGTTAGCCATTTCCTTCTCCAGTATGTCCTTGTTTTACAAATGAGGAACTGAGGCAAATAGGGGTCACATGACTTGCCCAGGCCACATAGCTGGTCAGCGTCCAAGGCTGGATTTAAATTCAGATTTTCCTGACTCCAGGCCCCGTGCTCTATCTACTACACCACCTACCTGCCTCACCCCCATAGTTTCTTACATCACAATAATATTCCATTACATTCACATACAACAATTTATTTGGCCATTCCCCAGTTGAGGGGCATCTACTTTGTTTCCAGTTTTTTACTATGTAGTGACTATTTTACATTAATTAAAATTCTCTGTGATATATTGACAGTCAGGGGCAATGTCTTTATTTTGACCTTTTGGTGATTTCCCATTTGTCATGATCAACGGATTTCTTAAGCAGATTGGGTTGGAGCTGTTAACAGGCTTCACAGTGCCTTTTCTCCCACGTTAATGTTGGCTTTGAACTTCTCCAAAGCTAGCTGATGACCAAAGGGTACACAGACAGCTGATTTTAAAATGAATATCAGTAAGCAGTGTCTTCTCTTCCTTTTAGGATAGAGTGGGTTTAATTTTTCCTGATGTCTTTCAGTGCTTGAGACAGAAGATATTCCCACCTTCATCCTGGGAATAGCAATGCTTCTAGTGCGGTGACCGTTGGCAAATCGCCAATTATATTACAACTTTTAGACAAGATACTTCGAATTCCCTACACTAATTAATCAGTTCTGGACTTCCCTCCACATTTCCTATACATTCCAAAAATACTAAGTCTAGAGTAGCTTGAAGGAAAACTCCATCCCATTATTTCCAGGGATCCTTGAGACAACCATTCCCTACACCTAACCAACCAAAGATGAAGGAAATTCCAAAGATATGAAGTAAAACAGACCTATTACTAAAGCCCAACTCTTAAAGTAGCCCAGGTCTTCCAACATAGTATTTCTCTGACTTGCTTTACATGGATCTTTTGACCTTTGAAACCAAGGGAGCCTGAAAATCAAGTCTTTTGCCAGTGGGTGAAGTAAATCCATTTTTCTTTTGAGTGATAGCAGGTGGTAGCAGCTATGAATTTATTCTGACATAAACATGGGTAGTTCGAGGTTCAGAAAGTCTTTCATGTTCTGGAGCTTGACCTGAAGTTATGTCATGCCACTAAGTTGTTCAGGGAAGCTACATTATCCATCCTCTCCTCAAGCAGTTCACTTTCCTCACACCTTTCTGGATGCCCCAAATCTCCAGTTTCTTTTCTCTTGTGCCTGACACATCATAGGGTACTTAGCCAGATGGAACAAATAGTAAATTACATCTCATTGGACTATATAGATGAAAGTTTAAAACACACACAAAGAAGTGTAATTTTTTTCTATACAATTTCATTTCAAACACACATGCTGGGCTTATAAACAATGCAAACCAAGGGGGGAGAATGTGACTTGAGTCCTTTCTAGAGAACAGAGCTGCAGACCATATGCAGCTATTAGACTCCTGCCAAGGTCTGCTTCATGGTGAAATCACTTACAGCTGTGCCCCAGAACTGCCTGGCTCCCCTCAGCTGGGCTCCAATGATACAGCTCCATTTTTGAGTTAAAGGGGGGCTGGGGGGAACCCAAAAGACTGCATGTTAAAAAATTCCAAACAGGGCAAAGCAAAATGTGTTCCAGCTTGCTCTGTCTTTTGAGGGAACGCTGTTGTATGGATCTCATGGTCAGTTTTATAGGAAATTTCAAAATAGGGAGTTTCAGGCTGTTCTCCAGTTTTGGAGCAAAGTGTAAATGATGAGCTGCTGAATGTTTCGTAATTCCCTTAGAAGTGAATGCATTTTTAAAACTTTGTGAAGTTAAATAGATGGTATTGAGCATTGTATGACAGCCCGAGGGTATTGTGGGTGAGGATGCTTGGGGAGATCTGGGGATGACAGAAGGAGATGCTGCTATGTTCCATTCTATGTGTGGGATTCAACCCAGGTGAGAGGGTCATTCGAGAAGAATAGGAGGCCATTTGGTCTCTAACAAGAAACAGCTGGGGGAAATGGAGAGTGGGCTGGCCTGGGAAGAAGGAAGAAGACTGGTTCGAGTCCTGCGGCTCACCCATGATGATGGACAAGTCACTTCACCTCTTAGAGCCTCAAGCAATCTCCTCCTCCCCAGAGAAGGTCCCACTCCAGGAGTTCTCCACACTAAGCACATCACAGATCCAAATCCACTAGTTTTGTTCTCCTTTGCCCTCCTCCCAAAAAAACCTTAGAAATCAAAATAAAACCTGATGTATTAATGGACACATACTTGAGGATCAGTTTAGAATTCACAACATTTTCAGGGGAAGCTCAGTGGAGCAGTGGATAAAGCACCAGCCCTGGATTCAGGAGGACCTGAGTTCAAATCTGGCCCCAGACACTTGACACTCACTAGCTGTGTGACCCTGGGCAAGTCACTTAACCCTCATTGCCTCCCCCCCCCCCAAAGAATTCACAACATTTTCAAGAATACTTTTTTTGTGTGTGAGGCAATTGGGGTTAAGTGACTTGCCCAGGGTCACACAGGTAGTGAGTGTTAAGTGTCTGAGGTCAGATTTGAACTCAGGTCCTCCTGACTCCAGGGCCGGTGCTCTGTCCACTTCGCCACCTAGCTGCCCCAAGAATGCCTTTTAAGAGAATCTGAAGGAACATTAAACATTTTCCATTATTCTCTATTTACCAGGTGATATTTCCCTTGAAATCAATACAAGAGAACAAGTGAATTTAATTCAAGAATTCAACAAATAATTAGTATGTGTGTTGAACACAATTCTACTTACCAAAACAATAACATTTAGATGAGGGCTGGTTCTTGCCCTCATGAGGCTCACAGTCTAGTATAGATTCAAGTGGTCTTTGATGAGTTTACAATCTAATGGAGAGACAGGGGACTGAGCAGGAAGACAACTCTCCAACAACATATAACATCAACTTATATAAACGAGGGGTATGAAATTATTGTCTAATAGAGTGGGTATGACACATAAGCAAATACTGTAATACCAAATACATGAAGTGAGGTTTTGGGAAAGAAGAGGTGGCTAAAAGGTAAAAAAAATATAGTGGTAGGAAAGAAAAAAGACATCATATCTTTTCCTAGTCTCACAAATGCATAGAGAGAAGAATTAGTTTAAATGAGAGTCTTTATTTAGCAACAATTGAATGAATTAATAAAAGAGCCTTTTTAAAGGTTTACCATATGCCTAGCACTGTGTTAAGTACTAAAGAAACAAATTTTAAAAGTGAGTCTTTGACCTTAAAAAACATTATTTTTAAAAATAAATTTTATTGATATCTTTTGCTTTTCTATCACCTACATTTCCAATATATTCCTCCCCCCTCCTAGAGAACAATACCTTATAACAAAATTTTTAAAAGAAAAACCGTTCAGAAAAACTAATCATTAACATGGTGAAAAAAATCTAACACATGTCATGTTCCATACCCATAGTCCCTCATTCTTACAAAGAAAAGAGAGAAGTGCTTTCTTTTAGCTCTTCTTTAAAGCTAACCCTAGTCATGATAATTTCACAGTATTCAGTTTCTATTTTGTTGTTGTTCTTTTCCATTTACATTGTTGTAGTCATTACTCATTTCGATTTCCTGGTTCTACTTGCTTCACTTTTCATCAATTCATGTAAATCTTCCTACGCTTCTCTATATTTGTCATATTCATTTTTTTCTTTGAATGCAGTAATAATCCATTACATTCATGTATCACAATTTGTTTAGCCATTCTCCAGTCAGTGGGCATCTACTTTGTTTCCAATTCTTTGTTACTACAATAAGCACTGCTTTAAATACTTTTCTATATTTCTGATAGATGTGATGGACTAAGTATAGATAAGGAGACATATTTTTGGTCATGGTAAATCTAGGAATTTATTTTGCTTGATTACATATATTTGTTACAAGTATTCTTTTTTCTTTTTCTTTCTAGTGGAGGAGGAGAACTAGGTGGAGAAGAAAAATGTTTGAAAATTTTTAAAAAGGAAATTTAATTTTAAAAAAGAAAATAACATGAACTCATGCACTTTTTCTTAAAAGCAAGCCATATGAAATAAAGATTCAAGCTTTCACAAATAATACTCTTTTTGTGTTCTGCTCTGTGTTCGGAAATTATCTTCTTTTTGCCATTTTAGATCAGAATTTTTTAAATGGCCTTTAAAAAAATTTCAAAATAAACATTTTTGGAGTATATATTCCCTTGTCACAACATCATGGTTTTACCCCCACCAAGTACATTATAAACAGCTTTCAGCTGAGCAACTGAAGTCTTTGAATTTTTAAAAGTTCTTTCCTATATTATAAAATCTTCTAAGTTATAGCTATAGGTTCCAATGGTTAAGAAAAACCTGATCTGCAGAGTTGTCTGTCAATCAGTCTGTACAGAATTCAATACCAGAAAGGTCACAACAGGAAAGTTGTTGTTTAGTCATGTCTGACTCTCCTTGATCCCCTTTGGGGTTTTCTTGGCAAAGATACTGGAGCAGTTTGCCATTTCCTTCTCCAGCTCATTTTACAGATAAGGAAACTGAGACAACCAAGGTTAAGGGACTTGCCCAGGGTCTCACAAGTAGTAAGTGTCTGAGGTCAGATTTGAACTCAGGAAGATGAGTCTTCCTGACTCCAGGCGGGGCACTCTATGCACTATGGTGCCACCCAGCTGCCCTAATAGGGAAATACGGAGAGACAAGTAGATTCCGGTCCTCGGGAAGAGAGAACCCTAAGAATATGTGACAGTAGCACGTACGAGCAAGTACAAACCAATACAGTCATCAAGGATTGCAGACATGAAGTGCTGAGAATGGGAGCAGGAGACAGGGGGTAACTAGAGATGGGTGAGCTTCAGGGAAAACTCCGTAGTCGCTGACATTTACACAGCGCTCAGGTTCCTAAGGCTCTTTATTGCATTTGAGCCTCGCAGTCATCCTATGAGACAAAGTTCTGTAAATACAACTGTCCTCATCCCTGCTACTGGAGCGGAAACATCTAGTAACTGTCAGAGGCAGAGTCAAACCTGGGTCTTCAAATCACTTCACAGGATCCTAGAGGGAGAAATGGAAAGATAGACCTCAAAAGTCATTGAATCTAACCCCCACATTTTACAGATGAGGAAACTGAGGTCCCCAAAGTTTAAGCTAATAAATGTCTTAGGCCAGGTTCAAACTCAGGTTTTCCTGATTCTAAGTGTATTGCCCTCTCCACAACACCAAGCTGGTTCCTACAACTCAGCACTTATTAATCACCTACTCTTTGCTAGGCATTGTGCCTAGCACTGAGGACACATACAAAAACAAATGACCAGCATTAAGCCTTCAAAAAACTTAACGATTCTGCAAAGTCTTTAGAGGATACTAGTGGTAGTGTGGATAGACCACTGGGTCTGGAGTCAGGCAGACTGTATTAAAATTTTACCTCAGACACTGATTAGCTGTGTAACCCTGGGTGAGTCACTTAACCTTGTTTGCCTCACTTTCCTTAACTGTAGAGTGAGGATAATAATAGCACCTATTTTGCAGGGTTGTTGTGAGAATCAGGTGAAATAATATTTGTAAAAAGCACTTATTATAAAAAACACTTATTATATAGTACTTGGCATATAGTAGGTGCTAAATAAATGCTTATTCCCTTCCCTCTTCCAACATTTACTACATAGTTGTTATTGGGGTGTGTTTTTTTTTTCAGTCTAGACATGGATTTCTATAGTGTAGGAAATTCCCTTCACCAGTAATTATCTGCAGCTTATAAATGATCATCTTAGCTAGTTGCTTGGGACACTAAGACTCAGTGACTTTCTCACAGTAACATATCCAGGTCTTCCTTATGCCAAGGTCAGCCATCTTACAACCATCAGGCATAGGAGCTGAACCCGTGGTTTCATTGTATACCAAACAACAGAATGAGGACACTTGCTCTGCCAGTTTGAGTTGGCGCTGACTCTGTAGCTTATAGATTTAGAAATTTGCAGTGACCTTCCCTGGGCCATACCATGTTAGAGGCAGAACTTGAATCTGAGTCTTCCAGGCTCTGAGGCCAGCTCTCGCCTTCTATTATGTCATGCTGGCTCTCTCTCGTACAACCATTAAAACAAAGATACAAGATCATTTGAAGAGGGAGAAGGCACTAGGGAGATCAGGAGAGGGATCCCCCAGGAAATGCACCTGAGCTATCCCTAGGATGAGGCCGGGGCACTGTCCATTACACAGGTAAGGAGACAAAGCTATGTCTTCCCTCCCATTCTCTCAGTTGAGCAGCCAGCACCTGGGCGTTGAGATCAAAGCTCAGCTTAAGGTGACCTGTGTGCCAAGGCCAGGATTCTTCCAACTCCAAAGACTGCTATGCCTCACAGAAGATCAAGTGCTCTAGTCTGCTGGTTTGTCTGCCCATGAGCAAGTCAGCACACATTTCCCTCCCTTTAAAAATTTTATTTTTCTAATTTATTTATTTACTTTTTAGTCAGCACGCATTTGAAAGGTTTTATTGAATATTTCTTAGGGGTTGCTTTACTAAAAGAAGATAACTTGAAAGTTTTTGTGTCCTTCTTTGAAAAGTCATCAGATTTGGGAAGTTGCAAGCCTGTGCATTGTGAGAACAACTTTCTTTTAACCTCCCATCCAAAATGAAGGCCTGTCAGTTTTATAGGTCTTATGTCCCACAACCCATTTCCAAGCTCCGTTAAGCGCCAATCCAGTGTGGTTTTCTTCTCTCCTGAGGGTTCAGAATTTCATTATCTTTTGATACTTGCACCTGCAAGATGGATTAGAACTAAGAGAAAACAGTCCTCCTACTTCCATTGTTTCAATGTCAATATTCTTGGCAAAGGAAAGAATAAGATTGTCTAAGAATCTGCTCCATTCCTTTTCCATGATGGAAATTTCAAGGTCAGGTCAGAGGCAGCACAAACTAGAACTAGAAGCCAGCAGCCCTTCAGAGATGGCATGCCAAGCCTTCACACAATCATGCCCTCCAAGAGAGGGAAACTTAGTTGTTGGGGGGGTTTTTCTTCCTAATTTTGGGATCATAGATTTATAGCTGGAATGGATCTCGGAGGCCAATTAGGGCAATGGATAGAGCACAGAACTTGTAGTTAGGAAGATGAATTTGAATTCTCTCTCACTAGCTGTGTGACTCGGGGGCAAGTCAGTTAACCTCTCTGTGCTTGTTTCCCCATATACAAAATGGGGGTAAAAATAGTATCTACCCTAAAGGATTATTGCGAGGTAGCCTCTGTATAAAGTAAAAGAGAGAGATAAACCTCTCTGTTTCCATATCAGCAAAATGGATATGCTAACAATAAATACCACATAAGGTTTTTGTGAAACTCAGCTTCCGCATTGATAAAATGGGGATAATCATAGCATCTACTTCCCAAAGTTGTTGTGAGGATCCAATGAGTTAACATGTGAAATGCTTTGCAAACCTAAAAATGCTACAGACTGGGCAGCTAGGTGGTACAGTGGATAGAGCACTGACCCTGGATTCAGGAGGACCTGAGTTCAAATCTGGCCTCAGACACTTGACACTTACTAGCTGTGTGACCCTGGGCAAGTCACTTAACCCCAATTGCCTCACCCCCCAAAATGCTACAGAAATGTTAGCTGTTTATTTTACTCATGAGGAAACTGAGACTACTTAACTGAAGGTTAGTGGCAAAGGTAAAATCTGAGCCAACTCTAGGCTCTCTGGTTGCAGACACAGCATAAGTCCTTCTTCATCAAGACTCTGTCTTTAAAAAAAGAGTAACAAGTATGTTACTAAGGAAAGAACAGGAGGACAAACTTGCTTAATAAAAGTCTTGACAATCTGAAGACCATTTAGAAAAGTTCACTGAGATCTTAGATATCCTAGTTTTAAAACCCCAGCAACTGACAGATGCTTTGACTGAAGACTTGTCACTAAGATGTATTTCAATAAAGAATAGCTTCATTCTTTCTGACAATTGATAACATAGTAATTTTGTTCTTGTTAAACATGTTAAAATTTTAAAAAGTTTTTGGGTTTTTTCTTATGATTTGTTTGCTATCTATATTTGATCAACTTATAAATTTTCATAAAATAGGGGCACTACTATTCTGTAAAAAAATTAATCTTTCATGGTTTTGACGCTATTTTTTGTTTGTTTTGTTTTTTTTGAGGCAATTGGGGTTAAGTGAATTGCCCAGGGTCATAGAGCTAGTAAGTGTTAAGTGTCTGAGGCTGGATTTGAACTCAGGTACTCCTGATTCCAGGGCTGGTGCTCTATCCACCGTGCCACCTAGCTGCCCCATTGATGCTATTTTTTTATCTGATAGGTCCCTGCCCTTGAAACACTTACAGCCTAATAAGAAAAGCCAGAAAAATAGCAGTAGAAAGCCTGAGAGATACATGTAAGGAGAACATATAAAAAAGTACCAACCTATAAAATACCTGGGAATGGATCTTCCAAGATTCATTATTAATTATGTGTATCTAACTATAAAATACTCTTTGCAAAAATAAAGACAAACCTAAATAGAGGGTTGATCTAGTAAAAAATGAATATACTACCTAAATTAATTAATTTATTTAGTATTCCCCCCAAATTCCCAAAAGAACATTTTATAGGGCTATAGAAAAAAATAAAATCCATATGGAGGAACAAATAGCCAATGAATCTCAAGAGTAATAATGAAGAAAAATTAGGGAGGAAGGGAATCTATCAGTACTAGATCTCAAATTGTACTACAAAGCAATAATCATTAAAATGATTTGATACTGGATAAAAAGGAGCAAGGTCAGGGCAGCTAGGTGGCGCAGTGGATAGAGCAGCAGCCCTGGAGTCAGGGGGACCTGAGTTCAGGTCCAGCCTTAGACACTTAACACCTACTAGCTGTGTGACCCTGGGCAAGTCGCTTAACCCCAATTGCCTCACCCCCCCCAAAAAAAAGCAAGGTCAATCAATACATGATATATGTATGCAAACAAATGCATTAGTATAATGTTTGATTGAGCTGAAGACCCTAGTTACTGGAGCAGGACTCACTATTTGACAAAAACGGCTGGGAAAACTAGACAGCAGTCTGGCAGAAATTAGATTTAGATCAACACCTCACACTATACACCAAGATAAGATCCAAAGGGATATATAATCTAGATATAGAAGGTCACACTATAAATGAATTAGAGGAGGAAATTTCCTTTTGGATCTCTGGATAAGGGAAGAGGTCATTGTTAACAAATGCTAGAGAGGATCACACAAGATAAATTGAACATTTTTGATAGTGCATAGTGACCTTTATCACTATAAGACCCCCAAATAAATCAAAGAAAGAGGAAAAAGGATCTATATGAACAAAAATATTTATAGAAGCTCTTTTTGTGGTAGTAAAAAAAAAAAAGGAAATTAAGGAGTTAGCTTCCTGCTAGGGAAAGGCCAAATAAAATGTGGTGTATGAATGGAATAGAATATTATTATGACATAAGAAACAAAATAGACAATATCAGAGTCAACTTAGAGCAAAGTGAGTAGAACTAAGAGAACAATTTGTGCAATGGTAATAACACTATAGAAAAAAACAACTTTGGAAGACTTTATAAGTTTAATCAATACAATGATAAGCCAGGAGTCAAAAAAGAATGCAGATGGAACATGTCACTGCTCTGCTCACTTCCTGACAAAAAGAAGATGAACTAAAAAGATATGGTTAATGTGCAAATTTATTTTGCTAGATTATTTATATATATAGATATATAGATATATTTTAAGGAATTTCTTTTTCACTTTTAAAATCTTTTAAAAATCATTTTTAGAATCTTCAGTGGGGATAGAGTTGTGGTTGTGGTTGTTGTAATTGTCATTGTTGCGGTTCATCCTTTCTAAGAGGAGCAATGTGGGGAGGGAGTTGCATGAGGAACAGATTAATTTAAAAACAAACAAACATACTAGTTACTTGAAAAACAAAAATAATAAACTACTATTTAAAAAATAGGGGTGGTTAGGTTGGCGGGGGTGACTAGGTTGGTGCAGTGGAAAAAGCACCGGCCCTGGATTCAGGAGTTCCTGAGTTCAAATCCAGCCTCAGACACTTGACACTTACTGGCTGTGTGACCTTGGGCAAGTCACTTAACCCCCATTGCCCCGCAATAAATAAATAAATAAATAAATAAATAAATAAATAAATAAATAAATAAAAAAAGAAGTTGAAGGATATTTGGGGGCAGCTAGGTGGCGCAGTGGATAGAGCACCGGCCCTGGAGTCAGGAGTACCTGGGTTCAAATCCGGCCTCAGACACTTAACACTTACTAGCTGTGTGACCCTGGGCAAGTCACTTAACCCCAATTGCCTCACTAAAAAAAAACAAAAACCAAAACCAAAACTAATACATCTATATGGAATTAAACGCCCAAGTGTTGCAAAGGAGAGTAGAGTGATTAGGGATGGGTAGAATTGGGGTCTATATTGATCATTGTGTTTCATCCCAGGCATATTTTAATAGGAAAATTGGCAAACTAGAAACCAGGTCATACCAGGAATAAAAATAACAATAATGACAGTTTTAATGATCAATAATAATAATGATGACATTTATATTGCTCCTTAAAGTTTATAAAGCACTTTACTTATATCACTCAATCAATAAGTATTTATTAATTGCCTACTGTGTTCTAGGCACTGTGCAAAAAGATGCAAAAGACTGTCCTTGCTCAGAGCAGTTATGTGACTTACCTGTGGTCACACAGCTAATAAGCATTAAAGTCAGCATTTGAACAAAGGATTTTCTGACTCCAAACCCAGCAATTCTTCTACTATGCCATACAACCTCCTTTCATTGGCAAGACTACAGAATGGTTAAAGGAACTCCAAGTTTTTAGAGTAAGGAAACAAGGCAGCCATCTTGAAATCCTGATGAGTGGTCACATTCTGCACTGCTTCAGAGGGTGAATTCAAGCCAATGGCTGGATATTACCTGGAAGCTGATTCCTGCTCAAGATAAAACAGAAATGCCATTTATGTGCTTCTCTCAATTTGGCTAGGGCAGTGAGTGACATTTGACTTGGAAATGTACAAAATAGGAAGGAACTGTTATATGAGGGAGCCTAGTAGTGCCTCTATTGGATTCCTTGGAGAAAAACAGAAAAAAAGAATGGAAATTTACACTTTCTGCATTATGTAATTACACTTGGAGATAGTGGAAAAGCATCTATCAAATGCCAAGTAATTTTGTTTTCAATTTTTACCTTATTAATATTAACTGATTATTAGGTCTTCTAGCCCTCTGGGATTGTAAAAGACTACAGAGGGCTAGCAGATCTAATAATCAGCTATTAGTAAATAAAATATTTTAGATAAATAGACAAAAGATGTTGAATGGTATGAAGTCTTATCATGTCACATGACAATGGATTAAAATAAAATAAGAAGGAATTTTCTAGTGCCTGGAACTTTCCAGAAATGGAACAGATTTTCAAGGTCCCCAACTACCAGAGTACCACTAGCCCCGACATAGATGTGCCCAACAGAATAAAGAAGGAACAAAAGATGATATGAAAATTGTAGCTGCCTCTGGTTTTCCATGAGGCTAGCATCCAGTCCTCTAAAATTCTTTACACTCCAGGCAGCTTATAGCACAGGTCTTTGCACTAAACTTTTACAAGAAGGAGGAGGGGAGAAGAAGAGGAGTGGAAAAGAGGAGAATGAAGAAGAGAAGGAGAAGGAGGAAGAGTGGGGAAAGGATGATGAGGAGGGGAAAGAGATGGATGAGGAGAAAAAGAAAGAGGAAAAGAAGGAGAAGGAGGAGAAGAGAAGGAGGAAGTGAAAGAGGAGAAAGAGAAGGGGGAGTAGAAGGAGGAAAAGGAGGAGGAAGAGAAGGGGAGGAGGATGAGGAAGAGGAAGAAGAGAAAGGAGAGGAGGAAGAGGAAGAGGGGAGGAGGAGAAAGAGGAAGAGGAAGAGAAAGAAGAGGAGGAAGAGGAAGGGGGAGGAGGAGAAAGAGGAAGAGAAAGGAGAGGAGGAAGAGGAAGAGGAAGAGGGGAGGAGGAGGGGGAAGACAAAGGAAAAGAAGTTTTTTCTTATTTTAAATGAGTTTAGAAATGTAAGCTTATGCTTATTCAGGGTTATAATCAGTTAATTCATTTTCCTCATCTGTTCAATGAAGGGGTTGGACCAAATGTCCTCTCATGTCCCTTCTAGTTTAATATTCTGTGATTTGAAAAAATCATAACTTGCCTATTATCTCTAAGCTTTGACTTTATTTGCCATTTTTACATTTATAGCAATGGCAGCATCTTATCACTTATATTGATATGCCTATAATGGTTTCTATCTGAACAAAGATTCCAGTCAAACAGTGTTAATCATAATTCTTTATGTCTAATTTGGCCTATATTGTGGATAAGGCTGGTCATGTGTGACTGGATGACAGATTTCTTTTTTTTTCTCTTAGTGATCCTGGTTTCAATATT
Organism: Dromiciops gliroides; assembly: GCF_019393635.1. Lineage (NCBI taxonomy): Eukaryota > Metazoa > Chordata > Mammalia > Microbiotheria > Microbiotheriidae > Dromiciops > Dromiciops gliroides. Next base: position 123,265,841 of record NC_057866.1, on the reverse strand, counting down.
TAGCATGCCCGTGTGTGTGCACACACACATACACACACACCTCCGGCCTGTTGAACAATCTGTCACTGTTCAACACTGTCAACAATTGGACAAAAGAAACTAATCAGAATGAACTAATGAGGTGAGTGGGCTGCCTGATGTTTTCCAGAATCTCACCTCCTTCCTGCAGCTGGGTCTCCAGAGTTCCCTTCCCCAGCAGCAGCTATGAGTCTTCAGGCTAGTGCTTGGAAGAGCATGTGTTTGGAGGCCTCACCAGCTGCCTGTGGGCCCTCTTTTTTACTTAAAACAAAACCATATGGTGACCCAGGGTACAGCTATCCTACGAGTCAACCAAACTGGGACCTATCTAGGCATGCAGGCAGAGAGGTTCTCAAGAAAATAGTGATATCTAGAGTGACAATGTAACTTAGCAGGATGCTGAGGGAGGAAGCGGGAAGAGGAGGTAGCGGGGGAGGGGTAGAAAGAGAGAGAGAGAAAGACAGACAGACAGACAGAGGAAGGGAGGGATGAGAGGAAAGGAGAGGAGAGAGACAGAAAGAGACAGAGGGAGGGAGGGATGAGAGGAACAGAGAGGAGAGGAGGGAGAAAGAGGAGAGAGAGAGGGAGGGAAAGAGAGACAGAGAGAGAGAGAGAGACAGAGAGAGAGAGAGAGAGACAGAGAGAGAGACAGAGAGACAGAGAGACAGAGAGACAGAGAGAGAGAAAGAGAATAGGGGCAAGAGGTTAAGTTTTTCATCCTAGGTTGTACATATTGGGGAAACAGTAACGGGAAGAGAAACAAACCCGCAATGATAAAGATTCCCATTAGGTGAATATGGGGTCAGAAGCCCTGTTGGGGCTCCCTTCACCCACAGTCTTGTCAATCAGCTCCGGAGTCTGTTCTCACTCTCAAGCACCCAAGTGCACAGAAATATTCCTGAATCTGAAAAACGTGGTCCAGGCAATGGGGACAGATGCCTTAAATGAAAGGGTGTGGTGGGAGGACGGAGGGTGTTATGGGAAAGAACCATCCTAGCAGAGGTGAATTGATCATGATGGAAAGCAGGACCCAGCCAGGGCAGAGGGGAAGATGATTAATGCCACAGAAGGTCACAAAGGGAAATGCTGCGGGCTACATTTTGGTGAATAAGGAAAAGAAAGATATAAAGCAGCTCAGAACCTAACTCAGAGGGTCCCTCAGGAATGGCAGGTCAAGCACTGGGAGCCAGATTATAATCAGTTTGGAGCAGTCACTCAGAAAATCTGGCAATGGTTGGGGCATTCAGAAGAATATGAAAGGTCATGTGAAGTAGAGAGGAGAAATCAATCAGTCTACAAACAGCGGACACTTACCTTACTGGACTAGCCATTGTGCTAGGCACCGTGATAGAGAGATGTTAAGTGTGGCCCTTCCCTCAAGCATCTTAGGAGCCAATTGGGAAGTCGGTACACCCAAAAAGATAACTTGGATACAAGGCATTATAGCCATGCCAAGTGAATGGCACAACCCAGAAGTGCTACAAAAGTACTGAAGGGGAAGAGATAGATGACTGTCAGTGGAGGTGGTCAGGGGAAAACAGAATCAGAGATGCACCTTGAAGGAAGCATAGCAAGAAGGGTGGAGGCCATTCTCAACTGAGGTAAAGAGATGCCCAGAAGTATTGGACATGAGACACAGTATTATAGGATCATAGGTTTAGAACAGCAAGGGACCTTTAATGTTGTCTAGACCAGCAATCTCATGTTATATATGAGGAAACAGGCCCGATGAAGTTATGTGATTTGTCCACAGTCATAAAAGTAATAATATTCCAGGGATATTTATTATTGTTGTTGTTATTGATAATAATGATATTAGTGATAACTAACATTTATGTAGTACCTGTCAGACACTGTGCTAAATAATATACAAATATTATCTTGTTCGATCCTCACAATAACCCTGGGAGGTACAGCTATCATTATATCTATTTTACAGATGAGGAAACTGAGGCAGACAGGTTAAGAGCACAGAGAACGTGCGCGGGGTCATAAGTATCTGAAGTCAGATTTGAACTCATATCTTCCTGACTCCATCCAGGTCAGGTCTATCCACAGGGCTATCTGGCACATAAGGTTGAAAGATTGGAGGGCTTTGAACGTAAGGAATAGAAGTTTGAGCTCTCTCTTTTAGGTCACAGGAAGCCATTGAAGGTTTTTGAGGTAAAGAGTGCCAAAATATAATTAGTGTTTTAGGGAAGACTAGTCTGGCAGCACTACAAAGCAGTGGTGTCCAACTCAAATAGAAAAGGGGAGGTGGGGTTAGGCACTAAACTGAACATAAGAATTTCTGCAGGCCACATATTGACTTCAAAAACCACATATTGGGGGGTGGCTAGGTGGTGCAGTGGATAAAGCACCAGCCCTGGATTTAGGAGTACCTGAGTTCAAATCTGGCCTCAGACACTTGACACTTATTAGCTGTGTGACCCTGGGCAAGTCACTTAACCCCCATTGCCCTGCAAAAACAAAAACAAAAAACCATATATTGGCATTGCCTATGTCCTATAGTATTTTCATTTATTTTGTTATGTATTTCCCAATCATCCCAGGCTGTGTATTTGATGCCTTTAATGAAAGGATGGGTTGGAAGAGGTAGAGAATGAAGCAGGGAAGAACCTTTAAGGCCCTATGACAATTATGGAAAGATTAGTATGAACTGATGCAGAATAAGGTAAACAGAGCTAGGAAGAGAGTATACACAAGGATCACAACAATAAAAGTGGAAAGAACAATGATCACAACATAGATTAGATGGAATACTGTGAAATTATAAAGATGAAGCTTAGCCCCAAAGCAGAGAGATGAGAAAACACCTCCCTCTCCATTCCTAGCTCCTTTGCAGAAACGGCAGTCGATTGGTGTGCTCCTGTTCCAGCACATTTTACAAATGAGGAAACTGAGACTAAGAGAGCTAAGCCATTCGGCCAGGGTCATACAGCTATGAAATGCTCAAGGTCAAATTTGAATTCAGGTCTTCCTGACTCCAAACCCAATATTCTCTCCACCGTGCCACCTAGCTGCTCCAAAGGAAATGGTTTAGGGTTAGATAAAAAATTGCTAATATCGAGATTAGCAAAGCACTTTTTATATATGATCTCATTTGAGCCTTACAACAATCCCATGGAGTATATGCTATTATTATCCCCTTTTATAGGTAATGGCATTGAGATCAAGAGAATCCCCCAGAATCAGATAGCTACTCTGTCTGACTCTGAGGCCTGCCTTCTCCCACACTGCCTCTCCCACAAATTCTGCATCAAAGTGACCAGTTCAGTCAAATATTAGTATGTGTGTGCGTGTGTCTGTCTGTGAGAGTGTGTATGTGTGTGTGTGTGTTGGGGGGGGCGGTGATAGCAACTTACCTTGGTTTTAGAGTCAGAGGACCTGCCTCTGATGCTTATTACCTGTATGACCTTGAATAACTTGCTGGGGCCTCAGTTTTCTCATCTGTGTAATGACACCGGTTAGCCTACGTGACCTTTGGGGTCCCTTCCAGCTGTGTCTAAGGATAACCTAATCCAAAGGAACGATTCTCCAAAGAAAGCGGGAGAATGCCTGGCTTGCAAAGCTCCCTGGTTGCCATAGCCAGGCAGCTCACGGCTGAATCCTGAGGGGGAGAGGGAGAATTAAATGCTGTATTTCATTTTTCCTACAAGAGAGGCAGAGGCCAGGGAGGCCAGACAGGGAGGAGCTAAAGGAACCAGGGGAGCCAATACAGCTGGAGATGATTAAGAGCCAACCTCGAAGGCAGCAGGCAGACAGGTAATCGTTTTGGATTGGTGGGACTACAGAAAGCAACCTTTGCCCCTGAAGAGTTTTGGCTGGGGTGCTCTGTTTTGTTTTGACTTGGGTTAATGACAAGGCAAGGGAAGCCTCCCCCACCATGAACAATGAAAACTTACCTCTTCAGCTCTTTTTAGTAACTGGGACGTGCACTGTTTCTCTTACCTTTCAGACAAGCATGGAGTCGCACTCTCCAGAAGGCAAAAGATGTAATTTGGGGTTTCCTCCTAAGTCCTGTCCTTTCTTGGGAGGTGGAGGCTTAGGTTTCATGTCTGTGCAACCTGGCTGAACTGCTAGTCTATTCATGGGGTTTCAAGTTTCTCAAAGATGTGCTTCTGGTCCCCTTCCCTTGTAATGGGCTAGGTAGCTTAGCTTTGTCTTTGTCCCAGGTTAGACAGGCATGCTGGGATAGACAACTAAGACAGGCCATAATTTATTTGTTATTTAAATTTTTTTTTTGGCAGGGCAATGAGGGTCAAGTGACTTGCCCAGGGTCACACAGCTAGTAAGTGTCAAGTGTCTGGGGTCAGATTTGAACTCAGGTCCTCCTGAATCCAGGGCACATGCTCTATCCACTGTGCCACCTAGCTGCTCCCGGGTCATAATTTATAATTCAGGTCATCCTTTATATTCATCTCCATTGCTAGTATCAGAATAGACAACCAAGGGTGTTAATTTCACACTCTTCTAGAAATCCCTAAAGGTATCTTCTCCTACATATTCTTTTCTGCGTCCTAGATTCCTAGCATTATAAAGCTAAATTCTCTCCCTCCCCCACCATGGGAATTCACACAACAAGGAATTTAGATGTGTGCTTCTGCTTTGTATTGGAAAAACATGCTATGTGATTATTTACAATGGGATACATATGAAGAATTCCAGCAAAGTCTGCGATAATTCTCTTGACATACTACAGTGAGGAGGAATGCCAACAAAAATGGATTCCTGTTTCATTTTGCATATTTTCCCCTTACAGTTGTCCAAGAAAAAGATTTAACCTCAAATGCAGAGACATTTTCATTGAGGCAACTACTTGGTGTAATGTGACCCATGAGTGAAGCCTGCTTTTACAGAAACACATAAATACTGTTATCCATAAATGCACACATTATAGCTGTCTTTCAGGCCACCATTATTGTTAAAGGGCAGTTTAACAGCTAAATAATGTAATTGCCTTTAAACAGTTCAATTAAATTCTATTAATGCTTGCTTGGCATCTTCAGCATTAAAGGCAATGCACTAGTTGGGTTGCAAAGATAAAGAAATGAAGCTATTTGCCACCTTCAAGAATGTACCAGATAATGGGGGAGGGGCTGCATTTAGAGAGGATAGAATTAGCATGTACCCAAGTAAGCATGATAAACGACAAAAGTAAGCATGAGATAGGACAAATGAATTAGCCAAAGTGGTTTAGAAAAATCTGAGGCAGGAAAGATTGCTTTCAGCTAAGGAATCAAGGAAGGCTTCATGAAGTTAATGGCATTTGAGCTAGGTCTTGAAGAAAGTGAAAGATTTCAATAAGAAATGTAGAGGGAGCGGATTCTAGGCATGGAGGTGAGATGATGCAAAATGCATTCAGGCAACAACAGGTTATCCAGTTTGGCTGGAACATGTGTATGATTAGAATAGTATAAAATAATGTGGGAAAAGATTTGGAAGGAAAGATATAGAATTCTGTTTTGACAGCTCTGTTGATCAGTAACCTTTTCTGAGAGGGTTGCTACACAATCATGTCTGACTCTTTGTGACTCCATTTGGGTTTTCTTGGCAAAAGTATTGGAATGATTTGCCATTTTCTTCTCCAGCTCATTTTACAGATGAGGAAATTGAGGCCAACAGGGTTAAGTGACTTGCCTAGGGTCACACAGCTAGTAAGTGTCTGAGACCAGATTTGAACTCAGGAAGATGAGTCTTCCTGACTTCAGACCCAGTGCTCTCTCCCTTTTTGGGAGGGTAGAATTCACTAAAAGGAAAGGTTGATGTACTTTTAGAGAGTGTTCTGAGAATGGTCTCTGAACTGTTATCCTAGAAATTTGTGAGCTGAAGCCTTAGAAAGTCTTAGATGCAACCCACACACATTCTACCTCAGATGTGGCCATCTTTATGGTCACAGTCTTTGTCCATTATCTGGGGGGACATAGAGGGTATGGGGAAGCCTAGAGTTTTGCACAAGATGGGACCAAACATTGGCAAAGCCTTTTCTTGTTTTGATTTTGCATGCTGTTTTGGGGGGGCTAATTTAAATTTTTAAAAAATTAAAATTTTTAAAAATAATAAACATTTTTATTTAAAGGTCTGAGTTTCAAATTCCATCCCTCCTTCCCTCTCTCCCCTCCCTCCTCCCTTAGACAGCAAGCAATCAGATATAGGTTGTACATGTGCAATTATGTAAAACATATTAGTCATTTTGTACAAGAAAACTTGAATAAAAGGACAAATGAAAGAAAGTGAAAAATAGCATGCTTCAGTCCGTGTTCAATCAATATTAGTTGTTTCTCTGGGGGTGGATGGTATGCTTCACCATTAGTCCTTTGGGACTGTCTTGGATCATTGTATTGCTAAGAGTAGTTAAGTCATAGCTATTTTTTTTTTAAAAAAGGTGATCTTGTCTCATTAACTTCTTTCCAGTCAATGAAGAAGCCAGAAACTAGTCATATTTCAATATTTCAGTATTTGTTCACTTTTAGCACTTATACCCTATCAAGACCGGACAGAACAAAGGCACAGAACAAACAAGGAGGTGAGTTCCAGCTTTTTGGAAGCAGGAACACCTTGGAGAAAGTATGTGGTGACATTATCCTCAGGATGAAATTGTCAAGCTATACTTTTTATGGAATAATTCCTATTGCTTCTATGGCTTTCTGTAACATTGTCCAATTTGCAGCCAACATTGATTTTTCCACATACCTACCAGCAGTTACAGCGGAAGCTAACATAATTGCAAATTAACATATTTCACAAAGCCTATGGATTCTCATTTTCAGTTTTTAGAGCTATTGTGGAATAGGTGAAGGTCATGTGGTTCAGCCAGGAGAGAAGATGCTTAACGCAGCAGTACTTGATTGCCAGACTTTTCTGGAATACTTCCATGGTATATCAGTGTAAATAAATCATGTGGCACATTTTTCCAAATGTAGAACAGGAGCTGAGATCTTTATCCTTTGGTGCATGAATTTTCATTGGTGAGGTAGGTATAGGGGTGAGAAAAGAGGAGGAGTCAGATTTCTAATGCCAGGAATCCAGGCAGGGATGCAGAAAAGTGGGTAGAAGACATCTTTGGGGATCCCTGGAAGAGCATGGGATTGACACCCTTATCTTCTCTTAATCTCTGTGGAAGGAAGGGTCCTGGGGCAGGTTCTTGGAGCTTCCGGCATCATAATGATGCAAAGATTTTTTTTCTTTCATTGTAGCACTCTACTTCCAATTACCAAAATATCTGACCCTCTTGTTCTCCTATAGCAGATCTCCTTATAACTCCTCAGGGTCATTCATGCTATTGCCAGAAGAATTTTTCTTATTCTCTCACTTGGTCACTTTTTATTGGTGTCCTATTGTCTACTAAGTAAAGTTCAAGTACATTTGTTAGGAATCTCACTTTCCACGATCTGGTGCCACCCAATAGAATTCATTTTAATTCAACAAACACTTAGTAAGTGCAAATTGTGTGCAAGGCACACACAAAGCCCACTTTATTTCTTCTATGCACCCTATATACCCTCCAACCAAAATGAACTACTCTCTACCCACTGACCTTGCCTGCTCTCTTCCCCCTCTATGCCTCTGCTCAAAATGTTCCATATACTTCCTATCTTCCCTTCCTCTCATCATTTGTTGAATTTAATCTGTCTCCCTTTAAGGCACAACTCAAATGCCATGCTCTCCATGAAATCTTCTTTGATTCCCCCTGATCATTAATGACCTCCCCTAGACAGTTTTGTTTTTTGTTTTTGTTTTGTTTTTGTTTTGCGGGGCAATGGGGGTTAAGTGACTTGCCCAGGGTCACATAGCTAGTACGTGTCAAGTGTCTGAGGCCAGATTTGAATTTAGGTCCTCCTGAATCCAGGGCCAGTGCTTTATCCACTGCACCACCTAGCTGCCTTCCCCTAGACAGTTTTACAACTGTCTAATGCCCTGTGGTATTGGGTATTATAGCTATTCATTGTTTACATCTTGTCCTTCTAGATTGTAAATTTCAAGAAGTCAAAGGAATAATATCTGATAGTTACATTGTAGATTAAGGTCTGAAAAGGACTTTACATATATTACATGACAAAGACATTAAATGAGTTGCCCGTGGTCACACAGCCTACTAAGTATAAAAGGAGGAACTCACACCTGGCCAACTCCAGTTCATTTTCCATACTATCAGCACTACTTCTAGCTAAACCTTGTATCTACTCCCGGCAACTAGTGCATGCTTTGCACACAGTAGGCACTTAATAAATGCACAATAAAAGAATGAAAATATTCCAAAATACCAGGAAGCTACTAATTAATACACGATTCAAATGTTGATTTAATGTAAATACAGATAGAAATTCCTTCAGTCTTTCTTCTTCCAATACAATATTTCTTCCAGCCCCTGAAATTTACAAATACAAATTAGTTTTTCCATCCTAAAAAAAAATGTTCATTTTTCTTTTTGTAGTTTGCCCCAGACTCTCCTTCAACACTTCTCACAGAATTGTCTTAGAAACTGTATTTGTTCTTTGAGTACTTGACAGCTTATTCCTGATTTTCCATCTTGATGTGGATAATAAGAATAGTATTTATTAAACTTTGGAATATTATTTAACCAAGGAATTAAGTATAAGCTCCTTCCCTGAAGATTCACAAGAGTCCTATAGCTATTTATCTGCCTGGGATGGAAGAGAAACAATCCCGACTTGAGGGGTGGAGACATGACTAAGAAATTTCTCCAAGCTCTCCCAGAAGCATCATGGGATGGTGATGTCTTTAAGAAGTTTAACTCTGTCTTCAGAAGATAAGAATCACAACTGGCCATAGGCACTGGGCCCTAGAAAGAGCAATGATATCTAAGGGGCAGAAGACTTGAGGCCAGAGTCATGTGTCTCTGCTCGTGGGATATAGACATTTTTCTTGGTCATTCTCTCCATAGTTCTAGCCAAAGACAAGCCATTTGAAAGATCTCACCTTTAACCTCTGTAATATGCTCTTTCTCAGGATGGTGTTTGTTTGAATCAGGAACGGTTTGCCAACTTGGTAAGGATGGGGAGGCTGGATTCTACAGCCTTGACTGGGACTGTGTGAAACGCCTTCCCCAACTAAGGAGAAATAGCCAGTTTCCAGCTTCTTTAATTTGCGGGCATGAAGACACCCCCCGCCCAGTGGCAATGGACTCCCATAAGGGCTTCAACACCATCCAAAGATGAAAAATTTCCATCAGCTTTCATTCCTGTAGCAGCTCCTGCCCTTTCCAAGACTGGGGCTTCACAGCCAGTGGCGGGGGAGGGATGATTTTTCTGAATCTGAAGTATTTTTTAGCATTCTTTTTTTTTTTTAAAGTAGAAACTTACTCATTACATTCTTGAAATAATTCCACATTTATTTCCCTCTTGGCCTGAGCTCACATAGGTCCAACCTGGAGTATACAGCATTCTAGGACCCAGTTATTTCCACTAATTTGATTTCCTTTCAGTTTCTTTCATTCAAAAATCCTAGAGCATTTTACAGACATTATCTGCTCATTTGATTGGATGGTAGGATTTATTATTCCCTAGTTACAGATGAGAAAGCTGCATTCCAAAGAAGTCACAATTAATCATAGAATACCTAGGCATTGAATTAATAAACCAAAAGTAAACTAGAGCAACAAAAACTGATAGGAAAACTGAAAAGCAGCCTGGCAGAAATTAGATATAGACCAAAATCTCACCCCATATACCAATATAAATTCTAAATGGTTTAGACATGAAAGAGGACTTCATAATCAAATTAGAGGAGTGAGGAGGAACTACATTTCTGGAAAGTTCATAATCAAACAAGGGATGGAGAGGATCACAGAAGATAAATGGGCAATTTTTATTACATAAGATTTAAAAGTTTTTGTACAAACAAAACAAATGAAGTTAAATTTAAGAGGTAATGGGGGAATTTTTGCAGTAAGCTTCTCTAATAAAGGTCTCATTTCTTTCTTTTTTTCCAATGGAATAAGATAATGGTTTATTTAGGAGATGGGGAAGGGAAACCAAGAGAGAAATCCTTGGACTTCTTCTCATGGGGAGAAGGTATAGCACAGAGTGTGGCTCTGAGATACCAATCTCCTAAAGGTCTCATTTCTAAGACATAAGGAACATTTTGAATTTAGAAGAATAAGAACCATTCTCCAGTGATTTGTGGTAAAAGGATTTGAACAGGCAGGCAGTTTTCAAAGGAAGAAATCCAAGCTCTCAACAACCATATGAAAAAAAAAATTCTCCAAATCATTAATAATGAGAGAGATGACAATTAAAGCAACACAGATATTTCACCTCAAACCCATTATAATGGCAAAGAAACAGAAAAATGACAAATATTGAAAAGTTTCCCAGAAAATAAGCACACCAATACATGGTTGGTAGAGCTGTGGATGGGTCTAGTAATTTTGGAAAGCAATTTATAACTAAACCCCCCAATTCACTGAATTGTATATCCTTTCCTACAGCAATACTACTAGCCCCATGCCTCCAAGTCCCCATGCTTTATAGGGAAGGCACTATTATCCCCATTTTACAGAGGAGAAAACAGACCCAGAGAATGAAAATAACTTAGCCAAAGCCAGCCACTAAATAAGAAAGCCAGGACAGGTTTTTCTGATATTGAAAACCAGGGCTCATTTCACTCTGCTATATTACCTCTTTTCTTAGCAAAGGAAAAATTACGCAGAAATTTAGCATGCTCATAGGCATACGTGCTAGTGATTTTAAGAAAGCTTTGGCAATAGTGTAAGTTTTGGATTCTGTGACCCTTTTCCCTCAGTGCTTATGGCCTTTCATGTGTATTGAATTGTACAGATTGAGCTTGTTTTACTTTGTAATGCTTGATGACACACATAGCTCAATCCTATAAAAGTTTGTGCTTTTATGGGAGGAAAGGAACATTCTATTCTAATAAATGTTACTGTCAATTAGGAGGTTGAATGTATTCTGCCAAGCCTTGGACTGGTGCAATGACATCTACAGGAATCATTGTCACTTGCTTTTGGCCATGTCTTTTCCAGTGATTTCCGTTTTTAGTGCAGATTAGCTCAGCTAGTGGCACAATATGGGCTTATGGAATTCTTTTGACCCTCCAAAATGGAGCTCCAGGGACCACGCCTGGGAAGAACTAAGCTACTCTGTTGGGCATTCTCTTGGACCATGCAGCTTCCTCTTTAACTGACCATTTTCTGCCCCACCCTGCCCCACTTTCCATCTTTTGCTCTGAGAACTGTAATCAAATCAGCACTACCTCAGGAAAGGGCGTGTCAGCCTCTGCCCCATAGTTCCACTCACCATCTTTGTGTCTTCCCAGATCATGACTGCCTTCTCTGCCTACCATGTCCCTATATATGGTGTCTCCCCCATTAGAATGTGAGCAAGGTCTATCTTGTTTTTGTATTTGTATTTTCTGTGCTTAGCCCAGTACTCGACACAATGTGAGTGGTTAACAAATGCTTTTCATTGAGTATCTGCTGGTTACATGGTACCAACCTGGGAAGAATACCCTATATATCTTGACTCTATGATACCTACCTCCTGGAGAGGGTCCAGATTAAAAAAAATTGCTCCCAGTGCCCAAGGCGATTTGAATGAGCTCACCCAGTTGCCTCAGTAATGTTTTTAGGGACTCAAAAGATAATTGGAATGTTTGGCAACTTTTGAACCAGGGGTGAGGAATGTTCTCCCTAAGTATCTGGCTGAGAAAGAACAAGGAGACATGTTCTCATCAAAACCAAACCTGGAGGGAGGCAGCTAGGGGGCACAGTGGATAAAGCACTGGCCTTGGATTCAGGAGGACCTGAATTCAAATCCAGCCTCAGATACTTGACACTTACTAGCTGTGTGACCCTGGGCAAGTCACTTAACCCTCATTGCCCTGCCCCCCCCCAAAAAAAAACAAAAAAAAAACCCAACCTGGAATTGGTGACTGGATCTTTTTTTAGAGACAGAATGGCAGAGCTCCTATTTTCTAAGGAAGCTTTTATGAGGCTAGAGATTGGAAAGTACAGTGGAAAGGGGGAAATGATGGTTTGATGGGACTCTTGGTAAGAGTCAACTCTATCATTATTTTTTTGTCTTGGCAAACTTAAAAAAAAAATCCCAGAGGTCATTACCTCATTCTAAGCTAATGTAGACAGGAGATGACAGGGATAGACTGAGAATTCCACTGGTCCATATCAAGAAAGATGTACTGATATAAACAAAAGAGGTCTTTTTAAAGGTTACTGTTGTCGGTAAGTGTGCCTGAATCTGGTTTAAGTATATAAGCTACTGTCACATATTGGTTTTTACAGATGTTCAATACTCTTCTTGTTCCCAAGGCTACTGCTGGGGCTTCCAACAATATATCACTCACTCAGGTCCCCAAATGATTTTAGACATTCCTAATGGGGGGACAGCAAATGCCTTCATTTAAAAAATGGCGTCCATATGAGTAGTGAAGTGAAGTTCACCTTCAGGCATGGTCAATGTGCTCCAAACTTTGTTTTCATCTAGAACATATCAGAGTCTGCTATTAGAGCAGAAATATAATTGGTTGATGGGAGTGACCTTTGGTATTAGAAACCTAATCACAGTTTTTTCTATGTGGCTTCTTTTTTTTTTTTTTTTTTCTGGAGAACACAGGAACCCAGGCTAGGTTCTCTCAGACTCAGCTGGAGAAAGAAAAGAACCTATGCAGTCTCTCCAACCTGCCAAATAGTCGTATAAATACTCATCTTTTTGTTTATGTCAGTAAGCACATGGGAGATAAAAAATATCTGTAATTATCTTCTAGGGAAAAACAGCTAGGCTAGTGCCAGCACCTTAAAGAGGTCATAAATCATGACGTCTTTGAAAAATAATTGGATGCTGAATTGCACTTAAGCTTTTCTCAGCCTAGCTTTGGAATTTGGACAGAATTTCTTAGTACTATAGCTTAGTAAGTTAGTTTGTTTGGGGACTGCAAAAGCAACATCTGGGCTTTGAGGAAAATAGAAATGAACCCTGAGAAACTCTTGCCAACTGTTCTTAACTTGTGTGGTGTCTTATGACCCACTTTCTAGTACAGATGTAAAAATTTCTAAGTTGAAAAACAAATAGAGACTACTTTTATTTTAAAAAATTGATTTTTTTTTTTGGCAGGGCAGTGGGGGTTAAGTTACTTGCCCAGGGTCACGGAGCTAGTATCAAATGTCTGAGGACACATTTGAACTCAGTTCCTCCTGAATCCGGGGCCGGTGCTTCATCCACTGCTCCACCTAGCTGCCCCAAATTGAATTTTTTTAATGTTCAGAATAGGAGAACATAAGTGGGATTTACCTAAATCAAATCTATGAGGTTTGACCACTTTACACTAGTGAGTGTTTATTCATTCAACTAGTATTGAACAAATATTTATTAAATACCTACTCATTGTTGGGTGTACTAAATGTTTTTTGGGCAGGGGCACGGATAGAAGGAAATATAAATAATGGTCAAATATAAATAGAACTACATATAGAATATATAGAAGAAACACACACACACACACACACATATATATTATATACATATATATGAGAGAGATAAATAGAAATAGAAATAATGTTTTTAAAAAACAGGGCCATAGGATTTCAGAGTTGAAAGATACCTCGGAGACCATCTATTCCAATCTGCTTATTTTAGAGATGAGGAAAAGGATACCCAGAAAGACTAAGTGATTGTCACTTACCAACTATTTTACTCCAAAATAATTTATTAAATTTCTGTTATGTGTAGTGTGCAGGGCTAGCCCCTGAAGATGCAAAGGAAAAACAAAGTCTCTAATATCAAGAAATTTATGTTCTTCTGAAAGAATACAATATATACATAGTTAAGCAAATACTGTTAATATGTATTGACTTGATAAATTAATATAAAAGAATTTGCTTAATTTATTAAGTAATTTCTTTAAAATAATTTCATGAGGGAGATAACATTAACTTGGAAAAGCTTAGACTCAAAATAGGATGACCACTCCAGGAGCTTATTTCACCACCTGATGGTGTTGCTAGCCATATTCTCAATTTTATTCAAGCAAAAGAGGGTGAGGTTCTGAGAGTTCCATGTTCATCGAAGAGGTTCTAGGTTCTCCAACCCTCTGAGTTGGAGAAAGGTGAAGTAATCAGAGAATGAATGGGGGGCAGCCAGATGGCGCAGTGGTAAAGCACCGGCCCCGGATTCAGGAGTACCTGAGTTCAAATCCGGCCTCAGACACTTGACACTTACTGGCTGTGTGACCCCGGGCAAGTCACTTAACCCTCATTGTCCCGAAAAAAACCCCAAAAAAACAACAACAACAAAAAAACCCCAAAAAACCAAAAAACCAAAATGGAGAATGAATGAACTTCCCCAACTCTACCTCTCTTCAGGTGTGCCCATGCATTCATCATTCTAAGGTAAGGAGTCAGTGAACTTGCTTTTTTTTTGGCGGGGCAATGAGGGTTAAATGACTTGTCTAGGGTCACACAGCTAGTGTCAAGTGCCTGAGGCTGCATTTGAACTCAGGTCCTCCTGAATCCAGGATCAGAGCTTTATCCACTGCGCCACCTAGCTGCCCCTAAACCTACTTTAAAAAAATATTTCGATAACTTGTATTTCAATATTATTGGTTTTCTCTGTCATTCTGTGTACTTTATTTTATGCATACCAAAACATTATTCTGAGAATGGGTCCATGGGCCTCCCCAGGGAACTGTGATATATAAAATGTTAAGGACCTCTGGTCCAGGGGGTATTGTTACTGTGAATTTTTTCAATCATAATCAGCTCCATTACATGATCTTGGCATAAAGAAAGCTACTCCCCACAGGAGTGAACATACTTAACTGTATACAGTGCCTTACTTTTAGAATAGAAACACTGGGGGCAGCTAGGTGGTGCAGTGGATAACTGAGTTCAAATCCGGCCTCTGACACTTGACACTTACTAGCTGTGTGACCCTGGGCAAGTCACTTAACCCTCATTGACTCAAAAAAAAATAGAATAGAAACACTAAAATCAAAAAGTAATATATAATAAAACTTCCGATATACATCTATATGTTTATAACTTCTCCTAGACCTAGGCAGCTCTCAGGAAGTATATAGGCTGCTCTAAACCCAGGAGTCCTAGCAAAAAAAAAAAAAAAAAGCTGGATTTAGTCCCTAACCGCTACTCCCCTTTGAATGGACAAAAGAAAAAAGGAAGAACAGCAAAATCCCACCAGTTCCATCCACATTCAATTTGAGCTTCCAAAAGGTTCAGTTTTTACATGAAGACTGAAGAGCTCTGTCCCTATTGCATGGGGGCATGACTCAGGATCATGATGCAGACTGAGGTTTCTAATAGCCAGTGCTTTTCCCTTCACGATCTTGTCTCTGGCAGGAACCTCCAATTGCCTCTTTCTGTGGTTAGTTCATCCTCACTGAGTAATGGTATTGGCAGGGGCAAGTCAGCTCTGGGGAAAAACCATCTCTGCTCACTCACCATATTGCCTTCTGTGTCTCTTCAATTTTTTTCAGGTCAAATTTTCAGTAGCCAAAAGGGATATCACATCTCTTCAACCTCTTCCAATCAGCTACAGGGGTAGGGAAGGGTGATATCAAGGCATTACACAAATAACTCTAAGTGACGTGTAAATACTATAAAAAATAACTGCTTCGGTCCTTCCCAGATTCAAGATCCTTGTCTATATATAAACTGCTTTGTAACTAATGTCTATGAAGCATCTTGGATCTGTGAAAATCCACAGAGGGAGAGATCATTTCTGGCTGAAGTAATATGGAAAATTTTAACTAAGTGGGATCTGAGTAATGCCTTGAAGGCACTTGAAAAATGGATAAGATTTCCATAGAATAGAACAGGCAGTTAAAAATCATAGAAACCACACTGTAAAAAAATTTAAAAAATTATAAGTCACGTTTGAATGACATATAACCCTGGTGGTGGTTTTGTTGTTAAGTTATCTCAGTCATATCTGACTCTTCATGTTGTGACCTCATTTAGGGTTTTCTTGGCAAAGATACTGGGGTGATTTGCCATTTCCTTCTCCGGTTCATTTTACAGATGAGGAAACTGAGGCAAACAGGGTTAAGTGACTTGCCCAGGGTCACATAGCTAGCAAGTGTCTGAGATTTTATCTCAGGAAGGGGAGTCTTTCTGACTCCAAGCTCAACATTCTATCCACTGTGCCACCTAACTTCCTCCAACCCATCTATGGCTAACAGTAATACATAAGACCTGAGCAGTTGTAAGACACAGCAAGAGGCTGATTTGCCCAGGATATAGAGCCAGCAAACTATCAGAGATTAGATCTGAACCCAGCTCTTCCCTATTTAGGGCCCAGCTCTATCCACCAGACCCCACTGCCTCTCTGCTCTGAAGATGTAAGTAATCAAACATTTCTTTACCTGGCTTGGACAAGGCTGCGGTCAGTCTAGTGCTCATCAGTGCTCCTCTGATGCACTGCCAACTGAAGTCAACAAGATATTTAGGTCCATTTATTCTCAAATCTGAAAAATACCACCAATTAAATTATAAAAAGCATGCAATTTTCTGAATGTTTATAATCTAAGTGGGTGTACTCAGGGTGCGGTTCAGAGGCAAGCTGAACGTTCTACTTGAAGTCAGGCCAACCATGAGCAAAGAAGGTGCATGGTCTGCTTATTTTCCCCCTGGAACTGCATTCTTCTGTGAGTGCATAATGTGCAGGTCCAATTTCACGACCCTTCTTCCAGGAAAGACTAATTCACATGCTCCTTAGTACCTATTGTAAGTTGGATTGCTGGCTCATGAAGAACACATTATGTGATGTAGCCATGTTCCAGAAATGTAACGTTAACAGGACAGACTTTATCTCACTGTAACCAAAATTTTGCTGGATGAGCTATGCCTTGCAAATGAAAGATGCTAGCCTCTTGAAAATATTTTTCCCTATGATTACTTCTGTGCTCCAAAACATCATTTAACAAGGCAAAGCTTTCCCTAGAGACAAACTTAAAGATATTTAACATGTGCTGGTATTTTATGAAAGTTAGTAGAGAAAACTTGATATGTGTAGAGCAGGTCATGGTATAACTATTTAAGGAACCTTGTACCAAAAAGGCTAAGTGGAAGGGACCAGCAAAAAGCAGATGTTATATCAATAGCAGAGTTCCAGTGTGACATCTCCAGAAGAGACTGTGTCTCCAGAGCTGGGTAGTTATTTGCTTCCCACAAATCATCCTCAGCAAGAGGTTGTAGCCTCCTTCCCCTACCCTCTGTCTTCATATTGCCCTTTGGCTCACTCTTAATTATTTTTACTTTGAAATTCTGGGGAACCATGGTTGGTGTCAAAAATCATAATAATTACTCAAATTTATTTAGTCCTTTAGGGTATACAAGTTACCTTCTTGGCACTAGTTCTGCGAGGGAGGCACTGCAATTATTTCTTAGAATAATTATCTCTCCTTTATAGATGAGGGAACTTAACCTCAGAAAGGTGAAAGGACTTGCCCAGTGGCATTCAAACAGTCAATGCCAGGGATGGGAGAGAGAAACAGATACTGATGGAGATAGAGGGAGAGGTAGAGAAAGATATAGATGCAGAGATGTTGATGTATAACCACAAAGATATAGATATTCATATATGTGTGGATATATGTATATTTGCTTATAACTGAATATGTATATGCATATTTGAATATATACACATATCTTTATCTGAACATACCTATCTAGCCATCCATTCATCTCTGTTCATCCATCTATCTGTCTGTTTTTCTACCCATCTATCTATTTATCTGTCCATCCGTCCACCATCCATCTGTCTGTTCATCCATCTATCTATTTGTTCATCCATCTATCTGTCTGTCCATCCATCCATCCATCTCTCTCTTTCTATTTGTCTGTCCATCCATCTATCTATTTATCTACCTACCTACCTACCTACCTACCTATCTATCTATCTATCTATAATGGGCCTAGAGCTCTCTTTTACCTCTAGATTTATGATCCTATGAGTTAATAAATTACTGTATGTATATATGATATACATATATGCATTGTACACATACACACATGTACACGTGTACATAGTTCTTGTATAGATGCATATGCATACTGTAAATCTAATAGGAGAGGTGGGAGAAGGAATAGATTTCTGATGGTGGTCTGAAGCCAAAGAAAAAGTCAGTCTTTTCTTAGCACTATCTGAACACACTACAGAGAGGAATAATTGCAGTCAGTTATATGAAGACCCATTTATCTCAAACAACCTCCTTGCCCAACACAATGTTCTCTTATGGAGTTACTGTGCTAGCTACATCCTCAGCCCCACAATGCCCACATTGCCCCTGTAGCTGGGATCATAGAGCTCCTGAAGAAAACAGAGAGCACACAGGAATTTTCTTTTGAATGCAAAACCTTCAGGGCAGCTAGGTGGTGCAGTGGAGAGAGTACCTACCTAGCCTGGAGTCAGGAAGACCCGAGTTCAAATCCAACTTCAAATACTTACTATTGCTGTGACCCTGAGCAAGTCACTTGACCCTATTAGCCTCAGTTTCCTCATCTATAAAATGAGAAGGAAATGGCAAAACACTTCAGTATCTTTGCCAAGAATGGGTCATGAAGAGTTGAACACGTCTGAACAACAAAACCACTATTTACTCTTTTTCCTTAAGCACAGGATAGCTGTGCTTAGATATGGTAATTAACATGTTCCACTCATCCCTCAGTTCAATTTCCCTTTCAAATTGCCTTTGGGATACTCATGGTCCTGGGATCTGAATAGAGAACAGAGGTATGTATTTTTGAAATTCCACTTACTAGCTATCCTGGGCTTTCTTCAATGCTAAATACTTCTTGAAAATTATAAATAAGCTACATCCAATAATTTTTTTTTCATGTGAGTGAAATATGTTGAAGTTAAAAGCCATAGACTAAATTAAATTAGTAGATTATGGTCTGTTGCCTAACAAGCAATTAAAAATGTGGAATTGCTGCAAAACTGCTATGATCTACAGCTCTCTGCTCATTAGTTTTCCAAAGCAACTCTCCCAAGGGACATTCACGAGGCCAAACATCCTAGGGCTGCAGCTTGAACTTTTGAGCCTTTTCCAGGACTCAGAGTCATACTTCCAAGAGCTCCCCACCCCTTAACCCAGCCAACTTTGTAGAGACACAGTCAGCACTTCAGAAGAAAGGGTTTTGCCTTGTAGGCATTCATTTATGCCCCATTTATGTTGTTGTTATTGTTTCTTTCTGAGTCCCAGGCGATGGTAGAAACACAGAAAGATGATGGTGACAGGAGAGGTTTGGAGGGTCAGGGGAGTGGAGGAAATAGTACACTCAGCCCAACTCTGTCATTTATCGTTCATGTGATTAACCATAGATAAACCTCAGTTTCTGCAAGTGTAAAATGGGATTGAGAAGCCTTATCTGGATAGCTCTCGGAGTTGTTGTGAGGAAAGCACTTGGAATGAGCTATTATTAATACAAATATGAATGGGTGATGATGGTGTGTTAAGGTGGTCATTTGATCTGACAAGTATCAAATCAGCTGAGCATCTTTCTAAGATGCTTACTGGAGGATTCCCTTATTGTAATCCTGTTTTCAACTTGACTGGCATCACAAACTTTTCAACAAACGGAAAAATGTCACAGAAAATGAGAGAAGGGAAGATGCTGACTGGTGGTGAAGGGACTTGTGCTGAAAATGAGAATTGGGGGAGGAGGGGGGGCGCCCTCCTCAAATGTATGCAACCAGTTAGTGTAAAATGTAAAATAAGCAAAAGCTTGGAAGGTGTCCAACCCCCTCAGAAACAGACTTGGTCCAAACTAATTTGTGAACATCTGAAGAAGCATGTGGCTTTACTGCCATCTAGTGGCATCATCGTGCAATAACTATTCTCCCATGATGTAACAAATGCCCCTCTAATCATTAAATCCCAGAGTTTGAGATTGAAAGTACCTCAGGAGCAATCTCTTTCGATCTCCTGATTTTACAGAAGAAGCTGAGGCAGAGGGAGGGTAAGCGGGCTTGATTAATGTCACTCAGTTATTGAGTTCTTTGATTTCAGCGCTAGTGCTTTTCCAACTATACCCCACTTCTTGACTCCGAGGTAATTCTTTTCTTTGTTTATCAGTGTGGGATAATGGAAACAGCATTTTCTGGTCGCCTAGGTATCACTAGCCTTATTAGAATAAACCCAGCCCTCTATTTCCATGCCTACAGAATCCAGTAAGGCACCCTCTACATCCCCATAGGAGAGAAAGTTCTCAATGCATGGGCAGGGGGTGGGGAGCCAATGTCTAGTATTACCAAGAAATACTGGTCATTAGAGGTAGTATTAATAACATTCAAGAGGGGGAAGCTAGGTGGTGCAGTGGATAGGGCACTGATCCTGGAGTCAGGAGGACCTGAGTTCAAATCGGACCTCAGACTCTTGAAACTTACTAGCCGTGTGCCCCTGAGCAAGTCACTTAATCCCAATTGCCTCACAACAAACAGATAGATAGATAGATAGATAAGTAAACATTCAAGAGAATAAAAAGAGAAAAGACTTCAAGCTAATAAATAATTAAGATGTTTCCAAGTTGTAATATACTCCAAACTTTTCAAGAAAGAAAGAAAAAAGAGAGGAAAGAAGGAAAAGAAAGAGAAAAAGAAAGAAGGAAAGAAAGAAAGAATGATTTAAACTTTTAGGAATCTTTCCAGTCCAAGTTATAACTTGGTGGAATGACCAAGGGTTTGTCTAGGGGCACCAAAGTTTAGAGGCTATAGACATTACTTATATTCCCTCAGCAGATAGAAATAACTGTGTGTAGTGCCTAGTTAGCCAGAATAATTAAAGTAAGAATCTGTGGGGCAGCTAGGTGGCTCAGTGGATAAAGCACCAGCCCTGAATTCAGGAGAACCTGAGTTCAAATCCAGCCTCAGACACTTGACATTAGCTGTGTGACTCTGGGCAAGTCATTTAACCTTCGTTCCCCGCCCCCCCCCAATTATTTAAAATAAGAATCTGCTAAATAAGTTTTCTATCTCACAGATGCCACACCCCAAGTGAGTGCCTCCCAGGATTAGTCTCTCTTCCACCATGCTAAACTCCTTCCAACCCACTAGCAGCACCCTCCAAGAGTCTCACTCTGCCACAGAGCCTTGTGTTCCCTAAGTTCTGAGGTCTATGGCCAAGGTTCTACCCACCCACACTGAATATACTTTTTTTAAGAGTATGGCATATGGGGGCAGCTAGGTGGCACAGTGGATAGAGCACCGGCCCTGGAGTCAGGAGTACCTGAGTTCAAATCCAGCCTCAGACACTTAACACTTACTAGCAGTGTGACCCTGGGCAAGTCACTTAACCCCAATTGCCTCACTAAAAAAAACCAAAAAGAGTATGGCATATGAATGTAATGGAATACAATTTGTACCAAAAGGAAACGTTGAAATGGGCAGTTTCAGAGAAACCTAGGAAGACTTATATGAACTGAGGTGGAATAAGGTGAGCAGAGCTAGAAGAAAATTTTATACAATAACAAAAGCATTATAAAAATTAATGACCTGGAAAGATTTAGCAACTCTTATCAACCCCATGACCAACCACAGTCCTAAAGAACTGATGATGAAGAATGCTTCTGACATAAAGGTAATAGATTAAATAGGCAGAATAAGACACACATTTTTGGCATGACCAATGTGGGGGTTTGTTTTGCTGGACTGTGTGTATTTGTTCCAAGGGTTTTATTTTCCTTTTTCCTTCAGTGGGGAGGAAGTGGAAGGGAGAGAAGATAAACATGTATTAATTGAAAAAAATTAATTTACACAGAAGGATTTAACAATATCCCATTCATGCTACTTGCCCCCATTTTTTGTGGTACTTGACAGAATTGCTGTTCCTGTATTCTAAGGATTTCTTTTTCATAGAAGGCAGAAAGGTCCCACATCCTCCTCTTCTAATTCATGTTCAATTTGTCCACTTTACAGCAATAATAGTAGTAGTCAGGCAGAAAAAGGGAGGGGAAGGCAAGAAAAATAATTCCAGGAATGGGAATTTTCATATCCAGGCAGAAAAACTACTGGAGATGAGCTAACAGGTTCACCCAAATATTATTTTCAATTGAATTGCAAAAAACATTTATTTTGGGACAGCTCCACTAGACAAATCTGACTTCACCCCTTCCAAAATAAATGGAAATTATAAGTTCTTATAATAAATAATGTACTAGAAAGTCAACTCCTAAATAAGAACTGATAATGACTTTCCAGTATAAATAGAGAGAGAGAGTGAATATAAATTAACAAGGCAAAACATTTGGGGCAAGGGCGTGCTTTCCATATTTATTCAAGGGAAATCAGTTTGTAAATGAACTTTATAAAACCTCCTTCATTGTTGAAAGAGTCGTCAAATATATTCTCAAATGTTTTAAGAAGAGATTCACAGTTCTCATGTCTGAAATTTGAGAGAGCAAGTAAAGATAGCAAGAGTTTGATCTTTGTTGTTTTTGAAACAAAATGAAGAGAGCTGTGTTCAAAACACATCGTGAAATCTGATCATTTCTTCTTGAGATGGTCAGGAAGGTAAAGCTCCCCACAGAGGAGTTAAAATGTGAGACAGAAAGGATGGATTGCTAAGAGCTGTAATATTTTCCTAATCTTTTAATATTAGGAGTTGGCCCACTAAAGCATGCTATTTTCATTGTACCATGAATTGTAAAGATTTTTTTAAAACTGAAAAAAAATATAGTTATTTGCTGAAGTAGTATGGCAATTTGCTCGGCCAGGAAATCACTATAATTTATTTAAATCCTATCCAGTTTAAGATCTAATTTTTCATATCTGTTTACATTTGACAAAAACAGGGATGCTTAGGGGGGTACTGAGAAGGCAATCATTGAAAAAGACTCTAGTTGAAAATGCGACAATTGAAGTGGTTTTCTACCAATTCCTCAGTTTGGGGGTTTGAGGTAGGGGATCTTTGTGCTCCTACAGGCTCTGTCTATTTGCGACCCAATAAACAAAGTGACCATTTGAAGGGTTTGTTGGATCAGAGTGGCCAACCACATCACTCAAGCTAAAAACCAAAACAAAATGCTAACCCACTTGAGGTCCTGGTGATCTAAACGGATTAACTTGAGTTATCAAATTAGTTCATTAATGGCCAATATCTTTGCTTCATTAAGAACACTGGAGAATAGTCAGAGAGCAACTGTGCTAAAGCAGAAACCAAAGAGACAAAACCGCAGTCTTATTATTTGTAGGTAACATTACAGGCATAGAGCAGGCATTGTGATGCAATGTACTGGAAAAGGCTACTGATTTTTGGTCCAAAGTAGTAAGGTTTGAATATTGATGTAATTACTTATTGATAATACTTATTATTAGTGTAATATATAATTGTAAACATTGCAAATGTAATTATATGTATTATAATATATTATAATATAATTTTATCATTATCAATTATTTATTACTTATTGACTCCAAGTTCCAAGTACAAAACTTAGGCAAGTCATTTGATCAGTTAATATACTTTTTTTTTCACAATAGAGATATTTAATGACATCTAACAAGCTGATGAACTTTCTATTTCAATGTAACTATGTGAATTTACCCCAAATGACTACTCTACAATGTGAACTAGAACTTCTAACAGGTATAAGACATGCACCACTCCTTAAAAATGAATGGAATCGGGGAAGCTAGGTGGCATGGTGGATAAAGCACTGGCCCTGGATTCAGGAGGACCTGAGTTCAAATCCAGACTGAGACACTTGACACTTACTAGCTGTGTGACCCTGGGCAAGTCACTCAACCCTCATTGCCCCACAAAAAGAAAAAAAAATGAATGGAATCAGATAAACCCTTGTAGCTGCATTAGGCTTGCCATGATACCAGGTCACATATGGTTCCTAATTACAAACCACAGAAAAACTGAGATTAACAAGTCAAAAGAGAAGAAAATAACTAACCACTTTTGGTGTCTAGGGTTGCAAGGAATAAACTATGAAGGGAGCAAGACCCGAAGATCTAAGCATCTTTAAGAATTTCGGATCTAATTGGGTCCTATGTAATGCCCTTCTTCCCTGATAGATTATTGAAAATCTCCCCCTCAGCAACCTCATGATATTGCCGTATCTTTCCTGCTAAATGGTATTCCAAACCTGATGGCTAGAAGAGAGATTATCATTTAATAATGACAAGTCACCTTTAAGTCAAACAAATCCAACCCAGATAACAGCCAAAGGGCATATCCCAGCTGGCTCCACACCATGACTCCTTGGTTGATACAATTTTATTAAGCTATGGGTCAGGCACTGTGCTTGGTGTTGGGGATACCGAGACAAAAATGAACCAATCCCTGCCCTCAAGAAGCATACATTGGAAGAGATACACTCTGGAAGCAACAAAAGGAAATGTTAAAGAGATTTCCTAAAACCACTGTAATTGCAATATCCCTGTTTTGGGCAATTCCCTTGCTTGTACCCATACTTATGGGTGAGTACTCAGAGGGGCACTGATACCAACTTTAGGAATAACCATATGGGGCTAACACTCTAGCTCATCATCCCCCATCAGCGTGCTTCTCACTAATAATCAGCCAGTATATTCAATTGGCTCTTAGTAAAGGTATTTATTACTATAGCATGGGTGGGGGAGCAGGGAAGTGCTAACTACAAAACATTCCTCCTACAAACCTGAGGTGTGCTCTCCCACAAAGGCATACAGTATTCATGGGGAGAGCAAGTTTGGAATACAATGGGAATGAGGCACACATGTGGCAAAGGTAACTCACAACTCCTGGTACTGGAGGACCTAGACATCCTTTCTTTCTTTGCAGAGCCCTCGTGCAGCTCCCATCAAGTGCACATTTCTTCTAAGTGGGTTGCTCAGCTGTGTTCCTAAGGTCTGCTCCTCTCCACAGCTCACTTCTCAATTGCTAGACCTAGCTCTTTTTGGTTCATAACTGGCTCTCTTCTCTGCTGCCAGGAGTTCTCTTCCTCAAAGGTGCTTTCTCCCTTGAGGAAACATATTTCTGTATCTGTATCTATGCCTGCTTTGGGTATAAATGTCTGATCCTTCAATTGTGCTTGAAGCTCCCTAGAGTCAACAGAACTCTCTAATTGCTAGGTAGACTCTCTCTCTCTCTCTCTCTCTCTCTCTCTCTCTCTCTCTCTCTCCTGCATCATGGCTAGAAGACTTTCCTCCACAAAGCTCTTCTTAGCCTATACTTCCTAATTCCTGTTCTTAGCTATTTGAAACCCTTAAGTAAAAGGTTAATTTGTCTCAATTCATCACCTTGTTCCCCAGTGTCTCAAGCAACTGCTTTATATACTGGTAATATATGCAAAGTCATTTGGAGTGGGGGAGAGGAAACAAGTAGCTGAGGAGACCAGTAAAGGTCCCTTATAGTACGTGGTATTTGAACTGAGCCTTGAAAGGACAGAGTCGAGGAGAGTTTGCTTTTTGGGCATAGGGAACAACCTGTTCAAAGGTGTGGAGATGGAAGATGGAAAATGGAATAGACTTTATAGAGAATAGCAGGTAGCCAACTTGGTTGAAATAGAAATTACCTAAAGGGGGGTGATGGATTATAGGCATGGAAAGGTAGGCAGAACCAGGTTATGGGGGGCTTTTAATGTAAAACAGTGGCAATAGGGAGCCACTAGAATTCTTGAAGAAGAGAGTAATGTGAGTAGTCCTGTGCTTCTGACTACTATGTAATAAATTAGAGAGGGAGAAGACTGGAGATGGGAAGGTTAATTAGGAGTCTATTGCAATAGTTCAGGAGAATGGTAATGAGGAACTGAACTAACTTCTCTGGGGCCTCAGTTTCCTTATCTGTAAAATGAGGGGAATTTAGAATAAGTGATCTCCAAGGTCCTATCTCGCCCTAAATCTATGATCCTATGGTCTCTGAGCCTATGAGTTATCTAAATAATTTCAATTCTTTACTTACTTTTTATGTGTGGACATAGCTTCACCCTTCCTAAACCCGAACTGAGGATGAATCTAAATGCATAGAAAAATTCAGTCATGCTGATCCCCTATGACTAGTCTCTATTACAGGTGAGTGCAGTCAAGATCTGGAAGCAATGGTTACATGATATAAAGATGACTCTTGGAAAACTAAGCCCACCAAACTTGTTAGCCTCGTTCTATTCTCTCATTGTCCTAAACACAGCTTTAAGCTGAAGTCAACTTAAAGGCAAGACCAGGCAGATTTCTATATGCTCTCCAAAGAAACCATTCCATGTCACATGCCATTGTTATGATGAGAAATGTTGCAATGCTCTGTTTGTAGGTGGTGAAATGACCAGATCACAACCTGATGGACTTTAGTTACTTTGGACATCTTAATGATCCATCATGATCGATTCAGCTGTGGCACATCCATCAAATGGATGGATCAGAATGACCTGAATTTCCCGTTTCTTTCCTGCTATGGTCTATTTGTTTTTGTCATACGGACACATCCTGAACTCATTGTCTGCCCTATAAAAACAGGTGCCTCTTTCCAAATTTCCCATTACTGTCAACACTACCATCATCCTTCCAATCCCCAGGCTCCCAAGCTCAGAGTCCTTTCCAACTTCTTGTTGTCCTTTATCCCTCACAACCAATCCATCTCTGGATCCTGCCAATTCTTTTTTCCCTTTCATAATGCCTGTGAGATTCTTTTTTTAATTTCTGAAACCATCAGTTCAGGCCTTTAACCATCTCATCCTTGTATTCTGGTGATCACCTCTAAGTTAGTTTCTCTGCCTTCAGTCTCCTTACTGTCAATCCTTCACCAAGATGATACATCTAACCCTGTTAAGGGCTAAAATTCTAGCTAGTCTGTCTAAAATATCTAATGAGTGGTCGCCAATAAATTATAAGCTTTAGCAAGAGTTATGTTTTTAAGCATTTATTGAGGAGAATAAGA
Organism: Dromiciops gliroides; assembly: GCF_019393635.1. Lineage (NCBI taxonomy): Eukaryota > Metazoa > Chordata > Mammalia > Microbiotheria > Microbiotheriidae > Dromiciops > Dromiciops gliroides. The sequence continues at coordinate 123,238,955 of NC_057866.1, read as the reverse complement.
ATTTGGTAAAGAGAGAGAGAAAGGCCTAGATTCCTATTTATTAAAGGGAGAGCGCATTTCTAGCTCCCTTCTCTGCCAGAGTCCTCAGGAAAGAGCCCAAGACAGAGCCCCGTCACTTCCTTCTTCCTCCCACAAGCAGACGTCACTTCCTGACGCCAAAGAAAAGACTCCTGGTCTTGCCCTCAAAGACCTTCGCTTCATGGGCGGAACTCTTCTACAGTAAGTCTCCAGCAGGTGGCATCATTCCAGTCGTTACAACCCTAAACTATCTTTCTACTTCTTTACATGAGCCACCACAGAATCCTAAGCCAATAGATTTAAAGCTGAAAAAGACATTAGAGGGCATCCAATCCAACTCCTTTGTTTTGTAGATGAGGGAACTGAGGTCAAGAGAGGTTGAAGTGACTTTCCCAAGGTTAAGCAGCTAGGAAGTGGCAGAACCAGTATTCAGTTTCAGGTCTTCCGATTCCAAATTTAACCCTCTTTCCTCATGTACCACTCAACTTCCCCATACCAGAATCAGGGTTGGAAGAGACCCCCAAATCATCTAATCTAATACATACTAAGAATCTTCTCTGTAATTTTTTCCATTGAAAAGCTATTTGAGAGCATAGATTGACTTTTATCTTTCCTTTTATTTCCAGTGTATATCACCAGGCATATAGTAGGCTCATAATAAATATTAATGGGCTACCTGATTGACTATGATATACTTAACCAGTGGTGATACAGCCTTTGCTTAAGGACCTAAAGTGATACGGAGCCCACTGCCTCCTAAGGTGGTCCATTTCACTCTTAGATAACTTTAATTGCTAGGAAAATTTCCCTTTCATGAAAACTAAATTGACTTCTTTGTAACTTTCACTCATTATTTCTAGTTCTGCCCTGTAGAACTAAGTAAAAACAACCCTGATTCCACTTCCAGGGGACAAATCCTCAGGCAGGATTTCCTTGTCCCTCCCTAAATCTTCTCCTCTCCCAGTCCATTCACTGGCCCTGTGATTTACATCATACCTTTTTCACCTCCTAGTTTTTACTCACACCCTTCCCCCCCCCAATCCCTACCTCCATTATGAAAACTTTCATTTCTAGGGACCTAGGTGGCTCCAATGGAGTGGACCTGAGGTTGGAGTGGACACTATCTGTTTTCCCATGGGCAAATCACTCAACCTTTGTGAGCCTCAGTTTCCCCATTTAGAAAACAGGAATAATGATAGCACCTACCTCAGAGGGTGGCTGTAGGGGCCAAACAAGAAGACAAGTAAAACTCTTTAGAGACCTTGAGTACTAAATAAATATTAGCTATCATCACCATCCTCATCATCACCCCCAGATAGAAGTATTCTTGACCCCTTAGCTCCCAAAGCCCTTATTACGTCTGCCTGTCAGTAGATACATCACTTACCAACTAGTGTCATTAGTTATCTGTTTATGGGAACGTGTCTTATCTCTCCAGACAAGTCTGAGGATCATATATTCAAATTTAGAAGGGACCGCTGAGGTAATCTTGTCCAACCACCTCATTTTTACAGATGAGGAAACTGAGGCCCCCAAGAGGTTAAGTGATGGCCAACTTCACTCAGACACTGTCAGAGTCAGATTCTCTGACTCCAAATCCAACATGATTTCCACTGTACCATAGGCTTCCTCTTCTCTTCCCTGAGGCTGAGCTCCTTCTATCAAAGAGGAACCTGAATAAAGGGGGGAGGAGGGAAGATTCAGGAAAGGAGTATAAGTCCCTGCTTCTCTGAAGCACCAGAAAGCAGCCGTGGCTCTCCATGGTTCTAATAAACACCTGCATTGAGAGGTCTGGCCAAATGACAGCTGGCTACAATCCTGCCGCTCTTCAGGGAGAGCAGAGAGTTTATGCTCAGAAAAACTGGAAGCCAAGTGGGTACTCATCACACGGGGGAACAGCTAGATGAGCTGTGGCACAGGAATTTAAGGGAATATTGTTGGGCCATGAAAAGCAAGTAGTAAGAAGCACGCAGAGAAATGTGGAATAAGATACAGAGTGAAATAAACAGAATCAGAAGAACAATACACACAGTCACAATAATATAAACTAAAACAACTCTGAAAAGCAGCCAAGGCCTGATTACTTGTAATGACCAATATCAATCTTGGCTTCAGAGAATTTGTGATAAAACACACTTTTTTCATCTCAATAGAGGAAATGGGGCAGGGGGTGGGGAGGGTGCTATAAATCCAAAAGGTGGTGTACGCTATCTGGTTGATTTTGCTGGTGTTTTTCTTGCTTGCCAGGGAAGACCCCAGGCACCCATTTATCCTTCTTTCATTTATTTTTTCTTTTCTTTCATTTTACCCTTCTTTGGGTCTTGAAACTCAGCCTGAGAAAGATGGCAGCAAAAGGCCAAGGAGTGATGGGATTGTGGGCAGGGGGTGGGATGCTAACCTAGGTTGGGCAGAAGCCCCAGGTCCTCCTGCTTTGACACTGGTGGTCTATGCACATATCCCAGATATGGAGAGAAGGTAACAATCATGTGGTCTTGCCTCACTATTTGTATGGGGAGGGAGTGGCAGAAAAGGATTCATCTATGATTCATCTCTCTTCCAGGGGAGAAGTACAGGCTCTCATTACTTCCCTCCATCTGTATTTAGCCAGCCCTGAGCACCCTGGCCTGTTCTTCCACAATGCCCAGCTTCAGGAGGGAAGGACCAGAGTCCTTTCAAGGCAGGAGTACATAGGATATGGGGCAAGATTTCACTGTACCTTTTGGTGGGTGGGGCCAGATCCCATGCCATCCCTGCTGACATGGGAACACAGTGAACTACTTAGCAATTAGGTACCAGAATGCTGCCGCTCCTCAGCCTTTAGTCATGTCTCTGCCTCCACAACATCTCCCTGTCCAGGCTGAGCCATAGCCCTGCTTTAGGGAGAAATTCCAGGCCAGAAAGGGTCAGGATGAGTAAATGGAATCCGCCCACTCAAAACTGCCACTTAGCAAAGCAACAACTTCCCATACTGCCCTCCTGTCACATGCCAGGCAGAGATTTTAGGATGGGGGTGGTGTCTACTGCTCTCATTTCTACACATATTTTATCCCCTCCACTTGAGTGGGAGGTTCCCAAGGCACAGTAGAGTTGATAAAATTCCATGACACAGTTGACCCATAAGGATCCAGGAATTTCTGGTAGATCTGGGAAGAGGAGGTGTTGATACAGGACATAGAAGAATGGTACGATTGTGTGGGTGTGTTGAACAGATTCTTTGGGAGGACTTATATTTTCTGCTATTGCCCTCCTGTGAGTGACCCATACCTGCTCCCCCTTGGCCTACTGGGAGGGTAGGTTGGCATTTGAGGACAAAATTCTAGATTCCTCATCCTATTAATAGCTCTCCTTGTCCTTTACCTACTTGAAAACCTGGCCCCAAATTCACCTCTTCCAGGAAACTTGCCATAAATGAACTAATTTGACATCTTACTCCCTCCTATAGGGAACAGGAATGCATTCCACTTGATGCTGCACTGATCTGTGATTTTTGACATGTTGCTTGACAATAGCATTCTTCAATCATTTCATGTCTTCAACCTCCCCAAATGAACTTGAAAGTTCTTGCAGGCAGAGACGAGAGGATCAGGACTCTACACGTTGTAGATCCTCAATAAAGCTTGTTGAATGGATGAAGCTGCCTTCGACTTTGGGGATTTCAATCTTTCTTTGCTGCTAGGATGGAGGAAAAGGAGTAGAATTAGTGAGAAAGCCATGGAAAACGTCACATTTTACCCAGCACTGTCTGAGAATGAGACAGCTCTCTGAAATATAGCTCCTACATAAGCCATGAAAAATGACACATTTATTACCTAAAAACCAATATACAGAGCTTACGTTTGCCATATGGCAGACTGGAGAGAGTTGGATGAACGCAGTGTATGGAGCCAATGAGAGATCATATTAAAAATCTGCCTTTCTTCTTCCTTACAAAGGGGCTTCAGGTAAAATGAGAATTCTCCGTGAAGATCCCTTTTTAAAACCTGACCAAAAATCATTGGGATCATTAGGAAAAAATTCGTTTCACATTTTTAATTTTAATTGCATGTATTTTAATGTAAAAATTGGGGAATCATCATCACCATAGAAATATAGCCACCTTTGTTGTTGTTAAGTCAAATCTGACTTTTTGTGACCCCACTTTGGGTTTTCTTGGCAAAGATACTAGAGTGGTTTGCCATTTTCTTCTTCAGTTCATGTTACAGTTGAAGAAACTGAGGCAAATAAGGTTAAGTGACTTGCCCAGGGTTACACAGCTGGTAAGTGTCTGAGGCCAGATAGGAACTCAAGAAGATGAGTCTTTAGGCCCACTACTCTATCAGTGAATAGAGTGCCACCTAGCTGCTCTAAAGACACCTAGCGGAGATCAAAATCATGCGAGGACCACATGAGGTGCATCTCATCCCTGTTGTCCTCTCTGCTACTGGAGTTATAGTGACAGTGCTTACCAGGAGCCCACAGAAGATGAGCTCCCATCCTAATACTTTTATTCAGCTACAAAAAGCAGTCATTTTAACCACTCATGCAATGGTCCATAGAATATTAAATATAAAAGACTAAGGGCAGACTAATTGTTTCTATCTGAATTCCATTGAAAAAAGATGATTAGATGACAACGATAATAATAATAACACTTTGTAGCACTTTATGATTTGCGATGTGATTTATAATATTATATAAAAGTTATGACTATCGTCATCAACCACCCTGTAAAGTAGAACCATTATTATCCTCATTTTACAAAGGAGAAATTATCAGTCCAGAAAGATTAAGTGATTTGCCCATGAGTGCACAGTTCCTAAGGGTGAAAGCTGGGAATCGAACCTTTAGCCCTTTTCTTCCATGTAAATCATATTTAGTAAGCTGAAGGCATGTCAAAGACCTTAGTCACCTCTGAATTACACATAAATTCTCTTATAAATATGAATTTTATTAATCTTCTGCCCCCTATCCTACCCAACCTTGTACACACACACACACACACACACACCCCTTGTGCTTTATTACTGAGAAATCTACCCTTTCAATTATTATTGAATTCTTTAGAGCATATACTCTTTAGTGGGTATACCAGTATGTTGTCTTTCGTCTTCACTGAGAATGATATTGTTAATCCTCCTAAGGTTCTATGATGAGCCAAAAATGCACTATAATTTCAGATGTTCCTCCTAAACGTTTTAAGTGTAACCATCAAGCCAAAGAAAGTAGGTGGTGGACTCTCTTCAAACAGTACATGATGTTCCTGGGTCTCCATCTGTTGTGCCTTAACATGATGAGTAAAATACAAAAACAAGTCCAGCAGAATATGTTTTCAATGTATTTTTAAAGGATGCTATTAAAGGACAATGTACTGAATACAGATTGTATGCTTAGTTCTGACTGTACTTGGGTTTTTTCAAAATTATTGTTTCCATTTTGGAGTCAAAGGAGTAGTGACATTGAGTAGTTTGGCATGAATTTTATGATATGTTTCCCTCTAAGGAAAACAGCAGCCATTTAGGGCCTTTCTCAGTCCCCTCATCTTCTCCGATCCTTTCTCCAATGTTAATGCCTTCCCTGTCCATTTATGCTGTGTATCTTTGGAATAAATGAATACAGCATTTATTAAACATCGAATGTGTACAAAGCACTGTACAAAGGACTGGGGATACAAATAGAAAAGTCAGACAAGTCTGCCCTCAAGGCGCTTACGCTTCAGTGGGAAGCCAACCCATGGAAGGTTCCCCTACAAATGAGATGGAAAGATCCCAGGATCCTTGGGGTGAAGTGGCAAAGCAAATGGTAGTGCTTCTTCTTTAACGTCATTTCCACTGACTTTAAATCATATCAGTTTCCAATGCCAGGGACTTTGGGGATAAGAACTTTCTTTTCCGGTCTTCAATAGACATGTCTGTAACACCTTCAGGAGCACTTGCTGGGACTGCATCTTGACAGGGGCTGTTTCCCAGGATGGGTTGGCTGGGGGCATTGTTATTCCCAAGGCTCTTAAATTCAGAGTCCTGGGCTATAACCACAAGGTTCTGAGAGGAAATGGTGGTCAAGGTGATGGTTTGACCTGCCTGGTGCGAGTTGCCTTGGTCTCTCCTACAGGGTGCCTTGCTGCTTCAGCCAAGTTGGCTTGCCTGCCCTGTGTGTGGCATGGGGTTGGCAGTTGGTGGGCATGGCCGGCCCCTCCTCCAAAGGAATTGGTTCCCCAGATGATCGCTGTTAGGACTGGTCTAGAAGCAGGACTATTTTTCTCCCCCATTAGAATATGAGCTCCTTGATGGTAGGAATCCTGTTTTTGCCTTTCTTTGAATAGCCAGTTTTTAGCACAGTGCCTGGCTCTTCATACATACTTGCTATCGGGCTTGAGATCAACATTCCCCTGCCCCTCCCCTCCCCCCGCCAGAATACGACCAATAATTGGCAACAAGGGCTGCTCTCTGGGGCCAAAGCGAACATGTGCCTGGGGAGGCTGGAGTGACAGGGAGTAATCAGAAGATGTTTGAAAACCATATCCCTCCATCCAATTTTGCAGGAGATTTTCAGATTCCTCATTGAAATGCCTCAGCATCATGGTGTGAAATATATCATCTTTTGAAAAATTTGTTCCCCTGGTGCTCCTTATCCAATGTAGCAGATGCTGGCAAATATGGGTGTTAAGAGAAGACACAGCTCCAAGGAAATTGAGGATATGCATTTGCTCTCAATTTAACATCAGTTCATCATTAGTAGACACTTATCAGGGAAGCAGAAGGAAAGGGAATACACATGTATAGAGCACCTGCTGTATGCCAGGCACCATATTAAGTGCTTTTTACAAACATGATCCCATTTGATCCTCACATTTGTCCTCTATTACCCCCATTTTACAGTTGGGGAAACTGAGACAGAGGTTAAGTGATTTGCTCAGAGTCACACAGCTGGTTAAGCATCTGAGGCTGGATTTGAACTCAGTCCTTCCTGACTCCAGGCCACTGTGCCCCTAGCTGCCTCTAGGCAGGGAGCTCAAAACTTCCTCCCTGGTGGAGCTTTTCTGGATTTCAGTCATCACAATCCTTTTTTTTTTTTTTCCTTCAGACTCTTATTGTATTCAGAGTTAGTTGCATACACTTTGGCATTTTATTCAATATCAAGCAGACATCAATACTGGACTGAAAAGGGTGATTGGCTCATCACTCAGGGGACAGCAAATGGACACACGGACTCCCCAAGTGGTATACTTGTGTACACAAAATATTAAAAGACCTGGGGGGGCAGCTAGGTGGTGCAGTGGATAAAGCACCAGCCCTGGAGTCAGGAGTACCTGAGTTCAAATCTGGCCTCAGACACTTAACACTTACTAGCTGTGTGACCCTGGGCAAGTCACTTAACCCTCATTGCCCCCCCCCCCCCGCCAAAACAAAAGACCTAAGAAAAGGTCCCCAGGATGTCTGATTGAGACTCTATGAAGGATTTATGGAAGATCAAGGACAAAAATGGTACAGTCTCAGGGGCCCTGGATAGGCTGGAGTATGTGCTGTTTCTCAGATCATGGCTTTTCTCTACTTTACATGTGACAGTCTTGTCTAACCAACAAGGCTACAAGCTGGTGGTGAGCAAGGCCCAAATCACATATGTTCTTCTATGTCCTTGGCACTGACATGCAGGAGGTGCTCAGCAAAAACAAAATTTCACTGACTACAGCTAAACGAGAACAGAGAATAGCCCTCCCCTGGAACAAAACCCTCAGCAAAGAGATATAACTCCCATTATCTTTCTGTCTTTGGACTTTTGAACTGACCAAGATGACAGCAAATTTAAATACATTTACCAAGCACTTTTTTTTTCTACCAATGCTCGGCTCCCAACCCTACCTCAGAGAGCCATTGAATGTGGAGAGCTAGAAAATCCACGCTTGGTTACAAATGGGAAATTTTCTTTTTGCATGTTCTTTTCCTCCTGCACAAGGGAGCTGATATTTCATTATTCCCATTGCAGGGAAGAGACTGAGCAGCACCTGCAAGCTAATTCTCTTGTTCTTACTATAACAAATCATTAATTATTAGCAAATATGGCCAAATTATTTTAACGTGCAACTTGAGTTGATTGAATCCCTCTCTCCTTAACCCTTAGCTTTCCCCACCCCTAAACTGGGGAAGACAAAGAAAAGAAAATAATGCTCAAGCCCTAGATGCACCATAACCTACGGACCTAAGTGTCATCTGTAAATGTTAGGGAGAAGACTTATCACATGATCAAATACAGCCCTATCAGCTTTGGCCTTTAGAAGCTCCTTTCAACTTCCCAGGCATTTGGCAGGACAACAAAGAGTTCCCTTTAGCTCTGAGCATTACCAGGAGGCCACAGAACATCATCCAGGGTTTATCTTCTTGGATGTCACCCTAGAATTGGATCAGATTTACATTCAGTCTGTGGCAGTTTGAGCTTTCCAATGGAAACAACAGCTTCCTCCTACCTCGGGCTAATGGAACTATGGTATGCAACAGAAAACATGCCTCATCAACTGTACGCAGATGTACCCTTGATTTGAAATAGTCCTAGAAAATTAGAGCATGCCTGGAGTTTGAAACTCTGGTCATCTTTGGTCGGACAGCTCTGTGGTAGTTTTATTTAGGGTATTACTTAGAGGCCTGATGCCTCAACTTCCCATCTGCACCTGGATGGTTGGAAGAGCTACTGTGTGTGATCTACAATCTTTGTGTCCTGGATGGTATGAATACTTTCTCCTGGTACCATCCGCTATCTGGTGTATGTAGCCATGTCAGTGAGTGGATCTAAATAACTGAGCTGAGATCTCAAAGATATCAGACTGATAAGTGAAAATTATCGCACTGGTCAGATCACATCTAGAGTGCTGCGTTGAGTATGAGCAGGGGTATACTGGCAGCTCAAAAGAGCTGATCATTAAATTTCCAGTGTGAGCATTTATATCTCAAAAGTAAGCAAGCATTACAAATCAGGAATTGGTTTATTGATTGTCTAGATTTAAAACAGTGATTGAGAAAATGTTAATAATGCAGGTCAAACTTAAAAGTATGTCATGGGTACATTTCTTCTCCCCAGAGAACTAGTTGTTAAACATTTACAGGAGGGGCAGGGAATGGCACATTTTCAAAGGGACAACATCCATAGGAAAACAATGAGAATTGTGAAAGTTTCACATAAGGAACAGTTAAAAGAACTGGGTATGTTTTGCTGGGAGAAGGGTCACTAAAAGGAAACATTGACTCTCTGAACATTTGAAGGACTAACATGTGAAATGGGTGAACAGGATAGGACATTTCCAATGAAGAAACCTAACAAAGAACAAGAATGAAAGACATCACCTTGGAATAGTGTGTTATGGAGAAGAGATGGTTTGACTATGGTGGAGGGGAGGGATGACAGGTAGACAGCCAGAATGTTCCATTTTGTACTCTTGTAACATTAAAAGAAAGCAAGGACAGCTGCTGTCATTGACAATACCATGGCTGACTTATGGGAAGACCTGGACAAGTCACTTAAGATGACATGGCATGAATAAATTGCTATCTGTGTCATTGGCAGAAACATTCAAAGAAGTGACATCTCAGATCTATTTCAATATTGAGTACCATGTGGAATGGGGACCAGGCTTGTTCTGTGAACTTCCACAGGACAGAACCAATATTAATGGTGAAAAGTTACACAGGAGGCAGACTTTAGGTTAACATAACTTTCTAACAATTATAGCTATCCAATAATAGATTTTGACTGTCTCATAGAGTAGTGAACCTCCCATTACAAGAGATATTCAAGCGAGGCTTGCGGTTATTTGTCACAGATGCTTTAAAGGATTCCTGTACTGGGTGGGGAGGTTGGACTAGTTGCTACCTAAAATCCCTTCCAAATGTAAATTCTGTGATTCTAACTCATGGCATTTTTGCAGAAATGTTTTATATCCCTTGACAAGGAAATAGCTATGGTCTATTGGGACCAATATTAGACTGATTTAGAAGATTGGGAATAACCTTGAATAAACTACTTTACCTCACTAGGCCTTAGCTTCCCCTTCTGGAAACTGGAGAAAACAATACCTATCAGTAAGACAGCATGGCATTGTGGATAAAGGGCTTCCCTTTATGCCCTTTTGTGGAGTCAGGAGGAGATGCTGGATGACCATGGGCAAGCTGCTTAATCTCAGTGCTCTAGGAAGTTCTGAAAGATAATCAGGAACAGATGAGTTACCTGTTTGCATTAGTGGGAGGAGTTTTGATGTCAGGGAATTCCCCTAGACTGATGAAATCACAGGTCCAAGCAGAAAAACAAAAGACAAATGTTGGAGAAGCTGCAAGAAAACAGACCCATTGGTACCCTTGGTGGAGCTGTGAGTTGACCCAGCAGTTCTGGAAAACATTTTGATCTCCAATTTTTGCCTCTAAATGTATTAAGCCATTTATACTCTTTGACCCTACAGACCATTATTAGGCCTAGACCCCAAAGAGGTCAAAGAAAGAGGAAATTACATTCCTTTCACTGTTATTCTGAAGATCAATGATAACCAATGTTTATGTTACATTTTAAGGTTTGCAAAGCACTTTGTCATCATTTTGTTTAATCCTCACAATCCTGTGGGATACTTTCCATCATCAGCCTCACTGTATGAAGAAACTCTGGCTCAGCAAGGTTCAATAATTGCTCAGTCTTACACAGCTAGTAAATGTCTTCAGGGGTATTTAAATCCAGGTCTCTCTGACTTCACGTCCGGTACTCTATCCTTTACACCACTGTATTGATCCCTGAGACAGGATAAAAGAATGTATATGCAGCATGATATGAACGAACAATAGCTCTTACTTTTATTGATGTGCACACAATACAATTATAGATAGGCATCACATATAAACCATTCAGTCATTCAACAAACATCACGTACCTGACACAAAATAGGTACTAGATGCTAGTGAGATTGGAAAAGAGACCAAAAATCCCCACTCTCCAGGAGCTTCCTGAAATCAAGATTATTTTGGAGGTCAGTAAACAAGCTCCCAGGAGAAAGATTAATTAGAATAACATAAGACATAGGCAAAGTGACTTCTAGTCATCTCTTGTCAAAAGTGTAAGGAAGATCTTCTTTGGCATATGCTATGAGATCTGAGGACACATCTAACCCAAAGCACATGAACACATGCCTTCACCCTCCAGAAAGCCTCAAGGTCATACTAAAAACTATATGGTATTCTATTCTCTAGCAAGCATTACAGCATAATATTAAGCAGTAAAAAACATGCAACAGACATGGGAAGAACAAAGGACACAGTCCTATGCCTGTACTTTGTTTTGTCTCAAGACATCTCTGGTAATTGCTCACAGGCTGTTTTTATCTGTAGTTTCGTCATTATTATCCCATCTCCATCTGGACCTCATCCCATTTCTACCTTCCAGAAAAGTAAAGCTTCAGGCTGATCTCTGAACAATCAGTTACCCAGCACTATTCAAAAGTCATACCTGCTGGAAGCTATCAGAATGGCTAATGAGCTGCACAGAGTTTCTGCCAAGCACTCATGCTTAATTGGTCAAGAAGCCAGACTTTGTTTTGGGACCCTTTGCTTATATTTCATATGGTTGTTCCAGATGTCAAGGACAACATTCAGTAAGTCCTGTTGATGAGCCAGGAATAAAGCCAACAACATTAATTGGAAGCACTCTAAAGGACAGACTTCACAGATGAATCAGTAGGCTAGTGGGTGCCAGTGATCCAATGGAGATTGCTGCTGCTGCTGTTATTGGGCTAAAGGGAAAGACTTTGCAGTGAAAACTTAATCACTTTGAAATTTGAGTAAAACTGTGTTCAAATTACTCTATGAAATAGAGTGGCACCCTACCAGGCAGTCTCAATAACAGAATATGAAATAAAGAGTTTGAAATTTTTTTTCTAAATGACATCTACTTACCTCACAGGGTTGTTCTGAGGATTAAATGAGATTGTGTAACTAAAGTGCTTCATAAATCGAAAATCACTACAGAAGTGTCAGCTATTTTCATTCTTTCACTTTTCTTCCTGAGTGTTTAATACTTTAATGGACCTGAAATCTCTCAGTATGTGGGCTTTGTTTCTAGTGAGGTAGTTCATCCATGCTTTCTCTTTTTAAAAATAGAAGGATAAAAGAAATCTAAAACTGAAAACCAGCCTTGCTTACAACAGAGAAACACTAGAAGATAATAAACATATGTGTAAATCAAGAACAGCCCCATTTACATTACCTTTTGACATTGATCTTTACATAATAGTGATAGCAACAAGATAAAGAAAAATAAATTGAGGGCACAATCATCAACAAAAAGGAGAAAGAATCATTTCCACTCTCATAGAACACAATGATTTGCATAGAAAAACACAGAGAATTAGTAAAGAAACCAAATGAGGCAATAGTTTTTGTAAAACGGCGGGAGAGAAAATAAATTCACAAAAAAGCTATCAGTATTTCTATATAACAACAGCAAAAACTGGGAGGATATTACTGAAAGAGAACTTCCATTTGAAACAACCATAAAATGTTCAAAATATCCACACACCCAAAATAAATAAAATACAACTACAGACATTTTCCACAGGAACAAAGGAAGGCCCAAATAACTGAAGAGACATCCATTGATCATTGTTAGACCATACCAATATAACAAAAATAAAGCTACTACCTAAAATAATGTGTAGATTTAGTGTTATACCAATAAAATTATTGTGGGGGTGGAAGTTTTATATGCATGTATGTATATATGTATGTATTTAGATATATTTTGTTCCAATCATGCTTTCCCATTCTGAATAACTCTGTTTCCACAAGGAGTTCACCCAACATGCTAGAGAGCTTCATCATGTGGGTTTCAGTATAGCACAAGGAGTATCTGATGGACCACATCATTTATAGGGCATCCCTCTTCCATCTGGACTCTGAACTGGTAGTCTTCCATGATAATGGTAAATGCCATTGGTAAGCATGCACCTCTCTTTATTCTTATCATTAGAATGTCATTGAACAAAAATTCAAGGAATCTCACATTATTTCAATATACAGACATGTGACAATTTTTGGAAGAGAGCCTTTAAAATAGCATCTTGTGCTTTCAAAGCAATGTTTTTTCTAATCCTTAAATAATAAGTAAAGTCTTGCATTCTCTTCATCTTTCAGTGAATTTTATGACTATACACATGGGGTCTGTTGGTACAATACCATGTGAGAGCCTACCTGTTTCCTTCTCATATTCCCATCAAAAATATTTTCAGTATATCTGTAGATTATTCTTATAAATATTTTATACAAATGAGAAAGTAGCCATATTGGAAAATAATAATTAATATTTGTTAGTTTGTTATAAGAATCTTGACATTTCTTTTCCATTTTCAGTGTACTTTGTCCTGCTTCCAGTTTTGTCTCTAAACATTATTAGGATGATCTGGCTTAATCGGATTTCTCACTAAGCTTTCTACAAATTTGTTTTTCCTTCCGTTACTTCTCACTATCTTGTAACGTGATACCACTTATAATCCTCTACCAAGCTCATAGGTTGAATTTTACAAGTAAGTTAATTTTCTATACTGGTGTTTCTTTTGACTGCTAAATCTCTCTCCTTGTCAGAGATCAAGCATTTGCTGGCTGATAGCACAGACTGATTTGTTTTAGCAGGGGGTAAAGTATGCCTCCTAGTGGCCAGTCTACTGGGGATCAGACTCTTTGTGCTTAACTAGACTGGTCCTCAGAAGATTGTCTATTGTCAGGACAGATACTCAAGACCTTTCTGACATAGTAGAACTTTTTAGAGCTTGCACTCAGTTGGCATGGCTTTGAGAATTCAGGGCCCCCTTCATATTATGGAGTATCATCAGAATAAATCTTTTGTGATTCTTATTTTTAAAAAATCCTGCCCTAATTAATTACCTCTCTGAGCCAATTTCACTTGTAAGAACCGTTGGAGTCAGTTAGTTGAACCAGCTCACATTTGTAGTGTGAGTATTCACACATCAGAGGCAGCTAGGTGGCACAGAGTGCTGGGCCTGAAGTCAGGAAGACTCAATTTCCTGACTTCAAATCAGGCCTCAGACATTTACTATCTTCGTGATCCTGAGCAAATCACTTGACTCTGTTTGCCTCAGTTTCTTCATCTGTTAAATAAGCTGGAGAAGGAAATGGTGAGTCATTCCAGTATCTTTGCCAAGAAAACCCCCAAAATAGGGTCATGAAGAATCAGACACAACAACAAATATTTACACCTCAGAAATGGACAAACATTACAAATAAGGACTTGAATGTCTAGATTTTAAAAAGTATTCATAACATAAGCTTAAAAGTGTGTCTTGCATACATTTTTTGTTTTTCTGGTGAGGGTTGTTAAACACTTACTAGTACACTACTGAAAGTAAGTGTGAATTAGCAAAAGAAGAATAGAGTAAACCAAAAAACTGAACTATAGGGATAGCCAGTTCACCTATAGGAAAGACTAGGAGAGCCAAGAAAGGATTGAGAATTATCTTAGTTGAATTAGGTTGAATTGAGTAACACAAAGCCATGTCCTTTCAGCTTTCCAACTCTGAATGTTGTTTATACTCACCCACCCACCCCCAACCCACCTCCCCCCAAGTGCCCTTATACTGCAGGAAAGCAGTTTGTTCTCTTTAAAATAGTCCTTTGTACTTTTGCCAAACTGCAGTGGACATCGTTGTAGAGATTACTAGGAGGGAACGACAAGGGAAAATCTGTGAATCTCTGAGATATAATCTTCGGGTAACTTCTTCTGATCTTCTGAGTAGGGGCTGTGAAGTGTTATCCAATCACTGTTGGGAACCGGCTGGAAAATTTTCTTTTTGGAGACTGTCCTGGATAAGTTTCATCACCAAGGTCACTGTCTAGTCAAGAAGTTTTTTTTAACTTTTTTTTAATCTGGTCATCTCACTTCTTGAAAGATTATGATGCCTTTCAAGTTTTCTCAGTGCATGAGGTAAATATGTAATAATTGCCTTGTTATTAAGATTGGGGAGCAATAGTGACATGCTTTCTTTTGTTTTGTTTTGTATTTCATAAATGATTAGTTTCTCCTGTAGAGTATTATCATCATCAATAATCAGTGTGCCCAAAGTGAAAAGTGTTCATCTACGTCTAGGCACCATCAATATTTGGATTTAAGATAAGGATTCACCACACTGAATTTACTAACCTAGTTATAGGAAACATACATGACAAGGCATGACCAGATCTATCCATTGGAAAAAGAAAACAACTATCCCTTGCCAATGATATAATGTTCTCTATATACTGTGGACTACAGATTCTAGGCTTATTATTTGGTTGTTGTGCTCTAGAAGTCTGACAGCATTGCAAAGGTTTATGGGACTGTTAGACATTACTAACCTGAACAATTACGTGAGATTTTCTTTTCCATGGAAATGGAAATGCTCCTACTCAACCTTCTGTACTTTCTTGTTAATATGTTGCTTGTTCTTGCCATATTCCAATAGTAACAGCATTATACTCCCTTCTGTCTCCCAGCTCTTTACTACCTAATCTGTCTTTTGTCTTCTCAATCCAGTGTGTAAAGACTATAAATTGTTCAGCCTTATTCACTTCAGATAAAGAGCCTGACTATGGTATCTATTAGTGTACCTGTAGTCTTCACTCTGACTTCTGACCTCCCTGGCTTCCTTTATTTGTTGTTAAATCATTTTTCAGTTGTGTCCGACTCCTCATGACCCCATTTGGGGTTTTCTTGGCAAAGATACTGCATTGGTTTGCCATTTCCTTCTCCGGCTCATTTTACAGATGAGGGACTGAGGCAAATAGGGTCACACAGCTAGTAAGTGTCTGAGGCCTGATTTGAACTCATGAAAATGAGTCTTCCTGATTCCAAGCCACTACACCACCTAGCTTGCTTTAAGTCCCAACTAAAATCCCACCCTCTACAGAAAGTTGTCCGTAACTCCCATTAATTCCAATGCCTTCCCTCTTTCAATTATCTCCTGTTTTCTCTGTATATAACTTGCTTTGTGTATATTTATTTGTATATTGCCTTCCCCTACTGGATTGTAAGCTTCTTGAAGGCAAGGACTGTCATTTGCCTCTTTTTGTATGCCTAGCATTTAGCACAGTGTCTGACACAGAGTAGGGGCTTAATATATGTTTATTGATTATTTCATTGATTGATAGCCTGTATCTTCCCTTGAAGCTATAAGAAATAAAGAATGCCTTGGCCAGATTTTTTTTTAAAGTATAAAGTTTCAAATCAATTCCTCAATAATACTAATAGAATTCTAGAATTTTAGAATTGGAAGGAACTTTAGAGGTCATCTGGTCCAATTCCCTCATTTGGAAGATGTAAAGATGGAAGACGAGACAAGTGAAATGATTCCTTTAAAGTTATGGAAAGGACAAGGAAAATATGTCACTATTATTCTCCCTTTCTTAGCTGTGTGGCAATTGAGGCATTTTTCCTATGCGTTAAGAAAACGTGCAAGACATCAGAGCATTTTATGTGCTTACAAGTAGTATAACAGAATAAGAATCAAACCTAGGTTTAACTCTGTAGGCTTTTCCTCAGACCACCTGATGACCATTGTCAGATTGCCCCTCCATCTTCTCTGCTAAGTAAAATAAAGTGAGTTCCTTTAATCCTTTCTCAAGTCTGAATTTCTGAAATTCTTAATTATTCCCATTACTCTTCAAGATCCTTTCATTCTCTAGATATCATCACAGAGCTCCCCCAAACCAAAGAAAATAGTCTGGCAAATTTCTAACAAAGGACAAATCTAAGATTACTTTGTAGTTCATACTGTAAATGCTCATTAGTAGTAGCAATCTGCAGAGGGATCAAACTCTTACCCTGAGGCATGCAAAACTAGAGTGGACCTGAACCAGATTAAAATGTACTGGGGAAGTGCTTAACAAAATAAATAAGAACACAATCCTACATAGATAATGTTGAATTGTGGTTTTCTAAGTCAATCTGCAACCATAAGGATCTATTTTTATTTTTATTTGAGTTTGACATCACTGGTTTAACCAAATAATATCTTGTTCATTGACTAAATCCATTTGGAAGTTTGGAATAGCATTGCCTCTTGACAAGAACTTTGCCCTTTCAGTGGTGCTTTGCCCTTTCAGTGGTGACAATATGGCCTAAAAGATGTATGGGATTACTCCCTTCTCCCTTCCCATTCCTTTAAACAGACACCTTCGTTTACCTAAAAAATAATTAGCTCAACCCAAGCCACATGTTGTGGTTTAGCCAATGGTGAATATGAGAACACTTTAGCAAAAATGTAAGTTCCTACACTGTGTAGAACACTCTGCTATGGAAGATAAATGAAAGGTCCTGACCTCCATCAAGCCCACTAGAAAATGAGGTAGGGCTTTCTTCATGCTTCCTCCAGATGCTACAAAGGAACAATGTGATCTAGTGGAAAGGACACCCGATTTGGAAAAAGATAACCTCAGTACTAACTCTGGTTCTGAGACTGTGATCTTAGCTAAAATTCCTTTGGGCATGAGAGTCTTCATTTGTAACGACAGACAGTTAGACTGTATGATCAATCTCCAAGGTCGCTTTCAGCTTTATTATTATAGGATCTTTGAATGGGATGGGGCCAACATGAAAAATACTGAGCAAAGTTTTTTGAAGTGAGGTCTTATCTGAAATGGGGATTATGATATAGAAGATATTATTGTTTATGTGCTCATTAAACAAACTCTGGACAGAGAATGTTAGTCTGATAGTCTATTTAATACTCTGATCATTTAAATTCTGTGATAGCTAAGACTTTTATTTGTTGTGATGATATATATTATTTCTTCCCAAATTCTGATTAATTGGTATCTTTTTAAAAAATCTATATTCCTCTTCAGTTCTATTTCTCAAGCCAAGCCTCCCAAGAACATTTATAGATGAAACTGGAAGAATAAAAGCAAAATGAAATAGATCAATCCAAAGGCATTTATTAACACCATACTATCTTCTAGATATTGTGCTAAGCACTGGGTATACAATGAAAAAACAAAAACAGAGTCTACCCTCAAAGAACCTACATTCTTTGTTTTTCCATATAAATATTTTATTATTTTCCAGCTACATGTAGAGATAATTTTCAACATTTGTTTTTATTTGTTTCAAATTTTTCTGCCTCTCTCTCCTCTCCCCGTCCCCAAGACAGCAAGCAATCTGACACAAGTTATATATGTACAATCCCATTAAACACATTTCTGCATTAGTCATGTAATGAGAGAAGAATCAGAGCAAAAAGGGAAAACCTCAAAAAAGAAAAGCAATAAGAACAAAACAATAGAAATAGTATGGTTCGATCTGTATCCTGATTCAACAGTTCTTTTTTTTTTTTTTTTCTGGATTTGGAGAGCATTTTCCATCATGAGTCCCTTGGAACTATGTTGGACCATTGTATTGCTAAGAATCAAATCTATCACAGTTGATCAACACACAATGCAAAGAACCTACATTCTAATGGGAGCAATAACACTTATAAATTAGAACATCCAAGAGAAATATGGAGTAGAAAGAAGGTCATTTTAAAGAGGATGATTCTAGCAGATGGGGGGGGGATGGGGGAGTAGGAGAGATAAGGAAAAGTCTACTGGAGGACATGGTACCTGAGTTTAGTCTTTGATTAGATTACTGATTAAATCTCCCAGTATTTCTATTGATCTATTCTCATCAGTCTTTAGTCTCTTTGCCCAATGTACCCATCTTTGTCTCCACTGGTTCTTAAGGGAAGGTAAAGCAGAGTGATAGAACCTGACCAAATGCTTATAGAAGAGATTTTTGATGGAGTTGACATCATTTAAAAGCACTCAAAGATTAATTTTCAAAATATCGCAAAGGGACAAGGCATGGGGGGGACAGGGGAGAAGATTCTAGAGGAATGTAAAAGATCATAAAAAAGAAAAAGAAAAGATGACTAAGAACTAATTAGCAGCTACCGAGAGTATACAGAGGAGGGCAACCCATAGGTGAGGGGCCAGAAGTCTTTAGTATTATGATAATCAGTTGGAGGAAATGGGTGTGTGTAGTTTGGAGATGAGAAGCCTCAGGAGGAACATAATGACTGTCTTCAGATATTTGAAAGGTTATCAGGGAGAGCAGGTATTAACCCTGTTCTGCTTGGCCCCAATGGGCAGAACTGAGCAGAATCAGGAGCAATAGGCAGAAGCTCCAAAGAGACAAGTTTAGGCTTGATGTCAGGACAAACTTCCCAAGAACTGCAGCCATCCAAAAATGGAATGAAATGCCTTGAGAGACCGCTTCCTTGGAAATCTATGAGCAGAAGTTGGGTAGCCAATTGTCAGAGATGCTCTAGTGGAGATAGCTTTCATTTATGGGTTGCACTATATGACTGCTGAAGTCGCTTCCAGGTTTCAAATTCTGTGATTCATCTCTATAAAATATGTATTAAATAGTCTATTATCTACATCAGCAGTATCATTGATAAAAGTGACACTTAGAGAATAAGCAGACTTTGAAGGGACGTTAGAGTCACACAGCAGCCTAAGTGGTATTGAGAAAATATGATCCTACTATACCTATTACTTGTTGGATTTTAAATTTTTTAAAAAATTTTATTTATTTATGTATTTGTTTGTTTATCTTAATAGTATTTTTCCAGTCACATGTAAGGATAGTTTTCAACATTTGCTTTGTTTGTTTTTTTGGGTTGAGGCTATTGGGGTTAAGTGACTTGCCCAAGGTCACACAGCTACTCTCAAGTGTTTGAGGCCCAATTTGAACTCAGGTCCTCCTGACTCCAGGGCTGGTGCTCCATCCGCTGTGCCACCTAGTTGTCCCTCAACATTTGTTTTTATAAGATTTTGAGTCCAAATTTTTCTCCCTCCCTGCCTCCCTTCCCTTCCCCTTCCCCCTCCCCACGATGGGCAAGCAATCTGATATAGGTTATATATGTAAAATCACATTAAACATATTTCCACATTAGTCATGTTGTGAAAGTAGAATCAGAACAACAGGGAAAAAAACCCCAAAATTTAAAAAACCACAAAAAAGTAAAAATTTCATGGTTCAATCATCATTCAGATCTCACAGTCCTTTTTCTGGATATGGAGAGCATGTTTTATCATGAGTCATTTGGAATTGTCTTGGATCATTGCATTACTGAGAAAAGCTAAGTCTATCACAGCTGATCATCACACAATGTTGCTATTCCTGTGTACAGTGTTTTCTTGGTTTAGCTCACTTCGCTCAGCATTAGTCCACTTAAGTCTGTCCAGGCTTTTCTGTAATCTGCCTGCTCATCATTTCTTATAGCACAATAATATTCCATTATATTCATATACCACAACTTTTTTTAGCCATTCCCCAAGCGATGGGCATCCCCTGTGAGGGCCAAATGTAATATATTGAGAGTTAATTGAGTGGCTCACTGTAATATTGGGGTCCCAGAAATAATGAGGGACCTCTAGGTCCAAAGCTCCCTCCCTTCTGAACTGTCTTTTTAGATATTTCTCCCAGGCCAATAAGAAAGGAGCCTAACAGCCCCTTTTCCACAAATTAATCAGGTTTTATTAGTGGGAATGAAATAAACAACAAAGGCAAAATTAATAAAATCAAAGACAAGGGAATAGGGAAAAAGAAATACAGATAATCCTCCTAACTCTAACCTAAGTCTATATAATCCCCAAACTCGTTTCCAGTTCAATTATCAAATACATACTCTGTGCAAAAGAACAAGAAGATGAGCTCTAGTAGTGTATTGTGTGGATCCTCTGTGGAAGAAGAGAATCACACAGATCAAGAAACCACAGAAGTTTGGTGTTCTGTATCAACATGGATGTCAAAGATCCATTAAAATGTGCAAGTATCAATTGTCTCTTATCTTATTCAATAACTTCCCTTTGCCAACAAGCACAATTACAACATAAGGTTTCATTTAAAAGATCTTTTCCTAGTTAAATATTCATACTTGTTTTTCTGACTACTACATTTTATTTTTCCCACATGTAGCCAGCAGCTCTCTATGACCTGCATATCTTCTCAATGAGAAGTCTTCCCCATGATTTACATGTGATTTGTTGCCTATATGTGCACACTATTAAAATCTATAAGATCTTTTCTTTTAAAAAATGTTCTTTTGGGGCAGCTAGGTGGCGCAGTGGATAGAGCACCCACCCTAGAGTCAGGAGTACCTGAGTTCAAATCCGGCCTCAGACACTTAACACACACTTACTAGCTGTGTGACCCTGGGCAAGTCACTTAACCCCAATTGCCTCACTTAAAAAAAAAAAACTAAACTAAAAAATGTTCTTTGTATTATTAATCTAAAAAGCCAATAAACACATTTTAATAAACAGAGAATAAAAAGATGATTATATAAAAAACTGTGAACTTTTGTTCAATATAGTTCTTTAAATGTATATTAAATTAAAAACAGAGCAATAAAATTGCCATTTATGTCTCATTTTGATCTTATGGTTTTAGAAGCTTTGTTGATGCTCATTTTTTATTTTTCAATTTCTTTCCATCACTATCACTGCTCACTAAGTCATTCCATATAACAAATAATATAATCAACAAAAACATATCAACTCATTGGCCATGCTCAAAAATTCATGCCTCCTTCATCACATCCAATCCATTACCTCTCCCTAAGAGGTAGAAAAGCATGCTTCACCATCAGACTTCTGAATCAATGGTTTCTTCAGGAGAGTATACCATCAACTAGTTAATGCCAATTATGCCTTTTCTACCCCTCAGTAGACAGTGTTTGTGAAGTATTATGTCTTTAAAAAATCTGTCAGCCAGTGGCTAGCCTTCTTCTGATAAGCCTTTATAAACTTAGCTAACCTAGTGTTTAGATGACAAGGGACCATTCGTTGCCACATGTGTACCTGAATCCTTTTTACCTTATATATTCTAGAACATGTGTTCCACTGACATGGCCTTTGGAAATCCAGGGTCACTTCTGTTCTATAATGAGGCACAATGGTAGGTCTTTAGTGAAGGATTTATGTGTGTACAGAATCATAAATAGCTCAGTTCCTCCCACCTGCACCAAGAGCTGTCAGTGGTAAGAGGGTGTGGGTTCATACTAACCATTTGGGTCTTTGGGCTTTTTAACTCATGAATTCTACCACCATAAAGTTTGTGGGGGAAGGGCAAAAAAAGATATAAAATTCTCATCAGGCCATTTGGTTATTTAGTATTATATAAACAATACATATCAGTAACTAAGTAATAATAAAATAATATATAAATAACATAAATTTGATTATTATTAATTCTTTAAAAATTTAGGTGATGAAATGGATTGAATTATTTTGAAATTTCACTTCTCCCCAGCTGTCCCTCCATTAACACTAATAATGAAAAATTGGTTGCTCTTTCTTCTTATTCCCAGAGGTCAACTTTATATTACAAAGCTCTCTTTGTATTACAAACAGAACCAATGCAATTGAAAAAAAAGATTCATAAAAGCATCAAATTTCAGAGTATCTCAAGCACCATATAAAATTTCTGGGTTTACTACATAAGTGCCCATGCTAATAAAAGGAATATCCCACTTTGGGAGGGAGCCATGGTCCACAAGACTGTAATAATTCTTATTTTAGTCAATTTACAATTGCACAAATGACCTCTGGGTTGGGCACTACCTATACATTTGTGCTTGGCTAGCAAAAGGGATTTAATCTTTGCTGTGGATCCTTGGTTTCTCTGGTTGCTTGATAACCAAGAAACACCACCCTCCTCCTTAGGCACACATATATACTTAGAAAAACAGAACATGATGAAAGGAGAAGATAGAGGCAAATTTTCTGCTGCAAGCAGAAGGCACTTGTACTCTAGAAAGTACCCTGTGCATAGCCCCTTTCCCTACCCCTCACCTCCAAAAGAAAATGTCTACTTTCTCAGCATGGACTATTTCCTGAAATTAATGATTAACTGGAGATAATGGTGCAACTACTCCTTGTTGATTGGTAATCACTAGGAAAAACCCTTTTCTGACTTAAATATATTTAGAGTATAATAAATAGAGCTTATATAGCCATCTAAACTCTAGATCTCTTTTCCTTGGGAAGGATATGCTTTCCACAGGCCACCGATATTGTAAGGGGAAAATATCTTCACTCAACATCCTAAAGCAGCCTGCATTTAATAACTTGTTTGCTCTCCAGTGGGAGACATGAAGTTTTGAGGCTATTCCAAAGTTTAAGACTAAATTAGAGGGAATGAGGGCACCAATAGCAGAATAAGTCCTCTACATGCCACAGGGCTCTGTCTCCCCACAGCTGTCTGTCTAGGGGTATGCAGACAACTCTTTGATCTGCCACTTGTTGACAGTTCCACATTTGGCTTCCTTCTACACTGGCATAAAGGCAAGGTTCCATCCTCATTTTCTTATCCCCACCCTGCAGAATGCAGACAGATGGGACAAGACAAGGAGATTGGGATTGTCTCTTAACTGCTCCAGGTGCAAGATAAAGATTGGACTATCTCAGCCCAAGTGACTCTAACTCACTTCTTCCCGGGTTTTACTAGCCAAGGCAGCTGACATCATGAGAGAGAAAGCCCTTTCCCAAGAGATAAGCCAAATGAAAGCGCTGCAAGGCCCTGGGTGATCACAACCCAGATGCAATAACCCAAGAATTAACGTGGGAGCCCTGCCATTGGCCAACATCCCCTAGAGATCATCTTTGCAGTTGAGGACTTTGAACATGTGTACATAGATTTGTTTCTCAGATATCAATTTTCAATGGAAAAAAAATGTTTTTAATGCCCCCAGGCCTCCGGGGTAGGAATTTAGTAATGACAATGGGAGGGAATGAGGAGGGAGAGAGAGAGAGAGCACTGGGTGATGAAATATAGCCAATTCTTAATTAGCTCTAGAAATAGAGCCAAGGGGAGTTTGGGTAAATTGCATTCACAGATCTATTAGGCTGCCCAACTTGCAAATGGAAGATCTATTAGGCTTGTTCAAATTGTAAAGGCCCAGCGCTACAGCTGCTGGCAACAGCCTTGTCCAAGGACAGGAACTAGAAGTAAGTACAGCTGGTACAATTCAGGTAAAGAGTGGGGGCCATCTGTGGATTCCCTTCCATTCCATTCCACACAACAAATGGCTACTATAGGTAAGACGTTATGTTGGATGCTGGGCACAAAAAGACAAAAAAGGAATAATCCCCGTCCACAAGGAACAAGTATCATCCTTAAGGAACAGAGAAGTAAATATAAAGTACATACAATTTCAAGAGGATAGGACATTCACTGGGGGATTCAGAAAGGCTTCATGTAGGAGTTGCCACATGAGCTGGACTTTGAAGGAAGTGAAGGGTTCCACAAGTGGAGGTAAAAAGTGAGTACATTCTAGGCATGAGAGATTAACCTGAGCAAAGACACTGAGGTGGCAGGTATAGGGAATAGCTTGCCAGACACTTAGACTGGAATAGACAGTGTGTGGATAGGGAAAATGTGGTCAGGGTCAGGGAGGAGGGATATTGAAGAGGTAGGTTAGAGCCTGCTTGTAGAGCAGGCAGAGAGTTTTTATTTATTCAATAGTCAATAAAGAGCTATCAAATATTTGTGAGTCAGGGAACAACATCGTCTGTTCTGAGTTTAAGGAATATCGGTTTAGTAGCTGTGTAGAAGATAAGAGTATGGGTATCTACGTGGCATAGTGGATAGAATGCCAGGCCTGGAATCAGGAAGATTCATCTTCATGAGTTCAAATCTGGCCATAGATATTTATTAGCTGGGAGACCCTGGGCAAGTCACTTAACCCTGTTTGACTCAGTTCCTCAACTATAAAATGATCTGGAGAAGGAAATGGCAAACTACTCCAGTATTTTTTTTCCCAACAAAACCCCAAATGGGGTCATGAAGCGTCAGATGTAACTCACAGCAACAGCGCTAACAACAACAATAACACAGAATAGAATGGAGAATAGAAAGACTAAAAGCAGGGAGAACAATTAGAAGTCTGTTGCAATAGTCTTGACCAGAAATAGAAGTCTGAATTAGGGTTGTGAAGCAGAGAGAAGGGAATGGATACAAGAAAAAAATGGTCATAAAATTTTCAAGAATCAGCAACTGATTGATTATGGGGAGCAATGAAGAGAACAGTCAAAGGATGAATTCAGGGCTAGGATCTTGAGTGACTGGGAAAATGGTGGTATAGTCAACTGTCAAATAGGGAAGTTTGAAGAAAGAAGTTTGAAGTTTGAAGGAATTGTGAAGGTTTTGGAGAAAAATAACATGTTATCTTCTGGAGATGTTGATTTTGAGCTGCCTATAGAACATCCACATGGAGATATCCAACAAATAGTTGGTAACACAAGGCTGGAATTCTGGGAAGAGATTAGGGATAGATATATAATTTTGGAAGTAACCCACATAAAGATGATAATTAGACCTATAAAAGTGTATGAGATCACAAAAGGAATCAGTGTTGAAAGAGAAGAGGTACAAGGACAGAGCCCTGGAGAATGTCCACTCTTGGTGGGTAGAAGGATGCTAATCTGACAAAGGATATTGATCAGGAATGGTTGAAGTAGAAGAAAAGTCCAGGAGGAGGGGGTTATTGACATGTCAAAAACTTCAGAGAGGTTAAGTAGTATAAGCACTAAGGAAAAAAATTATATTTAGCAATTAAAAGATTGCTGGTATACAATGATCCAAGACAACCCCAAAGGACTAATGCTGAAGCGTACTAATCTCCCCCTAGAGAAAGAACTGAAAGCTATCTGAATACAAAGTGAATCATGCCATTTGTCTTTTTCTTCCTTCCTTCCTTTTCTTTATTTCTTTTATTCAAATCTTCTTGAACAACATGACCAATATGGAAATATTTTATATAATTACATATGTATAACCTATATCATATTGTTTGCCATCTCAGGGAGCAGGGAGGGGAGGAAAGGAAGGAAGAATAGAATTTGGAACTCAAATCTTTTTTTAATGTTTAAAATTTTATTTTAACATGTAATTGGGGGAAAATAAAATATTATATAAAAAGATTTCTTTAAAAAGATTGCTGGTAACCTTAGAGAAAGAAGGTTTCTTAGAGCGGTGCTGTCAGAAAGCAGACTGTGAGGGATTGAGAAGTGAGTAACTGATAAGGCAATGGAAGTGAGTTAATTACTTCCTATAATGGGGCATACAGTTCGAGGGTATTGAAGCACCATAAGGCTATAATCTAGGCTGACACTGACACCTGAAAATATCCTCCACATATGACAATGATGACCTAAGGGAAAAAGAACCAAGGTTATTGCTACCCTGTGCCTCCCGTATGCTACTAGTTTCCTGGACTTCCTTTTTCCACACTAAACAATCTAACTCATACCAATTAAACACACTCTCTGATCATCTATTCTACACTACCAAACAACGATTCATCTCTGTCTTCACCAAGCCACTTGTCCCTGGCACCCTAAATACTTTGATGTTTCTTTGTTTGTAATGGTCTTTGTAAAGACTATCCTTGAAGACTCTCTAGCAAGGTAGAACCTGCCAGAGCTTGTGCTCTGCTTTCAAAAACACAGGGTCACCTCCACATCATGATGAGGCATTGGAGTAGGACTTTGGGATGCCCTAAATAACCCTGCAGGAATACTGTCCCAGTCATTTGCTCCCTCATTACAAGAGCAGCGTAGGAGCTTTCCTTGTGTGCTGTGAACAGTAGCACTTGTGTGTCCTTCTGTCCCTATTCATTAGATGCCCTGAGACATTCCAACCCCCTAATAATATCATCCAAGAACCTCCTTTGAACTGGGAGTTTTCATGATTCCCATTCATATTTCTTATCAAAACCATGGGCAAGCAGTTAAATCTACTGGTTTGATTATCAACTCTTCTCTGTCTCCCTCCTTCTTTTCAAGTGCAGATACTTTAAAACAATGGGATTACCACATGATTTAGTGCAAAGATGTCTGACTCCTAAGCAACCTCCAAAACTGAATGTTGCCTGAACCAGATGAACACAGAATTGGGAAATATTTAACAAAAAAATAAAAATACAATACAATATAGATAATGTTAATTTGTGGTTTTCTAAGTCAAGATGAGGTCTGCAGGAATCTGTTGCTATTTGAGTTTAACATGACGGGTATAATGGATAGAGAGCTGACCTCAGAGCTAAAAAAAACTTCAGTTTAAGCCCAGCTTCAACATATATAGCTGTGTGACTGCAGGTAAATCAATTAACCTTCTCTCCTTGACCTTGGTGACTCTCTAAGATAAAAGTTTTAGAGAATGTGCTAACTTGCTCTGGTAGAAGGAGTTTCCTCTGTAGTCTTTCTAATTATTATTAGGTTTCTTATTTGGGACAAATTACTTTGCCTAGGAGACTGTTTCCTCAATTGTAAAATAACCTTAACACCAGCCCTCTGACAAGGTTGTTGTGAGCAAAGTGTTTTGCAAACCTAATAATGTCATGTTTTTATTTATTTGCTGCTTCTTCAAACTATTGTTGGAAAATGTCTCATTTCTTTATTGCCATTAATGTGCCTCTGTATCTATCTGCCTTAGAATTTTGTCGGGTACATTAATTTCCATTGAATATGTAGTTGGATGTATATATGTATGTGTGTATGTGTATACATATGTATATATGTATATGTATGTATATAATAGATAGATGATAGAGATGATAGAAAGATAGATAGATAGATAGATAGATACAATGGTGCCCAAGACCCATCCCAAATGGGGTCATTAGTGTTAATCATTTGCTGTCCAATACTTGGGACCCTATAGTTCTCCAAGATGTATTAATGATTATTCATGGGCAATTGTTTTCTCTTTTAATCAAGGCTATAGAAACACTGAGAAGGGCCACAAGTTACTTGGGAAATGTCTGGATTGTTAAGATGTAGCAATGAATTTGGCTTCAAACATGTTCTAATATAATCTCTTTTG
Organism: Dromiciops gliroides; assembly: GCF_019393635.1. Lineage (NCBI taxonomy): Eukaryota > Metazoa > Chordata > Mammalia > Microbiotheria > Microbiotheriidae > Dromiciops > Dromiciops gliroides. The sequence goes on along the minus strand of NC_057866.1, from coordinate 123,211,079 downwards.
GATGAATTAGTGGTATAATAGTCCAAGAAGGACTAGTCTGATGGGGAGATAAAAGTGGAAGGCCAATGTTATTATTCATTAGATCATTAAGAGAGGTTTCAGACCAGCACAATGACCCCAAAAGTGAGGACTTCTAAGCCTCCAGCAACCAAGACAATGAGTGTTCCAATCTTCCTCTTCCCACTCCAATTACTCATCCCCCCCCCCCCAATCTGTTTGAGTGTGAGAAAACCTAACTTAGATGTCTTCCAAATCTGTGTCTACTGGGCAGGACAGACTGTCCAAGTTCTCACACAAAGAGATACACACAGAGTCACTCGTGTAGGAGCTGGACATTTTTGCAGCATAATCCCACATTCGAGACAGCTGTTTCATTTCTATGTTCATTTTGTGGTTTTTATGTGGACCCCTTGTTGGCAATACAGACTTGGACACACTTCTTTTTCTTCAAAACAACTAGCTCAGCAAGATAATGCTGCTGTCGTGGGTCTGAAGATGCATGTTGTTTCTATCACCACTGTGTTAGGAAGAATGTGAGGGAAGGGATCTTACAGTCTCCTCTAAGAAATCCTACAACTTACAAAGCAAAGGGAGGTCTCAATTTGGGAAGACAATTTGGCAAAATACAAATGGTACTGATACTTTAGAGTGCCAACCGATTTTCCATCAATCCAACAATTTAGATTTCTCATGAATGCCCCATGAGACTTTTTCCCAGATAAAAGCAAGGAGAAGACTTGCCTAGAACAATTCAATCTTTCGATAGGATTCTCTGGGATTTTGAGCTGGCTGGAAGTAATGGTAGAGATCATCTCTTTCAATCTTTTCACTTTACAGATGAGGAAAGCCAACTCCCAAAGACTTTAATTGACTCCCCCAAGATCTCACAGCTTGTCATCACTGGGTCAGGATTCAAACCTGGGCATCTGACTCCAGATCCAGTATTCTTTCTGCTACTCCATACAAGTCTTCTATATCCTAGAAGGGGGCTTCCTCTTCTTCAAAGACATTGTCAAAATGGGAATGGAAATTTTTTGGGCTAAAGTCAGGCTTACCAGAGCCTGGATGCTCCAGCAAGATCTTTTTCAAATTGTACCTGCCAGTTTAATATGAGAAGACTATGCATTATAAAAAAAATATTTTCTTTATTCTTAATTTACTCAAAACTAGAAAAAGAATATTTCCACAGATAAAGTAGAACATAAAAAAGAATGCAATGTGAAAATGTATATCTCTATTCCATACAGCTTGCTTTTTTTGGTGAGGCAATTGGGGTTAAGTGACTTGCCCAGGCTCACACAGCTGGCAAGTGTCAAGTGTCTGAGGTCAGATTTAAACTCAGGTCCTCCTGAATCCAGGGCCAGTGCTCTATCCACTGCACCACCTAGCTGCCCCTGATACAGCTTGCTTTTTTTAAAAAAAGTAATTATAAATTCAATATGACACTTTCAAAGCTATCCTGCTTGTCTGTGTTTCCTTCTGAATTTCCTTCAGTACTTTTCTATGCATTAAAAAGTTGCAATGACTTTCTCTTCTTCTTCTTCTTCTTCTCCTTTTTCTTTTTATTCATCTTTGTAATCCTATCACTCCCCACCTGCTTCCCAAAATTAAAAAAGAAAGACAGAAAGAGAAAAAGAAAAAAGAGAGAAAGAAAAAGAAAGGGAGGGAGAGGGAGAGAGAAAGGAAGGAAGGAAGGCACAATCTATTTTTTAACAAACATTTTTATTTAAAATTTTGAGTTCCAAATTCTATCCCCTCCTTTCCTCCCTCCCCTCCCCCTTCCCTGATGCAGTAAGGAAAGCACAATCCTTTTTTTTTTTTTGGTAGGGCAGTGAGGTTAAGTGACTTGCCTAGGGTCACACAGCTAGTGTCAAGTGTCTGAGGCTGGGTTTGAACTCAGGTCCTCCTGAATCCAAGGCCAGTGCTTTATCCACTGTACCACCTAGCTGTCCACAATCCTTTTAACAAATAAGTATAGTCAGGCAAAACAAATGCACACATTTGCCATGCCCAAAAATGTTTATCTAATTTTGTACCTTGAATCCACCTTCCCTCTTTCCAGAAGGGCATAATATGCTGCCTCATCAGTCCTCTAGGGCATAGGTGTCAAATATCTTGCCTACAAACTTATGAGGTCCACCATACTCCCAAGTGGGCCTGAAACCAGGTTAAAATATAATTGGGAAATACTTAACAAAACAAATAAAAATGCAATAAAACACAGTTATTGTTGCATTTTAAAATTAAGTCCCGACGTGACCTTCCAGGAGCCTTATATATGCATAAGTAGCCCTTTTCTGTTGAATTTCACACCACTGCTTCCTTCTCAGTTGGTCATTTCGTTGATCAGAGCTCTTAAGTCTTCTGAAGTTGTTTTTCTTTAGTATATTGTTTCTGCACATACTGTTCTTCTAGTTCTGCTCACTTCACAAAAGTTTTCCCAGGTTTCTCTGCAGTGATCCATCTAATCATTTCTCATAGCAAGCATTCTATTCACTCTTCATGCCAGCTTGCCCTTGGGGCTATCAGTTGGACATTGAGATTGGTAACCCAGACAAATATTGCAGGCTGAGTTTTTTTATTTCTAATGCATGCTTCAATCCACCAAGGACTCTGCCTAGACGACCATATCTATTCCATACCCATCTAATGATGTAGTCCCAAGAGCAAAGTCCAGAGAGTTTTACCCCTGCTGCCAAAGAGCCAGCATAAATATGCATTGGAATTAGACATCTCTCCATATTGAGTAGAATGGAGTAATTGATGTTATTTCTTATACCAAATTGATGCTGACAGGACTGCAGCATTCATAGGACCCCTTACCTCCTTTCCAGACGTCTTAAATTTCCTACCTTTCTTCTCTACATACATTTCTATGTACATGGCACAGTGAAATGGTTTGGTCTTTTTTAATATGCACACTGAGTGTTCAACAGTGAGAAAGAAGCTTAGTCATTAAGTTAGAAAGCCTCCCTTTACCTTGAAACCTGAGTAGTCGCAGATGCTTTAGATGCACATGTGTACACAGAGGCAGGCTATATCCAGGGCTAGCTTTGGAATTAGTCTTCTGCAAAGACCTGCTCTTGGGGCAGGCAGCTTACCATCTCATGAGTTTCTGTGAGCACCCAACTGTGCTTTCCAAATAGACACTTTGTATACTGTGCTTACTTTCTTCAAGGAGAGATAACCACAGAGATTAGAAAAAGTGCTTTATTTTAGAATTTTTTTTTAAAAAAAGCAAACCTAAACTAAAAACTTGGTTCCAATCCTGGCCCTGCCATTTGTTAGGAGTGGGTGTGGGCAAATGTGGTACAATGGAAAGAATACTGGCTCTTAATGCCCTCTCTGATGCCAATCATCTGTGTGACCTTGGGTGAGTCCCTTAACTTCCCTGGATCTCAGTTTCCTCATGAGAGGCTTGACTAGGGGGCGTTTGGTCCCTTCCAGCTCTAATGCTAAGTCAAAACCTCTCTGGAACTCAATTATCCCATTTATAACATTAGAATAATAATATTTGCCTTAGGCATGTCAACAAACTGATGAAGGCACCTGGTAAACTATAGAGCACTGTATAATTGTCATTATTAAAATGTGTTTAATCTTTTTAAAAATTTATTAACATTGATACATTTTGTTTTGACAAAATAGGCCCAGTCTAACGCTTAACCCTCCATCCCTGGAAAAGTACAAAATCAGTGAAGATAAATTTCCCTAATGGTGTTATTGCCACTTCTATTCCTTGTCCCTTTTCACTTTTGTAGGTTAGCAATTGATGACGATGACGACGATCATGATCATTAGCTAGCATTTCTACAGCAGGTAGGTGGCACAGTAGATAATAATAATAACAACAACAGAAATAATATTGATGATGATGGCTGACATTTATATAGTAGCTATAGTGCCAGGCACCATGGCAAGTGCTTTACAATCATTATCTTGTTTGATATTCACAACAACCATTGGAGGTAACATCCCCATTTCACAGGTGGGGAAACTGAGGCAGACAGCACCTAAGTGACTTGCCCAGGATCATACAGCTAGTAAGTATCTAAGGTCAGATTTAGCCATTAACAAAAAGGAAGGATGCATGCTTTAACTTTGGAACTATGGTCCCCAAATCGTTCATGGCATCTGATCTGAATCAGGTTGCATTTTAGCACCATCTTGGTTTTCGCGATTGTAGTTGTGATGCACATTGTTCTTTTGGGCTCTTCTTCCTTCACTCTGCATCCTTTCACGTTGCCTTCTCATGCTGTTGCAGGTCAGTTCTTAAAATACATTGCTGCCCATTTGACTGAATGAGCATGCCAAAAGTGCTTAGAGCTACATATTACAATGCCTAGGGTGTGGGCTTTTCGATCCACCCCACTTACTTTTCCTTAGCTTCCTCTTGACTTGTTTGATACTTCACCAAGAGCTCAGCCTCTGAATCAGAAATGTTTTCTAACTAAACATTTCCAGATGAGAATTTTAATAAACTAAAACTCACTATCTGGTCCAGGAAAATATAGATAATGGTTGGCCCTGAAAAGGTATGCAAGAGAATCCTTATCTATCGAGGCAATTGGCAGCCTTTAGCTCTGCTGGAGACAAGGGGAGAGAGGTGAGGAAAAGCAGGATTTCTGGCTGCTAATCAGGTCCAATTTGCCCCTGGGTACTGAATGGTAGGGGGAGGGAAAGAAGAAAAGGATACAGTAGGGGTGAGAGAGTGAGAGTTTCTCTACTCAAAAGGCTATGGATTCTCCTTCTAGGACAGGGGAAAGCTTTAGATGATGGGTAGATTCCTCTGGGATTTCAAAGGTTAGGAAGAGAAGGTAGAGACAAAGCATGAAAAAAGACCCTGGAGAGACTTAGGATTTTCACTTAGGGGAACCCTCTATGTGGAAACTCGAGGTCATTGTGAGGTTATATATGTATGTATGAAAGTTCATACAAGCTAGTATTTGAATCTGGGTCTTCCTCCAAGGCTGACCCTCTATTCTATTTCCAGCCTCCCATTTTTATTCTCTGTGTGTGTGTGTGTGTGTGTAATATGTTTCTTGTGTGATAAAATAATGGGATTTAGCAGATATTCAAAGGTTCACCTGGAGATTAATCTAAACTGATTGAATTAAGTGAGAGTGATTGACTGCTGATTAGCCTACTTCAAATTAACTAGATTGTAATCACACCTGGCTAGCCCTTAAGAGGTATTGTTCTCAGAAGCTAACTCAACTTGAGACCACCTTCAAGTCCAGTGAACCAATGGATTTGGATGACGATAACCAATGGATTTGGATGACGATAACCAATCAGTTTGAAGCAGTGTGTAAGGCCCGCCTATGCTCCAGACCTATAAAAAGCTTCCACACTCAGTTTACTGGGGAGTTTGTGATTGAAGCAGGCTCATGGCAGAGGACTTGAGGAAGAACCAGACCAGGCTGGAACTCTAGGCTAGTTAAGCATTTTCTTTTTTTCAACAAACATTTATTTTATTTTCCATTTACATGTAAGGGTAGTTTTCAATATTCATTTTCATAAGATTTAGAGTTCCAAATTTTTCTCCCTCCCTTTCCTCCCCTCTCCACAAGGTCACAATCAGGTTATATATGTACAATCCACAAGTGTTCTTTTTATCAGTTCTTTCTATAGCAGTGCATAGTAAGCTTCCTCATTAGTTCCTTGGGATTGTCTTGGATCATTGTACAGCTGAGAGTAGTTAAGTCATTCACAATTACTCATTGAACAATACTGTTGTCACTATGCACAAAGTCCTCTCAGCTCTGCTCACTTTACCATACATCGATGTTCACTAGTCTTTCAAGGGTTTTTTGGGATCATCCTGTTTGTCATTTCCTGTAGCACAAGTCCATTCCACTACAATCGTATAACACAGCTTTTTCTATCATTCCTCAATTGATGGACATTCCCTTGATTCTCAATTCTTAGCTTCCGCCAAGAGTTGCTAAAAATATTTTTGGTACAATTTTCCCCCTTTTCTCATTTTCATGATTATTATTGTTAACTGTTTCCCTTCCATCCTATTCCCTTCCCCATGATATTTATTCTATTATCCATCTTCTTCCATCCTATCACTCTTCAAAAGGGATTTGCTTCTGTCTGTCCCCTCCCCCACTCTGCCCTTCCTTCTTTTGCCCCTCTCTCTTTATCCCTTTCCCCTCATATTTTCCTGCAGTGTAATAGAGATTACTCCACCCAATTGAGTGTGTACATTATTCCCTCCTTGAGCCAATTCTAATGAGATTGAGGTCTTTGAGCCAATTTTAATGAGTGTTAGGCTCATTTACTGCCCAGATTAAATAGATTACTCCACCCAGTTGGGCGTGTCTATTAGTCCCTCCTTGAGGCAGATCTGATGAGTTTAAGATCTTTGAGCCTTTTCTGATGAGTGTAAAATTAATTTACTGCTCTGCTCCTCTTCCATCTCTTCCCCCACTCCATAAGCCTTTTCCTGTTACTTTCATGTAGGATTTCACCTCTGCCCTTCCCCCTCCCCCAATAAATTCCCTTTACCCCTCAATTTAACCCTAAAGATGTTATCATCTAGCCAAGTGACACAGTGGACAAATCATCACCCCAGGACCCAGGGGGATCCCAGCCAAAACCTGGCCTCAGACACAAGACAGTCACCCACTGTACGATCCCAGGTATGTCCCCCAGCTCCAATTTTTTTTTATGGTTCTCTAGGGTCTTGTATTTGAAAGTCAAATTTGCCATTCAGTTCAGGTCTTTTCATCACAAATATCTGAAAGTCTTCTTTTTCATTAAAGTCCCATTTTTTCTGCCGAAAGATTATGCTGAGTTTTGCTGGGTAGGTGATTCTTGGTTGTAATCCCATTTCCTTTGCCCTTTGGAATATCATATTCCATGCCCTCCGGTCCTTTAATGTAGAAGCTGCTAGATCCTGTGCTATCCTGACTGGGGCTCCACAGTACTTGAATTCTTTCTTTTTGACAGCTTGCAATATTTTCTCCTTGACCTGAGAGCTCTGGAATTTGGCTATAATATTCCTAGGAGTTTTCTTTTTGGGATCTCTTTCTGGAGGTGATCAGTGGATTCTTTCAATTTCTATTTTAGCTTCTTCTTCTAGAATTTCAGGGCAATTTTCCCTGAGAATATCTTGGAAGATGGTGTCTAAGCTCTTTCCTTGATCACGGTTTTCAGGTAGACCAATAATTTTCAAATTATCTCTCCTGGACCTATTTTCTAGGTCAGCAGTTTTTCCCAGAAGATATTTCACATTGCCCTCTATTTTTTTATTCATTTGGATTTGCTTTATTGTGTCTTGGTTTCTCATAAAGTCACTGGCTTCCATTTGTTCAATCCTAATTCTTAGGCAATTATTTTCATCAGAGAGCTTTTGTACCTCCTTTTCCATTTGACTTTACAAGCTGTTGACTTTTTTCTCACGTCTTTCCTGCATCACCCTCATTTCTTTTTCCATTTTTTCCTCTACCTCTCTAATTTTATCTTCAAAGTCCTTTTTGATCACCTCTATGGCCTGAGACCAATTTGTATTTTTCTTGGAAGCTTTAGATATAGGGGCCCTGATGTTGACATCTTCCTCTGAGGATGCCCCTTGGTCTTCCTTGTTACTGAAGAAACTTTCTATGGTCCTCACCTTTCTCTGTCGGTCATCTTGCCTTTCTTTTACTAGACTTTTAGCTTCTTAAAGTGGGGCACTGTTTCCAGGCTGCAGTATCCCAGGCTTAAGAAGTCCCAGGTGGTATGATTTAAGGAGAATCGGGTTCTTCCTTCACCTGGCCTGTTTCCTGGTCCTAGATGACCCCAGACCAACATGCCAATCAACCAGTTTTGTGTGTTGTGGTTGTTAGCTCTGACGAGCCTGTGCCCCTCCCCCACCTGGGCCACTGCTACTTGAGCCTACCTCCTGGTTCTCAGCAGTGGTGTAAAATCCAAGTTCTGCCTTAGCACCAGCATAGACCTCTGTAGTCTCTCCCCTGCCCAGGGCTCAGCCCACTCACCAGACTGTGAGCTTAGTTCCAGATGACACTGGTGCTTCAGCTGATTCAGAGGCTCTGAGGGTCTCCTTCTCTGGTGAGCACTTCCTGAGACTGGATCTGTGTCAGGGTGACTGTGGGACTGGGCTCAACTCCTGTATCAGCACAGCAGCTCCCTCCTTCTGACCTTCCAAGCCATTCTTGGTCAGAAGATGATTTCAGCACATTCTTCTGTGAGTTTTGCTGCTTCGGGCATTTTCCTATGGTGTTATTTGGATGTTTTTTGGAGCGATTGTGTCATGAGTTCAGGAGCTCACTGCCTTTCCTCCACCATCTTGGCTCCACCCTGGAAGTTCTAGTTAGGCATTTTCTTAACTCCACATGTTCTCTTTTTTCTAATACCTGGTATGCTTCAATAAATGCTTAATGCCCAAAGACTGGTGCTAAACTTCTAATTTAAGGCAACCACACAATTTAGATTTTAAACATCACAATTATAAGCAACAGAGGGGATGGTTCCTTCTATTCTACTTCACTACATTGCCTCTCAGTCCGTATTTAGTGACTGAAAATTTTCCTGATTTATTTTTGGGTTACTCTAACTCTGATTTTATTCTAACTAGTAAGGGCAGCAAGGTGACACAGTGGACAAAGCACCAGCCCTGTATTCAGGAGGACCTGAGTTCAAATCTGACTACAGACACTTGACACTAACTGTGTGACCCTGGGCAAGTCACTTAGCTCCAACTGCCACACCAAAAATAAGTAAATAAATAAATAAAATTTTAAAATATTCTAACCAGTAATGGACAAGACTGGACCTAGGACTATGGCAAGAGTGTGGACAATATAGGTGGAGATGGACAAGGTGCAAGGTGGGAAAACAACCAGGGACATAAAAAGTGTTAAAAACCTCTGACAAATTTTATCCTAATTGCACCAGGTTTAAATGTCCTCAAGCCATTTGTAGGTCTGTTGGTAGGATGTCTGGGAGCTTCATATAAGAATCTAGTCCCTAGGCTTAGGGATGGAGGATACACTGAACTTTTGGGGTTCCTCTTACCTCATACTACTCCAAGTCAGAGCTTCTTATGGTTTTACTCCAAGTTCAAGGGAAAGGTTACATGCATGGTGGGGTCCTGCGACAGAGCCAGGACATGGTTACTATTGGGCAGATCTATGTTACCTCAGGTCACAAATATGCTTCCTGACACATATGAATAAATGAATGACTATAAAGGGAAGGGAACAGAAGAAAATGGAAGGAAAATGGAAGGGAGAGAGAGATTGGAGGTGGGGTGGGGAGATGAGATAGACAGAAAACAAAGAATAAAAGGGAGAGATAAAAAGAAAAAGAAGAAAGGAAGGAGAGAGAGAGAGAGAGAGAGAGAGAGAGAGAGAGAGAGAGAGAGAGAGAGAGAGAGAGAGGGAGGAAGGAAGGCTTAAAATCACCGAGTTAGGAGATGAGGACCTTTTCCCATCTTGAGGAGAATGTTGACCCATCTTCCAATCTTTCAGTTACAATGCATCTTTGTTTATTCATGTCCCATTCCTTCAGAGCTCTTGATACCCACCCACCCCCATCTCTGGTTTTATCTCAAGCATTTTGCTGTGCAAGCTAGTTTGTATAAGAAGACCTTTCCAACCTCTCCATAAGGACAGAGTACTTACTATCTTAAATTGTATGAAAGCTGGAAAAAGTTTCTGTTCACAGCAGGATATTTCCCCATGATACATCCTTTCTTACTCTCTCATATTTAGAGAAAGGGTCATGAGATACCCAGTTTATTTTAGGGAGTGTTAAGGAGAATTTACCATTTACATATTTTTGCTGACTTTTCAAAGGGTTTCCATATCTCTTATTTAAGGCAGATCCCTCATGGGTTCCCAGGGCTAAAATTATCATCTAGTGAAAAGCTACTACTGAAGAGCCTCTTTCTTTTAGTTAGGTTGATAAATATTTAGTTGGGTTGGTGGACAATAAATATAGTCAGTTGCCAGGACTATCTGAAGGCTTATCTAACATCCATTTTCACACCTGCCAAAGTTTGAATTCTGTTGCTGTAACTTTCATGGAACAAGCCATCACAAGGCATTAGACTAGGACTGTTGTGAGATGGATAGTTCAGGGAAGGCATTGGTAAACATGGAATGTTAAAATTCCAAGAGAACACCTTTATCATGTGACCCTCTCTGGGGAATTTACAGAAGGGCATGGACAAGAGTTGCACAAGATGAGAGGGTGTGAATGTACCATTTGATGGGAGTCCTCACATTGAGGACGCCACAGATCCATGGGAAACATTGAAATACTATGTTATTATTCTCCATATTACTCCAGAAAATTGAAAAACAGAATCTCAGTGACTCTCCTAAGGCCTCATAGTGAATCTCAGATCTCATGACTTTTAGTTCTTTCCACTGCTGAGTTGTCCCTTGCATTGTTCTTGCTCATGATCAATCTAACTGTATGCAATTGTATGATAGTTGCAGTTAGATACCAATAATATGGACACGGAGTCCAGAGTTGTAACTAGGGTAGTATGATGGGGCTTTTACCCAGGGCCCTAAAAATTAGGGGCCACTAGCAGTTCAACCATTTGGAAATAGCTGACCTTAACAGCTAAATATAAAAAAATAATAAACTAAATTTTTATCTCATTTGAGCCTTACCTCATAGTCCTGGGAGGTAGGTCCTAATATTACCTCCATTTTAGAGTTGAGGAAATTGACCCAGGCAGAGATTAAGTGACTTGCCCAAGGACACAAAGCCAGTAAATTTCTGAGGTCAGATTTGAACTCAAGTATCCCTAACTCTAAACCTAGCATTCTATCCAAAAAATGGAAAGAATCACATCAGCATGCACTCTGACATTTCTGAGATGTCCATGATGAGATTAATAATCTCATCAATGTGAATTTGTTCCTTAATAATCCATGAATGCATACATGTCTTCTTTTATCTTTTGCAACTCTTGCCTTGTACTCTTGTAAATACTTCATGGGCCAATGCAGGCAACCCAAATCACATGAACAACAACACAGTTGAACCTCGTGTCCCAGATCTGGAAGATCAGTTGCTTGGATACTATTGCTGTATAAGACTATCCATTGGTCATCTCTCACTTTTGCCACATGGCCAGCATACCTTCTTGTCTCATCATACATAGTCATGGGTCAATCCAACTCATAACTATGATTATATAATATATAATAACAAGACAAACAAAAAAAATACAAAGGAAAAAGAGAGACGAGAAGGGGATATAGAATCAAATAGGATTTATAATCATTTTATAAGTTACAAAATTTGTTACTTTTAATTTAGAGATTATGGTTTCATGTAGGTAATTTTAAATTTTATTTTAATGTTTATTTTTATTAATGGTTATTGAACCCACATTTTTTCTTTTTGCAGGGCAATGAGGGTTAAGTGACTTGCACACAGCTAGTGCCACAGGTCTGATGCCAGATTTGAACTCAGGTCCTCCTGAATCCAGGGCCGCTGCTTTTATCCACTGCACCACCTAGCTGCCCCTTAAACTTAGAATTTAAAAAATATTAAGGGAAAAAAAAAGAGCTGAAGGTCTTCTCATTCCAGGCAATAGAACCCGCTATGAACAACCCACCATATCAAAGAAGAAGCAATTCAAGAAAACCAGGCAAATGGAAATGTACCTGAGAGGGCAAAGAATATCAGCCTGGTGAATGACTCGTTTGTCAGGACTGCATTCGAATAGGTAGACTTATGAGCATCTGTAATCTACCAGTGATCAACCTGGGACATGATACAGAAGAAATAAGCAAGGAAGGCTGGTGTCTCCCAATAAAACCAACACCTGCTGATAGACTCCTCCCAGTGATAATCTCTAGTCATCGGCCTGAGATTCTGCAGGTCATCATGGTACCAAGCAAGACATTACTTCACATGATAATTGCTTACATTTATCTAGATCTTTTCTCAAAAGAACTCGATGATGTAACACAGGTCTTTCTTAGTCTCTTGAAGTAAGCCAAGGAAAATAGTCCAGGGAACATGGAAATGATTAAGGAAAGGTGCAACAGAACGTATCCTTAGAATCCATTAAAAAAAAATAGCTGGAGTTACCCTCTTATATTGCCCACAATCTGGATGGTGACTTCTTATATAAGAGAAAAGTATTCAACAGGTTATAAGAAGCCCAGGGCACTATTTATAGGCCTACTATCTCTGACCAACTGTCTTTTAATGACTTGGGTGTAAAAGAGTTGGTAACACATGGACTCCATTTCCTGTAGACTGCATGTGGGTTTTAAAATTAAGGGGAGGGGTGCTTGCTAAAGTTAGTTTCATAACAATCAGAATAATAGTGAATGGTTCTCCAAGCTTAAAACATCAATGGCTCATCTGTGATGGTCATTAAATCCACTAAGCAGCAGGTTGAAATACTCAGGAAATATTTAGAAATAGATCAAAGATTTTTCTGTCCTACGCATCAGCGCTTGAAAGCTACCCCATGAATAGACTTGAGGAGATGAAAAGCTATCCTTTGAAACTCCATTATAGTTGGGGTTTTAGGGCCATCTCTACAACTAGCTATCTGGGTGACCTTAGGCAAGTCAGAAAACCCCTCTGGGCCTCTCTTTTCACATCTGTAAAATAGGGGTTTGGACCATATGCTCTCTCTGATTCCTGATTCAGCTCTAATATTTTAAGAAATCTTTTACAATAGAAATATAGCAGGGTCAGCTTGTAAATAAAATATCCTTTTTTACCTCCCAACTTCTTTTATTTTTTTTAATCATAAAAGTATTTTATTATTTTCTAGTTACATGTAGAGATAGTTTTCAACATTTGTTTTTATAAGATTTCTAGTTCCAAAATTTTCTCCCTCTCCCCCACCCTTCCTCAAAACAGAAAACAATCTGATATAGGTTATATATGTACAATCACATTAAACATATTTCTGCATTAGTTATACTGTGAAAGAAGAATCAGAACGAAAGGGACTAACTTCTTTTAAATCATGCCATATAAGCAGCCATCTTTCATCTCTGAATAAGGCCAATCTGTGACTAGAAGCATTAGCATTTGGGGTTCAGATCCTCCCCAGTAGTTAAAACAACCTAGGAAGATAATTCTGTGATATTTTTCTTTTTTTGTGAAGCAATTGGGGTTAAGTGACTTGCCCAGGGTCACATAGCTAGTGTTAAGTGCCTGAGGTCGGATTTGAACTCAGGTCCTCCTGACTTCAGGGCTGGTGCTCTATCCACTGCGCCACCTAGCTGCCTGATATTTTTCTTAAATTATGAAACTTTTTCTATTTAATTTAGATACAAATTTAATTTTATGTCTCAATTCATCCAAAACTTTTTCACTTGGGATTTCTAACTTTAAGGCTAATATGATCCAAGGAAGTTTTGGCCATGTCCAACTAACCTGATATAGAATTGATTTTGTGGGATTTGTTATGAAGGAAAGTGATACAATTTTGAGGACAATTAGGGTCTGATTCTCAAGACATCTGAGATTAGGAGAATATGCAATTAGTTTGGAATTACTGTTTTTATTTATTTGTTTGTTCGTTCATTTATTTGTTTATTTTTTTTTGCAGGGCAATGAGGGTTAAGTGACTTGTCCAGGGTGACACAGCTAATAAGTGTCAAGTGTCTGAGGTCAGGTTTTAACTCAGGTCCTTCTGAATCCAGATCCAGTGCTTTATCTACTGTGCCACCTAGCTGCCCCCAGGTATTACTGTTTTTAAAAGGAAATTATGAAAATATCAATAAATAGTAATGCTTATGTGTACTTTCTCATTCCTACAAAATCTTTATGAGAAAAATTTATACACATGGACATGGGGTGTCCTTAATAAAAATATGAGATAGGAAAATGTAGGCTTTCACAGACATTCTTTGTAGTTACACAATTGACCAAGAGATGCAGAAAATACAAGATCCCATTCTTTTTTGAAAAAAAAAATCATTTGATTCGGCACAGCAAAGTAATAATAACTGATATTTATGACTACATTAGAGTTTTACCTTTATTATCTGATCTGGGCCTCATCACGACCCAGGGGAGTAGTAGGCTTCCACCAGTCGCAGATGACCATGGATCAGTGCCTTGAAGAGCCACAGGCCACAGTGTGGCTGTGCAGTCTGATATGGAAGCCGCAGCTCCTGCTGCAACGAGGACATCAGAAAACTGCGCTCTCTGTAGGTATTAAAAGTATTATTATCCCCATTTTATAGATGAGGAAATTGAGATTAAGAGAGGTTAGGTGGTTTGCTCATGTTCATAACGTCTAACAGGCCTTACCTGATTCGGGTAGTTCAGACTTGGGATTGGAATGAAGTAGGATCCTCAGAACATTCGTCAGTTGACAAAAGGTTTACTTAGCCACTGAGTGGAAATAGTACCCAACAAGGATATATAACTTGGCTCAAGATAGATATGATCCCACCTTATCTCCATACAGAAACTTTCCTGGTCAGCAAGGTGGGATGTACTGACTTGCATGATGATCACTGAGCATTTCCCAAAGCACCGACTCCTCGTGGATAGGCCTCTTTTATGTCATTAGGTGACCAGAAGGCCACTTTAATGACTGGAGTCTTTGCTCTTGGACCAATTAAATCTTGGGTACCAAGATTTCTCCTACCATGTCATGTAAATGTCAGTATCAATGGTGTGATTCAAACCCAAGTATTCCTGATTCCAATTCCAACACTTTGTTCACTACACTATGTTGTCTAGTCTAACTAGGAACTCTTCCAACAAGGTATCTTCCATGCAGAGACAAAACAAGTCAAAGTAAGTGCACTTACTTTGTGTGTAGATACTCTGTTTATTAACATCAAGCAAGACATAAAACAGGGGAGACATGCTTGCCAAAGATGACTTCTGTTGTCATGGAAGATGTCCAGAACAGAGTTCTTCTAGATACTCCTATTTACAGATGACGTTATGCTGATTGCATCACATCCTGAAACATTTTAGAGCCTCCTAAATAAGATTTATAATTACTCAAGAGTTCAGCCTAACTATCCACCCTGTGGAAAAAAATAAATCAGTGAAGAAAACAAAGACCAATTTCTTATCACCAATATTTTCCTAGGGACAGGAACAAATTCACAGAGAGAAAGCTATGGAACTGAGAGGTAGGGTAGAATGAAGGAGAGGGTACTACTCTTGGTGTCAAAAAGACATGTGTAGGGACAGCTGGGTGGTGCAGTGGATAAAACACTGGCCCTGGATTCAGGAGGACCTGAGTTCAAATCTGGCCTCAAGACACTTGCCATTTACTAGCTGTGTGACCTTGGGTGAGTCACTTAACCCTCATTGCCCTGTCCCCCCCCAAAAGACATGCGTAAGAATCCTGCTTTTGACACTGACTAGCTATGTGACCTTGAGCAAGTCACTTAACTTTTCTGAGACTCAGCTTTTTCATCTCTACAAATGGGGATAATAATAGCAACCACAGAGTTGTTGTGACAATCAAATGAGAAAATGAATGTAAAGTGATGCATAAACCCTTAAAGGTAAATGTTATCTACTTATTTTAAAAGTTTCAATTCTCAAGATGAATAAGATGTAATTAATTCCTGAAAATCAAGGATCCCAAGGTAGTGATCATTATATGAACAATTTGCTTTATCATTTATAAATTTATAAATTATAATTCCCTTGATTCTCAAAAGTAATTAATATTCTTTTACCTTATTGGTAATCATTGTTTCTCTTTCTTTCTTTCTTTCTTTCTTTCTTTCTTTCTTTCTTTCTTTCTTTCTTTCTTTCTTTCTTTCTTTCTTTCTTTCTTTCTTTCTTTCTTTCTTTCTTTCTTTCTTTCTTTCTTTCTTTCTTTCTTTCTTTCTTTCTTTCTTTCTTTCTTTCTTTCTTTCTTTCTTTCTTTCTTTGTTGGAATAGAGGGAACTTTCCAGGTCTGGGATTTCATGAGCACTAGGGCCCTCTGAGTGCAGAAACTCTCTCCACTGATGCTAATTGGCAGCCTGCAACTTAAGAGTATCAGAGACTTAGCTAAGTCATTGAGAGGTTAAATGATTTTTCCTATAGTCACAAAGCTATATGTCAGAGACAGGACTTAAACCCAAGTCTTTCTAAATCCAAGGCCAGCCTCTCTCCTCAACCTTGCTGTTTCTTAATCACAAAAGGAGCATGCATCTCTTTCCTTTTTGTTATTCAAAAACTTGGGATGTAATTAACCCTTAGAATGGATAGAGCACTGGAATCAGGAAGACTCATTTTTATGAGTTCAAATTTGGCTTCACACACTCACTAGCTGTGTGACTATGAGCAAGTCACTTAAGCCTGTTTGCCTCTGTTCCTCATTTATAAAATGAGCAGGAAAATGAAATGGCAAACCACTCCAGTATCTTTACCAAGAAAACCCAAATGACTGAACAGCAACAACAGTCCAAAGGGAAAAGAGCATGTGCATAGATCATCTGACACTTAAAAGTAATTTACACTCATACAGCACTTGACGGTTTGAAAAGAATTAACTTTGCGAGGCAATATGGCACAATAGTTACAGAACTAAGTCCTAAAGTAAGAAAAATCTGAGTTCAAGTTTTGCCCCTGATACATACTGGCTGTGAGCCAATGGGCAAGTCATTTAATCTCGAGAAGATAACTACAACAGTACATCAAGCAAATCTTTAAAATTATAAGCGATAGACTGGCATTGGTGATAAAATAGGGTTCATTACACTGATGAAATCACAGACCAACACCCTCCCCCCAGAAAAGATAAACACTGGGAATGATCATCAGGCCAGTCAAAAGTTACAGCCATGCCAATAGGATCACGACTTAATAACCATGTTAAAGTCTTTAGTTAGCAATAAAGCTATCTAATGGAACATTGCTTTTATCAGATAGGTGAGTCACATGGTGAATTTTACAGTTCCTTCCATAGGTCTCTATGGCTTCTGAGTACTACATAGAACTACATTTCAACATGGCTTTGCATTTTGAAGCCATAGCTCTTGAGCTGGAAGGAACCTCAGAAGTTATCTAGTCTCATTGAGTAGGGGGCTAATTATATTGTGTGAAGCACCTGAGAACCAGGCTTAAGTGCAGAGAGAACATCAAAAGCTCAGCCTCCAGCTGATAAAATTTTCACTCACTACAACTCAAGAAAAAGAGAGTTGCAATCAGATTGCATAAAGGATGTATTCTTACTATTAGAATCCTGGATCTTTCAAAGTCTTAGGTGGTTTTTGTCATTTCATTGCGGGGGAATAATAAAACACTAGTTAAAAAATGAAAATATTTCTATTTTATTCAATTAAAATATATCTTTTAATCAAGTTCTAAGTTTATTTCTATACTGGCAAAGTAAAAACATATATTCTGGCATCAGTAAGAAGCTGGGGGCATAATTAGCACAGTTTCAGAACATAAACTATAAAAGAGTAAAGCTTGGTATGTTCTGTATGGTACTCTGGACATTGTAAATGCTCAACAAATATTGCCTTCCATGACTTCAAACTTGCTCAGCCAATTTTCTAGTTAAGTCATGGATATTGGGGATATAAGAAGGCAGAGAATGGGGCTATCTTTCTGGGTCACATTTCTAAGGTTTCTGGGAAAATCTGCTCTTAAGGTTTAGGTCTTTCTTTTATTACACCTTTCAGAGGTAAGGGCATTTTCCCCTCAAAGTAAATGATGCATGCTATATCCAGTTACAAGATTGACAGCAACATAGAACAAGAAAAGTATTTTCAGTTGGGACACCATATAGGTGTCAAAAAACAACAAGCAGAATAGAAGTCAGCACTATCACAGCCTGGGTGAAACCCTATTTCAAGCTATGTAATGTGAGAAGTTATTACTCTGTTCTAAGGGATATGGGCTCTCTTCTTGGCTCTGTAGCAAGTTCTAAAACTACTGTAGGCTCTTTCTTTCTGGCTTACCATGGATCCCAAGGTAGTAATCATTATCTGAACAATTTGCTTTATCATTTATAATTTAAATTCCCTTGATTCCCAAAAGTAATTAATATTCTTTTCCTTTAATAGTAATCATTTTCTTCTTTTCTTTTCATTCATTCATCCATCCTTCCTCCTTTCCCCTCTCCCTCCCTTCCTCCCTTTCTTTCTTTCCTTCCTTCCTTCCTTCCTTCCTTCCTTCCTTCCTTCCTTCCTTCCTTCCTTCCTTCCTTCCTTCCTTCCTTCCTTCCTTCCTTCCTTCCTTCCTTCCTTCCTTCCTTCCTTTCGGATAGAGGGGACCGTTTAGCCCTATATTCTCAGCCTTGCTGCTTCTTAATCATAATAGGAGCATGCATCTCTTTCCTTGCTGTGAGTCTTTAAAATTCTCATATACTTTATTCAAGGAGTTCTAAGACCCCAAATCCCATGCTTTTTGTTACTTCCATTTAATTAGCCATGGAGAAGAATGTCCACTCTTTCCTATGGCCCACTATATTGGTCCACTATGGATTTCAGAGTATGAGCAACAATCACAGTGGAATTTAATTCCATTCCTTAAGTATCAATCAATTAATAAACATGTGTTAAGCGCCTAACATGTGCAGGCCCTATGCTAAGTGCTAGGGATACAAACAGAGGCAAAAGACAGTCCCTGTCTTTTATCTAATGGAGAAGGATAACGGGCAAACAAATATATACAAAGAAAGCTATATACAGGATAAATAGGAAATAATTAACAGAGAGAAGGCACTGGAATTAAGAGGGGTTGGAGAAGGCTTCCTTTAGAAGATAAGAGACTTAAAGGAAGCCAGGGTCATCAGAACAGAGGAAGGAAAGTGTTTCAGGCCTGGGCATAGTAGGATAAAATGTCAGGAGCCCAGAAGTGGAGAGTCTTGCTTATGGAACAGTAATTTATCACTAGAACATTAACCAAAGAAATTCTGTCACTGAAGTCATCCTTTAATGTCTCACTGTAGTATGAAGGTGAGCCTGAGTTCTCAAAAACCATGCTAGTGAGGTACAAGCTTTAAGGTACTACAAGCTAGGAAGGCTTCAAATATAGAATTGCAGTCATATAGTATATGACTGTGGTCCAAGGGCCAGCCTACTTAAGTTCTAAGAGGATCATCACTTGGTAACCACACAAGGATGGATATTTTGGCCATATAAACTCTCAAAAATGATTTACTAAGTTGTAAGGGGGGGGGTCACAATCTGCACCAGGGAAGTGTCACAATATCAATGAAATCACAGTTCCTTGAAACATAATTTAAAAATGTATGGCACCCATATGCAAGACGTATTCTTTTCAAGAGCCATTGGTGCAGAACAGTACATCTATATCAATACAAATGATGAGCATAGAATGTTAGTACTAGAAGGGGCCTTAGTGTGGCATCATAGAAAGAACACTGGATTTGGCATCAGGAGAACTGGGTTCGGATCCTGTCTTTGATATTTATTATCTGTGAGGCCATGGACAAATCACTGAATCTCTATTAGCTTCTTTCCTCATCTTTAAAATGGAATTAATAATACTTTCACTATCTACCATGTTCGTTTGTTCAGGGAAAAGTCCTTTGTATATCTTTTCTTTTTTTTTTGGCGGGGCAATGGGGTTAAGTGACTTGCCCAAGGTCACACAGCTAATAAGTGTCAAGTGTCTAAGGTTGGATTTGAACTTAGGTCGTCCTGAATCTAGGGCCGGTGCTTTATCCACTGAGCCACCTACCTGCCCCCAAAAGTCCTTTGTAAACTGTAAAGTTCTGTAAAAATGAGTTATTGTTTTCTAGTCCAATTCTCTAATTTCACAGATGCAGAATGTGACCTAGAGATTAAATAAGATACAAAATTTTACACAGATTATTAATTGTATTACTGGAACTACAACACTGATCTCCTTTCCCAAATCAAGCATTCTTGCCATTGAAAATATATTATTTCTTTTCTTTTTTAAAAATTAATTTTATTTTAATTTATGGAACAAAAAAGAATTTACATAATAGAATATAATAAAAAAAGATGAAGCTGCAGATGTATTATGTACAACTTGCTATTCCTTTTAAACGTATGAGAACTTTATCATGTAACTTTCTTTTTTTTTCTTTTTTCCTCCTCTCCTCCAACCCATCCTGGTGATAGCTACCATTAGACACAAATATGTATATGGGTGTATTTATATACATGTATATATGCGTACGTATATATACATACAAACATATATATGTAAAATCATTCTGTACATACTTCTATTTATCAGTTATTTCTCTGGATGCAGAGCGTGTTTTCCTTCATATGTTCTTTGTAGTTGATTTGGGTTTTTATAATAATCAAAATTACTTATTCACACAAAGTTGTTCTTAAAACAATGTTACTCTTACTGTATACAATGCTCTCTTGGTTCTGCTCATTTCACTCTTCTTTATTTCATTCAAGTCTATCCATATTTTTCTAAAATCATCAAGCTCATCACTTCTCATAGCATAGTAATATTCTTTTACATTCATATGTCACAACTTGTTCAGCCATTCCCCAACTGATGGGCATCCTCACAACTTCCAGTTCTTTGCCAGCACAAAGAGAACTGCTATAAATATTTTAGAACATATAGGTTGTTTTCCTTTTTCCTAATCATCTTTGGAAACAGACCTAGTGGTGGCATTGCTGGGTCAAAGAGTATATGCAGTTTAATAGCTCTTTGGGTATAATTCCATGTGAGGAATGGTTAAACAAATGTGTGATGTGCCAAATAAAAAGGCAAATATCATTCGGGGCTACATTGAGAGACGTATTCTGGGAGTAAGAAGGTAATCACTACATTTTACTCTTCACCTATCAAACCCCACCTGGGGTTTTTTATTCAGTTCTGGGCCTCATGGGGAAGACATTTATAAACCTGAGAGGGAGCACTTTAGAGATGAAGGGAATTGAATCCATGTCTAATAAAGATCATTTGAAAGAAGTGGAGGGTTTTAGCCTGGAGAAGAAAAGATTCAAGGAGTATGTAATAACCATCTTCAATATTTAAAAGGCTGCCATTTAGAAGAGGAATTAGGCTTGTTTTGTGTAGTCCTCGAAAGAAAAACTAAGAGTGGGTAGGAGTTGAAAAGGGAAAAATGCATTGGGTCTAGGATTCAACAAGAGGAAGCCAGACTGGATTACTTCTAGGAAATGACAAAGTTCTTTTAATAACACACAAATACTCCCTGAAGCAAAGGCCAATCTTTCTCTTCTGGTGTTATTATACAGCTATAATTTATGAAATACTATAGTCTCTGAAGAATTGAAAATGAGGATTCCCCAAAGCCCAGTGGAAAGACCCATGGTAAGTGTGAGTAGGCTGTAAAACTCATTACCAGCAAGAAATTACAAAGGACAAGTGGAATAGAGAATGCTATCACATTAACTGGGTCTCCACTAATTTGGAATCTGTGAAATCATCCTTGAGCTAAAGTGAAAAGACTCCAGACCAAAGACTGGGAAGGCTAGAGTCTGCTTTGTCTTAATTGCTGAAAAATTTTGTGACATGAATCAAATCACTTAACTTCTCTAGGTCTTGTATTTGTTTACAAAATGAGGAAATTGAAGTAGATGAAAAGAATTCTGAAGTCCCTCGTTATAAGGGACCTTAAGAAAAGCTAGAAAAGAAATAGAAATTGAATAAGTACCAAATGACTCCTGACCTTTTTGCCTCTATGACTCTATGAGTATGTTATCCACAAATAATTTTTCTAATCAAGATTTTAAGCAAAAGTATGCAATATCTACTTGCCCACTTAATTAAACAAACTTTTTATGCATTCTTAAAGCAAATTAAACGTAACTACCTATCTGCCTGTAAACAAAGTGCCAGTTACAAACGATTCCACTATTTGCCTTGGCATTACCATATTCAAATGCCAATATTATGTTTCTTTACCAATTTTTCAATAATTCAGATTTTTACCACTTCAGACTGGTTTTCCACAATTGCTCCAAATTAATGATTTTCCACCATCAGTCAATGCTCAAAAAAAAGTTTTTTAAAAAGACAATTGTAGGGAACAGCTAGGTAGCACAGTAGATAAAGCATCAGCCCTGGATTCAGGAAGACCTGAGTTCAAATCCAGCCTCAGACACTTGACACTTACTAGCTGTGTGACCCTGGGCAAGTCACTTAACCCTCATTGCTCCTCCCCCCTGAAATAAACAAATGAATGAATGAATAAATCTGGACTCAGACACTTGACACTTACTAGCTGTGTGACCCTGGGCAAGTCACTTAACCCTCATTGCCCTACCCCCCCCAAAAAAGCAATTTTAGATTTGTGACAGAATAAGTTGGGGGATGGGTAGACAGACAATTCAAAGCAGGAAAAGTATTTTCCACTTGAGCTGTTATACTTAGGATAATTCCTGGATGAGAGACGAGAGTGTTTTCAGTTCCTTTAAATGGAATTTTTAGAGCAGAATTGTTTCAACACTTAATTTACATTTCCAAATAACAGGCCTTTCCTGATTTATCAATAGTAAATACTCCAATGTATGCAACTTCAATATGTCTCCTTTCACTTTGGAATGCACCCTCAGAAAAACAGGATGGGGTCAGACTGGAGCTCCGTCTGCTGGTCCTGTTCCGGGCTTACTTGGAAGGCTCTGTGTTCTTGTGGAAGAATGCCCGCTTCCCATAAGTGGCTGTGAATTTTGAGGCTTCTCTAAACAAGAGGAAGGAGCAGGAAAGGTTTCTGGGTTAAGATATAACTGTGAGTTCTTAAGAATTTAAAATTCTTGAGGATTTTAAAGTATTACAAATGGAAGCCCACAAAGACTTTACTTGGTCATATAAGGGTTGCTTTTTAATTTACAAATGTTATGTGAATCCTTTGATGGGGATCCTTCCAAAGGGTAAAGGTCAACTATGTCCAGGTAAGGGAGAACTAGGAAGTACTTTAAAACTAATCCATTTGAAAAAAAAATACTCTAAATCATTATTGATTTGAGAAATGAAAATTAAAACAACCTTGAGCTGTCATTTTATACCTAACACAATTGAAGGAGAAAGTTACAAATATTGGAGGGGATGTGGAAAACTTGGGAAACAAATTCTCTGTTGGTAGAACTGTGAACCGAATCAACTATTTTGGAGACCAATCGAGAATTATGCCCAAAGAGCTATTAAATTGCCTATACTCTTTGACCCAGCAATGCCACCACTAGGTCTGTTTCCAAAGATGATTAGGAAAGAGGAATAGAACCTGTATGTTCTAAAATATTTCTAGCCGCTCTCTTTATGGTGGCAAAGAACTGGGAATTGTGGAGATGCATTTAAGGAGGGCAAACATGAGAAGCATCTTTTCAGACATCTCCTTGTTTTTCCTGAGGCCACACTCATTTTGTATTTCTTTGGCTTCCCTGGATTTCTTTTCTAGTACTTCATCTTTTAAGCTTTCCCCGGTACATTGTCTTCCCCCATAAGACTGTAAACTCCTTTACGATGGAAACTGTTTTTCTTTTTCATATTTGCATCTCAGTCTCAGTGCTTAACACAGTTCCTGGCCCACAGTAGGTGCTAAGTATTTATTGACTATTACTGACAGCTTTTCCCTTATCTGAACACAGCTACTATGTTCACCATAAATTTATGTCAGCTAAAGATCCCTAATTTCTTCAACTGATGCTCATGGCTGTTCCTCTTACATGGCATCCCATGTTCTGCCATCATGCCACTGGTGATGCCCGTTTACCCCCTGCTTACCTCTACCTCACAGAATCCCTAGTTTTTTCTTTTTCTTTTTTACTTATTGCACAAATGTATTTCTTTCTTTTTTTTTTTTTACATATAAGGGATTTTATTTTTTCCGTTACATGTAAAGATAGTTTTTTCAAAGCATAGCTTAGGCACCATCTCCCCCTGAGGCCTTTTCTGATTTTCCCACTTGTGAATGCTCTCTCCTTTCTAAAATTATTTTGTATTATTCTCAGTAGACTTTCTATTTACTTGTCTGTGTACATGTTATATCCTGTTTCCCCCCTACCTTCAATAGAAAGTAAGCTCACTAAGGGCAGAAAATGTTTCATTTTTGTCTTTGCATCCCTAACAAGCCCTTGCATGGTGCCTTGATAGATTTATTGTTCAGTCTGGCAGTAATTCATGCCTCTTCATTCTCCTCTAGATGGGCTCCAGCCTGTCAGTGTCTTCCCTAAAATGTGGTGGCCAGAATTGAGCACGATAATCCAAATGCCATCTGCCTGGGAGAGAATACACTAAGGTTTCCATCATGCCAGACACTTTGCATGTATTCACGCAGCTGAAGATTGTGTTGGCTTTTTTTGGCTGCCATGTCATATGGGTGACTCATTTGTAATACGGGAAAAGTCCCAGATAATTTTCATAGGAACCATTCTTAGGCCATAGTTTGCAAATTTAAAACTGGAAGGGACCCCAAAGGCCTTTTCGCCTAACCCCCTCATTTTACAGGTAAGAAAACCTGAGACCTGAGTTTATGACTTCCCCAAGGGTCATGACCACAACTTGAGATTTCTACCTGTCCAAAGATCACACAGGTAAACACAAATGGTGAGTATTGAACCTGGGTCCTTTGACTCTTGTCTAACATCCCTCCTGACATGAAGTTGATTTTTTCTTAAAGGTTGGTCTTTTACATTTTCCATATATGATCTTATCTAATTAAATTTGGACATTTTCTAACCTATCAAGTTCCTTTTAGATCCTGATTTTGTGATCTACCATGTTAGCCAACTCTTCCGGCTTTATATCATTGGAATATTTAACAAGCATGGCATCTATGCTTTCATCCAAGTCACTGCTAAAAATGTTAAAGAACAGGACAAGGGGTAAAACCCTATGTGACGCTTCAGTGAATCATCTTCTTTCTAGGTTGACATTAATCTGCTAATCACTACTTTTTGCATTTCATCATTCAAACGTTCCCAAATCTGTTGCACTATACCATCATTTACTCTGCATCTCTCAATTTTATTCACAGGGCTATTGTAGAAAACTTTTGAAATACCTTTGATACACCCTAGCTACTATATTCTTCTCATCTAGCAACTTCATCAAAAAAGAATGTGAGAGGGGAAGCTAGGTGGCGCAGTGGATAAATCACTGGCCCTGGATTCAGGAGGACTCGAGTTCAAATCCAGTCTCAGACACGTGACACTTACTAGCTGTGTGACCCTGGGCAAGTCACTTAATCCTCATTGCCCTGTCCAAAAAAAAAAAAAAAAAGAATGTGAGAGTTCTTATGAACCCATTGTATCTCCTATTGTTCTCTGAGATCACTCCTCCCTTTCACTACCATTTTTCAATGATCACTGAAAGTTATTTGACAATCTCACCTACAAGCTCTTTCAGCACCCTGGAATATAGTTTGCCTGAGCCTGATGACTTGGGCTCATTGATGACCCCCTTCAGTGTCCTCTCATCTCATTTATTTGTGAATTTCAGTCACATTTTGGATAGGTCCCTTTAGATAGCACCCCTACCTTTCTTATTACGGGTGTTCTCTTATTTGGAATTTTATTAATATCCTCCCTCCCTTTGGGGGCCAATTTCCCTTTCTCAATTTCTAGAATCTTTCCTTGATTTCTCTGTAATATATTCTCCCCCAAATCAAGGGTGTACATCAGATTTTCCCTCTTTGTCTATCCTGAACTCTGGGATAGTCTGGTCACCTATTCCCAAGGTTCCTATCATTTCTGCCTTGGTAAATACTTTCTGCTTGTTAGTTAGAATCAAGTCCAGAGTACCAGTTTCTCTCATCACTCCTGCCTTCACCAAGATGAAATTTTCAGCAAGACGTGTCAAAAAAAAAAAAGGTGTCTCCTGCTCTGCTCTGGCAGACAGACAGACATCTTACAGATATCCAAATAGTTGAAGTCCCCCATTACCCTCCTGTCCTTTCTACATGCCACATTTGTGGTTTTCACCAAGAACTCATCAATCCATTTCCTCCTTCTAGTTGAGTATCATGTAATATACTCCCACCATACTAGCTCTGTTTCTCACTCCTTTGATCCTAGTCCAAATACTTCCAATGATTCCTTCCTTTGTTGGGCTTTGTTCTTGAACTATGTGTGATGGCTTATGCAGTAGGAGAAAGAAGGTGCTTATAGAAGAAAAGGTAGAACTGGGGCTCATAAGAGGGATTAGAGGTTTTAAGGATGAGGCAAATCTGGCAATATTTGTAGGCTATGGGCAATTAGCCAGCTGATATTAAGTAATTCATGATGAAAGAGGTAACCATAGAGGCAAGCTCCTAGAGGAAACAGGTGGGTGGAAAAATCAAGGGGAAAAGTAAAAAGCCTTGACAAGGAGGACCCAAGGGATGACTTCCTCAGGGACAGGAGGAAAGCAGGAGTGAGTGGGAAAAAATATAAAGAGGGTTTGGTATGAAGAAGTCGAGAGAAGAACTGATGGTTTCTTTTCTCTGTTAAGTAGGAGATGAAGTTTTCTGCTAAGTGTTGGGGAAGAGAGGTAGTAAAATGCATGGTTTAAGGAAAAGTAGTGTGGGTCAAAGGAAAGTTCCCTAAATTTGAAGTCAAAGAATTTGGGTCCAAATCCTGATTCTGCCATCTTATCATCTTGGATAAGCACTTAGTCTCTCTGGGCCTCAGTTTCTTCATCTGCAAAATAAGGGGATTAGGCTAGGTGATCTCTAAGTTCCCTTCTGGTTCTTGATCCCATGAAGAAGTAGATAAGACCCACAACCCAGGAAAAAGTAAAAAATTTAAAAGTAAATTTTTAAAAGTAAAAGTAAATTTATCCTTGGGTAAATCATAGAAAAGAGTGAACCTGCAATGTACCAATCAGTTAAACAGAGAACCCTACTTTAGTATGATGTTGTACTTCTAATTTCATCACACTTGCAACTCATAGGAATCTACATGTCATTAAACCCCCAACTACCACCACCAAGCTCTATTTTGCTTGTCTATTGTTGGGTCAATTTCAAGTTTAACCTTTATCTATCAGCTTTATTCCCCAGCCAGAGCTGTCTTACAAATAAATTCGTGCGTATGCCCCAAGCACTATGCAGTCTAATTTAGTTAAGCACCTACTATGGACAAAGCCCTATGTCTTGCAAAGAGGTAGAAAGTTTGGATTAAAGTAATCTCATAATTCATAGGATTTGGAGCTAAAAGGACACTTGGAGATCATCTCTTCCAATACCTTCATTTTATAGATACAGAAAACTGACACCCATAGAGATTAAGTCATTTCCCCCCGGGGTGGCAGAGCTAAAACTCAAACCCAGATCTTTGGTTTCCAAATTCAGAGCTCTTTTCATATCCCTGAGGCAGAGCCTCCATTTCAATGAACTTTTTCAATACATTTTATAATAAAAACAAAGTGCCTTAAAAAACCCCAACAAAATACACATTTGTCTTTCAGTCAGCCTCCATATCCCAATGATTGGGTTCTAAGGAAGTGTTCAACTGTCCCCCTCAAACAACTTTAGATTATGACTGGTAATCATTGTACTGAAGGCAAATTGACTTGTCGGAAGAGATTAGCCAAACGACACTCTTAAATTTATCCATATAATATCCTCAAGAAAATCTTAGAGTAACTAAAGTTAGATCTATTCCTTTAAGGAAGGTTTAAATTGTCAGCTTCCTAGCAGCATTTGTTGTTGTCCTTAAAGTCTTTCTCTCATAACTTGACTTGACTTCAGTGTTTTTCAAGAAGCAAGAAGAGCCCCAAATTTTCCTCATTTGGGCGAGTGTTGGTCTGGAAATCTGAAGGCCTGAGTCCTAGTCTTAGATTTGTTGGTAGTTAGATAGCTGTATTGATGGATGGAAGGGGGGACATAGATGATAGATGGACGGACAGATGGATGGATGGATAGATGGATGGATGGAAGGATGGATGGATGGATGGATGGATGGGTGAGTAGATGGATGGATGGATGGATGGATAAGGGAGACAGAGAGAGGCAGATAATTTATTAAGTGATTGTTAGATGCCAGGCACTGTGCCATCCATCCTTTGGGGACAAGCTAACGAGACAGTCTCTGAGCTCAAGAAATCTACATTCTAATGAGAAAGAACAATATAAAGGAGAAAGGAGAGAGAGGCAAGGGGGACAATAAATGCATATCATTATACAGTGAGTAGAGACCTAGTCTTCTGACCAGATAAGGTATAGGGTAGGCCAAAAGTCATGGAGGGGTCTGATGTCTTAATAACTTTTTGAAAATGATTTTTTCATTATTTACTATATATATATATATATTTATTTCCTATATATTCTGTATGTGATGCTATGGTATTATAAATTAAAAACAGAAAATAAAGGAGTTATTAAATATTGAAGCCCCTTTGTGACTTTGTGACTTTTGGCCCACCCTTAGGCCCAGGGCAGAACATAAGATCACAAAGGAAGAGAGATGAGGCGATGTCCAGAAAGCAGACATGGCAAGGACTGGCTTTTTTAGGACCAGCACGACCATTTCAGGATTGGAAGCAACCTCAGATTTCCAGCGTGGAGCTAAACAAGAATTCTCCCCAGAACACATCTGAAAGGTCAGTCAACCTTGCCTTGTAGAGCCCCAGCTTTGCTGCTTTGTCAATCCACACATTATTCCCAAGAGCCAAGACCCTGGGAGCCAAGCAAAATAAATCTAAGCACTTTCCCCTCCAAGAGCTTTTCAAGCACCTCAAGACATTTATCGTGTTCTCCTCCCTCCAACCCCTCCTACCATGCCAAACGTTCCCATGTCCTTCCCTTTGTCTTCACGTGGCATCAATTGAAGCTTTTCATCATCCTGATTGCCCTTCTCTGGAATCTCCAGTTTATCAATATTTTTCCTAAAACAGAACCCAGTCCTTCAGATTTTGTCCAACCCAGTGAGACTATCGTGTCATTGTTCCTGGACTCCGTGCCTCTCTGTGCAGGCAGCCTAACATTGCCCTAGCTCCCAACTGCCCTATTGTTGGCTCACATGGCCTCGCCATTCATTAAGAGATTTTCTCAGACAAATTGCTTACTGACCTTTGACAAATCAGCCTACCCCTCTGAGCATTAGTTTCTTCATCTGTAAAATGGAGGCGTTAGAATAAATATGGGGCCTGCAAACTACAGCCGGCAGACCAAATCAGGCCCAGAGGCCTGTTATGGTTCAGTCCTCCAGCTAAGAACGGTTTTTACTTTTTTGTATGAAAGCCTGAATGCTGTACAAAACCAGGTGGTGGGTCAGAGTCGGTCTGCAGGCTGTAGTTTGCCAATGCCTAAATGATCTCTGAGGTTTCTCCCAGTTTTGACATCTTACTGTCAGTTTCCAAAGTATTGCTGAGGAATTGTGGTAAATTGATGTTTATCACCATTTCAAGAAGAACTCCATTTATTAAACCTAGAGCACTCCACTTAATAGAGATATTAAGTGGACCTGTGATTCCATTGGTACTTGGAACTCCAGAGTAAATAAACTCTTTGGACAGCTAGGTGGCATAGTGGATAAAGCACTGACCCTGGATTCAGGAGGATCTGAGTTCAAATCCAGCCCCAGACACTTGACACTTACTAGCTGTGTGACCCTGGGCAAGTCACTTAACCCTCATTGCCCTGCCCCCTCCAAAAAAAAAAAGAAACTCCTTTATTAATACAGATGGACACCTTTTCTGAAATTTAAATCTTAAAGAATCACCTTCAACACTGAGAGGTTAAGTAAGTTGGTCACACGGTCCACATGTGTCACAGGCAAGCCTTGAGCCCAGGATCTCCTACCTTCAAGACTTACTGTCTACCCACTACACCAATTGGGGGGGGCGGGGCAATGAGGGTTAAGTGACTTGCCCAGGGTCACACTGCTAGTAAGTGTCAAGTGTCTGAGGCCAGACTTGAACTCAGGTCCTCCTGAATCCAGGGCCAGTGCTTTATCCATTGCACCACCTAGCTGCCCCTACACCATTTTTTTTTTAAATTTCCTGTTCCCTTAAAGCTCAATCATCTCATACAATCAGTGGATGGAGCACTGGGCCTGGAGGCAGGAAGATCTAGATTTAAATTTGGCCTCAGACACTTTTTAACTGTGTGACTCAGGGCAAGTCACTCAGCCTCTGTTTGCCTCAGTTTCCTCAACTGTAAAATGGTGACAATAACAGCACCTACTTCATAGGGTTCTTGTGAGAATCAAATGAGAAAATATTTATATGGACTAAGAACATAGTGGATGATATATATTTACATATGTATCTACTATGTGCTATATATATACTATACTATGTATATACTACATAGACTATGTGATGTGTTTATATATGTGTATATACATATATACATTTATATTACATTACATTATATTATATCACATCGTATCATATCATATCATATCATATCATATATGGAGGGGTGTATACACACACAGGAATAGTTTGACATTTCCTTCTCCAGTTCATTTTACAGATGAAGAAACTGAGGCAAACGGGTTTAAGTGACTAGCCCAGGGTCACACAGCTAGTAAGTGTCTGATTTGAAAGATGAGTCTTCCTGGCTTTATCCGGCTGCCCCATATGTATATGTGTGTGTTTATTCCTTTCCCTCAATGCGATCAGCAATAAAATAAAATTCTTAATGCACTCTAAGACACATTGCACCTACTTCAGAAAACATGAATACATATTATTTTAAACAGTAAGAGAAATAAGGTTAATAATAAGATTGTGGATTCATGAAGACACCTCAGAGTCCAACACCATTTCTTTACAGATGAGGACTCTGAAGAGCAAAGTACCTTGCCCAAGGTGATGAAGACAGTAAATGAGAGGGTTGTGATTTGAACCCAGTACTTTCTCCTGTGCTGCTTTCCCCTTTGCTTTATTCAGATACCACTGCTTCCCTCTTGTTCTGGACCTGTGGTTTCATCATCAGTAGAGAGATTCCTGTCCATGGATCACACAATCAGGATGTATCAAAGGCCAGACTTCATTGAAACCAATCTGTGCCCTATCCACAATTCCATGATGCTTTTCTGCTAGAAAGGAGTTATTGCTTACCTCATGACATGAACACAGACATAAGCAGAATGAACGTAATTGGTTCATATCAGAGAATCTTTTTTCTCTCTCCCTCTATTAAAGTCACAAATTATTTCCTTGCAAATTAGTTCCAACAAACTTTTTATTGCATCCTGACCCCATGCACCCAAATGCTAGAAACGTTCTCTAGGCACAAAAGAGAAGGGAGCGATAAGAAAAAAAGTCCAGGGGGGGTGGGTCAAGACTAGAGGACTGCCAAGAACATTGTATTTCTGTGTGAAGTAGATGTTCCTTCTAATATGATAAGAATTTGAATAATAGTGACTTACAGTGCTTTGCTTTTCCTGAATGTTTAGACACTTCAAATGCAAAAGTTGGAGGTTGTCCCACGACCTTCTTGGCTTTGAAAAGTTTTGAGGTCCCATCCCTGCCTGCCCCCCAGGGTCTTTTAAACCATTTCACACCTGCCAATGTCTCAATGCAGTGGAAATTTTATTTTTCTTCAAGATGAGAAATTGGCAGGATTTGAACTTCGAGGATTGACTTGGGGGGCAAAAACTCCCTTGATCTTCAGACTGAAGGACCCCCATTTCATTTTTTGGCTACAGCGGATAATGCCCTTGGAGAGTTCTTCCCTGAAAAAAAAATACTGGTATTCTCTGAAATGAGTCTAAAAACAAAACAAAAACAAAAAACTGGACAGTATTGAATATTCCTAGGTAATAAATGCCAAATAAAACTTTAAAGCAAATTAAATAATAAGTGCCATAGATCTTCATCTTTCTGTCCTCGAACTTGTCTTGTTTCAATTAGACTATTTTCACTAAAAGAAGTTTTTAGAAGAGTTTCAGAGAATGTTAATTAGCCTTTGTTTGTTTGTTTGTTTTGTTTTTTGTGAGGCAATTGGGGTTAAGTGACTTGCCCAGGGTCACACAGCTTGTAAGTATTGTTTTTTAGGCCAGATTTGAACTCAGGTACTCCTGACTCCAGGGCCAGTGCTCCATCCACTGAACCACCTAGCTGCCCCTAGCCTTTTGAAGGAAGGAAAAAAGGAAACAAACATTTATGGGGCACCTACTACGTGCTAAGCACATCAGAAGTGCTTTACAACTATTATCTCATTTGATCCTCACAATAACCTTGGGAGGTAGAGACTATTAACCCTAGACAGAAAGAGATTAAATGATTTGCCTAGGATCACTCAGCTAGTAAGTGTTTGAGGCAAGATTTGAACTTGGATCTTCCTGATTCAAAGTCCAGCACCCTATCCACTGTGCCATTTAGCTATGATTAGAATCTTCTGCCCCCTTATAGAATGTAAGCTCCTTAAGGGCAAAGACATCGTTGTATTTGTACCCCTGGTACTTAGTGCTTTGTATATGTTTTGTAGGTGTATGTATATGCTTTGTAGGTGTTTAATAAATGTTTGTAGAACTGAATTTAATCTATCGCCACCATTCTTCTAATGTCGGCTTCATCATCTCTAACAGAAGGGAGTTAGCCTAGATGATCTGGTCATAGAATCCGAGCATGAACGGACCTTGGAGGCCACCTAGTCCAACCTCTCATTTTATATATGAGGAAAGTGAGGTCTACAGCAAGGTCGTGTGACTTGCCCAAGGTCACAAAGGTAGTAGAGCTAGGATTCAAACCCTTGTTCTTTTGATTCCAAATATGGTGCACTCTTCACTGTACATACTGCCTCTTGAAATATAAAATTCCTCCCAACTCTGATATTCTATGATTCTATGAGTCAAGCTGATAGAAGAAGGACTTTGCTAAGTATCTTATAAAGTATCCTACTGGGCTGTTTTATTGTTGTTTGTTGATATTGACACATTTGTAGGATTTTTTAAAATCAAACCTGTGATTTCTCAGTGTAGAATAATGCCAATATGGAACTTTCTTTGCCAATGAAGATCTGAACCATCTCTGCAATTTATATTCAAGAGAATTCCGTGGGACACAGTCACTTACCCAGGATCACACTGTCAGTATGTGTCAGAGGCAAGAGGCAAGTTGTGAATCCACGTTTTCCTGGTGTCAGCTCTACCCACTATGGTAGACTGCCAACCTGAGAAATTACTGATAACATTTTTAACTTGTTATGAAAAAAGCCATCTTAACAACCTATATACATAATTATGCAGAGATTTGTAACCTCTGTATTCATAGATTTAGAACTGAAACAGATCTTAACAGTTCAAGCTCCTAATTTTAACAGATGAAAAAAACAAAAACGGAGACACAAGAAGGTTAAGTGACCTTTCCTAAGGTTTGAAGACCTGGGATTTGAAACCAAGTCTTCTGACTCCAAATGCACTATATTGTGTGAGTCAGAGGCAGCAATTATAGGAATAATCAGGTTAGAACTCCAAGACTGACAAGTCGACTGCCTGGCAAACTGGTTGTAGACACTCAACAGAAACCAAAAGGAAGTAAACAAATATTTTGGTTTCTTTTGTTTTTTGTTTTTGGCAGGGCAATGAGGGTTAAGTGACTTGCCCAGGGTCACACAGCTAGTAAGTGTCAAGTGTCTGAGACTAGATTTGAACTCAGGTCCTCCTGAATCCAGGGCCGGTGCTTTATCCGCTGCACCACAAATATCATTTTAATTAAGTTTCATCTAGCTAGCTCTTATTCCTTCTGTTCTTTAGAAGCTTTTTTTCTTTTTCCCTTTCTTTTCTTTTGTTCTCTTTCCTTTACTTTTTTTTTGTATAGAATTTATTTTATTTTATCCTTTAAAAAAGCAGACAAACAGTATGGAATGGAGATCCAAAGCTCACTGTTCTTGTTCTTTGTAGCTTTTATCAGATGCCACTGGTTTGATTCTCCCTATCATGGAGGTCTTTTCTACCATCATGGGTCTCCCTTCATTCTCTGAAGTTCTCTGCAGTACCCAACTACTATAGGGCAAATAAGATATCTTCTGCTGCTGCTTCACATGGTGCTCAATCTGGCCGGCATCCAATATTCTCTTTCCTAAAGAATCCGTGCTCTCTGACACTATCCCCATAGGTAAAGATCGAATTAAGGCAATATGGTAAAGTGTATAGTATGCTGCGCTTTGATTCAGAAAGACCTGTGTTCAAATCATGCCTCCAAGTCTTTCTTACTGTGTGACTATGAAAGTCACTTTGACCTAGACAAATCACTTAAACTCTATTGCCACAGGCAATTACCTAATACTTATCTATTTGGTTTTAGATTGGCTAGACTGGTCAAAGGATGTGTGTGTGTGTGTGTGTGTGTGTGTGTGTGTGTGTCTGTCTGTCTGTCTGTCTGTCTGTCTGTCTGTCTGTCTCCAAGGCAGGTTGACAAAATTATAGATCCTTCTCTTTTTTGTGCATACTTTTTGTTGTTTGTTGAGTTGCTTCTGCCTCTTAGTGACCCCAATTGGAGTTTTCCTGCCAAATATATGGAATGGTTTGCCATTTTCTTCTCCCACTTCTCCCAGGGTCATACAGTTAATAAGTGTCTGAGGCCACAATTGAACTCAGATCTTACTGACTCCAAGCCTGGTGCTCTGTCCACTGCGCCACCTAGCTGTCCCATTCATACCTTAGAAGCATAAATTGTGAAGACTGTACTCCCTAATCCAGCCAGTGGACACAATGCATAGATACTTGTCTCAGGAGGATTTCTCCTATTAGAAATGTTTTTACTTTACTTCCTAATCAAATTTTTAAAAATAATAAATAAATAACAATTAAAATATATTTAAAATAAATAAAAAATTTAAAGGGAAGGAGTTTTTAAAATATTAAAAGCTAGCATGGTGGTGTTTTGGTATTTTTTTTTTACTACTGACTGTCATAGTGATTTCAGCATGTATGCAAACCATTAATACCTCTCATAAAGACATTGTAAGAACTGAAACTTCTTCCTTGCCCTACTTAGTTGTATATTTAACTTGACATGCCTCAGCTCATCCGTTTACTTTGCTTTTTATACACATCTCCTAAAGGTCCTGATTTGATTTACTTTGTCAACGAATAAAATATGGAAACTTAACAATCAGCTAGGAATCCCCCTCCTCTACTTCATCAGATAGATCAGTTTATACATTCAGCACAGTGTATGTACAAGACAATGTATTAATTGATTCATTGAGGTGGGTAAAATGTTATTTTTCTTAAAAAATAAAAATCAGAGGTCTTCCACAGCCCCACTAAATGAACGTCAGCCAGTAACATGAGAGTGGGGGGGAGGGTGGTTTATGGGAATAGAAAGAACATTCTGTATCTGTCTTTTCCTTCCCACATGAAGAAATTATCAGGTCAAAAAGCTGATGACATCAGAGGTGAGGAATATTTTAATCCCAGCTGGACGCATCCTTCCTATCTAGTCTGAAACCCTTGCCTTTAGGGTCTTCCTGTGACACATTATGGAAAGGGCCAACTCCTCTATCTGTATGTGGCCAAAATAATAATAAAAATAATAATATTTATAAAGTTAATATTATTACATGCCCCTTATCTTTATGTTTGAGGCAGAAACAGACCCAGGATGAGTTGCTATCCTGTTATTGTTCATCTGTGTTTAATGTTGGGCAAACTATTGAGCAGATGGACAAAATAATTTTTTAATTGAATGACAGTGTTGGAATGCAAGTTCATCTTCAGGATATTCCCTGAAAGCATCTTTGGGATAAGTCCAATAGCAGACAGGACAAAAGGATGATAAGTACTTCTTCCTGTTCCCACATGGTTTGATTTCTTTCATTAGTTCTCTATATTTGGAGAACTCTTCATCCCAGATAGCCTGGAGCTTATGAGTATTTTATATAGCAATGTCTATTGAAAATGCTGTTCTTCCATTTTTGTGGCTCAATGTTGCATCTAAACAATTGTGGGTTATTGTTATGTCTATAATCATGCTCCTATTCTAGTAACATTTATTTGTTCATTTCTCAAGGATATCTGGAGGTTTCTATTTGTGGTATGGGAATTTCCTGCCTGTTAATTTATGAAGAATAGTGAGCTTTTGGTGTATAACTTGGGATGATTATGTCTTTCTAGGTTTTTAGTAGATGCGAAATTATTGAGATTTGCAGTGATGTGTTATAGTTCCTACCATTATTTTTTGTTGATCTATAAATGCAGAGACAAGTAGAATAGCAGAGCACTTGTCCTAGAATCAAGACTTGGTTCCAAATTCAGCCTCAGATTCTTACTAGGTGTGTGACTTTGGGCAAGTCACTTAAACTCAGTTATAAAATGGAGATAATCTAGCACCCACCTCCTGAGGTTGTTGTGAAGATCAAACAAGATGGTATTTCTAAAATGCTAAGCATAGTGCCTGGTCCATATTAGGTGCGATATAAATGCTAGCTTTTATTAAATTTGGGACCCTTGAAAGAGCATTCATTGCTGGTTAGAAAGGAATGATCACGTGTTGCTATCATGAACCTATCCAAATATGTAAACAAATTTGTTTGGCTCAGCTATTTGTATGACATATCTTCACTGACATATTCTTGATTGAGTTCATGTGACTGTCCCAGGACATATTTTGATTTCCGTTTCTAGATCTTAGCTGTTTTATAGGCTCTGTAATGATTGGAATGATGACACCTGCTAGAGACTTACTGTAAGAAAGCTCCAACATGAGGAGAGGGCCTCTGAGGGCAGAACCATGCGGCTTTCTTTGGCGTCAGGAAGTGACTTGTGGGAGGAAGAAGGGGGAGCCTGGCGCTCTGACTCGTTCTTTTTCCTGTGAACTCTGGCGGAGAGCGGAGCTAGGAATGCTCTCTTCCTTTAATAGATAGATGATCTAGGTCTTTCTCTCTTTACAAAATTCTTATTCTCCTTAATAAATGCTTAAAAGTCTAACTCTTGCTAAAGCTTATAATTTATTGGCAACCACTCATTAGATATTTTAGACAGTATAGCTAGAATTTTAGCCCTTACAGCTCCATCTGGTGGTAAAGCAATATGAGTTACATTTCTTTACCATTGCTCTATAAAGTGATATCTATCTGTTTAGACAGTGTTTCTGTACATTTTTAACCTAATATATAACCTGAGGATATCTCTCAATACTCTTCCTCATTTTTGATGAGCAAATATTCATCTTTCTCTAACTGCCTTTGTTCTATATTTTATCATTGTTATCTAAATTTTTGTTTGGATACTTTCCATTTTTTCATTTTTTTTCAATTAGTAAGTATTTTCTCTCCCTCCACTATTGGGAGAAAAACTTATAGTAAGTATGCATCCTCAAGAAAAACAAATGTCCATATTGGGCATCTTATTTGGATACTCTCTAAATCTGCTATCATTCCTGATATTACTCCAGTGAACATTAAGACTCATATTATGAACATGTTCTACTCATTGAGTTTTGACTTCAAGATGTTAATGAGTCTCTTGATACATACAACCATAATTTTGTCCTTAATAACTTTGTGATCAGTACGATCACATGTGATCATATGTGATCAGTATCAGTATCATCTATAGAAGATCAAGATAGTTGTAAATATAATTTTTATCCACTGATTCTATTTGACCTTCCTGATTCCTTGGCAGAATAACATACACTGAGAGTTTTACACTTGTTAATTAAAATTGTTATCGCATTCTCATCTTTTTTGTTGTTGTTGTGGTTCAATGGAAAAAGTCCTGGGATGAGTTACCACTTGTTTTTTCTTTTCTGTGCTTAATGTTTTATGTACAATTGCGCAGATGGATAACAAACAACTTTATTTAGTTAAATAAAAGTATCAGAATATAAGTTCAGAGTAGGCTTATGAAAGGTATTTTCTGAATAATTCTTTTAGCATGACAATAAATGCATCTTATCCTCTTCTCTCATGGCTTTGCTCTCCTCAGCTAGGTCTCTATGTTTTGAAAGCCTTTTGTTCCAAGTAGCTTGGAGATTATTAATAT
This sequence comes from Dromiciops gliroides, assembly GCF_019393635.1. Lineage (NCBI taxonomy): Eukaryota > Metazoa > Chordata > Mammalia > Microbiotheria > Microbiotheriidae > Dromiciops > Dromiciops gliroides. The sequence continues at coordinate 123,173,304 of NC_057866.1, read as the reverse complement.
TTGACTTCATGACATCATCTATCAAATTGTCATTGTCATCATCCTCATCCTCATCATCAGCTTTTCTTTAGTTCTCTGATCTTATTGATCCCAAAGAATAAACCCCTCTACCAATGTAGCTCATCAGGTGTTTTGCAACTTATAGTCTTAGAGTAGTTTTAATAACAATTGTCATTGTTGTTGATATTGTTATTAATATTATACCTTTATATGATATTCTGCTATCCAGTGACACTGGTCTTCTTACATAAGACATGTCATTTCCAGATGCTGGGCATTTTCACTGACTGTCCCGCATCCCATGCCTGGAATACTTTCTCACCTTATTTCTGCTCACAGTTTTCCTAGTTTCCTTCAAGTCTCAGCTGACACCTGGCCTTTTACAGGAAACCGTACTAAATATATCTTAATTCAGGGCAGCTAAGTGATGCAGTGGATAAAGCACTGGCCCTGGATTCAGGAGGACCTGAGTTTAAATCTGGCCTTAGACACTTGACACTTACTAGCTATGTGACCCTGGGCAAGTCACTTAACCCTCATTGCCCCGCCAAAAATTAAATAAATAAACAAATGAATAAATAAATACATCTTAATTCTAGTCCCTTCCCTCTGTTTATTATTTCATATTTATCTTGAATATCATCTGTCCATAGTTGTTTTCATGGGATATCTCCCCTTAAACTGTGAGCTTCTTGAGGGCAGGAAGTATCTTTTGTCTTTCTTTGTATCCCTAGGACTTAGCCCAATGCCTGGTGCTTAATAAATGCTAATTAACTGTTTAATGCAGTGTGCTTTAGGCAGCATGGCATAGTGAATAGAGAGCCACCCTCAAGGTTGAGTTCTGTATCTTGCACATACAGATAGTATGTGTCCCTAAGCAAGTGAGCAAGTCACTGACTTCCTTGGTGCCTCTGGAAACTTTCTAAGATTATAAATTACAGAATAATTACTGTTCTACGTCAGTAGAGGAAGTTTGTTTGCTGAAGAATTCCCTTCACCAATGAAATCACAAAGCTGTACCCATAATTGTGTAACAGGCTTTTCCTGACCATGCATATAACATTACTGAAAAGTGGGTAGAGAAGTTCAGTGACTCATCCATAATCATCACATAGATAATAACTAGCAAAACATCCTGCCTCTATTACTCTTGCATAGATGTGCTCTCTTTACAGCGTGCTGGCTCTCCCTGGTGGAAAAAACAATGGAGCAGATGAAATTGGCAATTATTCCATCCACATTCCTGTGGTAAATGGCTGCCAATTGTGTGTGCCTTTTTCCACGGTGATCTGAGCTAGCAATGGAGAGAAAGAGCCTGGCAACTGTGGTCCATCAAAATCATGGGGTGAGGGGGGGAGTGGTGCAGAGAAAATATGGAGCCTAGCAAATAATTTGAAGAGAGGTAAAGTAAGTGACTGGGGAGAAGGCCAAGTAAGTTAGGGGAGTGGAAAGGAGGAACATATGCTTCTCTCAAGTTAACTTTAAAATTCAATCAGTAGTGGGATGTGAGATTTAGAAACACAAAGCATTTTTATTTCATTTTTATCTATCTCGACCTGAATAGTCAATAGAATGGATCACTAGAGATAGTCAAATAACCCAATTTTTTAAAAGAAAAAAAGGTCAGAGTCTGAAGTCTTGGCTTTAATCCCTGGCAAAATTCTAGAATGTATTAAAGCAATTTGTGATAATAATTATGATAATAGCTCACATTTACATAGTGCTTACTATGTGCCAGGCACTGGGCTAAGTGCTTTCCAATTATGGATTATGAATATTTAGAAGGAGAATAGTAATCACTAAGAGCCAGTATGGATCCATCAAGAACAGGTCGTCATGCCACACTCACCTCGTCTTTTTTTACAGAATTTCTAGACAGGTCGGTCAAGGTGATATTGTAAACAAAGCATAACCCAATTTCCCTGAAACACTTGACAGAATCTCTCATGATTTCTTTATGAAAAAGAAGAGGCAGGAGTGGGAAGCTTGTAGTTTGATGGATTCAAGATTAATTGAATGAACAGAATCAGAGAATAATGGGTCAATATAATCTAGGAGACAGGTCTCTGATATAGTACGACAGGGGCCTGTCTGTAGCATAAGGGATGCTGGGCAGAGAGCCGACTGTTAAATTCTTAGTGCAAATGTTACAACTCAGGGTTTGGTTTATTGTTCTGTTGATTGTCTAAACTTAAGAAAGTAAAGGAGAAATGTTTGAAATGCTGATTAAACTTAAAAGTGTGTCATACATCCAAAGAGAGCCAATTATTAAAAATTTACCAGCAACCCACTGCATAGAAGTAAAAAACAAATCCCAACACTTGAAGCTAAATTAAGGGAATGATAGTATTGACAATTAAGGAGGTGATAGAATCCCTGTTCCTTGCCTTGTTAGACTACATTTGAAGTATTGTGTGAGCACTGGGATCTTTTTTTTTAATTCACAAAAAAAAGACCCCAAAAAAGAATTGACAAATTGGAGACCATACACAGTACTCTAACCATTATGGGGAAGAGAATAGAGACCATGACATAGGAACTATGTTGTTCATAGAGCCTGGAGAAAAGAAGACTTAAAGGAGACATGAAAGCTGTTTTTATAGCTCTTTTCTAAAGGGTTGCCATATGGAAGAGGCATCGAACTTGCTTTCCCCAAAGACAGAACTAGAAGCAGAGGGTGGGACTTGAGGAAAAGCAGATTTTAGCTCAATATAAGGAAAACATTGCCTGACAGAGATACCAAAAAGGAAATGATCTGTCTTGGAAAAGATGGGTGGATTTCACTCCTCTGGAGATCTTCAAGTGAAGGCTCAGTAACCACTGGGGGGTGGGGGGTGTAGAGGACATTCCAGCTCAGATTTAGGCTGAATGAGATAGTTCTGATGCCTCTTCTAACTCTGGGATTCTGAAAGTCTAGGATTCTGTGATACTTTGATAAAGAAAAGAGTTTGTCCTCAGGTTTTTGAGAACTGGTCCTATTTCAATCCTTTGAAAAGTGCCCTTTAAGTCAGCCACATTTTGATATAGAAATCCCTGCTGTATCAAATGCTTGAAATGCTTAGATTTGGAATAAAATGAACTGGGTTTGGTTTCCAGCTTTGCCTCTAGGTGTGTGACCGGAGGGAAGTTACATAACAACTCTTGGCCTTAATGTCTTCTGTAAAATGAGGAGATTAGATTAGCAGACATTGGAGGTCTCTTCTAGCTCTGTATCCATGATGCTATGCTCATTGAAAGAGAAAACACTGGTAGGGAGGGGGCGGGGTGATTGAAAATAGAAAGGGGAACAAAAGCAAAAAGAATGTCTGTGAAAGGAATGTCAGTTTAAATTCTGGGCCCCCAAAGGAAATTTTGAAAAAACGTCCTCTCCTGGAAGATCATCTCTGAGAAGGTAGTTAGTTACGTAGAACACATAGTAGCTTTCCCATTTTGGCCTAAAGTTACCTAAAATGAGGGTTACAGAATCATAAATTTGAAAGAGACCATAGAGAGAGATCATCTAGTCCAAGCTCCTCATTTTAAGGATAAGCAACCTGAAGCCTAGAGAAATTAAATAATTTGTTCATGGTCATACAGGTAGTAAGTAGCCAAATCAGATCCTCAAAAAAAAAAAAAAAAGGAAAGAGAGGGCACTATAAAACTCCTCTACAGTCTTCTTTTCTGTCCCAAGAGGTGGAAATAAGAGTTAGGAAGGGAATGAAGGGATAAACTAAGGCAGAAGTCAAAATTCAGTCTAGGGGAGCGGGCTTTGTCAGAATAACCAGACTAAACCTCATGCAGGAATTTTGTTGCCCCAATTTCTTATAGATAATAGGACTTTTCATTAAATCAGAATTTGAAAGTATTTCCAAAGGCCCTCTGAAGGCATTTTTCTTCCTTCAGGCCAGCCTGTTTTATGTAGAGATGCCTGATCCAACTTTCTTTCCCCCCCCCCAATTAATACCCATTTATTTAATTGTTTTTAGTTCTTTAATAATGTTTTATTTTCCCCCAATTACATGTAAAAACAATTTTAACATGTGTTTTTATTTTAAGTTTTGAGTTCCAAATTCTATCCCTCCCTTTCCTCCCCCTCTGTGAGATGGTGAGCAATCTGATGAAGAGAGGAAGGAAGGAAGAAAGGAAGGAAGGAAGGAAAGAAAGAAAGGAAGAAAAAAATAGTATGAGGTGGTACCTCAGAGTTATTTTAATTTGCATTTATCTAATCAATAGTGATTTAGAGCATTTTATATGACTATAAATAGCTATGATTTCTTTGTCTGAAAACTGTTCCTATCCTTTGACTATTTACCAATTGGGGAATGACTTACATTCTTACAAATTTGACTCAGTTCTCTATATATTTACAGCCAGAGAAACTGGCTGTAAAAATTATTCCCAATTTACTGCTTTCCATATAATTTTGGTTACATGGGTTTTGTTTGTGCAAAAAACTTTTAAAAAATTCTATATAATCAAAATTATCGATTTTACATTTTGTAATGTTCTCTATATTTTGCTCGGTCCTAAATTCTTCCCTTCTCTATAGATCTGATGGTAAACTATTCCATGCTTTCCTAATTTGTTTATAACATCAGCCTTTATGTATAAATCATGTACTCACTTTGACCTTATCTTGGTATACTTTGTGAGATGTTGGCCTATGCATACCTTCTCCCAGACTGTTTTTCTAGTTTTCCCAGCAGTTTTTGTCAAGTAATGAATTTCTGTCCCCAAAACTTGTTGATCTCATCTTTCTTATTAAAAAACACTAGTGAAATTTAACCAGGATGGTGAAATAGTGAGTACAACCAAGCCCTACCTGAAAACTTCTTCCAAGAGACCTAGAAAATGTGTCAAACTGAGACTTGATCAGGAAATTTCTTTTTTTTTTTGCTTTATTTTTTTTAATAATAAACATTTTTATTTAAAGTTTTGAGTTCCAAATTTTACCCTTCCTTCCCTTTCCTCTTCCCTGATGTGGTAAACAATCAGATATATTGCTCTAAATATATTGCTCTAAATGTGCAATTTTGTGAAACATTACTATATTAGTCATTTTGTACAAGAAAACTTGAATAAAAGAAAAAAATGAAAGAAAGTGAAAAATAGCATGCTTCAGTCTGTGTTCAATCAATATCTGTTCTTTCTTTGGAAGTGGATAGTATTTTCATCATTAGTCTTTTGGGATTTTCTTGGATCATTGTATTGCTGAGAATAGTTGTCATTCACAATTCTTCATCAAACATTATTGCTGTCACTGTGCACAATGTTCTCCTGGTTCTGTTCACTTTATTACACATCAGTTCATACAAGTCTTTCCAAACTTTTCTGAAATCATACTGCTTGTACTTTCTTATAACACAATAATATTTTATCACCATCATATACCACAGCTTATTTAGCCATTCCCCAAATGATAGGCATTCCCTTGATTTCCAATTCTTAGCGACCACAAAAAGAGTTGCTTTAAATGTTTTTGTACAAATAGGTCTTTTTCTCTTTTGGGGGATGTCCTTGGGATATAAAGCTAACACTGGTATTACTGGAGCAAAGGGTATGCCTAATTCTATTGCCCTTTGGCCATAGCTCCAAATTGGTCTCCAGAATGGTTGGGTACTTTCACAACTCCATGAACAGTGGATTAGTGTCCCAGTTTTCACACATCCCTCCCAACATCCAATATTTTCCTTTGTTGTTATATTTGCCACTCCTGATCAGGAAATTTAAGGGAAAAAATAGTCATTTTTCCAGCCTAGATCAAGACAGGAAGATAGAAAAGTCTGCAGATACTGGAGATGGAATCTAGGCAGGAACAGCTGGGTAGAAAATTCCATTGCAAGGATAAGATGTGCATTAGGGAAAGAAGAATTTCCAAATCCACCAGAGAGGGCCTTTGTTCAAGGTTCAGGAATAGGTGCAAACTGAAAGCTCTGTTGCTCACTACTTCCAAGTCACAGATCCAGACAGATTGAGAAAGGGGCATGTGCCTAGCAGTGGGGGTCCAAGGTGAAGAGCAGTTTTGGTCCCTAATCTATGTGCAAAACAAGAAGATCAGAAGCAAATGGCAGCCATGCAGCTCTGATCCCCGGAGAGGAGTAGGATCTCAGTTCCAGCTTCTAGACTAGTCTGAAATATTCAGAAGAGTAACCAGGGAAGGAATCTCAAACCAAAGAGGAGCCTGATGTTTTGTCCCTCTAAACGAGTAGTTTTCCAGATGACTGATGGTGGCTAAATCCAGCAGTATTCTACTGGAACTCTATCCAAGCCAAGATCACAGGTATGTTGCTCAGACCCAAACCCAAGTCAGGAACTTGGAGAGCTCAGGCCAGCATGTTAGCATTCAGCCTCTGCCCTGGGCCAGACTGTTTGGAGAGTACTGAACTGTATAAACTGTCCCTAAGATCCTAGAATAACACACTATTCAATATTACAAAAAACAGCAGCATGAGCAGCTTTTTTTTCTCCAGAAGGGTACAAAGTCTGACCCTAACTTAAAATTTGAAGTCCGAAAGTAGACTGGAAAAATTTTTTTAAAAAAAGAATCCTACCGGGGACAACTAGGTGGCACAGTGGATAGAGCACCGGCCCTGGAGTCAGGAGTACCTGAGTTCAAATCCGGCCTCAGACACTTAACACTTACTAGCTGTGTGACCCTGGGCAAGTCACTTAACCCCAATTGCCTCACTAAAAAAAAAAAAAAAAAGAATCCTACCATGAAAAGGTACTATGCTAACAGGGATGCTCAAAACACAAAACCAGAAGAAGAGAATGACTCCAAAGTATCTACAAGCAAACACATACACAGACACACAGAGTATAGTCACAAATCCAACTGGATTCCTGGAAGCAAGAATTTTTTAATATTTAATTTTTTTATAAATTAAATGGGAGCACTAGAAAAAAATTGGAAAAGAAATGAGAGTGGTAGAAGAAAGAATTGAAAAGGAATTAGCAGCTTGGCACAAGAAGTATAAAATCTTGCCCAAGGAACAAACTCTCTGAAAACTCGAATAGACAAAGTGAAAGCTAGTGACTTTATGAGACGAGAAATAGTAAAACAAAGTCAAAAGACTGAAAAAATAGAAAATAATATAAATTGTTTCAGCAAAAACAACTAACCCAGAAAACAGAATGAGGAGAGAAAATTTAAGAATCTTTAGGCTACCTCAAAACCACGACCAAAAAAAAGAGCCTAGACAACATATTTCAAGAAATCACAAAAGAAAACTGTCCAGACCTTTTAGAACCAAAGGTCAACATAGAAATAAAAAGAATCTGGGGCAGCTAGGTGGCTCAGTGGATAGAGCACCAGTCCTGGATTCAGGAGGACCTGAGTTCAAATCCGACCTCAGACACTTGACACTTGCTAGCTATGTGACCCTGGTCAAGTCACTTAACCCTCATTGCCCTGCAAAAATAAAATAAAATAAAATAAAAAGAATCCACCAGTAACCTCCTGAAAGAAACCCCAAATGAAAACTCCTAGAAACATTATAGCCAAAATCAAGAGCTTCAAGGCCAATGAGAAAATACTACAAGAAGCCAGAAAGAAAGAAATCAAGTAATGAAAAGCTACAATTAGATTACACACAATTTCACAGACAACATCCCAAGCTTTGTAATATATTCCAAAGCTGAGAATATGATATTCTAGAAAGTAAAGGATATAGGTGTAACTTACCTAGAAGAAAAACAGTATAATGCTATGGGGCTGAGGGTTGAATGGGGGGGGGGAATTTTTAATGAAGTAGAGGACTTCCAGGCAACCCTGATGAAAAGACCAGAACTTCCCTCAGTTGGGAAATGGTCAAAGGATATAACAGGCAGTTTTCAAATGAAGAAATTAAAGCTATCTATAGTCATATGAAAAAAAGCCAGTTGAAGGAAATGTACAAAGAGCTTCACTAGTTATATTCGCAGTCATGTAACAGGTTTTCTAAAACAGTGTTCTAGAAAATCCTGTTTTTAGAGGAAGATTCTGGAGAGCGATGAGTGAAACCCAAAGAGGAAAGGAAAGAGGCAAAGGGGACTGTGTTTCCTTAAGGGGTCACTGCAGTTCTTCCTCATTGTAAATTTTCCAGTGAAATCTGGATTATATTTTGTTGGGGAGGTTGTAGAAGGAATTCAGGGGGCAGCTAGGTGGCGCAGTGGATAAAGCACCGGTCCTGGATTCAGGAGGACCTGAGTTCAAATCAGGACACTTACTAGCTGTGTGACCTTGGGCAAGTCACTTAATCCTCATTGCCCTAACCCCCCCCCCAAAAGAAGTAATTCAGGTCCATATTGGACTCTCTGAGGTCTCTTTTAAATGCCTCCTTGTGTAGCATTTGGTAGGTGGATTGATTTTTGATTAGTTTGCTTATTTTTTTTCCTCTATAGAATACAAAAATGACCTAACAATAGAAAATCCATAGATCTGGACTCTTCCTGGAATAGAAAGGAATTTCCCTCATTTCCCACTCTGTTTCATTCATCTTGCATTTCTTTGACTTCTCTACTATGCCCCCCAGGAACCTTATCATTGGGAAATCTCATCATCCTGCAAGATCCAATCAGCTTTGATACCTACCCACTCCTCATCGGTCCCCCCTGCCCATCAAACTGGAAGACAGAACTATGACCTCCTCAACCTTCATTGAACAAGGGGGCCTAGGAGAGACATTTCCTCATTTCCCATCCAGATGTGTTCATTTTGGATTTCTTCGACCTCTCTTCCCTCTACTGGCTACCTTTACCCCCTTTTTTCGGCTTTCTTTTGTGTTGTCTTCTCCCATTAATGATTAGCTCTTTGAGGGCAGGAACTGACTTTTTCATATTTCTTTCCTCATCATTTAGCGCAGTGCCTGGCATATAGTCAGTGCTTAATACATGTTTACTGACTAAAACTTCACTGAGAAAGAGAGCCTAAAGTTGGCAGGTCAGGTCATTCCTCCAGAATCATTCTAATCTCTCAGTGTAAGTATTTACATTCTGAAGCGGCTTATTTTTGAGGAGACAAGGAACAATAACAGTGATCTACAGACTTGCCAAAGTTCTTCAGTTTTCTGAATGAACTTCTCTGTTGCAGAGACTTTGACTGTTTGACTTAAATATTCTACAGGAACTTGCATGAAAATTCATGGGAGGAAAAAAAATGTTTCCTGATATCCACTTGTGTCCTGAAAAGTGCTGACCTGGCAGAGTTTCCCCAGAACTCAAAAGCTTATTAGCAGAACCCTACACTAAGTTGATCTTTTTCTTCCAAATATTATAAACCTGCATTTTTTTAACTTCAGTTTTACCTAAATTTGGAGACACAGATCACAGCCATTCAAAAGAGGGTGGTCATAGAAAATAAAAAACCAACTAAGGATGTTTTATAAGTAAATACTGGAAGAAAGGCTCAAGAAAATTACTAGTTTCAGACAAAAAGAAAAAGTCCTGTTAAACATTTATGTAATTATATTACATCTGAAATGTCATGCCTTGAATTCCAGTGTTTATAAAGTATCTGTGTACTGAATCATAGAAAAAGGGTGTCCAGAAGTATATAAACTCCTTGAGGCCAGGAAACATTTCATTATGATTTTTATATCCCCAGAACGTGGTCCAGTGCCTTAAACATAGTTGGCAGGTAGATCTTGATGCCTGCTTATTGAAATGGATAGTAAAACTTTTAACTTATCAGTCGTAAATCTTTCCTTAATACAATCCACTATCAATAGCTACAGAGCACTTTGCAAGGGAAACCTGTTGTATAAAAGAATTGAGCTGGGGCAGCTAGGTGGTACAGTGGATAAAGCACCAGCCCTGGATTCAGGAGGACCTGAGTTCAAATGTGACCTTAGACATTTGACACTTACTAGCTGTGTGATCCTGGGCAAGTCACTTAATCCTCATTGCCCTACAAAAATTTAAAAAATTTTAAATTAAAAAAAAAATAAAAGAATTGAGCCTAACTGAATGGACACCCATTCCCTCACTACGCTTTCCTGGATTGGGATACAGTATCCTAAGCATCCTGGTTGCAGTTATCAATTGTTCTCTAACATTCTTCCCTCAGATCTTGCGGAGGTTATTCCCTGAATTTCCAAACCAAAAAACCTTCAGGAGCTATTTACTCGATCTGCGGTAGCATTTTTTGCTATCACAAAAATTCGGTGTGCTCATTCCCCCAAGATTAGAAGACGATGGGGTCACTGTACTTCTTCCTCTCTCCTTTCCCCCTCTCCCCCACCAGTTCTTAAGGTCAAGTGCTATATTGATGTCAAAAATCCAAGGGGGAAGCAGGAAGACAGGAAACAGATAGTGGTGATCCAGAGGCAAAACAGGAAGAGTAAGAGGAGCCTCCAGGACTGAATGTGCAACAGACAAACTCAGCAGGTATTGAAAAGAAAGAAAAAAAGAAAACACACATCTAGCCCCTCTGACAGAGCCACATTGTAATCCCTGGGAAGCAGCAATTGCTCAGTGAGAGTTCTGTCACTATTCTCTTTCCAAAAAAGAGCCAGGCATTCAACTTTGAGCCCCGTGTCGGTAACCCCTGAGCCATCAAATTATTTTTCTACACAGGTGTCGCTGCATTTTTGCATGCCTGGTGCGCTCCCAGATGTTCAGATTTGGCTCAGGAACCAAATCCTTTCCCTCCACAGCCCAACTTCCGTTTTGATTCAGACTTTTAAGTTGTGCCTCATATCCATCTTCCCCCGTGTAGCCTTGTTGTTTGTTGTCTTCCATTTCAGTAGCAAGATCTTTGGCCGGGAGAAGCACCCAAGAGGTGCCAATGAAAACAGTGTGGTTTGAGTGACCTACTTCTCAATCTCAATCTGTCTCTGTCTCTGTCTCTGTCTCTCTCGCTCTCTCTGTCTCTGTCTCTGTCTCTCTCTGTCTTTCTGTTTCCGTATCTCTCTGTGTATGTCTCTGTCTCTGTCTCTCTGTCTCTCTATCTCTCTCTGTCTCTGTCTCTCTGTGTCTCTGTCACTCTGTGTCTCTGTCTCTCTGTGTCTCTCTATCTCTCTGTCTCCATGCCTCTGTCTCTGTCTGTCTCTGTCTCTGTCTCTCTGTCTCTCTGTTTCTGTATCTTTCTGTGTATGTCTCTGTCTCTCTCTGTGTGTCTCTGTCTCTCTATCTCTCTGTCTCCGTGCCTCTGTCTCTGTCTCTGTCTCTCTCTGTCTCTCTGTGTCTCTCTGTTTCTGTATCTTTCTGTGTATGTCTCTGTCTCTCTCTGTTTCTGTCTCTGTGTCTCTCTGTGTCTCTCTCTGTGTCTCTCTGTCTGTCTCTGTGTCTCTCTTTCTCTCTCAGCTTGAAGCCAACAAAGAAAGGGTTGACTCTTTTCCACTGCCCCCCCCCTTGGTGATGATATCTGAAACGTAGATCCTGATAGAGATGCCACGTCAAGTATCCTGCCCTAAGGCAGAGGAAGTCTCACTTTAAGCTACTTGCGCTGACTGCCTAGTCTTCCTCTCCATCGCTTTCCCAGCTGGCCCAGTATCTCGCCCCTCTGCTCACCCTTACCAGAATGTGTTTCAGATTCGGCAGGTTTTCAGGGAGGAAAGCATAGGGTTTGGACACGGAGGGAAAGAGGTTTGAATCTCAGCCCTGCCACTTAACAGTTCTATGACCCTGAGCAAGTCAATTCATGTCTCTGCGACTCAGTTTCCTTACCTGTAAAATGAGAACATTGAGTTCCCTTCTCTGTGATACTGTAAGCCTTTAATTTTACAGGCTCCCCAGGTTCATGAAATAACTGTGATATCATGTCAGAGGACTTGAGTTCAGCTCCAAGCCCTCATACTTACTAGATTGTGACTTTGAGCAAATCTTTTTATCTCTTTAGTCTTGGGTTTCTTCTTCGAGGTCCCTTCCAGTTCTAAATCTTATGATCTGTAATTATAACTTTAGGAAAAAATGAATCCTTCAAATGATCTTGATAGGCTCAGACACTTACTAGCTGTGTGACCCTGGGCAAAGCCACTTTATCCTGTTTGCCTCAATTTCCTCATTTGTAAAACGAACTGGAGAAGGAAATGGCAAACCACTCCAGTATCTTTGCCAAAAAAACCCCAGGTGGGGTCATGAAGAGTCAGACATGACTGAAACAACTGAACAACAACAAAAAAGATTGCTGATAAATCCAACAAAACTTCAGCTAAATGAATAAAATAAGCGCCTCATGAGCATACAAACATAATGTCCAGAAGCTGATAGAAGGCCTTTACATGCATGGAATGTGGAAAGGGCTGCTGAAGCCACGCAAGTTTACTGCGTCATACTCAACCCCTTTGGATAAGCCCCTGGCAACAATGTCACCTTCAGAACCGAAGGCCAACATTCCCCAGAAGTAGTTAAATCTACGATTAGGATCAGAAAAGAGAACCCTTGTCTCCGATGATTCATGGCATGCCCTGCCAGTAGAACACACCCCTTCTGCACAGAGGCTCCAAGGCCAAGAACAGCCTTGGGAATATTGTCTAAGGACACGTTCTACTCTGCTGGTTCAGGGCAGTCTGGGTTTGAAGTGAATCCAGAGAAATTTGCCCTGGCTCCTTTTACCTTCACTGTAATTACACCGGTGGCATTTTTCATGTTTGTGAATTACAGATGGCTTAAGAAAAAGTTCTTGCTATTGGTTCTTTGACTACAGTGAGTCTCAGATGTGCCTTGTCAAAAGAAAGATCTAGGGAAATTATAGACTTGGACTCATGGGCAGGATCTAAAAGTTTTATTTGGACTAATTTAAGGGTCACATCATCTATGGCCTTGGAAAGAATCTTTCTTTAATCCTACGACCAGGGATTGAAAGTCACACAAACTTGATAAATGCCAGGATGCAGGTCCTTTCTTCTAAGTGGTGCCCATATGACAAATGTATAAGAGTAAGTAATGGGACTGACTGGGAGAGGCCATGCCACACAGAAAATTCCATGTCTCCATTATTGATTCTATTAATACCAACCCAATTGAGTCCCCTCACCTTTAAAACTATCCTCCAAAGAAGGAGAAATTAGCTAGACTTGTGCCCTCCTTATCACGATACACTCTAATCCAAATAATGAGATGGAATTATTCCACTTGGTTGTGATTTTCCCTCCTTGAGGGAAGGGGGAGGGAGGGAAAGGAATAAACATTTCTCTAGTGTCTACTACTTGCCAGCCATTGTGCTAAGTGCTTTACAAATATTGTCTCATTTGATCCTCAAAACAAGCCCAGGAGCTAGGTGCTCTTAATATTCCTGTTTTACAGTTGAGGAAACTGAGGCAAACAGAAGTGAAGTGACTTGTCCAGGGTCAAGGCACTTGAACTCAGATCCTCCTGACCCTGGGCCCCATGCTTTATCTACTTCGCCATCTATCTTTGTGGGGTTAAAGTCTATGAGCTAATACCTTTTCAGATAGAGAAAAGTTTATTTCCACTACTAATTAGGCAACAAAAGAAAAATGCTATCACCTGCTCCAGTTGACCACATTTTCCCTCTCTCCCTTTGTACTAAAAACAAATGTCTTTGGAAATATGTTGTGCATGACTGTGCATGTATCACCTATATCAAATTGCTTGCCTTCTCAATGAGTGGGGGAAGGGAGAGAGAGAATTAGGAAATCAGGCATTTTGAAAAAGAATGTATTTTTCCATGTAATCAGGGGAAAAATAAAATAATAAATTAAAAAAAAGCAAACATCCTAGTTTCAAATCAAGTCATTAAGCAACTAATATGTACCAGGTACTGTGCTGAGCTAGAGATACAAAGAAAGGTTAAAAAAAAAAGTCCCTGTTCTGCAACAGTTTACAATATGATGGAGGAGCCAACACCCAAACAATTGTGAACAAACGAGATCAAGATCTGAAGGATAAATTGGAAATGATCTCAGAGGGAAGGTCTAAGATTAAGGAAGACTGGGAGAGGTTTCTCAGGTGTGGTGGAAGTTGGGTGTTGAGTCCCCTGGCAGAGGCCGCTGTTCTGCATCTGTCTCTGAAGGTCTACAGCAGCCTGTGTGGCCTTGATTGCCTTGGTGGCTGTCCCTGACCTCCAGAGACATCTTCCATCTTTATAGTGCCTGCCCTTGAATCACAGCTGTACTAAGCAGAGCTGCAAGGGCTTCAGCCAAGGGGAGCCACTGACCCTGTCTCTTCATTCTCCTGCCTCATTATATTGAGACGCCCCACTGCACTCATCTGCTTTTTTTCATCCAGCCCTTGGCATAGCCAGCTAAGCTGTTCACTTTCTTTATGTGTCTACTCCTCGGCCTGTTTTTATAGGGAAACCCTATCTAGGCCTCTTTCTCATTGGTTCCTATGGGTCAGAAAAGAATGTCGGTCCTGGTGCCTGAATCTCCCCAACTTTACTGCTTGCTAGTTATGTCACCTTGGACAATTCTTTTGATGTCTCTGAGCCTAGGTTTCTTCATATAGAACATTGAGATATGATCTGTCCTGCCTGCCCCCACAGGGTTGTTGAAAAGATCAAAAGAAGAAATGAGAGAGAGAGAGAGAGAGAATGTCTCTAGATATCTTTGCAACAGTGTTATTTCAAAAATCAAAAGGAGAAATTAGATATTACTGTCTTTAGATATCTATATTTATATAGAATGATATTTACAGACATTAATATCAATCTTTATCTATATGAAAGTGCTTTGAAAACTGTAAAGCTCTATATAAATGTAAAGGATTACAGTTCTTGTTAATAATGTTATTATCCTGGGGCAGCTAGATGGCACAGTGGATAAAGCACTTGGCCCTGGATTAAGGAGGACCTGAGTTCAAATTTGACTGACCTCAGACACTTGACACTTTCTGGCTGTGTGACCCTGGGCAAATCACTTAACCCTCATTGCCCTGCAAACACAAACAAACAAAACAAATAATGTTATTATCCCAAGCTCCTTTTTCTTCCCTGAATCACCACTTTTCTATCTATCCCATGCCATCATATCTCCCTATCCTCAACGATGGGATGATTGCGTGAGGTCATCTCTTGTTATTTCCTCTTCAGGTTTCATTCCATTCCTGTTTCCTCCTACCTCCAGCCTTTGTCTCAAAGATGCTTCCAGAAGCCAGCCTTTATTTGGCATTTGGGACACTGTTATGGGTTAATACCAGAGATATAAGATGGTAAGATTGTCTCTTGGAAAGAATGCTGAATTTGGAGTCACAGCACCAAGGCTCAGATGCTTGGCCCAGCCACTTACTAGCTGTGTACCCTTAAGCAAGTTGCTGCTGTTTCCTTACCTGTAAAATTAGATGGTTGGATTAGATCAGGGCTTCTTAACTTGAGGTCCATGGATCCTCAAGGGGTCTGAGGATAGATTTCAGGAGGTCTATGGATTCGAACTGAAATTTAGTATTTCCTTCAGTTATATGTTCTCAGTATTGTTAGCATATAACTGTGCATAGTAAATATATCCCAGAAATTTTGGTATATTGTCTCATCATCATATTTATCAATCTTTTTCTATGATTTGTTTTTTGACTCACTCATTATACAGGATTTCATTGTTAAGTCTCCATTTGAGTCACTGTCATTTGTTTGTAAGCTTGGAAATAATGACTATTTCTATTGCTTTATGGTATGTAAGATATGTGTTTACTATTTATGACTTTTTTTTTCTTTTTGCAGATCAATGAGGGTTAAGTGACTTTCCCAGGGTCACACAGCTAGTAAATGTCAAGTGTCTGAGGCTGCATTTGAACTCAGGTCCTCCTGAATCCAGGACCAGTGCTTTATCCACTGAGCCACCTACCTAGCTGCCCCCCTATTTCTGACGCTTTACATTTTTTGGCAATATCTCAAGACCTTATTATAATGGCCAATTTTTGTAAACGTTCCATGTGGTGCTGAGAATTCTTCAACTATGAATATAAGCAGCAAGCTACCATGGTATTAGCAATTCTTGTGACTTTGTGACCAATAGGAAGCACAGATCGTTTCTTATTGCAGTACAATTGTCTTGAAATATCTCAAAAGTATCATTTACACTCATCACTACTTCACTGTTACTATGACTATTAGATCTGCCTCCAGAACATAAGTCTTTCTGTCTACAGACTACATTTCAATATGACTGGTTGCCTTTGTATTCCTGTGTATTTTATTTT
This sequence comes from Dromiciops gliroides, assembly GCF_019393635.1. NCBI lineage: Eukaryota > Metazoa > Chordata > Mammalia > Microbiotheria > Microbiotheriidae > Dromiciops > Dromiciops gliroides. The sequence continues at coordinate 123,157,251 of NC_057866.1, read as the reverse complement.
ATGTTCTTGAAAACAGTATTTTGAATAGGGGTCCCTAGGCTTCACTAGGCTGCCAGAAAGATCTTTGACATAAAAAAGGCTAGGAACCTCTGAGCTAGATATTAGGGTCCCTTCCAGCTCTAGACCTGTGATCTTATGTAGCAGCTGTCACTCTCAGGAAAATAAATGAAATTGAAATGCAAATATTCATTCAGAACCCCCAAAATCTGACCATAAAGCCCAATGATCCACAGCTGAGCCTCATCTCACACTCTGGAGAACATACTGAAGGCTGCAACACCTCATTCCTCCAAAACATAGATGCAGCTTTGTCTGTACTGTGTATCTGAGCTGCAACGCCTGCTCTTCCATTCTCATCTGAGGGTGAAACTAATTCTAAGATCTCTGATTGTGAAGCACCCAGATGAGCGTCTGAAAGAAAGAATTCCCAAAAGAACAATTCCACTTCAGATGGGAGATTCTCTTATTCTTATCAATGGAAGGCTTACATAAAACAGACTCAGCCTCTGGAGTTGACTGCTATTCATGGTAAGCCTAGAAGAGAAGGGATGTGAAGTTAATGAAAAACAAATGTCAGCTTTGGCAATGGATAAGGTTGACGTAAGGGGTTTTTTGCCCCCTATCCAGTGTTAACAAAAAAAAAATTAATTGTCATAACAAGATAGAACCCAAAGAATACAGAATGTTCTTTAACCATTTAGGTTCCCCAGCTGAGCCTTTGATTGGGCACATATGACATATGGCATTGATATTAACCCAGTATTTAATATATCACTATCAAATTAAAGATATAATTCATAAAAACCTATTAGCTGGAGAAGAAAACCTTTAGATCTCTTAGACAGTTAAGACTTTTTCATAATTGTTTACACAAAAAGTGTTCTTTTTTTCGTTTGTGTAGAGCTGTAAATTCATGGATCAAATGAGGTAATTTATATAAAGAATTTTCCAAACTTAAAACACTATGTAGATGCGAATTATTACTATAATCACCAGCAGCACAGGGAACTCCTGGCCTGGAAACTCCCTCCACCCATGCAGTTTGCTTCCTGAGGGTTCTAAGATGTTAAGTGACTTGCCTAGGGCTAAACAGCTAGTACCATCTATGTCTGAGGTGGTACTTGAACCCAGGTGTTCCTGACTTTAAGGCAAAAGCTTCTAGTGATTATGCCACTCTTTTTGAAAGAACATTAAAGATTATCTAATCTCATTTTCTCATTTGACAGATGAAGAAATCAAGATACAGAATAATTTCAGAAAGCTAATTAGGGTGTTATAATGGGTGGTTCCCCAAAAAAGCAAGAACGAGAAATTGAGTCTTACAAGCTTGTGAGGAGAAGGTTGTATTGCAACATTATTATGAAATGTTGATGACCTATGCACTAAAAGATGCAAACACTCCTGGCCAAGGAGGAAAGGAAACAGTTCACATGATTCATTTTGACTATACTTGAAGGGAAAAGATACTTGGACACATTGGGTTGTGTTGCCCCAAGAGCAACTGGGAGAAATCACCATGGCTGACCACTCTTAGAAGTTCTTAGTCAGTGGGGCCAGAAAATGTGTCTAGCTTGTTTTGTTGAAGCAGTCTGACTACAGGTTGCCAGTAAAGTACATTGGCACCAATAGCCAAGACAGGTGCTTGAGGAGTAACAAAACAAAGAGCTCCCCTATGGCTTACGTAAATACTCAGCAACTATTTTCCAGTACCCACATAGGAACCAAAAGAGGGTAAATTGTCCTATTTTCTATGCAGATCAGAGCTGTGCCTCTGTGAGAGATAGTTGATGGTTTTAAATTTTGAAACCCATATTGAAAGATCATAAAATTTAAAGTATCTCATTAACAACAGCAAATTGGTTCCCAAAGTAGTCAAGCTAATGTCTGGCCATCTTTTCTTAAGCCATTGTTCTCTAGGTTTCATAGTCAATCAAATGCATGAACCAGTCACTGAGAAGAGGTGGTAATGGGAAACTCAAGTGAAACTAAACAACCCAAGGGCTACCTACAGAAACTGCTAACATGCTATGGCTACTCAGACTCATCCAGTGTAACTGAAATATATGTTAATATACTGGATAGAATGCAATTGTACATCTGCATATAGTTCATGTGAGCACAATTAACTTTTACTGTTTTGATTGCAGAGGAAGCAGTGTTTTTATTTCTTAAAGGGAAAGAAGGAAGGAAACCAGCTTTTATTGGGTGCCTACTATGTGCCAGGCACTGTGTTAAGTACTTTACAAATATTATTTCATCTTTACAACAATCCTGTGAGGGAAGTGCTATTATTATCCCCATTCTACAGTTGAAAAAACTGAGACAGACAGAAGTTAAGTGAGTTGCCCAGGGTCACATAGCTAGTGAGTTTCTGAGGCCAGTTTGAACTCTTCCTGACTCCATACCCAGCCTCTTGAAGTAAGTGGCACATGGGCTGAGTTTGAAGGGAACTGCCACTTTCAAGAGATAGAGATGAAGAAAGAGAACCTTCCAGACAATAATCTTTGCAAAGATGTGGAGACAGGAGACAGATAAAAACAAATAATTCAAATCAGATAAGTAATGGTCTGCCCCTTTGAGACTTAGAAAAACTGAAGGTCAGAAAAGAGAAAAAATAGAAATATGAGTGGTGAAGCCAGATGCAAAAGCAATATTCTACACCTTAGAAAGTATCTGAGGTTTGTATAACACATCTGCATATAAAGAGGACAGAGAAACAATGAAGAGGGGGCATACAGACTGTATTAATAACATTCATCCCTAGCTTCTCATCTGCCCCATAAGACCCCAGTAGGATTCTGGGAAATTTAACTGTATCAATAGGGAGAATATTTTGTTCTTGCTATGCCATGGGAACAAATGCCTTTGCTAAAGAACAGTCTATTAGCTGATTGTTAAGAAGAAACACACCAGAGGGGGCTTGTAATTTAGTGTTAAAAGGACAGCTACCCATGGGTTTATCCTAGAACCTGAAGCAACAGCTCTCCCTTTAGTGCTAGTGAAAATTGGGGGAGTGAGCCCAGAGGCAGTGTCATATATAGAAGGTAGTATGTGAAGGGGAATAATGGGTAAAACTGCAGTCAGATTGTGAAGGATGTTAAATGCCAACCAGAGGAATTTATTTTTTATACTAAAGGCAATAGGGAACCAACAAAGCTTCTTGAGGAGGGGAGTACTGTGGTCACAACTGTGCTTTAGGAATACCAGTCTAGGAGCCGCTAGGTGGCGCAGTGGATAGAGCACCAGCCCTGGAGTCAGGAGGACCTGAGTTCAAATTTGACCTCAGACACTTAACACTTACTAGCTGTGTGACCCTGGGCAAGTCATTTAACCCCAATTTCCCTGGGGAAAAAAGGAATACCAATTTGACATCTATATGATGAATGGATAAAAGAAGGGAGAGATTGTATACAGGAAGATCAATTAGGAGGCTATGTATTACAGGCAGGAGGTGATGAGGATCTACACTAGGGGAATTGTAGTGTGAGTGTAGAGAAGGGGTGAATGGCAGAGATACTGTGGAGTTAGAATCAACAAGACTTGGCAACTGATTGGATGGGGGAAGCAACTGGGAGTGATTGTGAAGAGTCCAGGATGAGACCTGGGTTGTGTATTTGGGTTTATGGGGAAATGATGGTATGAGTTGCTCTAGATAACTTCTAGGTCCGTTCCAATTCTGAGATTCTATAACTCAATGAAAACATTTTGAATCCATGTGCTGCCACTAATGTTCTATGCAATCTTGGACAAATCACTTTACCTCTAGGGACCTCGGATTCCTCATTTTTAACATGAGCTGGTTAGATTAGATGATAATAACAATAGTTATAGGTAGGTACTTATTTTCCATTTTGCAGATAAGGAAACTGAGACTCAAAAGAGATGATGAGGCAAGCAAATGTGGGAGATGGAATTTGAACCTATTAACTCTTTTGACTCCAAGTTCTTCTTACCACTATACCATACTGCCTCTCAAAAGTCTATCCTGACCATTGTCTTATTCTATAGACTACCTTAGATTTCAACCTTCATTATTTCGGATAGCTCTGAACTGTGTACAATGTGGCCAAATGAATATTGCTATGAAAATATCAATTCTGACATTTTTTGACTTATACATCCTCCCTCAAAAAATGCTTTTCCAACAGGTCCATCTAGAGTAACCCATTGAGAAAAGGTATAGTAGGACCTTAGTTGTGCATTACACAGCTTATGTTTCATTTCAACTTTTTGTTTCCTTTTTCCCCTATCTCTTTGTTTCCTGTGAGCATCATTTGATTTATTGCTGCTGTCAGAAGACCCCCCCCTTGGTTTCCAGTAAAAAATGGAAAGAGATTGCACAGCTTATATCCCAGATGTCCAGTGGCTTGGCCTACATGGCATCTGTGAAAACATTAGTGATATGTTTCTGTTTTCCAACTTTATGTGAGAAAAATATAGACTTGAAGTTTTTCCTTTCCATCACAAGGTTTGGTGTTTTTTGACTTTCAAATATCAAGGTTAAAAAAGAACCCTGAAAAAAACCTTGTATAAATAAACATTGCCAAATGTTAGAATTATCATTTGAGGTATTGAAGCTTTGACAGATATTACTAGTGGTCTGAAGATCTTAAAAGTATTTTTAAAATGTTACCCTGTCCACGAATGAAACCTTATATAGTAAATAATGTGTTGGGCTTGAAGTCAGGAAGACCTAGATTCACATCCTGCCTCTGACATTTATCAGCAGCATGATCCTGGTCAAGTCACCAATCCTCCAAATGTAGTAACACCCTAGGATGGATTTCTTAACCTGAACTTTGCAAACTTGTTTTTTTAAATATTGATATTTTTATAATGATATCCCAATATATTTGGTTTCCTTTGTAATCCTATGTATTTTACTTCATGCACTTAAAAACATTATTCTGAGAAGGGGCCTATAGACTTCAACGGATTGCTGTAAAAGATCCATGATACAAATAAGGTTAAGAACCATGACTTATTTACTAAGTAATAGATAATTTGCTATGTGCCTGGTGAAAAGAATTCCTATCTTGTGATCCCCAATATTCCTAAGAATTAGATTCAGTGTAATTTGAGTTCATCTATGCTACATGAAATTTGAGTTAATCATGTAATTAGATGTGTTTGTTTTTTCACGGAAGCCTAAAGTCTACAGAAGATCTGAAATTTTGTATTCAAAAAATAACTACCTCAAGGAAAGAAAAAAAACTACAGAAATTCATTTGAAAGACTTTAGATAATGTTAATAAGAGTCCTTGGTTTGTCTTAAAGCCTAGCTCAATATACATTCAGTGCAGTATTTAGTAAATATAGCAGCTACTCAAACATTTACATGAATGAATGAATGAATGAAATCTCACATTTTGTCAAAGAACTATCAGATGCAGAACATTTTGGGGTTGAATTTCTGGCCTTTGAACTGCAGCCTCCAGATGTGTTGGGATGGTTATTTTCCATTAACTTGTCTTTTCAATTCCACTTTATGCTATTTCTCCATTCCAAGCTTTCTCCCCTACAGTTAAAATAGACTGTCTCCAGATTCTGCCTCAAATGTGTCTCTGCTGTCTTTAGTTGACACCACTAACTCTTACTAGCTCAGTGTCTATCTCCCCAGGATTTGCTGACTGGAAGGACATCAGGTTTCTTTATGTTTGGCCACAACTGACTTGATGCCTGTTTGGTCCAGACCCAGGTTCTTGGGGCTGGCTGACTGGTCTCTCCCAGAACAGCCTTGGAACTGAGTGAGATCAAGGAGTAAGAAGAGACCAGCTCTGCTGAGGCTCCCCTAGCTAAAACTGCAGGCCCTACTCCCGGGGGAAAGAGCACTGGTTCCTTGAGTTTGAAGACTTGAGTTCAAATCCTCCCTCCAACTTTTATTACCCATGTGATCTTGGACATATCAGTGGGTCTCAGCTTTCTCATCTGTATAAGGGAGTCGGCATTTAAGATTCTTTCTGGCCCCTGCTCTATCATGCTAAAACTCTGGTGCCTTTGAAAGAACCACGTTCACTGACTGAGAGGGAACTATAAATAGGATTCCAGAGTTCCCCTGAGACAGAGATGAATCTGCTCTGGGTATGAAGAGTCCTACCGTACCTGAAAAGTCCTTGCCTATTCCCTCATTTACAAATCAATGTCATATGAATGTGAAGGAAATACACCAACACGGAAAGAACCATGGATTTGTGGTCAGGTAACACGGATTTAAATCCCCTTTCTCCTACCTACTACCTCTGTGACTTTGGACAGGTTATTATTCCCCCTTTCTCAGTCTTGCTTTCCTCAACTGTGAAATTAATTAGAGGAGATGATCAGTTCCCTTCTTGGTCTAGACGCTCTGTGACCTCTTATTGGAGTCCTCATTCACTGTGACTCAGTCACCCTCCTCAGGGAGGGCAGTGGTGGGAAGTAGAATTCAAGGACCCATAATTTCTATTCCATCAGAAAAGTGAGAAACAGGGGACTGCCCCCACTTTTATCTTTTATTACTATCTGCTCTCAAGGGAGCCCAGAAAAACATGCGAAGCAACTCAAGTCAAACAGAATCATGCGATATGGAAAAATACAACTCTCTATTAGCTTCTTATTATAAACTACTTGCTAAGCTCTGGTTTTTTATACATTGCTAACGTGCTGCAAGTGATCTCAGCATGCTCTAAATTCAAAGCCCTGGGTCAAAACCCAGTCATCCATCCCTACCTATAGCTCATGGCTACTTCGTGTTGTGGATCTAACTCTCCATGACCCCATCTGGGGTTTTCTTGGCAAGGATATTGCAGTGGTTTGCCATTTCCTTCTCCAACTCACGTTATAGATGAAGAAACTGAGGCAAACCGAATTAAGTGGTTTGCCCAGGGTCATACAGCTAGTAAGTAAGTGTCTGAGGCTAGATTTGAACTCTGGAAGATGAGTTTTCCTGTCTCCAGGCTCAGCATATTATGCACTATGGCGCCACCTAGCTGTCCCTCAGTAGCTTTACCTAACTATTCTAATTATTCTTGGTAACTAGGTGCTAAATTCAGTTGTCCATGCTGGGAAATAAATGTAAATGCTAGCAGCACCCTTAAAATTTCAGAATCCTGAAAGACAGACTTGGTCATCTTCACCGTGGTTAAAGCTCTGACTGTGAATTCAAGGGATGAAAGGCCACCCAAATATTTCAATTCATGTATAGACCAAGTTTTGCCTTTTTGATCTTAAAATTTGATCTTAGTTCCAAAAAAACATAAATTGTGAATCAGAAAAATGAATAAGTAAGCATATCTTCTGTAGACTATATAATGTCTCTCATATATGTAAATTAAGTTATTCAAATGTCTGTAGTGTTGTGATTAATGAAATATAAATTCATTTTTAAATGTTTCTTATTTCATAATAGCATCAATACACAATAATCACGTATTTTTTCATTCAACACTAATAATGTATGTAGGAGGATGACACTTTATTTTACTTTAAAAAAGAAATCCTCATATTTGTAAAGGTAGGGGGCAGGGGCAGGTGTTACTGGGAAATGTCTTTTTTTAAGATCATTAAGAGAACATTTTCAGAGAGAAAGGAAAGAGAGAAGAAGAGAAGGGAGGAAGGAAGGGAGGGAAGGAAGAAAGGAAGGGAGGGAGGAAGGAATCTTATAGTTGTAAATACACGGAGCCTTTTTTTTTTTTTTTTTGTGCAGGGCAATGAGGGTTAAGTGACTTTCCTAGGGTTACACAGCCAGTTAAGTGTCCAGTGTCTGAGGTCGAATTTGAACTCAGGTCCTCCTGAATCCTGGGCCAGTTCTTTATCCACTGCACCACCTAGCGGCCTCCTCCAAGGATTCTTTTTCTGTCATACTCTTTGCATGAATGACTTTCTTCCTCAAATATCAGACCAGTAGAAAAGCAAACCCAAATCAATTAAGTGAAAACAAATATCATCCTTGACAATGAAATGCTAAGTTCTTGGAAGACATTGACTGATTCTTTTTGTGTGTGTGTGTGTGAGGCAATTGGGGTTAAGTGACTTGCCCAGGGTCACACAGCTAGTAAGTGTTAAGTGTCTGAGGCCGGATTTGAACTCAGGTACTCCTGACTCCAGGGCCAGTGCTCTATCCACTGCGCCACCTAGCTGCCCCTGACTGATTCTTATAGACTTGGAAGAGACCTGAGTAATCAACTAGTCCATTCCCTTATTTTACAGATAAAGAACCTGAGTTTGAGAGAGAGGTTTGATGACTTGCCTTCAAACCCTATTCTTCTGACTCCAGGTTCCTTCTATTCCTTTGTATCCCTACAGTGATCAACATAGTAGAGACTCATTAAATATTAATGGATGGATGGTTTAACAAGAAGGAATGGAATCTCTCTATTCGGCTGGTTCTGGATTTTTATTTCTGGGTATTACATTTGGACCCATGATTGCATTTCATTAAACAAATGCTTTAGTCATTTTCCAGGGACTATTCTTTCACATATAATCTAAGCAGAAAACCTAAGATGGAAGGAAGTCCTTGTTGGGAGACAAAACTAGCAGACATGGCAACTTACTGGCTGTTCCCCTGATAAGACATTCTGCCTCACATCTCACAGGCTTTACTCAGGCTTTCCCCTCATTCCTTTAATGCACTTCCTCCATCCCTCTCCCCTCAGCCCCTTTAGAATCCTGGCTTTCTTCCAGGCTCAGTTTAGGCCCCATCTCCCATTGGAGCTCTTCCCAAGGTCCAGTCATTTTTGTTCTTTCCCTTTTACTTCATAGATGCTTATCAGTGCATATGCTGTATCCTACTCCACCCCTACCTACCCAGGAGAGTGTGGGAGCTAGGTGGTGCAGTGGATAGAGCACTGGGCCTGGAGTCAGGAAGACCTGAGTTCAAATCTGATCTAAGGCACTTACTAGCTGTGTCACTTAATCCTGTTAGCCTCAGTTTCCTCATCTGTAAAATGAGAAGGAAATGGGGAAATCATTCCAATATCTTTGCCAAGAAAACCCCAATTGGAGTTGCAAAGAGTCTGAAAGGACTGAACAACTAGCAGAGTGTCGTGCACATAAGAAATATTTAATAAATGTCCATTGAATTGAGCATACTATCAGATGCTGCATGATTTCGCAGCACACAATTATTTCATGATTTTTATATTATCATTATACTAGGATATGATCTAACCTACCTATGGCATTTCCAGACCCATGCAACACTGACTATTAAGGAATATAATTAATATGTTATCATAATTATTAATATATTCATTGCTATCTTGATTATTATATTATGTTATGTTATGTTAGATTACATTGCATTACATTGTATTGTATTATATCATATTATATATTATGTATTGCTTGACAGTTCAGCTCAAGAAAGTACCTCAGTGTCTGGTACACTCTGAGAATGAAGGACAACAACCAACCATATTGGGTATTTCTGATGTCTTAAAGAATTCATGTTACCTGCCACCAGTAATACTATTTGAGCAGACAATAAGTTATACCCATTTCTTTTCCAGATTTGAGAAAAACACCAGTATCAGCCTGGATGCTACGTGACCTTCCCCCACCCCAACCCATAGACACTAACAGGTGTTTTTCCTTATGGGCCCATTTAATTTGTATTCTTGGGAAGGACTTGACCTGCTAACTGGAAGGAGAGCCTACTTAGAGGAACAACCAAACTAAATCCAACCCCAGGGACTTTGTGACTTACAGGCCTGGTGCAGCCAAACTATCTGCCAATCTTAGCCAGTGCAGGTGTAGCTCAGCCCCAGAGGAGCAGCTATAGATTCCTAACAAGAAAGTGGGGGAAGGCCAAAACATTAAACCAAGAGATCCCAGATGGGAAATAAAGTGGGTCCAAGTAAGCAGACCTCCCCGGTCCCAATCAAAGGAAAACCCTCCCTGGAAAGTCATCTGGATATCCTTAAACATTTACCCACTGAAAAAATAGGGATGATTTTTGGGTTTTCCTTCCCCCAAATCCAAGAGTTTGGAGGATCCTTATTGAGAAGATGGAGAAGAAAGAAATTAAGCACCATGGTATAATAGGAAAGGTTTGAGACCTGGTTTTGTCATTTACTTGTCTCCTGTATAGCCTTGTACAAATCAATAATTTGATGTAATAAATATGTATTAATTGTCTACTACTCTGTACAAAATACTGCACCAGACACCTTGGAAAATACAAAATTTTAAAAAGACATGGTGTTTACAGTCTGGTCATAAAGAAGTTCATGACCTTTGTTTTTTGTAGGTGTCATAGACTTTTAGGGCAAACTAGTGAAGCCTATGAGCCCCTTCTTGCAATAATGTTTTAAATGCATAAAATAAAATATATAGGGTTGTAAAGGGAACCAATATATTGAAATACAGATATCCCCAAAGGCATCCCATAAAAGAGAAAAATACCTATTTGTATAAAAATATTTATAGCAGCTCTTTCTGTGGTGGCTAAAAATTGGAAATCAAAAGAATGTTCATTAATTGGGGAATGGCTAAACAAGCTGTGGTATATGATTGTGATGGAATATTATTGTACTATCAGAAATGACAGGCAGTATGATTTCAGAGAGGCCTGGAAAGACTTATATGAACTGATGTATAGTGAAGTGAGCAGAACCTGTGCACAGTGACAGCAATATTATTTGATGAAGAACTGTGAATGATTTAACTATTCTCAGCAATACAATGATCCAAGGTAATCCCAAAGGACTATTGATGAAGCATACTCTCCACCTCCAAAGAAAACTTTTATCGATTGAACACAGACTGAAGCATGCTATTTTTTCACCTTCTTTAATTTTTTAATTTTATTCAAGTTTTCTTATACAAAATGACTAATATAGTAATGTTTTGCATAATTGCAAAAATACAGATATAAAAATGTTTTTTTTTTTTAAGTTCGGAACTCTAGAACTGGTGACTAGATGATAACATGTGAAGTCTTTGGTTTGACTGGCTACTGAAATAGGTCAGGGAGATGGGATCCGTTTACTCTCAGTCCTTTTGGCAAACAATGTGATTCTTGGGCAGTTTCTACACAAGGTGAAAATAAACATTCTTTTCAGTGAAAAAAAATGTTCATATAATCTAAAGTTGAGAGGGACTTGGTGCACGTGAGCATAAGGAGCAGGGCTGGGATTCAAACCTAATTAACCAAGTCAAAAGTATTATTAAACACCTACTGTATACACATTAGTCTCCTGGGATTACAAATACAAAGAGTAAAATAATCACTATTTTCAAGAAGCTTACCTTCTAATGGGGCAACAAGTAGAAGATCCTCTAACTCCAAACCCAGGGTCCATTCCACTATTCTGGGTTGTCTCCAAAACATCAAAAGCATGATTGTCCCATAGAATAAAACCAAAAGTTGCTTACCTGAGTTTTTCACTTTCTGGTTGGTCACATTAGGACCATATAAAAATTGTTTTACATAGTATTAGATTGCCATTTGAAATTAAATTATCTTAGTAAAAATATTAATCTATATTGGGTTTTTTATAAAAATAGTTGCATTTATCTTTGCTCATTTGGGTATCTCACCAAGCTGTCTTTGAACTTCAGTATTTCAGCACTTGAAAAGATAGTGAATTCAGCCTCATAGACATTTCCTCTATTGACACAGAGCCTAATCTTGCCCCATCAGTCTCTACACTTAGGTAGTATGCCAGCAACAGGTACGGAGGCCATCACCAGGCCTGTATTGGATGCCTTCCCAGGTTGTTAGACCCTGCAAGGACTTGGATTGTGCTGGCATCAGCCATAAAGAACCAAAAGGCGCTTTCATGGAATGTTAGAGCTGGAAGAGGCCAGAGAGATTCTCAAGGCCAACCTCCTAATGTTGTAGGTAAGGAAACCAAGGTGTCCCTACCTTCTTCTACATCTGATTGTGGTACTTCCCCCAAGGGTACAAAAGTTTCTAGTCACAGCTCTGTTCGGGAGTTGTGGGTAGTGTCTTTCCCACCATATTTTTAAGCAAGGTTTTTTTGGGTTTTGTTTTTTATTTTTTAAAAGAACATAGCTAAGGGGCAGCTAGGTGGGGCAGTGGATAGAGCACTGGCCCTAGAGTCAGAAAGACCTGAGTTCAAATCCGACCTCAGACACTTAACATTTACTAGCTGTGTGACCCTGGGCAAGTCACTTAACCCCAATTACCTCACTAAAAAAAGGGGGGGGCAGCTAGGTGGCGCAGTGGATAGAGCACCGGCCCTGGATTCAGGAGGACCTGAGTTCAAATCCGGCATCAGACACTTAACACTTAACTAGCTATGTGACCCTAGGCAAGTCACTTAACCCCAATTGCCTCACCAAAAAAAAAAAAAAAAAAGAACATAGCTATAGGGGCAGCTAGGTGGCACACTGGCCCTGGATTCAGGAGGACCTGAGTTCAAATCCGACCTCAGATACTTGACACTTACTAGCTGTGTGACCCTGGGCAAGTCACTTAACCCTCATTGGCCTGCAAAAAAAAAAAAAAAAGAGCATAGCTATATACTTCACCTTGCCTCTCCCAGAGCAGTTACTGTTATGATGACCCCATCCTTTCCTCCCAACTCCTTAGCCTTTCTTTCTTGGATTCTCTCACTTGAAGGTCTAAACTTCAATACCATTTCACAAAATCAATGTTTTCCGAAGAGAGCAGTTCCAGAGTAAATTTCTGCATGTGGAATCCTATTGTCCAAAGGTATTCAGTATGAAGAGAGCAATAGTCTCTGCCTCGAGGTTCTGTCATGTAACAGAATACAATCATATTGAGGCATGTTTCATGCCTTTTAAATCATGCCTTTAAAGACCTATAACTTCCCCTAACAAAAGTCCCAATGTCTGATAATACACAGCTGCATTTTCTTCAAGGTACAAAGGGAAAACACGGATGGCTTGACTAAACAGGATACAGTGGAATGAAAAGTCACCTGCTCTGGCTGCCTTATGACCCCGAAGGGTGACACACATCCTCAGGTGTACTGGAGCCAGTTTATACCCAACTGTTAAGCTTTCAATGTAAACATTCACACCTAGGAAATCGGCAAATGCTAAAAATCAGGGTCTGAGGGGTGTTTAATTATCTAAACTCAAGAAAGTTATAGAAGACATTTTTTTTACCTAAATTAAACATGCCTACCAGCACATTACTGTATATATCTCATTCTAATTGCATTGATCATGTTTGCCAGTTCTTTGTCAAGATTCCTGACTTTGACAGGTCCTGGGCCGAAGAAAAGAGATGTAGAAATATAGCTAAGCCAATGACTCAAAATAATACTACAAAATACAAATGGGAGTGTTCATATGCAGGAAGGCCAACAGCTAGCTGTAAGTGAATAATAAGGAGCAGGCACACTTGCTGAAACTTAAGGCTAACAGGGCCAGACATAGTCTTAAAGTAATTTGAATCCATTCCATGGTTTACAAAATCTGCACACTAATTTTCAGTATAATAACCAGACACCAATTGCATATCTTTGCAGGCCCTTCCAAAGCTCTTCAGCATTGTAGTCTGAGCTGGAAGGGACCATACAGGTTGCTGACATGCATTAGCTCATTTGACCCTCCCAGCAACCCTACAAAGTGGGCAGGGCCCAGACACAGTGAGGTTAAATGATTTGCCAAAGGTCACTCAGCTAGTAAGTAATGGAACTTAGAACTGGTCTTTCCAATGTAAACACCATCTCCTCAACTATCATGTGATGACCTAGGGCTACCCTGAAGGTACATATACAGTACAGTCCTGCAGGGCAATACCAAGCAGAATAAAAGATTCCAGTGTAATGGATCTTCAGTCAATACCTAGTAACTGACTGGCCAAGATACACACATCCTCCCATCATCTTGGCCTAGGGCAAGATGGCTTACCAATTAAAAAATATAATAACAAACAAACAAAATAAGAGCTAAAGCAACAAACTTTCTAATGTCAGAGAATCATGTGGCACCATTTTCCCTTTAACATTTTCACAGAATCACAGAATTTTTAGAGAGAGGACCTCAGTGGCCATACAGTACAACTCATACTGACAAGTAGTCATCCAGCCTCTGTTCTCAGACCCCTCACTAAAGGACAATCCACTGCTGTCATAGGTGGCCGCCCATGATCCTATTGTTCTTTAACACCAATGGCTCCCTGATGTCCCAGACAAGGTTAGAATGATATACAAACTTTGCTCATTTGGCATCAAACGAGCCTTCTACAGTCTGGCTTCAACCTATCTAGCTTTATTTCCCATTTTCTCCCTGACCCCATACCACAGGTGTCACAGTGGATAGAACCCCAAGCCTGGAATGAGGAAAACCTAAGTTTGAATCCATCCTAAGATGCTTACTGGGCAAATCATGTAACCTCTGCAGCCTCAGTTTCCTCATTTGTAAAATGGGGATAATAATAGTACCTACAAATGCAGAGTTTGTAAAAATGCTTTGCAAACTTTATATAAAGCTTCATATAAATTTATTTAAAGATTTATGTAAATGCTAGCTATTGTAGGTTCCAGTCAAACTGGACTCAATGCAGTACTCTATGCTATATCAAGGGAGGACACGGACAAGAGTCAGATGATACAATTTGTCCAACCCACCTTTGTGAATTTGCAAAATAAGTCCTGTGTTTTCAGAATCCACTCATTTATTGTTTATGCTAGTCAGAATCCTTCTCTTCCCTTAAAGTTCAATTTAGATGGCAGTTTCTCTGGGAATCTTTCCCTAATCCCACCATCTTAAAGTTTTCTGTCTCTAAAAGTATTCTAGAGAACTTTGCCTGGTACTCTCTCTTGCTCCCACCATGACCTACCTTGTCTGAGTATACGTTGCTTCCCCAGGTTGAACACAAGATCCTTGAGGGTTGGGAATGTTTTGCTCTTGTCTCTGTATCTTCAGTGCCCAATGGAGGGCCTTGCCTATAGGCCAATGGCTCTGTGATCTCATCGATGTGGACATTCCCTCCAATGAGTCAGATCCCAGTCTAGCCATATCTGCCTACCTCATAGGATTCTTGTCCTAGTCTTCCCATGAGGTCATCAGAAAGTACACCCAAACCTCTCGCATGCCCTTCTTTTCATTCTTTTGACATCACAAGGACATCAATGGATAATGTGGACTGTCTAATCATTTTTCTTCCCTTTGCTCATGTGACCAATCCATCTAGCTTCTTTTTATGGAAGAATATAGATATTAAGACAACTCCGTTCTGGGCAGTTACATAGTGTAATGAACAGAGGACTTGGCTTGGACTCAGATTCAGTCTTAGAGGTGGAAGGGACCTTAGAACCTCCTCATTTAGTAGTTGAAGAGAAGGATCTAAGAAGGTCAGTGACTTGCCCAAGTGTCAGAAGAAGCATTGGAACCTAGGTCTTCCAGTATTCTTGCCACCACATCACAGTTGGAATCCTGCCTCAGAAGCTTACTAGTGATGTCACTCTGGACCTCTCTCAACCTCAGTTGCTTATCTGGAAAATGGGGATAACAATAGTTCCTTCATTACTGGGTTTTTGTGAGCATCATATGTCACAATATATGTAAAGTTTTTGAAGTGCTACAGAAATTGCTATTCTATATATATTCATGTGTATATGTACACATATTTTACACATATATGTGCATATATGTATATATACACAACATACATATATACATGCTTACATACATAAACACATGCAATATTTTTGTTGTTCAGTAATTTCAGTCATGTCCAGACTCTTTGTGACCCCATTTGGGGTTTTCTTGGCAAAAATACTGGAATGATTTGCCCTTTCCTTCTCCAGATCATTTTACAGATGAGGAAACTGAGGCAAACAGGATTAAGTGACTTGTTCAGGGTCACATAGCTAATAAGTGTCTGAGGTCAGATTTGAGTTCAGGAAGACTCATCTTCCTGACTCCAGGCCTGCTATTCTATCCACTGCCTCCATCTAGCTATATATCACTGGACCACATTCTCATACTTATTGTACAAGTTATTATAGTACTGAGTTAATATTTATATTCACTTTAAATCCAGGATTTTTGATACCCTCTATACCCTTTTCTACCACTCAGCCATTCTCATTGCAGAAGCAGGAGATCACACAGGACTAAGGGAATTATTGTATTTATTCCTGTTTCATGAATTTGTTTATTTAGTCACTTCAGCCATTTTCAACTTTTTGTGACCCCATTTGGGGTTTTCTTGGCAAAAATACTAAAGTGATTTGCTATTTCCTTCTCCAGCTCATTTTACAGATGAAGAACTGAGACAAACAAGGGTTAAGAGACTTATCCAGGGTCACATAGATAGTAAATGTCTGAGATTTGAACCCAGATCTTCCTGATTCCAGGCCTGGTGCTCTATCCATTGCACCACCTAGCTGCCCTGTTTCATGGATTGCCACAGCCAAATGATTCATCACTAAATGGCTAGCCCACTAGTGAAGAGCCTCTCTGTGCTTAGCTAGACTGGTCCACAGAAAGCAGACTCAATCTATTCCTAGAACCATACCTGGTGCCCTTCTAACATCGTAGGAACTACCAAAGTTTGTCCTTCACTGGCCTAGTCTTTAAGAATTCTGTGGCAGAAGCTTAATATGTGTTTGCCAGATTGTGTTTATTTTCCCCAAAGCACATAGGAAGATTTGGTGAATAGAGATTGGAGTGGTTCAAGTGGAATCCATTCTAAAAATGTCCCTTCAACCATGGTCAAACAACACATCTTCAGCTGACTTGTTTTATAGCCTGGATGTCACAAGGTAGTCAAAAAAAGACTTGTCTTTTGCTACCTGCCTATGTCCGAGATATCTTTGGAGCTTATTCTTCCTTCATGAAAGAGTTGTTTTGGTGAAGACGTAAAAGCACTTGTCAGTAGGGGTTCAAGAACATGATTTGCCACTTATTAGCAGCATCGACCATTTCACAAAAATCAGTTTATCCTTCCGAGCCTTAGTTTCTTCACCTGCAAAATATGAATAATGATCATATATGCACAACTGACCTCATAGGCTAGGAATTTGAGGAAAGTGCTTTAAAAATGCTATATACTGTGTTATTATTACAAATAATAATAACAGTTCTTCTGCATGCTTCTACAGGGCATGTGCTACTCTCTTTGGTCATTAGCAGCTGTTTCCATGAATTCCAGAGGCCAGAATCCACACAGCTGTAGGAGCTGGGAAACATTTTATTGACTAGTACCAGCATTGGCCTCGAACTTGGGTCCTCTATGTGATTTTTATTCACAGGTCTCACTCTATCAATCCCAGAAGGATGGCTGGAAAATAGAAGAAGGGAAATCCAAGATAGAACCCTACATATCTGGGCAAACACTTCACCAACCAAACTTAGACTTAAGGCCAAATGAAAAACAAACATAAAAAAGAGTAAGTCTTCTGACTTTCCCAATTGTGTGTCAAGTGCTCCAATGAGTTATGAACCCCTTGTTCCATGGCCCTTCACACACGGGCCTAGAACTCATACACATAGAGAACAGGAGTAAGATCCCTGGGCCTGCAATATAAACATAACGCAGCCAAAATAGTGTTTGTTTAATTTATAGAGAACTTCAGAGTTTTAACAACCCCAAAGTCACAGTGTAATCACTCTTGCTGTGGATTTAATTATGTGTTAACATTCCCTCCATCCCCCACCTCCCCCCCAAAAAAAGATATTAAGTTGGTTTGCCTACTTTTGAGTTTCAATTACACTGGCTTGAGGGTCTTTCCATTCTGCTGAGTTTCATAGAAGGGATTTGGAAACGCTGTAAAGCAGTCGCCATGGAGTTTTATAATACAGACACAGGCTTGCTGGTTCCCATATAAAATTTAGAAGCCAGCCTGAGACTTAGCGCTCTGCTCTCCTCTCTACCATACTTTAAGGACAAACACTTCAGGTAGTGCTGCAACCAAATGCTATTCATCTCTTTGAAATAAGTAGGGGATAAAACTATCCATGAAGGGCAGAAATCTGTCGCTACATAAATTCAGTACCAGACCCAAGCGGAGCCTGTAAAGGATTGACGCCATGGCTGGTCTGGGGCCTTTCCTTAAAATGGAGATTATGCTAATAACCAACCAGTTTGAGGGAGAGGCCTTGGTGAGAAAGCCCAGGAAGAAATGAACATCCAGAGGAAGGTGGCCAAAGGGCTAAGGGAACTCTGAGGGTGAAAAGGTTGCTGAGACATGATAGAGAAAGTCCAGAGAGTTAGGAGCAGAGACCCAAGGAGAGAGGATGCCAGCCAGGGCCTCTGCATGGTTAGAGAACCATGGACATTTGGAATAGGTCAGAAGTAGGGCTGTGTTCTTCTTCTTTTTTTTTTTTTCTTTTTGTTGGGCAATGAGGGTTAAGTGACTTGCCCAGGGTCACACAGCTAGTAAGTGTCAAGTGTCTGAGGCCAGATTTGAACTCAGGTCCTCCTGACTCCAGGGCCGGTGCTCTATCCACTGCGCCACCTAGCTGCCCCCCATGTTCTTCTAGAGCAATGAGAACTAGATATGAAAAGGAAGCTAAGAACAGCACGGGCAGAAAATCCATGGAGGGGCTGATGAATGAAGGAAGTGCTGATCAGAGACCATAGCATGGAATTAACACTAATAATAGCCACACTCATCATCATCATCATGGGAGGCGAAATAGATGGAGAGCTGAATCAGGAAGACCTGGATTCAAGGGTGTGCTGGAACTAGCTCAGAGGAGTTAAGTTTTAAATGTTCGGCAGAAATCAACAAACATTACAAATTGAGGGCTTGATTTATTGTTTGTGGGTTGCCTGGCCTAAAAAAAAAAAGGATAGAGAAAATGTTAAAAGAAATACAGATTAAACTTAAAAGTATGCAATGTGAACATTTGTCCCCGCAGGGAGACAGTTGTTAAACATTTTCCAACACACCACTGCCCAAATTCAAGTTAAGTCCTGACTAATATTTGCTGGTTGTGTGAATTTGGGTAAATCACTTAATTTCTCAGTGACCCAGGTCATTCTCAAAGGCTGTACGTTGCAGAGAAAGTGCACATCTGCATTAGTAGAGTAAGTTCTTCAGGGGAGTTCCCTACATGATAAAATCATAATCTGGTTTAAAAATGTTATAGAGTGCTATAAGGTCTTTGGAATGCTTTATCAATTAATTAGTAAGTATTTATTAAGCACCTACTATGTGCCAGACACTTTACTAGGTGCTAGGGATACAAAAAATGAAACAAATCCCACTACCAAGAAGCTCACATTCTAATGGGTGAGAGAAATAAATCTTATATATATATATATATATAAAACATCAATATAAAGTAAATAAATAAAATAAAGTAAATAAATAAAAATATGTACAAAATAGTTTGGGAGAGAGGCTACTATAAGTTGGCGAGATCAAGGGAAGGCTTCATGTAGGAAGATGGTGTTTGAGCTGCATCTCAGTGGAAAAGAAGCACTTTGGGAAGTGGAGGTAAGAGACTTGTGGTAAAACTTCTTTTTTTTTGAGGTAAAACTTCTAATCAGAAAATTCCTCTGATGGTCGAGCTTAGAGTTGGTGGGGGCCTGAACTAAGGTAGCAGCTGTAAAAATGGAGAGAAAGGGACAGGTTAAGAATGTTGTAAAGGGAGAAACAGCAAGATTTGGCAACTGATTGGATGAGGGAGATGAGGGAAAGTGAAGAGAAGAGGATCATGCCAGAGTTATGAACCTGGGAGAGTGCAAGAATGGTGGTACTTTCAATAAAAAAGGAAGTTTGAAGGGGAGAAGGTTTGAAAGGGAGAAAGATAATGAATTCAGTTTTGGATATATTGAGTTTAAGATATCTCCAGGATATTCAGTTTGAACTAATAGGCCATTGGTAATATGGGTCTGAAGCTCAGGAGAGAGACTGATGCTGGCTATATAGATCTGAGAGTCAGGTGCATTGAAATGGTAAAGTCATAGGAGCTGATGAAGTTACCAAGGAAGAAGAGAAGAGAGCCCAGGACAGAGCCCTGGAGGAATAGCCACAAGTAGGGGTTGTGCTATGGATGGTGAGCAATGAAGGAGGCTGAGGAGTTGTCAGACATACAGAAGGAAAACCAGAAATGAGGAGTGTAAAAAAAAAAACAGAGAGAGAGAGAGAGAGAGAGAGAGTCCAAGAGGACTGGGTCTACAACAGTGTCAAATGAAGCAGACAGGTTTACAAGGGTAAAAGTCAAGAAAAGATCATCAGATTTATCAATGAAGAGATCAATTGTAACTTTGAGAGGGTAGTTTCAGTTGAGAGATGAGGCTAGAAGTCAGCTGCAAAGGGAGGAGTGAAAATTGTTTCTATATTGAGGGAGGAGGGTTTAGGGTGAAAGAGGACACATAATTGAAGAGCTGTCATGTGGAATTAATTAATCAATCAGTCATCCAGGAGATAGTAGTAGTACCCTGAAAATCCAGAGACTCCAGAACAGGGTGCTCAACAGTTTTGAATATAGTAGAAAGGCAAAAAGATAGGCATACAAATTAGCACTTGAGCCTTAAATATCAATTTCCTGATTTTATTTCTTTCCAACTCGTCCCATCACCAGACTTTGCCAGTCACCCTACAACTGTACCAACCTATATGTATTGAGTGAATATTTTAGAATGCAAGTTCCTCAAGGGGCTATGTGACTTTTGTGTTTGTAAAATGAGCTCTTCGTACAGTGCTTAATACATAGTAAGTATGTAATAAATGCTTTTTAAGTTTATTCATCTTCAGAAAATTTATTTTAGTAGCAGCCTTCAGATGTTTGTTGCTAGAAGCAAAGCAATATGTAGTACCCAAATAACTTCACACTCAGGATTAAGACTCTTCCTGGGAATTCTTTCCCAAGAGGTGATGATGACTAATCAATCAAAGCATCTGCAATATTAAAGAATGAGCTGCCTAGCAGCCTTTTTCTTTTTCCCCTACTCAGTCCTCAGACAACCTATTTTCCAAAAAGCTGATTACAAAAACAAGACACTGAGTGAACCTAACTTTGTAAAGACAATTTGTGTAGCACCAGAAACCATAGAAAAATGTGTGGTTAGTGGTACTTGATTTTCCTCCATGAAAAAACAGGGTGTTTGCAAAGTGTCATATAAAAAAAAATGAAGAAATTATCAAGTTCCATTTTACAGCCCAGTGACATCTGCAGACACAGCTGAACAACATTAGCCTGTGGACTGCCTCGTCATTATGAGCAGATGTTGCCTTCAAAGAAGTGAGGCAAAAGGAGGGGTTGGGGCTGTGTGTGTGTAGATTTCTAAATATAATTTAAATATTTATCTCCTTACACAACTGGCCAGTGGCTGAGATCCATATCGTTATCTCAGATGCAGTTCCCCTTGACTTCCCTGACAATCCTAATAAGTTTCAAACATCCATGGCCTTCACCCTCTCCTCAAACGCAATGGCCTTTGGCAAGAAATCAATGAAAAGGCAAAAAAATCCCTCTGAATATCCTCTTCCTCCATTATTTGGGGTCTCTAGTTCTTTGCTGTTTGTCTTATTCTTTTGGCACAATAATGACCTGCTTTCCCAGAAAAGCCTTCATGGTGTGGTGAAACCTACGGTTGGGTTAGCTCTGGGCAATAAACCAGCCGAAGTCAAAACCAACATGGGTGATTATTTCCTTGAAGACATACTAGAAAAGGCTTAGTTTCTCTTTCTTTGTTCTGCTTTGGAATGGGGAAAGGAGGTTAGGATGAGAGATCTCTGTTTCTGTCTCTCTATCTCTGTTTCTCTCTCTTCCCCCTCCCCTAGCCCCTAACCTCATTAGTGTTTTCATTTTCCCTGTGATTCCAGGGAGGTTTTCATTGCTTCTAAAACAGGCACCAGTAATTCAGATAACTTATCTGATGGACTGAACTTTGCCAGATCCACTTGGTTGGATGGAAGATCAATGGGGGAAGAGAATGTTTTTGTCTTTGCAGGGTAAGCACTAGGAACTTAATAAATCAAGGTTGAATTGTATTGAATTTAAGAGAACTGAACTGAATTGCACCACAAAGGGTTTTTGGTTTATTTCCTCCCCTCCATTTCCAAATGATCTACTTTTAGACTTTGTTAGTTTTCCGAGATGCTATGCAAAATTTCCTGGTTTTATTTTGGAAATGAATACCTTCCAAATTCCTCTAGTTTATATAATAGTAATTTTAATTGATCACAAGATCTCAAGTGAGAGAGAGATACACAAGATATATTTGTGGCATTGCAAATGTTAAGAAACTAGCTACAACTTCAAAGATACCCATCCATGTCTTGGAAAAAGAACCAGCAGCACCCAGGCAAACAGGAAGCCAAAAACGGTCCCTTACTGCACATTGTCCCAGTTCTCTGCAAGAGTTCAACCTTCAGCTGCTTGGCTAATGCACAAAGTCTGTTTTACTTAGCCGTGTTGATGCCCTCATGGCTTTCATCTGTGGAGTGCCCCATCTGTATCATATGCATGAACTAAAGTATCATATTAAAATTCTGCTGGGGGAATCCAAGTCAATTTCAAAGCAGTTGGTGGGGATTTTTTTTAAAGTCATGCAGAAGATCCTTTTATTTTGGTCTTGTTTAAGGTGAACTCAGTTCCTTGGCCAAACTGGAAAACATTTCACCCCATAAAAACGTGCTCTAGTCAACTTCTAATTATTCCACCTTCTGTCAGCAATGGGGAAAACAGCTTCTGGACACTGCTGGTTTTCAGTTAAAGAAAACAATAAAATGGAGCGCTCAAGGCAAAAAGGAATTCCTATTTTAGAAGACACTGATAACATTGAGGTGGGAAATCCACAGGTTGAGTTAGGGTTTTTCCTCCATACCTGTGTTTTCAATGGGTTGGGAAATTCTTTGTGAGGAACCTTTCTCTAGCAGCACAGATTGGCAACTATCCTGCATTTTATGGGCTTAGAGCATCACTGAGGTTGTAAGTCACTTTTTCCAAGGTCAGACAGAATATGTGAGAGGTAGGACTCCAGGGCTGCCTATTTACAATATCACCCTGCCTCTCACAAGTCTGAGATAGTTACAAAAATAATGTTTTAAAAGAAAAAGGAAGAAGGTGTAAACATTCTATTTAAAAGAATAAGGTTGAAGGCCCTGACAGCCCATTTAAGACTGCAACAAGATTACTTGAACATAATTTGATTTCTCTCTGTAGAGACATCCCAACCAATTGAAGGGTATCATTTATCTATGAAATAAGAAAAGAGCTTTGGTTCCCTTCTATGTGTCTCCCATTTGATTAGTTCCCATCAGTCTTTAAGAAGTGTTTTGTTATTAATAGTAATAATAGGGGCATCTAGGTGGCGCAGTGGATAGAACACTGGCCCTGGATTCAGGAGGACCTGAGTTCAAATCTGGCCTCAGACACTTAACACTTATTAGCTGTGTGACCCTGGGCAAGTCACTTAACCCCAATTGCCTCACCAAAAACAAAAATAGTAATAGTAGGTAGCATTTATATAGAATTTTAAGACATGTAAAGTGATTTTTGTTGTTATCCATTTTAGTCATTTCCAATTCTTCATAACCTCATTTGGGATTTTCTTGGCAAGGATACTGGAGTGGTTTATGCTTTCCTTCTCCAGCTCATTTTACAGACGAGGAAACTGAGGCAAACAGGGTTAAGTGACTAGCTGTGTGAGACAGCTAGTAAGTCTCTGAGGCTAGATTTGAACTCAGGAAGATGAGTCTTCCTGATTTCAGCCTTGGTACTCTATCCACTGAGGCACCTAGCTGCTCGT
Source organism: Dromiciops gliroides (assembly GCF_019393635.1). Taxonomy (NCBI): domain Eukaryota; kingdom Metazoa; phylum Chordata; class Mammalia; order Microbiotheria; family Microbiotheriidae; genus Dromiciops; species Dromiciops gliroides. The sequence goes on along the minus strand of NC_057866.1, from coordinate 123,133,616 downwards.
TGCGCTTTACATTTTGCTGCATAAAGCTGTAAGGTGTTTTAACTATTGGCTTTCTTTTGATCTTTGCAACAACCCTGTGAAGTAAGCGGTGTTATCATTTTACAGATGAAGAAACTAAGGATGCAAGATCTAGGATAATACCCCTAGTAAGAGTCTGAAGCAAGAGCTAAACTAAGGCTGTCTTGACTCCAAGTGCAACACTCTATCCACTGCATCACGTAGCTGCCCTTTCAGATTGTAAGGGTGCTGGTTTTACTGACAGATGGCAAAGCTTCCTCTGACTCCATGGGCAGTGCTCTTCCTACTGTAACCACCCCAGTTTTAGATAAAACAGTCTCTACTATCCTAAAACTTACAATTTAGTACAGAAATGTGTCACAAATTCATTTAATGATGGTATTAAAGAAGTTTAAAACAAAATTGTTGTTGAAGCTCCAAATGTAATAATAGATGGGAAAGAACAATAAACCCTTTGGATCTGTATAGGGTTTTTTTTGTTTGGTTGATTGGTTGATTGGTTGGTTGGTTGGTTGGTTGGTTGGTTTACTGGTTGGTTGGTTTACTGGTTGGTTGGTTTGTTGAGTTTTTGCCCATAGAGTTACAAATGCTTCCACAATGGGCATCTTATTCATTCTCACATAGTCCCAGGGCTAATGTTAACACAGGATGTCTCAAAGACTACAATTTATTGACAGCCACAGATATGTAATAAATGTATAAATATGAGGTAAAGGATTGAGACAGGTGGCTGATACTCTGATAGGATACCACCTAGGAAATTTTGTTTTTTGCCTTTCCAAGCCCCTTCCTTTTCATTTTCATGGGAAACTCTGATTACCTGAGTATGAGGGAAACCAAAGAATCAAAGTCTCACAAAATTATTGTGGGGTTTCTTTGACAGAATCCCCTAAAATCAGTCTTTAGGATCACAGCATCCCTATAAGAAAATTAGGCAGGAATTAAAAGGGCTTTTTAATCCTTGGTCAGACAACTAGGTGGTATAGTGGATAGGGTGTTGGGCCTGGAGTCAGGAAGATATGAGTTTAAATATGGCCTCAGACATATCACTAGCTGCGTGATTCTAAGCAAGTCAAAACCCTGTTTGCCTCAGTTCCTCAACTGTAAAATGGAGACACACTGGAGAAGGAAATAGCAAACCACTCTAATACCTTTGCCAAGATATTGTCCAAGGGGGCCACAAAAAGTCAGACACAATTAAACAACAAAAAGGAAGACTATGTTTAAGTATATTTCTTTTAATTTAGGAATCAGAAACTTAAGCTTCATTTGTTTCAGAGGCAGGTCCTTTTATACTTGCTTGAGTTTAGACCTACAGAAAACAGGTGATTCTAAGAGGCAGGGGTAAGGAGAGAGCACAGTCCAGATATGGGGGAAGCCAATACAAAAGCATGGAGACAAGAAATGGATTGTTGTGTATGAGGAACAGCAAGATGGATAGTCTGGTGGGACCACAGAGTATTTTAAGGAAAGTAATTTTTTAAATGTTGGGAAACAGAATGTGAGAGATCATGGCCTATATAGAGACCCCTAGGGGTGAGAAGGACTCTCCTTTCAATAGACACACCTTCTCAATTAAAGGATGAAGTGGGGCTAGCCAGCACTCAGTCTTTTGATGCCCAAGCAGCCTTGTCTTTGGGTTTCCAGTACTTCTGGTTATTTGTGATCCTTGCCCTGGAAGGATGCAGTCTTTTATATTCCAAAGAGCTCATAAACATGGGAGGCAAGGAAGGGTTGAGCCAATACTATTTTCTTGGAGCTAGAAAAACAAAATCTAGTTCAAAACTAAAAAAAAAAATTCTAGCACATTTTACCAGATTGTGGGTGTTGGGGTGTATTTTCTTTAAAGATTTCCAGTAATATTACACAAGAAGATTACACATCATCCAAAGAAGAAAACACAGGCTATGTGGCATGTGGTATAAGTCACTGCTCTGAGGGTAGGAATGATCGGAATATTTTCTCTCCCAATGTCCCTGAGTTTTCTGGAGAAGGATCAAGTACAATATGTAGATGATTTTTTCCCCATTGAAGCTCTTATTATTTTTAGTTCCCATTAACTACATATATGAGTAATATTTGGGTGAATGAGAGTCTTGGAAATTGTGGCGAATGGAGTCATAGTTTCTCTAGAGTAACTGAGCAACAAATGCTGCTCTTGGTAACCTCAAGCTAGAGTTGTTGACATCTGCTGTTGGAACATGGGATGGGCTTAATGCCTTCTTAATATGCTTCCCACACAGTCATTCTAGACTGTCCAAGGGTCTCATGCTTCTCTGTGCTGCAGGAAGTGACCCTTGAATTTTCAGAGGCCACGTCAATAGACCACAACCTCTGTCAAGTCCTGCCACAATGGAAGTTTTGATGAAGAGAATCAAAAGAATAATCAATATTTTGAAATCAATGGTATGAAAAATGAATGATTCCGAAAGACTTAGGGATTCTGGTCAATTAAATAATTAACCATGATTCTATAGGACTTATAAGGAAGAATGCTGCCCACTCATGATAGAGAGATGCTAGACCAATATGCGGAATAAGAAAGGCATTTTTGGATGTGGCTAATGTAAAAATTTGTTGTGTTTGACTGTGCTTAAGTATTATGGGGGTTCTTTACTCTTTTTCTTTATTCCCACCTTTTCTTTAAGTGGATAGGGGAAATGAGTGGTAAAAAGCTAAATGCTTAATACTTGAAAATATATAATAAAAAGAAAGTCTTTGAGAATGAGCCTGCCAAAAGATTTTATATCTGTCACATACGGGCCAGACAACCTAAATTTGAAAAGGGTCATCATGGGGTTGACCACAAGAAAATAAATTTTTCAACCACCGCAACTCCTGCAGACCAACTACTAGGTCATAGAGCGGGGGTTTGGTGGAGGCAGTACCCACCAATTAAATTAGATATTTTTCCATATTATTGTGAGTATATTGAAAAAGTGTACACATGGCTATTGGCTTGAGTGGTTTGGGTTTTTTTCCTCCTAAATTTGGCTCAGATAGAATTCCACATGCATTGAATTAATCAAGGCAGTTCCCTAATCTCTTCAATGAGCCACAGTCAAGCCTTTGTTTGAGATTTTGATTATACCTTTCTAAGAGAATGTAGATACAATCATTGGGGCCTAGGGAAAGATGAGTGTCACTGATGCCAACCAAATTTATTGACTTCAACCCTTGTGGCTCAAATGCTTATGGGAGGAACCACCTGATATACAATGAGTTATTCCTCCCACAAAAATCACTCAATCAATAAGTATTCAGTTAAAAACCAGGAATACAAAGACAACAATTAAATTGTCTTCCCTCAGGGAGCTTACATTCTAATAGGGGAGAATTCTAATAGGTCAAAGTCTACTGATTCTGGCATCAGTAAAATCCATTCTACCAGAGGCATCAAGGGATTTGTCCCTCCCATCTATCCATAGGATGGTACAATCGAAATCCAAAACAAGTCTCATCATTCTGAAGTGTCTTGAGTTGGTAACGAAACTTCCTTTCTCAATTATCTACATGGTGTAGAGTCAAACTGTTCAACATCACGTTGTCAGTTATTCACTTTCAGTTCAATGAAGGACAAGGTCAATGTGCCTATCCAGAATTAATTCTAAGGAGCAGAAAGTTACTTCTTTCCTTATAGAAAGTTCCTAACCTTGACCTCTGCTACTGTAGTTTGGAGGCATTTCCTTCAAGAGAGGCCAACTCTCTTTAAATAGATTTAGCATTTAGGGTTAGTAGTATAAATAGAGGAGAAGAGAAATTTGTCTCTAGGAGAAGGCTTGTGGATGACACTTTTCTGTCCTGGCCTCAGGACTAGAGCAATCTGGAGAATGTCTAGAGCAAAACCTCTTAAACTGTGGGTCATGTAACCAAATGTGGGGGCTGCAAAAATTTAGCAACTGTAAAAGGTTATATATACCTATTTCACATACCTATATACCTGGGGTCATGTAAAAAATTCTCAGGTGAACAGTGGTTGTGAGTGCAAAAAGTTTAAGTTCTGATTTAGACCAGCACCTCTTCTAAGATGTTAGCCCCTTACCATTCTGTACCCTCCCTGAAAAGGTCAAGGCACTATACATGTAGGTAATAGTGCAAATTACCAAGGTTAAGCTAGAAACCAAATGAGAATAGAGAATGAAAATTTAAGTGTAAAGACAGCTAGCTAGGTGGGCACATTGGATAGAGTGCTGGGCCTGGAGTTAGGAAGACTAATCTTCCTGAGTTCAAATCTAGCTTCAGACACTTACTAGCTGTATGATCTTGGGCGAGTCACTTAACCCTGTTTGCCTCAATCTCCTTATCTGTAAAATGAGCTGGAGAAGGAAATGGCAAACCACTCCAAGAAAACCCCAAAAGGGGTCACAAAGAGTTGGACATGACTGAAACAAATGAACGGCAACCAAAGGTGAAGGTAGCTCTGTTACTCCCATCAAAAGATGTAGAGGGCCTTGTCTGACTCAGCGATGAGGCCACAGGGAGTGTACCACCCAAGTCTTGTGTTTTGGGACATGTCAGCGCCAAATGACTCATATAGTGCCATCTAATGACCCCTCCATGTCCTCCTAAGTCATTGTACACAGATGAGAATCTGTCTGGCTTAAAGACCACCAGAGAAGAAGATTCTGCAACTTTGTTCCAGAATTCACTCCAATGATCAGAAAATTCTCTATTATCTCCAACCTTGGCCTCTGCAGCTATAGTTTGAAGGCGTTCCCTTCACGTGTGTAATCAGTGAGAATGAAAGGCAGCTAGCCAACTCTTACCCTGTGGTCTTCACAAGCTTTAAACTCATTTACTTCCAATCGCTGTGGACATTGATCCAAAAAGCACTAATCAGCTTTGGCCTTGGTTACCATAGAGATGGTTTTTCTTCCAGTGAACTTTCACAACAGTTGAGATCAACCAAGGCCCTCCTGCTAGAACATCCTAAGTGAGTGTCAAGGGACCGGACCTGGCTACCCATCTGCTCCCACTTGTACTTCTCTCTGCAAAGAAGAAATATGTAAGCAGGTGTTTGCTTGGGCCACAGGAATGCTGTTGTTGGGGTCACCAAGATGACATAAATGTGCATTTTTTCCAGCAGCCTCTACATGGGGAGCAATTAATAAACCAAGAAAACTCATGAGGTAATTCTGTGGACTAATAGCTGAGAGAAAATGGAGTCGAGTCAAGGAAAAGTGGAGAAGATTCCACATGAGGGACATCTAACACTAGCAATTCCTTGCCCTTGGAAGAGCTTTCATATTCAAGGTGAACCCAAAGTCTTAATGTAGTTTTAAGCTTTAATAGTTGAATAATATAGTATATGTTTTCTATAGTATAGCTTTTCATTTGTGACTTCCTTGGGTTGCCAGAAAAGTTGGTAGGGGAAAAAGTCACAAATATAAGTGTAAAATCAGAGTTAAAGAATGTTAGCCCTGGAGGGGGAATTAGGGAATCATATAATAAATATATGTCAGGGGGCAGCTAGGTGGCGCAGTGGATAAAGCACTGGCCTTGGATTCAGAAGGACCTGAGTTCAAATCTGGCCTCAGACACTTGACCCTTAACTAGCTGTGTGACCCTGGGCAAGTCACTTAATCTTCATTGCCCTGCCCCTGCCCCCAAATATATATGTGTGTGTGTGTGTGTGTGTGTGTGTGTGTGTGTGTGTGTGTGTGTGGCAGGCAGTACTTGAACTGAGGTCCTCTGGTTCCAAGTCTGATATTCTCTCCCTGCCACCATGCTTGCTTCCCCACTGAACACAATTTCTTACCAATCTAACCTTCAAAAACCTTCTTGACCTTCTAAGCGACAGCCAGAGACTAGAAAGGACCAAAAGGCTCCAAGTAACTTTCCTGGCATCCAAGAGCCTGAGCTGGGCTCCTATCACCTGGAAATGGAGAAACCGAGCTGAAATTACATTTCAGAATTGGGCTGTCCCAAAGCAGGGGGCCCCCAGCTGCTCAGCTCAAAGTTTCTTACATTCCACTGCCTGCTTAGTCGCCTGTCAGCTCTACTTTCACGTCAGGCTGAATCTGGTCTTGATTAGTGCTGTGGGCTCAGGAAGGCCAGCTTGTAGTCAGTGATGCTTCCCCTGGTTAACGAGCCCCTCTAGCTCCTCCCAGAAAACCCTATAAACTGTCTGCCCCTCACTCCAGTCAGGCTCCAACTGAAACAAAAGCCACACACTGCCTGCGTTTATAGATGTGATTTAATTGAGTTTTTAATTATTAAAAGTGAGACCAGTCAGGAAGGGATTTAATGAATCAAGAATTAGAATAACACATCATCGAAGGCAAAAAAATGCTCCAAAGTCTCCCCCAGCCAATTAGTGTGTGTTTTGGAGGTGAGGGTGGGGGTCAAATTGAGCCCGAGGGAGGCCTGTTTGCTCTTGGTCTAGATTTTAATAAGGGAATGGGGGTTGCTTGCGGCTCCATAAGTTTCCTTAAGCTTCCACAGCCGTTGAGTGGAGGGGATAATGAGAACTCCTTGAGCAAAGCAATTCCATTAGGACTAAAGAGAACTTTACTCCTAAGAAACAAGTTGCTCTCTGCAGCCATGTTGAGGACTACAAACAGAAAAATCCCAAAGATTGCCTTTCTCTCATCAAGCTCCAGACCAGACCAGACCAGAGCAATTATTTCTAGAGATCCATTTTAAGGGGTTCTTATTAAAGCAGGTATTGGTGTCTGACCTTCTTGGTTAATTGCAACCTCCTCCCCCCAAAATGTCCTCTATGCTTCAGAAGAGTTACCGTGTACTCCCTCCCACCTTGTACATTACAGCTATTTGGTTATGTCATGCGCAATTTTTCCCATTGGCTGTTGAAGCTATTCAATTACTGCACAACACTCCTGTTTTTAAGATGTCTGCCACCTTTCTGCCTCACCAATGGTATCGTTTGCCCTGGAAATTCCCTTTGGTCTGATGTCATATTTGGAACTAGTCCTCTCCTACTATTTTGGTAGAGTTATTTAGTAGTCATTCCCTCCAGAGAAATTAACCACCCATATGTTTGAACTCTAGCTCACAAGGTAGTGCCATGAGAGAGATCACGTTACAGGTAACTGGTAACCTGTCTATTCTGTTGGCCTGTGTTGACTAATGATGCTGCCCATGGCAGTGGACTTTCTCAGTGTAGGCCCTAGGCTTAAGGCCATGGTTCAAACAAAGGAGCCAAAGGCTAGAATTCACTACAGAAGGAAAAAGTATGGAAAGCAAGGGAAATTAAATAATGAGTAGTCATATCAATGGGGAGAAAATAGAATTTCTGGCTGGGGGCTCCCCATTAGCATAGGGGATAGAGAGCTGGCTTCAGAATCAGGAGGACCTTGATGGGGTGTTAAAAATCCACCTCTGGTATATTCTAGTTGTATGAACCATGGCAAATTCCTTAGGCTCTCAGTGCCCCCAGGCAGCCCCTTAAAGAAGGGTAGTTATTGATCCATATTGTAGAAGAAGTTTTCTTAATGAGAACTCCCTAAAAACAATGATACCACAAAGTCTGATTTTTAAAATTTGAAGTCCCACACTAAGGTTCAAGGAATTAATTGTACAAGTATAGGAGGAAGGAGATAGGGTTGCACACGTTTGTATGAACAACATCTGAATGTTTTAATGAACTGCAAACTCAAAATGAGTCAACAGCATGACACACTAGTCACAAAAAATAACTTCATCTTGTGCTTTTTAAATAGGAAAATAATGTTCAAAATAAGACGGATGCCCTAGTCAGAGCACAGATAGAACATCAGTTATAGGAACATAATTTTAGGAAGGCTAGTGATAAATTGAATCATGTCCAGGGAGATGTGAACAGGTCACAAGAAGCCTGGCTACCATATAATGCAAGAATTGGTTGGAAGAACTAGTAATGCTTACCTCAAAAAAATGGAAGGAAGGAAGAAAAGAAGGAAGGAAGGAAGGAAGGAAGGAGGGAGGGAGGAAGGAAGGAAGGAAGGAAAGGAGGAGAGAAGGAAGGAAGGAAGGAGAGAAGGAAGGGAGGAGGGAAGGAAGGGAGGGAGGAAGGAAGGAGGGAAGGAAGGGAGGGAGGGAGGAAGGAAGGAGGGAAGGAAGGAAGGGAAAGAGGAAGGAAAGAAGGAAGGAAGGAGAGAAGGAAGGAAGGAAGGAGAGAAGGAAGGAAGGAGAGAAGGAAGGGAGGAGGGAAGGAAGAAAGGAAGGAGAGAAGGAAGGGAGGAGGGAAGGAAGGAAGGGAAAGAGGAAGGAAAGAAGGAAGGAAGGAAGGAGGGAGGGAGGAAAGGAAGGAAGGAAAGAAGGATGGAGGGAACAAAGGAAGGAATAAAATAAGGAGGGAGGGAGGAAGGGAAGGAAGGAAGCAACATTTATTAAGCATTATGTGCTAGTCACTTTGCTAAGCTCTGGGGAAACACAGCTAAGCAAGTAAGACAGTATCTACCCTGAGGAAGCTTAGGCTGTAATGGGGAAAGACAAGACACAAAGAGGACTCGGAGGCAGGAGAGGCCAGGGGAGGAGGTGATCCTCAAGTGAGCACGCTAAGGAGTGGTGGAAGCCTGGGTCCCACGAGATAAGTGCAGAGCTCACCTATCAGAGCCAGCGGCCCAGGGGCAGATCTCAAGTTTCCAGTGAGGTGGAGATGGCCAGAAAATGCCTTTAAGTATTTGAATGGCTGTCATGTTGGAAAGAGCTTAGGGTGGTTCTGTCTGAAAGAGAAAACTAAACAACATTTGAGAGGAGAGAATCTCAGCATAATGTCAAGAAAACTTTCCTAAGAACTAAAGGTGTCTGTCCTAAGATAGAATGGACTCGCTTGGGTTAGAAGAAGTTACCTCTCATTTAAGGTCTTCAAGAGGAGACCACCTAGGATTTCTCTTTTACCTCCTTGTGCTGGGGACATGAAAGAGCACTGACGTGGAGTTAGAGGGCCCATCTCCTCCACAAAACAATTGAAGAGCCGTGAATGTTAGTCAACATCTCTGATTTTTATCTCTAACATGGGGATAGCTACACTGTGTGCCTCACAGTCTACTTGTAAAGATCAGATCAACTCATGTATAAAAATGTTTTATAAACTTTAAAGCACTATATAAATGTCAGCTGTTATAATTATTAATAACTTCTCTGGGCCTCCGTTTCCCCATATGTAAAATGAGCATTATAACGCTATTCTAATGACTTCATGTGGTTGTTTTTGCTTTGTAACATGTAAAGCCTTAAGGGCAGGGCCACTTAGGGTGGAGGGACCCGACTTTCAGAGGTCAAGAGGGCATGAGGGATAGTCCTCAATTTCCAATATGGTATCTAATGTGGGCCAAGTAGAAAATGGCCACTGGAACTTTTCTTTATGGGCAGAAGAGTTACTGATCAGGTACATGAGCCCCGCATTCTCTGCATTTCTCTCCCTCCATCTAGCTCACACTCAGAGTGCACAGCACAGTGTAAGATTTTTAATTTGATGCCTTCATGGCCGGATGTTTATAATGGAGTTAGAGTCACTCAGACTCTGGTGCTCTCTTAAGAAGAGAGAACAATTCCTTTCCTTCACTAGGCATGGCTGATTTTCCCCAAACCACTGATAGATTTCAAGGAACAAGTCACAGCCCAGATGACCAGTCCCCAGCCACCACATACACAAACCTTAGGTGCCTTCTCATTTCTTTGTCTTAGGATTTGGGGGCCGATAAGTTCATTCAAAAGAGAGTTGCCCACAGCCAAGTGTGATGCATCACTGACATGTGAGTGCAGTTGGGCACGGCAAATGAGTAGTTTTCTGTCTTCAGGAGGCACTGCCTATGATTTATTAGACTAATTCTGGAAGTCAACTGGGCATTAACTGGGAGGGAAACTCACTCCATGAAAACGCCCTGCCTTGGCCTCAATAACATCTCCAAAACAATTTCATCAACTCTAGTCCTGTGCATTGCACAGTTAGATACATGAGGGATGCCTTGAAGTCTCAGGGAGAAGCAAAGGCTGCCAATTTCATTATCCACAGCCATCTCCTTCTCAAGAGAAACTTCGGAAAGCATTTTATTTATAGAGAACTACTCTGACTTTTTTTCTTCTTTCTTTCATCCTCTCTCTGTCTATCTCCTTCCCCATCTCTGAGAGGGAATGGACAAGGAAGGCTCTTTGACTCCAACCATCCACCCAGCAAATGAAGTTTGAAGTTAAAGTTGCCATTGAAGTCAGAATCATTTGGCCATGACATTACATGGGCTTGCCATGGAGAAGGTTTCTGATGTCAGGTGGGATTATGACTTGAAGTGAGGAATAAACAGCAAGAGCAAAAAGAATGATCCCAAAACCAAGGGCTTTTCCCTCCTCCCTTTTAGGATTTCTGGTAATAAAAAGCAGGGGGAGTTCAGACTGGAAACCCAAACTATAGGCGAGGATGACATCCAGAGGCAAGGAGAATGAAGGTTGTGACAACTTGAGGATTCTGGGATCGGGCTGACCGCCATGTAGCCTAAATTCATAATTTTGCCTAATTTGTTTAGTTTTCATAGTGAGCCCATAAACCCAGACATTGGTTTGCAATTTAACTCCTTTTCTTCCATGTCAAAAAAAATTAAATGATTTTAGGCAGGGGATGAGGAGAAGAAAAACCGTTTTTGTTCATTTCAAGAATTTTAGGACCACAATTCTGGAATCTTTAGGAGAAACTAACTAATTGCTTAATTATGGTTTATTTACAGTCCTTGGAGAGAAGTTTGTTCCTGGAGAGGAAACTCTGTAGTATGAGAGAGTAGGATGGACAGGCAGGATTGTTTCCAAATGGAATGTTTTCCTATGGTTTTTATAAAGCACTCATTGTTCCTTGAGCCCAGAAAATACTCATTTGTCACTGTACACTTAGACAGCCTATGTATGCATCACCAGCAGGTTAACTCTTCACAAGGCATACGCTAATTTCCACACGAGAATTCACAAGAAAATACCTCCATGGGGGAAAAGAAGCAAGCCAGATGAGATACAACCTTAAGAAAGTGGTGGTCCCAGGAGAGTGAGGGCACCTGGGAACCGTGGGTGCATTCCAGAGACACCTTAATTATTGCAAGATCCTAGGAGTATAGCTTCAGAGGTGGAAGGGACCTCAATGGTTATCTAGGCAGGATACAAATGTATTTGTGCAATGTATCCACATCAGCCCTGGAGTCAAAAGGACCTAAATTCAAATCCTGTCTCAGACACTTAGTAGCTGTGTGACCTTGGGCAAAAGAGAGAGGAAGGAAGGAAGGAAGGATTAATTAATAGAGTCCCAGAGAATATATGCATTACCCAAGTTCACACAACTAATAAGTTACAGGACCAAGGTCATGCACTCAGTTTAATGCAGCAGAAAGAGTATAGAATTTAGAGTCAGAACCCAGATTTGATTCCTGCCTCTGTTTCTTCCTACCCATGTTGACCTTGGACAAGTCATTTAACCTCAGTTTTCTCCTGTATATATAAAATGAGGGTCATTGGACTAGATTGCCTTTAAGGTTTCTGTGTATTCTATGGTCCTCTGATGCCAGATTCAGCTCTCTGACCACTGCACCATATTCTTTTTCATTATAGACACAGGAGACTAAGCTTCTGTTACATGAAACAGTTCATAATGCTCTTGTTTTTCCTATCACCATCACTGAAAATTACTGAAAACTAATAAATAACTATACTAATTAATAAACTATAATATAATATAATGGGGTAATGATGTAGTACAATGGATCGAGCACTGGGGTTGCTCTCAGGAAGATTCATCTTTATGAGTTTAATCTGGCATCAGATACTTACAAGCTGTGTGACACTGGGCAAGTCACATCACTCTGTCTGCCTCAGTTTCCTCATCTGTAAAATGAGCTAGAGAAGGAAATGGCAAACTACTCTAGTATCTATGCCAAGAAAACCCCAAATGGGGTCATGAAGAGTCAGACGCAATTGAAATAATTGAACAACAGCATCACCAATCAACACACTCAAGAAAAAAGGTTTCTCTGTGATAAGCTGTCCTCCCACAGCCAAAATAATATTCAGCATACTTAGGAGTACAAAAGAGATCTTTACCTAAATCACTGTCACACATTTCTTTTCTACAGGGATTGAAATCAGGCTTTCCCACCCCTGCGTTTTAAAAAAATGGGCAAAAGGATCCATTATTAATTGAGACACCCAGTGATCCATATGTGGTCTCTTTTAACTTTATCTTTAAAGCAGAAGGGTTTGGGGGTTTGGGGATTTTGGGGGTGGGGTGGATGAGGAAAGAGCCCTTTGAGAAATTTTACTTGGGGAGTTAATATTTAAATTTATGGTTGTGGCCATCAGCTGAAGACTTGTTTCAATTGATAAACCAATTTTAGACAATTTTGTCCTTGTGTTCATAAGTATACACTAAAACATAAGAATAAGAATAAGAACAAGAGGCAAGAGAAGAAATCTGCTATAAACCAACTTTCAAGAAACAACTTGCTACAAATTTCCTTGAAGGGAGATGACCATTTTTTTTTTTTTTGGCAGGGGCAATGAGAGTTAAGTGACTTGCCCTGGGTCACACAGCTAGTAAGTGTGAAATGTCTGAGGTCAAATTTGAACTCGGGTCCTCCTGAATCCAGGGCTGGTGCTTTATCCACTGCGCCACCTAGCTGCCTCATGACCATTTTTGAAAAATTAAGCCTTGCAACCTGCAATAAATTTCCCCACTTCACAATAAGATACTAAAAATACCAAAAGGCAGACCCAGAGATATCAAAAGGAGAATTTGTATATTTGTCAGGATAAATCTTCCTGGAAGCAAGCAGATGAAGACCATAAACATGATGATGAAGAAGAGAATGGGAAGATGGGCACTCAAACACATGACTGGTGGAATTGTGGATTAGTCCAACTGTTCTGGAAAGCCATTTGAAATGTTGCTGAGAAAGTGATGAAAATATCCACATCCTTAGGGGGCAGCTAGGTGGTGCAGTGGATAGAGCACCAGCCCTGGAGTCAGGAGGACCTGAGTTCAAATCTGGCCTCAGACACTTAACATTAGCTGTGTGACCCTGGGCAAGTCACTTAACCCCAATTACCTCACCAAAAAAAAATGCTATGGAAATGCTAGCTATTACAAGTAAACTTGTCCCCAAAGAAGAAAAGAGAACTATGGAAGCAGCACACTGCAGAAACTACTGTGAGAATCTATTGAAGTACACTCATTCGTTTTGCTGAATTGCTTTTTTTCCCCTTTTTTGTTTTTTATTATAAATGATGGCTCACTAACTAGGAAATGAAGCTGAGGATATATCGGGAAATGAAAATGGTGCAAAAACAGAAGATATCAGTAAAAACTAAGAATTATTTCAATTCTGGTGAGTTATTGCTAATGTTAGTTCTCTAACCTCTACATCCTCTTTCAATCCATTCTGTACCAGTGTGGTTTGTCACTGGATTAACTCTAAGAGGGATTCATTTCCTTACAATCCTAGAATTTCAGAGATGGAAAGAGACGTTTTTGTATTATTTCATTTTCCAGGCAAGAAACTAGAATTCCTCAGCTTTCTTTGGCCTTGCATCTCATGCCCAGTACCAATATGAGTACACTGAATCGAGTGAGCTAGTAATCAAGAAACTTCCACGATGCTTTCAGGATAGTTTTCTATTACCTTCAGTACAAGTTTATAAAGCACCAAAAATATTTACTAAAAAACTGGATATTTTCCAATAACAGCTGTGGGCTATAGTGGTGGGCTCAGGCCACGTTATTTAGTCGTTTTCAGTCATATCTGACTCTCTGTGACCCCATTTGGGGTTTTCTTGCCAATGATACTGGAGTGATTTGGTATTTCCTTCTCCAGCTCATTTTACAAGCAAGAAGACTGAGGCAAACAGGGTGAAGTGACCTGCCCAGAGTCAGAGCAAGTATCTGGGGCCAGATTTGAATTCCTGAAGATGTCTTCCTGACTCCAGTCCCAACACTCTATCTACTGTGTCACCCCGCTGCTCTAGGTCAAACATTTAAGGTAAATAATAAGTGCTTGGGATAGAAGCAACTCCCACTTCCCTCATGTGGAGGGAACATGGGGAGGCAGTTAAAAACTTCCCATTTACATATGTACCCATCACATTTCATTCCTGGGCCATCTTTTAACTGAAATTGTCCTCTCAATTTATGTGGGACCATCAAACTCACAATGAAGCTACATACTCCAGGAATTTTTTTTCTTTCCATTTCTTAAGCAGCAGTGCCATCTTCTGGACAAATATAAATATGACATTTGGTAACAGGTGGGCCTTGCCAAAAGAGATTCTTTTCTGTTCACCAAAGTTGGTGATTCTTTTGTTGTTATTGTTGTTCTTGTTGCCTCTAAAACTTTACATGGTATGAGGGGTTTCATGGGGCAGCAGATTTATTCTAATTTCTAGTGCCCAATATTGAAGGGTACTGACCACAGTCAAGAGTTGTAATATAAAGTTATTCCCTAATTGATAAATGGTTAAAGGATATGAACAGGCAGCTTTCAGAATAAGAAATCAAAGATATCTACAATCATGTGAAAAATGTTCTAAATAACTATAGATTAGAGAAATTCAAATTCAAATTCAATTCAAAACAACTCTGAGGTACCACTTGACCCCTATCAGATTGACTAACATGACAGAAAAGGAAAATATTTCTAGGGGAAAGTAGAAAATTGGAACATTAACACATTGTTGGTGGATTTTTTAACTAATCCAGCCATTTTGGAAAACAATTTGGAACCATGCCCAAAGGGCTATAAAAATTGTATATACCCTTTGACCCAGAAATACCAGTACTAGGTCTGTATCCCAAAGAGATAAAGGAAAAAGGAAAAGGACCTATATGTACAAAAATATTTAGAGCAGCTTTTTCTGGTGACAAAGAATTAGACTTTTAAGGAATGACTAGGGAATGGTTGAATAAGTTGTGATATGTGATTGTGATGGAATACTATTGTGCTATAAGAAATTATGAAGGGGGTAGTTTCAGAAAAACCTGGAACAACTTTATATAACATATACAAAGTGAAGTGAGCAGAACCAGGAGAATGTTGTACACAATAACAGCAACAGTACAATGATCAACTGTGAATGACTTAGATATTCTCAGCAATACAATGATCCAAGACGGTTCTGAAGGACTTATGATGAAAAAATGCTATCCATCTCCAGAGAGGGAACTGATGAAGTCTGAGTATGGGCTAAAGCATAATGTTTTCACTTTATTTTTTTTGCTTTTTTAAAAACATAGCTAATGTGGAAATGTTTTACATGATTTTACATATATGATTGATAAATTTCTTGCTTTCTCAATAGGTAGGGGAGGGTTAGGCAGGAAAGAAAAAATTCAGAACTCAAAAAATTCTTAACATTAAAGATAATTTTTAAAAGAGTTGTATATTATATAAGTTCTTGTTTCATAGTATATCTCTTTTACTGTCTATGAAGAAAAGTTAAATCCAAGAAGAAGCTGACTGATCTTCTGGAATAATTTAGCACATGTATTCAGATTCACAGTGGGCTCCAATTTGAACCGTGTCTGTTTTCCTTTCCTGTATAAGTTTAGATGGGACCCATTTTTGATAGTGTGACACAAGTTACAGGGATAGGAATTTGTGTTTGCTTTTCTAACCCTACAAAAAAAGGCTTGGATTTCCCTAGATAAAAATTTCAAGTGCTTCATACTGTTGGGGCATTTGGGTTTTTGCTAAGTGAAGAAAAATAGCCAAATTACTGCCGCTTCATTCAACTGGGGGTAAAGTTCTAGCTAAGGAAGGCCAGCACACAGGCCTAATATTTGGGACCATGATGCAGGCCTCCAGCACTAGGCACAGATGGAGAAGAGGACCCACTCAGATCACTGGGCTTCGATTCCTTCTCATTCTTAGGGTTGAGGAATGCAGACCAAAGTGAAGCTTGCATTCCCTTTTGCACTTTTCTTTTGCGCTTTTCCTGTGCACAATCTAATGACGAACTAGCGTGAAGACTCTCCCAAGTCTAAAGTGTCCAGCACCCTTTGGCAAGATAGGGAAAGTCACAGGGACTTGATCTAGGATTTTATTGATGTACCAGGGCAGATAAGCCCTTTCTCTGCATCTTATGGTCTTAAAGAACTGCCTAGAGCAATGAAAAATTAAGTGACTTGTCCAGGGTCACACGATCGGTGTGTGCCAAGGAGTCTTGAACCCTCTATCCACTCTGCTCCTACTGGAGTATGCCATGGCTTATTGAAAAGTATGACCAAATGATAGGATAATTATTTCTAATGCTCATTTACACATTTACAGTGTGTATACTTAGGTGAGCACTAAGAGAACTAAGCCTGGAGTTAGGAAGACTTGAGTTCAAACCCGGCATCAGATACTTATTAGCTGTGCAACCCTGGGTAAGATGTTTAACCTCCCCATGTCCCAGTTTTTTCAGTTATAAAATGGGAATAATAAAAGCACGTACTTCACAGGGTTCTTGTCGGGATCAAATGAAATAGCATTGTAAAGCACTTAGTAAACTATGTCCCTGGTGCATAGTAGGTTTTTTAATAACTACTTGTTCCTTTCCCCTATAGTGTAAAAGGAATTGCTAATAATTATTTTTTGGTCCAGACTTACAATTTAATGGCTATGTACTACTAATGAGACAAATCAGCAATTCATCTATAATTTAAGATTCCCAGAGTTGCCAAGAGCACTGAGAAATTAAGGGACTTTTCTAATCATATGACTAGGGTGTGTTAGAGGTAAAACTTCAATCCAGATCTTTTTGACTTCGAGGCCAACCTTTTATCCATTAGACCAGTTTCCCTACAATACAGATGCATATCACAGGAAATATGTTCACAAAACTTAACACAGAATCAAGCTCAAACGTAACATCCAAGCAAAAGGAAATGTCAAACTATAAGAAAGGTAAGGAAATCACTATTCTGTAACTTTTCTTCTGTTCCTTATTTTATTTTTCTTTATTTTCAGTGATAAAGCCCATTGAAACATACTTGTTGTACTCATATGGATGTGATTGTTCTCATTCCATCATGTTCTTGGGGGTATCAGATCTGTAAAAATCTTCATGTTTCAAGTTTTTGTGGCAAATTATCAAAGGTCCCCAAAGCACAGATCAAATTAACATCCCAAAGTTTCCCATTATGGAAATGAATGATGGTGGGGGCAGCTAGGTGATGCAGTGGATAAAGTACTGGCCCTGGATTCAGGAGGACCTGAGTTCAAATCCAGCCTCAGACACTTGACACTTACTATCTGTGTGACCCTGGGCAAGTCACTTAACCCTCATTGCCCTGCCAAAAAAAAAAAGAAATGATGGCATAACAAATCTTATAGATGATTTCTCTGCAAAGAAGTATAACCACTTGGACCAAAACGATTTTGTTGGTAGAGTATATATGCAATTAATAATTTGTGGGGATCATTTATGCTGAAGATTTGGTAGGCTGTAGTACCATGCAATAGACATAATATAGATGATATATTCAGAGATGCTGAATGAAGGAATGAACTTTGTCTTATCTAAACTTTTGTCTTTCCCTCAGAAGCTATTGTATTCTTTTCTTGAAAAATGTTTTTGATAGCTTTTATGTCTTTTGTTTATATCCCTCCATCCATTCTAGTCAGAGGGTCATATTTTGTAATGAAGAATTTTTTTTAATTTAAAAGCACTTCTGCAAAGCTTATTAACACATCAGTGTAGTCAGAATAGAATAGGTACTGTTCCACACCAAAGTCCTACACCTCATAAAAGAAGGGAAGAAAATGCATTCTCCTGATTCTTTTTCAGAGTCAAGGTTGGTCCTTATAACTATAGCATTGAGTTTCAATTTTTTTGTTCTTTCCATTTATACTGTTATGGTTGTTGTATATATTGTCTTCCTGGTTCTTCTTACTACCCTGTGCCTCAGTTTACATAAACCTTCCCATGCTTCTCTGCATTTTGTATTCATCATTTTATAGAGATCAGTAATAATCCACATTCGTGCACCATAATTTGCGCAGGCGTTACACAACAGATGGATATGTACTTTGTTTCTAATTCTTTTCTACAAAAGAAAATGCCCGCCAATAATTTGGTGTATCTGGGATTTTTCTGACCTTCTTGGAGAATATGCCTAGCAGTGGGATCTCTGGTTCAAAGGGTTTGGGTATTTTAGTCACTTCTTAGTAAAAGTCTAAGAAGTTCTAGAATCGGCTCAGTTCATAGCTTTAAAAACAGCCAATTAATATGCTCTTTCATGCCACTTCCAACATTAATTATTCCCACCCTTTTGTCATCTTTTCTGGGTATGAGGTGAAACCAGAGAGTTGTTTTGATTTGCATTTTCCTTATTATTTGTGATTTGAAAGAAACTTTCATTTGGCTGCTAATAGTTTATAATTTTTGACAGTTTTTTTTAATATCCTTTTGCCAACAGACCATTGGAGAATAGTTTTTGGTCTTATATCTTTGTATTAATTTCCTATCTGTCTTGAATTCTAGATCTTTGCCAGAGATAATGAAGGACGAAATGAACATTGAGTTAAGTTTCTGCTAGACAATTTATCTTTTAGTGATTAAAAAAATACATAGTAATCTTGCTTGTCATAAGATGCTGTCAGATCCCTTTCTTCACACTTAAGAGTAAAGGGTCCCTACCATGCAGGACTCTCATTAAATTCAATTTCCAGTGAAATCAGCAATAACTTCAAATCTACTTCTGAAAAATGGGATGAGGTGAGGAAGGATGGGGCAGGGAGGGGAGAGGATTTCTTATCTTATTGTGAAATGCTCTCTGGTCATCTTCAGCTTTTGTCTACATAACAAAGACAAACGTCATCTATTATTGTGCAGCACCTCTCTTACAACACTCAGAAGAAATGTATTATACCAAACAAGTAAATAAAAAACAGATGCATTGTTTTCTCTTTTCTTTTTTTTTAATATACAAAGTCAGGAGGATTCAAAATCAAGCTAAGAACAGTCTACAGACATAAAATTTGTTTTGAAGCCCATAATTTGTCATCCAAAGCAGTTGGCTTAAGCAATCCATTGTGTTTATAGATGCCAAGCTGGGCCCTTGGCCTTAGAAATACTATTCTTTAAGAACAAAGTCTCCTAATGAGTATGCAAAAAAAGGATAAGGCTTTTACATCAACCAACTATTAAGTGTGTGTGTGAAGCAGACAAAACTGTGACAAGTGAAATAATTCTTTTGGTGCCTTGGCATCCCCTTTATCTATACTACCCCAAATCCCCACCCCTTTTAGGTCTCCCTTCAAATCCAGATGTCAAAACCTACTCTCAGTAAATTGTCTGAAATTCATTCGCACAAAGGTATGTGATTATAATTTAAGGCCAATACTGATAAAAAGCAATAAAATTTTAAAAGGATCAAATCTTAAACTTAAATGAAGTTTTGGGGCAGCTAGGTGACACAGTGGATAAAGCACCGGCCCTGGATTCAGGAGGACCTGAGTTCAAATCCTGCCTCAGACACTTGACACTAGCTGTGTGACCCTGGGCAAGTCACTTAACCCTCATTGCCCCTAAAAAAAAGTTTTAAGGGCTGGGGAAGATTTCAGGCATTAGCTTGAGGGAGGATTCTTTTAGAGCATAAGGTCTTCCTGGAGCCCCTAAAATTCTAACCTTTCCCCAACCTTTCCACCCTCAGTCAATTGTCTACTATGCCAAGATGATCTGTTAGAGATGCTTCAGAGTAAAGTTGAACTAACTGACCTCTGAGGTACTTATCAATTCATTTCAGTACAAAGACATTTATTTAGTGCCTAATGCATGCAAGGCATTGTTCTAGGTACTGGGGATACAACCAAACTTTAAAAGTAATTGCCCTTGGGGCAGCTAGGTAGCACAATGGATAGAGCATCTGACCTGGATTCAGGAGGACCTGAGTTCAAAACTGACCTTAGACACTTGACACTTACTAGCTGTGTGACCCTGGGCAAGTCACTTAACCCCAATTGCCTCACACAAAAAAACAAACAAACAAAAAAAGTAATTGTCCTCAAGGAACTTATATTCTATAGGCAAAAACAGCATGTAAGCAAATGAGTAAATGCAAGATAATGAGGAGAGAGAGGATACTAAAAAAGTTAAGGGATGAGAAAGATTTCCCATGGGAAGTGGCATATGAGCTATGGTTTGGAGGAAGCTAAGGATTCTAGAAGGCACTAGTGAGGAGGGAGAACACTCAGGTATGAGGAACAGCCTGTACAAAGGAAGAGGGGGTGGGGGAAGGTCAAATCTGAGGAATAGCAAGTAGGCTTTGGATTCTAAGACTGGGGGTGATGTGAGAAGGCATTCTAAATCATTAGCCCTCCCTTTTTCTAATTATGTTTCATTCTACAAAGTAAACACAAATTATCTTTACAGTGATATTATAGTATATTGTCCTCTATTCTGAGAGCATCATTTCATGTATATCCACTTCTCTTAAATATTTTCTTCCATATTGAAGTAGTTTGAGGTGGTAAAAAACCACACAAAACACTGATTTGGAGTAAGGAAATCCTATTTCATCTTAGAACAATCTTTGCCACTCTGAGCAAGTCTCTCAACCTTTCCAAATCTATTTCCTAATCTATACAATGAGGGCAACATTAACTGTAATAGCAATATCACATGGTCATTGTGAGGATAAAATGTGGTAATGAATGTAAAGTACTGTGTAAATATTAGTAGTAAAAATAGTAGTAGTAGTAGTAGTAGTAGTAGTAGTAGTCATAAAAGCAGTTCCTATTTTCTGATACTTG
Source organism: Dromiciops gliroides (assembly GCF_019393635.1). NCBI lineage: Eukaryota > Metazoa > Chordata > Mammalia > Microbiotheria > Microbiotheriidae > Dromiciops > Dromiciops gliroides. The sequence continues at coordinate 123,112,896 of NC_057866.1, read as the reverse complement.
ACATTTGTTAGTCAAATTTAGGAAATCCCCTTCAAAATGGTTCAAAGTAAACTATGTGATGTCGAATCTGGATTCTCAGGACACTAACCATATCAAACTGAATGGGTTTAAATTTTACACTGTGGGAGCAGCTAGCTGGTGCAGTGGATAAAGCACCAGCCCTGGATTCAGGAGGACCTGAGTTCAAATCTGGCCTTAGACACTTGATACTTACTAGCTGTGTGACCCTGGGCAAGTCACTTAACCCTCATTGCCCAGACCAAAAAAATCTTAAACTGTGAGGGCATAATGTGCTAAGTACTCATTTTGTACAGGGACCTTGAGCCCACCCTGTAGATACAATGATATAGGAGTACTGTAGAGGTGAAAATGTGTCCTCCACTACTCCCCTTACTTTCTATTCCTATCTCTATGTGTAAATGCACTCTAGGTGAGTCACAAAAACCAGCCCAATCTCAGTGTTCTGTGATTGTAGATGACATGTTTATGAAACTGGTTTCCTTGTCAAAGAGAGAAACCTACCCTCATATGCCTGGCACCCGCCACCACAAATTGATCCCCAAGTGTCAGAATTCAGAGATGAGAGTTATAATTGCTACTAGTTAGAATCAGCTTCGAGAGTACTGATGCACAGAACACACTCAACTACTAAAGAGCATTTCTAAAATTAATTCATGTCACACTTCAACTCATCATTTCAGAATGATCACTTCAATCACGGCTAATACTGTGTTAGAACATAGCATAAACCCCAACGACCATATTCATTTGCTGCTCACAATAAAGAAAGGAATAGTAATAGCTGCAGTTCTTTGTCACATATGCTCTTATGGGTAGGATGGTGTTTGTATTGATATTCAATGGATGACTCAGAGTAAATTTGTTTTGTCATTTTTCTTTTGGTTTTTAAATAAACTCTTGTGAGATAACCAGAGTTATTCTGCTTTACTTTCAGGGTCAGACCTCACTAGAGGAAGGTTAATAATATGACTTAGTCCTTTGATATTTGAAGGAAAAATACCAACAACAATCTAGAAACTTGGTAATGCAGCACCACTGAAGAGAAGGATACCTAATTTGTCATGGGAAAGCTCATAAACACTTGCTTCTTATTCGTATTTGTGAATATCTTAAAATGACAGCTACTAACAAATGCCCTCTTCTCTCTGCCCCACAGCTGGCAAAAGGATATTGCCTAACATGAATTTGATGGTCAGAGAATTTTCCTGTTGCTTGAGCAAATAAAACGTAGGATGTACATTTGGAAAAAATACACCATAGCACCTGAATTTTCTGTGGAGTTCAGTTTTGTCTCATCTTTAACTCCTATGAGTCTCACTCCAAACCTTTTTATACTAAAGAATAGACATTGTCACTCAAGAGTTGGTGAAGTTGGAGGGGCGGAGCCAAGATGGCAGAGGAGAGGCTGTGACTCCCACAAGCTCCAGATAAACCCGTCCATTCATGCCCAAATAATGCGGTAAAAATCAAAGAGTTGGTGAAGTACATGAGCAACAAAATTTCAGAGAGAGGCAGAGACTTAAAAAAAAACAAACCCTTTCTACTAATACGAAAGTTGTCTTTGGCCCTTGCATGTAATATATACGTAGATCTTTCAATTAATGTCTTTATTCTTTCAAAAGAGAAATGAGGTGTCCTCTTTTGTAGTTATAATGCTCTTACTTCATCTTTCCTAAAATCTGTTCCCCTTGTTATGAAAAATCCTAAAGGACCATGGAACTGGTGCTTACAACATAAATAAAGCTAGAGAAGCAAACTTTTAAAATAATGCTCTGAAGTAGGACTGTTGGCTAAACTATATACAGTTTTCTAAAGCAATCAGGACATTACAAAAATCTCTAGGCTAGATATGATGGATGGTACATTGAGCTGTATGAAACCAAATTCAATGACCTGTGTTGCAAAACAATCAATAATCTCACATGTTAGTTTCTTTAGCACTGAGCCCCAACATAGATAGATTAACTACAAAGAATCACTGAATATCAAGTTAGGTCATTTAAATTCTGGAGAAGTAGATCTTCAAGTGTATAAAGAGTTCATATTTGTCTTGTTTCTTGGATGGAGCTCTGATCCTTGTAAATTTTCTATTAATGTATATTTCTCAGTCATGTTCCTCAAAACAGAGGTCCATGCTTTTTCTTTATTATATAAATCTGAAATTTCTTAAAACTTCCAAAGCTGTTGCTCCAACTTGAGAACTGATTTGACCCTCTGTTCATAATTTTATTTTCCACATCTCAGTGAAGAGAGAATCTATAAGGGATAGCTTTTGTGGTTGTTTATCTTAATGAACTGAGTAATAGTTAAAAAATTCCTAATAGTGGGGCAGTTAGGTGGATAGAGCACTGGCCCTGTAGTCAGGAGGACCTGAGTTCAAATCTGGCATCAGACACTTACTAGCTGTGTGACCCTGGGAAAGTCACCTAACCCCAATTGCCTCCAAAAGGAAAAAAATAATCAAAGGGAAAAATTCCTAATAGCACCATGTTGAATGTATAAAGTGGGTTCAATACCAACTACAAAATCTACTTTTTTTGTGAGGCAATTAGGGTTAAGTGACTTGCCCAGGGTCACACACAGCCAGTAAGTGTTAAGTGTCTGAGGCCAGGTTTGAACTCAGGTCCTCCTGACTCCAGGGCTGGTGCTCTATCCACTGTGCCATCTAGCTGCCCCAAAAAATCTACATTTTTATGGTATCCCACGCACATTTTGTGAAACTTAACTGTGTGGACAATACCTAATGTTTAGTGTTCTCATTAGAACACTAACTTTAAGTTGTCAAGTTTAAGGTACTATATACAGCTTATGATGAATGGGATACTATCAGAAAAACATGGAAAGACCTACATGAACTGAAGCAGAGTGAAATGTACTGTATACAAAATAATAGCAATAGTGTGGGATGATCTGCTGGGAAGCATGGGGTTATTTTCAGCAAGGCAATGATGAAATATAACCCTAAAGGATTTATGAAGATTACAGCCCATCTGCAGAGAAAGAACTGATAGTATCTGAAAACAGATGGAAACACATTTAAAAAATTTTTTTATTTTCCTCTTTAACAATTCCTTAATCTGGAGTTTTGGGGTTTTTTGACTGTTTTCTCTCACAACTAGCAAATATGGGAATGTTTTCCATGACTACTCATGTATAACTTATTTTTAATTGCTTGAGTTCTTGTGGGTGGGGGGTGGGAATGGAGGGAGGAAGAGAAGTTGGAACACAAAGTTTTAAAAAATTGATGTTAAAATTTGTTTTTTACATATATTTTGGAAAATTAAATTCTATTCAAAACATAAAAAAGAACACTAACTTGACATATAATGCAAACTCAACCTTTAGGTGAAACCTCTAGATGATTTCCACAACAAATAGCCAGATTCACTAATGTTCAAAATCAAACTAGATCGCAAAGCCTAATAAGTGTTTGATGTGTGAAGGACCTTACTAAAATATGAAAAGATTTGGGGAAAGAACTTCACTACAAAGAACCTGTTTTAACAGAAGCACAATTTGTCTGAATTGTACTATCATGGGATATTGCCAATGATGCAAAAACAACCATTCACCTAAACTATAAGAAAAGAGCCTTTCATTTCACTGTTCCTAAGATTAAGGTATAATAATGATGGGGAAACAAGACCAACCTAGCTAAGGAAGTCTGCCTATTTTTGTTACATAGAATCTCTCAAAGTTCTTTCAGAAAATTGTGATCTCCCAATTCAGTTATGGCACAGTTCAACAGAACCAAAGACCTACAGAAGCACTAAACTATCAGGGTATAGTAAAGTGCATATAAATTGGATGGGATGGGAATAGCTCTTTCCCAACCAGGTTAATACATAAGCTCCTCTCTTTTTATGCAATGGCATCTTAGATGAACTATTAGAATCAGAATCATAGAATGTGAAAACTGGAAGTGACCATATTGATCACCAAGCCTAACTCTCTTGTTTCACATGAGTAAAGTGAGGTCCAAAGAGGATAAGTTATAGAGGACTTTGGTCCGTGAGGTTGGAGATTGGAATAGATATTCTATCTCTCAACAGCAATAGTCCCCAAATTCTTGACTTGCCAGGAGTTATAAAAAGTTCTCCTGGGGGCAGCTAGGTGGCACAGTGGATAAAGCACCGGTACTGGATTCAGAAGGACCTGAGTTCAAATTTGGTCTCAGATACTTGACACTTACTAGCTGTGTGTCTGGGCAAGTCACTTAACTCTCATTGCCCCGCCAAAAAAAAAAAAAAAGTTCTCCTGACCCTACCTCCATATTCTGTCCTCTATGGCATACTGTTTCACAGCTATGGTAATATACTAACACTAAAAGGAAGACAACAAATCAAATTGACACTTAAAGGAACCAGCAAATAACTACAACTGGGACAGAGAAGAAGCTCACACCTCTTTCCTCTACCATTTTCTATGCCTACTAAAGCTGGCAAAATTTCTCAAAAGGAGTTTTCAGCATCATCTAAAGTACCAGGTATTTGTTTGAAAATAGGCTTAATAAACCCATTTCTTGAGCTGTTCCAACAAGTCCTGTGTGTTTCTCTGTAAAAGCACATTTGCCCAAATAGTGAAGTATTGTTTGTGTTCAAGACTGATCCTACAGGTGAAGAGGATAAAGAATAAAATCAGTTTCCAAGGAGGCAACTGTTTATTAATCTGAATTTTAATTGGGTTGTATTTGCATTTAAACAGAAACACTAATGAACACATATCAAGTAAGTATGTTCAAATTTCAGGTATGCATTGGCACAAAGCAAAGCAATCCCAAAGATTAATTTAATTACTTTTTAATTACAAAGATTAGGGCTGATGAACACTAACTGACAGATTTCCCCACTCAGTGACAATCAGGATTTAATAAGTAAAGTAATTCTCATGACCTGGTACTTATCCTTTGGAGTACAAGGCATAGAGGAGCATAATAACAGATCCCCTTAGTTAAAACCTTTTCACATTTAAAACAAGATATATCTCTAGGGATAGAATGAAAGTTTTCATAACCTAAGATAATGCTATCTCCCAAAAGGCAAACCAAAACCAAAAAAGCGGCAATGACAATATTTTGTTTTAAAGTTAAAATTAGTCTGATCACATGTGATGTTTATGTCCAGACCATGAAATTAAATGTTCTGTGCTGTGTTGTGTTTTTTAGTATTAGCTAAACATGGATTAATTAAGATGTTTTTACCTTTGTTTCTGGAATTTATTAAAATACAGTATGGTGTTTGTGGATGGAGTCCCTGAAACTGTGCATCAAATGAATATGATCATAAACACCTATGCATTTGTATCAAATTAATTGAATTGATTTCTTTAAAAAAAATATATATATATATATATAAAGAAGTATGTCTAAAGTTATCAAAACCACACTAAGCCAAAAAAAAATTTAACTCTCCCCTTAGAGTGATACAGAATTGTCATTCACATTATCTTAAGTGAGGTTTGAAGAACTCTTAGAACAGATGGAAGCACCACTGAAGTTGATTTGTCCAGATGTACAGGAGCAAAGAAATACTTCCAGTCAACTTAAAACCCTAGTGGAGAAAAACATACATGATCAGAGTTGTCACTTCCTTTTCATTTCTTTTTGCATGGCCTGAAATGAAAGAAGGGGAGGCTAGGTTTGTAGCAATAACACTTCATCTTCTCCCAGAATAGGGGTCAGACTATCTTCACTGAAGACTCTTCATTTCTTAGAGAACCTTACACACCTCCAAGGGATGAGCAGGATTGTCTGCTTCAGTGTCACCAGCAAATGGTCAAGAGTAGAAGATGTGGGAATAATAATGCTTGTTTTACATAGCACTGTATGGTCCACAAAGTGTATTCACCTACGTATCTCATGTGACTCCCCAAACTGAACTCCAAGAGGTTACGAGATTTGTCCTAAGCCCCACAGCTAATAAGGAAGTCAGTGGTGGAGCGGAGACTAGAATCCAAGTTTCCTGAGTTCTACCTCTTAAGATATTGCTATGTCAACCAGGAGCAATAGTGTCGCTGAGAAATATAACTAGGGTGGGCCATACATCAGAGAAGACACGTTTTGAGGATGACAGAATTATGAAGAGTTTAAAGAATTTAAATGATCTAAACTAATCTCCACTTACTTGTATTTATATTTCTTGGTGGAGAAGGACTTCGACTTCTTGATACCTACAAAATATAGAACACCAAAAAGTCAAATAAACGGGACTTAAGCTTATAACACCAGTTTTTTTTCTAATACCACCTAAATAGTAGCTCCAAAACATTTCAGAATTATTATGTATAATCGTTGTTACACTATTTATTATATATTATTATTCAGAATTATTCCTTGTTCTGAAGATGTTTACCAGGATAGTGCTTGTTAGACTCTATGGGATATAATAATACATTTTTTAAACTGGAGATTTAATGTTAGTTTGTTTTAAATTGAGGCATCGAGGGGGCCCAGAGGATAGAGCAATGGAGGTGGAGTCAGGAAGACCTGGGTTCAAAGTCTACCTCAGATACTGCTGTTGTGACCTTAGGCAAGTCACTTCTCTGTGTCTCAGTCCCCTCATCTATAAAATGGGGATAATAATAGCACCTACCCTCCTCACAGGGTTGTTATGAACATTAAATAAGGTAATAGACTAAGTATTTTGCAGACCTTAAAGCACTACAGAAATGCTAACTATTATTAAATTGCTTTATTATCTATTAAAAAGACGTGTCATAAAAGTATAGAATCAGGCTATTTAAACAGTTTCCTAGGTTCATATAAATAAGTTAAAGAAGAATCTGGAACCATAGCCCAACAGAACTCAAGATTATGTCGTCTCTATTTTTATATGACTTTCATTCAAGAATTAAAACAAAAAAAAGTATTAAAATCTAATGGGGAGGAGGAATAAATTTGATTCTTTCTAGTCTTATAAACTATTTTCTGTAGAACAGTACACAACAGTATTTCTGTTGATGGTACCACAATCCTCCAAGATTCCTAGGAACAAAATCTCAAGGTCTTCTCTGACTTTCCCCTCTCTCCTCCCTCAGTCCCCACATATGATCACATGTGAAGCTGCTGTAACGATACTTTCTCAACAACATTTCTGACATCCAACCTCTTCTCTCCAGGCACACTATCGCTACCCTAATTCACCTTTAAAACTTCCCACTTGGACTATTTCAATAGCTTCCTAACTGGTCTCCCTTCCACAAGTCTCTTCTACTTCCAATCTATCCTTCATGTAACTGCCAAAATAGTGTTCCTGTTGATCAGGTTTGATCAATCATTCCCCTGCTCAAAGACTTTCCTGTGTTACTCTTTATTGCCCAATCGATTCAATGCACACTCCTATGTCAGGTACTAAAGGTTCTGATCCTGGCCTCCACTATTTGCCTCCCATCTACCATTCCAGTCTTCTTTCTTTCTACTGTCCTTAGTCCATGCTATATTCCAAACTATGCTACTAATGGTTCTTTACTCTTGTCTTGCCCTTTCGTACCTCTTATTTCAAACTCATTTCCATTTGTTAAAATCATTTTCTCCCTGCAAGACCCAGTTCAAATGCTACATCCTCCATGAAGCCTTACTTAGTATTCACAGCTGAAAGTAACCTTTCTTTCTCCTCATATTTCTCCTAATATATCCTATATGCAGAGTATATATTATGGTATAGATTCCTCCTTCATCCTGCTCCTTTCTCTACTTTGAATCATACCTCGCTTGTGTATGTGTCTTATTCTTCACAGTGCCAAGTAGGCACCTAATAAATGTTTGCTGAACTAACTTTGTTGAATGTCATCATCAGTACAGTTCTAATGCTAGAAGGGACCTCAAAGGTCATCCAGTGCAACACCTTCATTTTACAGAAAAGGAAACTGAGGCTCCAGCAAGGGAAATGGCTTTCTCTGGGTTATGCAGATAAATGTTAAAAGCAGAACTTGAACATTGATCTTTGGAACCCAAAGTCAGGGCCTCATGCTATCCTAGCAAATCATTGTTCTATCCATAAATGGATACCATATTGATCCAAATATAGGTCTTTCCCTATAATATATGCTGCTACCCTTACATGAAAACTCTTCGAATATATATATATATATATATATACACATATATACATATGGGTGTGTATATACATACATAGGCATAAGATTAAAACTATACAAAATTATTGTGTAAAAGTATATTTCACAGTGAAATGTATGATTTTACATTTCTTTCAATTCAAATAAAATTTTTTTTACTAATTTTTACCAATTTTTTTCTTTTTCATGAAGACTACAGTAATGAAAAAAAGGGGAAAAATAAGGAGATTATAAACCCAGGTTTTCTACAGACCAAACATGGAAAATGTTTGGCCTACTATATAGCTATTGATTTTCGTATAGGGGACTGTTAAAAGAATGGAAGTTACCGACTTTTTAAAATAAAAATTTGTTTCATAGAATCTAAGATGATTAGAGTGATAGATACCCCGCTTTTACCCGAACAACCACGGTGATGGACAGGGCTTAGACTTCTGCTCCTACTTCGGTTGATGTTTCTCACAGATGACCACTGCATCAAAGGACAGAAATGAAAAAGTCATATAGTTCTGAAAAAGTAGCAAGATAACTTAATGCTAGCTATGGGAGTAGCTTTGCATCCAATTATTATTGATATTACTTATGACCCTAGTTTTCTACTACTGACCATTAGTATAATTTATACCACTTTTGTTTCCTATAGCTATTAAATACTATATTTAGTAACAATTTGTCATATTTCTCTGGCAAAATCCCATTACAAAGAACTCTAAGGGACATCTAATTTCTTTGTGCCAGTAGAATTCTGTTAAAATGAGTGAATTTCTAGAAATTACATTCATAATCTGTAAGATAACACATGGAATACAACTAATTCATAAATGAAAAAGTAATACTTTCAAAAAGAAAAGGGGAGGTAGGGGCAGCTAGATGGTGCAGTGGATAGAGCACTGACCCTGGATTCAGGAGGATCTGAGTTCAAGTCCGACCTCAGGCACTTAACACTTACTAGCTGTGTGACTCTGGGCAAGTCACTTAACCCCAATTGCCCCGCAAAAAAAAAAAAAAGAAATTAAATGAAAAGGGGAGGTTTTATATATATATATATATATATATATATATATATATAAATATATATATGTATGTGTATATATATGTATGTATGTGTATATATATGTATGTGTGTATATATATATATATATATATATATATATATATATATGCCTTCATCCCATTGATCCCATATTCCTCAAAGTTTTATATATTTGTGTATTTGTCATTTTGTTTTAGGAATTTAAGGGGTAGCAAGTTGTGATGTTTGATGTGGGAAAGGTAAGTGTATTTTAAAACTTATTGCTATTTGAACAGGAGAGCCACCAAATATCTAATTCCTTCTGCAATGCAAACAGGTACTTTATTACAAGGCAGGAATTGGAAACGACATTTGTTGTATAGGGTCTTTCAGTGTATAAAGGGTATTGTAACTAGTTCAACAAAACCTCGTTTCTATTTCTGTTTCACTAAAATATGGAAATTAACTTTTCAATCTATGATCCTGGGACATCCTCAGCCCTCAGTTTCCTCATCTGTAAGATAAGGAGGCTGGACTAGATGACCACTAAGCTCCCTAATGGTTCTAAACCAATGATGCTGTGAATGCATTAGTGAAAAGATCTCCCAGTGTGGAAACTCCCTCCCCCAAAGCAGATCAATAGCACCTCTGTAACTTAGAGCAGGGGCTCTGAATTTGTGTCTCCCACTTCTTTGACAGTGTGGTGAACCCTAGGGACCCTGTCTGAGAAAAATGTTTTTAAATGTACAAAATAAAATGCATAAGATTTCAAAGGAAAAAAATAAAAGATGGAAATGGTTTTTAAATCTAGAATCCTTTACTGTAATGGGATTTTACCTGTAATGTGCCTCATAAATTCCCTTTAATCCATTACAAAATTAAATTTAAGCAATAAACTTGTTGGGTTGAATTCTCTACTTCGTATCAAGAAATACTTCTGGTCATTGCCCCTCCCCCCACCATTTTCCAGTTCAAAGGAAATAGCAGAGGCTGTCCTGTTTGCCTCCATGCTCTTATGTAGTGACTGGGAGACCTTTACTCTCTCCTACAAAACTGACAATCCCTTCCAGGAAGAACAGTGATACAAACTATATGATGGACATTATGCAGAATATCCACATGCTCACAACCAGAAATGAAACCCATCAATGTTCTCCAAACCAAACCCAACTTTTGTGACCAAGTATGGAAGTCATGCACAGAAAAGGATGCTTGTGTACAGGAGGCAATGAATCCATGAGTTATATTAGCTTCAATCCTCATGCCCTCACCTCCTCCCTAAAAAGGAGGAGGAAAGATGATCAAAGTCATGATTTCTTGGGATTAAGTGATATAATGATTTGGGCAAAATCCTTAAGATTAATTGACAATTTTAAAATGAATAGGACTACACAAGTTCTCCATTATGGCACGGGTCAAAGGACCCATATATTTGCCTATTTAACCTCGCAATATTCCTGAGAGGGTGAAGGTATTACTGCTCCCATTTATTGATGGGGAAGCTTACTGCCCAGGAAAAAACATGGTGGAACCAAAGAACAGACTTAGTTGTTGTCTAGCCCGTCCATTGGACCATACACTTCCTCCCCTTTGTGTGAAACATTTTCAAATGATTGTTTTTATGAAATTCTTTGTGGAAGCAATGGAACAAAATTCCTCTGGGTACAAAAAGTGCCCTGAATCTGTGAGGCAAACAGATTTGATGACTTTTGACTCCACAATGACACCGTACAAAAGCCCCTCTCTTGGTGACAGCTTCTCCCTTCATAATGACAATTTCATTCTCCATCAGAGCAGGCCACACGTGATAGAAGACCAAGGGAGCTGTGAAGTCAGAGTCACAGCTGCGACGATACCTATTTTAAAAACATATATGAAAATTTTATCAGAGTGAAGAAAGACAAAGTGAGAATAATGTGAAACTAGAACGAATCCATAGTGGATCACCACCAGAGGCACTTCTAGTTCTAAAGTCACCTATAATTACTATTAATGAACTAGAAAAAGAAAAGCAAACGACATGAGTAAGTTTTGTATTGCTGGGACTAGATGTGAGGTATTATGTATTATTTGGTACAATAGGATGACCAAGATGGTGAGCAATCTTTGAAGCATATCCATTGATAAATAGTTCAAATGAATGGGTATGTTCAGCTTGAAGATGTGAAAACTAAGAGAAATAAGATAAAAGTCAATGACTTCTCCTTAGCTACTATGGGCTGAGCCAGGATCACTGAGTGGAAATTAAAAAGCAGCAGATGTAAGCTGATCATACAGAAAAACTTTCCAATGAACAACATATGTCTAATGGTATCACAGTCTTTGAGTGTCAGGGAGTTTTCTTTCACTAGATGTATTTAATAAAAAATTGGTAACTGTCTTTCAGGGTTTCCACCCTGGGAGAAATATTGGACTACATGGCCTCTGGGATCCTTCTGTAACTTGAATATTCCATAATTTTATGATTCTAAAGTTTGTGGATGATTCTGGGTGGTAAATTCCCCAAAGGAGAGATTTATGCAAAAGAAATGAAGAGAATTGCATTCTTAAGATTAAGAAGATTGCAAAAACAAACAAATGAAAAATTATCTGAAACCTAGGTATTGATTCAAAAGTAGGAGTAGCAATGACAGCAACTAGAAAACAAATATAATCGATACAATAAAATCCGTCATTACTGTAAGTTGTATTTGGCATAGAAGAGAACTTATTCTCCTCTTATATGAGCTTTGATCATGTGTGGCTAGAGAAGCCATTAAAGGTTAATAAAACCCTCAAAACTGAACAAAGACCTAGGACTGTGGTTCCTAATTCTGATTCAGTAACAGCTGAGAGAGATCCCATTTATCTGGAGAGGTGAGATTTAAATGTTCAACTCAGATTTTTAAATGTTCAAGACAAGATTAGTTTTAATTTCTACTTACTTGAAAGAAAAACCCATCATAGGGAACTTTCAGGGAAGGGAACTGGAATATCAAACTAAAACAGGGAATTACAAATTTTGGAAAGGTTGGGAATTATTGCTCTACATTAAAGCTTCTTAAACTGTGGGTGGTAAGCTCACATGGCATCGCATAACCAAATGTGGGGGTTACAAAAAAAATTGTCAGTAAATATTTTATTTCTATGCATATTTTATGTACCTATAATACCTGGGGTTTTGTGTTAAAATTTATCTGGCAAAAAGGGGTCCTGAGTGGGAAAAGTTTAAGAAGTCCTGCTCTAGATGATATGGTAAATATTCAATAATACAATTGTGTACTTATACAGTACCTTTCTTCTAAGATACTTCAACCCACACTATCTCCCAATGAGTTATATTTAAACCACAACAATTCAATTCCATTTAATAGAGGAGAAAACTCTCTTCAAGGCAAAGTGGCTTATAATAGTATTCATCATCATACTTATTGCTATAATAACAGTAATAGAGACAGCCAAGCCTAGAAGTCAGGAAGTTTTTTGACTCCTTGTATCAATGTTCTTTACCCAAAACAATATTTTCCCTAAGCTAAGAGCAACCCCACATTGGCTTAGAAGCTATGCATTAATTTATGAGATAGTTCTTAGATTTCTTAGTTTCTATTTCTGCACCTAAGTTTTCTTACTTGCAATCATTAAAAATCTCTCCATCAGCACCAAATGAAATATCTAGGGGAGGATCCAAAGTCTGCATTGCAAATGCAATGCAGCATATCTCCTTGATGAAGCAGCTGATAACAACAAAGTCAACTTCAGGTGGAAAAGAAATCTTGGGGTTCACATTCATGGCACGAATCACATCCTGAAAATAAAAAAGACTTTAAGGGGGCAGCTAGGTAGCACAGTGGATAAAGCACCAGTCTGGATTCAGGAGGACCTGAGTTCAAATCTGGCCTCAGACACTTGACACTTACTAGCTGTGTGACCCTGGGCAAGTCACTTAACCCTCAATGCTGAAGAAGAAGAAGAAGAAGAAGAAGAAGAAGAAGAAGAAGAAGAAGAAGAAGAAGAAGAAGAAGAAGAAGAAGAAGGACAAGAAGGACAAGAAGGAGAAGGAGAAAGAAAGGAAGAAAGAAAGAAAGAAAGAAGAATTTATTCTCATTATTCACTTGTGACAAGAAATTATGATTTCATAAGGCTTTGACATATGTGAGAAATTAGAAAAATGGGCTTGGGTGAAGAGAAAAACAAAATGCATTTAGGAAAAGAATGGAAATTGTACCTTAACTACTACCTACTCATGTAATAAGGAACAATGAAGGAAGGACAGTAATAGACACAGATCATGCAATGCTAAATGGAGAATACAGATGAGCGGCTTTTTTCTTACCATTACCTTTATTTTGCCATCCTAGGCAAGTGCAAGATTTGCCTATACCGGAGATCTTGTTCATAAGTTATCTTAAGAATATGAACAACGGTCGACTTAGCCCTATAAAACTTCCAAAGAAGGAAGCAGAAGTCAATAACTGCCTAGCAAACCTATAATTGTGCATATGTATGTATACATACATATATGCATGTTAGAAGTATAGAAACAAGTAAAGTTGATGTTTACTTCCTTTCTCTTCTAAAACAAAGGTATGTTTTTAAAATAAGATAAATTTATGGTTATCTAGATTATACTCTAGCCAATGACATCATTAATAGAGTATATTCATCATGTTAAAAAAAAATTTCCAGCACTTACGTTAACACTGCTTTGAACATCATATAAATCAAGATGACAAATTATGTAATCCATGACAACGTCCTCAAGAGATTCCGCCCCGACATGACTTGGGGTTAAAGTCTTCCTCACACGTATTTTGAAGTGTCTGAAGGCCATCTTAGCTACGTGGAAAGATTCCTGCACATTAAAAAAAATGCCACATATTTCTCTTAATGAAGGGAATGGTAAGGCAGGAGCTAGACAACAACCATAAGCAAAGCAAAATATTTTTTGGCTTCCTAATGACCTAAACCAAAATATTAAAAGAGATGATCTGGGATGGGAAGAAATTTCAGAGGTTTCAACAGAGCCTCTATCCCTGAATCAAAAAATACACCATGAAAAGGCTGAGATTTAGTGGATTTCAAGAAAGTTGATAGCTAGCTAAAGTTCATATTGTTTGTCAATTATTTCAATGTGGTGCACAGGAAGAGAGAAATAAATCATCTAGGTTATAGAAGCATTTGCCTAATCGAGGTGGCTGATATTGTGAACCCCACCCCCCACCCCCCACCCCCGCAAAGGAAAATACTATTAGTAAAAAAAAAAAAAAGATTAGGAAATCATATCATTCTACTATTAACCAGCTATGTGTCTGGTCAAATCACTTTATCTTTCTTGGGTCTCAGTTTACTCATTTGTATAATGAATGGGTTGGACTAGATAATATCAGGTTTCTTAAAGAGCTAAAATTTTACAGAATTATATAATATACATCAATACATCATTGGGAAGGAAGGGAGGACGATGGGACAGAGGAATTTCTTTGATAAATGCTCTACTAGCCTTTCCAAACATTGTTAGTTAATACCAAACTATATACAAACTGTCAGCAAAGACATCTGTATCCCAGTAATTTTATGTCCTACCACTGTGGCAATATAGATGATCCTCTGCACTGTTTCCATCTTATCAATATATCTCTTGAGCAAGTTTTGTGCCTCTAGGCGGGCTTGAGCATATGCATCACTGAAACGGGCCAGGAGATTAGCTTTCCGAGAGACCGAGCTCAGCCTGCCTGATAGAGGTGAGGATAGAGATGATTGGGTCAGCTCTTTCTGAATGGGACTGCAAGACCTGCTGCGTTGGGAAACAGGGCTAGGAGACCGGCTCCTGGAGAGTCTGTCAAGGAAAAAGCATTGAAAGCATTTGAGAACGCTTAATCCACACTGGGCACCAGCTCCCTCCCCTTACACACAGGATCATGGATTTAGATGTGGTGGGGACCATCCTGTCCAAACCCCTTGTTTTAGAGATGGGGAAACTGAAGCTCAGAGAGAGATGACTTTGCCAACATCACCCAGGAAGAGGAGGGCTCAGGTCCTCTGCATCTAAATCTAGTGCCTGCTTCTTCTGCCTCTCTCTGCATTTTAAACTGAGAATAAACATCATAGGTCAGAGAATATAATGAACTGCTCTATTTGGTCACATGCATTTTAATAAGGGCCTGCCTTCTGAAAACAACTGTTTAAGCCAAACAAGTGATTTTACTTGTCATCTAGCAGCACTAGAGTACTCCTTTAGTTCAAGACACTGAGTGTGTCTCCACATTGCCCCTGCTAAAATATCCTGGAATGTCCCCCAAACGCCATTTTGCTATTAATATCCATTGACATCTTGCCATAACTAAGTATATCAATGTAACAAACTTTGAAGAAATAGAACCAGAAAAAGATATGTGTCTACGTGGGGAAGAAATAGTATGGAAAGTCCAAATAATAGGAGACAAAGAAGAAAATGAGGAACCACAGTAGGGATGAGAGTAGGGCTCAGGGAACCAGGAAAAAGGATAAAAGCACTGGGTGCCTAGGACCAGAAGAATGGAGAGTGTCGGAAAATAAAGATGGTCCAAAGACAAACTTGTCTTACTTGAGCCTCGATATGTCCTGTTCATTTTGATTTTACTTGAATTCAATTCAACAAACATTTCTCAAATGCTTATTTAATGGCACAAAGCACTGAGGGAAACAAGAAGATAAAGAAAAACTAGTCCTTGCTCCTAGCAGGGGCACATGGCAGTGGAGGAAGGAGCACTAGACTCAGAGCTAGAAGACCTGGCTTGAGTCCCAATGACAGTAAGAAAGACACCCTCTCTGAGCCCCAGTTTACTCATCTATAAAATGGGGATATTACTATTTACATTACGGGTCTTCACAGGGTTGTCGTGGAGAAGTGTTTTGTGAACCTTAAAGTACGACATAAATGAGAGTTGTTATTATCATCATTAGGGAACATAAGACATGTAAAGTAATTATAACGCAAAATAAAATTAGTGCATTAAAGAGACGCAAACAAGGTACTAAGTAGGTTCTGGAGGAGGAAAAGGCTCAAGTCTTGTTTGGCAGAGATTGGGGCAGGCTTTGTGGAGTGGGAATGATGCCCGAGTTACATCTTGGATGAAGAGGAAAATTTCAACAGGAGCAGGTGGAGAGAAGTAACGGAGAGGGAAAGGAAGACCATTCTAGACAGGGAAAAGGTAAGAGCAAAGGCATGGGGAAGGGAAAACCTGAAGTGTATTCATGATTTAATGAGTACCATGTTTGTCTGGAGTTTGTCTGGAATGTGGAGGTCATGAATAGAAATTGTATTTGATCGAGGTAGAAAGACTGCTTAGCCACAGACAGTCAAGGGTCTTGAATGCTAGGCTAAGGAGTTAACAATTTTACTTAAAGTTTCTAAGTGTAGGAGAAAAGACATAACACAAAGACAGGGTACAAAATTGCTCAAATCTAGAAGGGATAGGGTCCTTCAAGAAGTACGGCCAAAGGGTCATCCCTTTTATAGAGTGGGCCCCTAGGCCTCACAGAAAGTCCCCCTAGATTACCCAAAGGCCCTTGGAAATGGGAACCCACCAGACAAAGGCCTCCTTGCATTATGAGTTCAGACATTCAAGTCTGGCTTCAAAGTCCCGAGTTTTCCCAAAATATAATTCTCTGACTTGTTCTTTGACTCAATGTCTGCATAAAATTCCCATGGTAGCACTTGTCTTCTTCACCCATACCTTTGTGACTATAACTTCCTAGTCTTTCCTAAACATACAAAATATATATTTCCCAAGTATAAAGAAACACAATTTCTGTCTTTACATACTTCCCACTGTAGTGCCATGGGCCTCCCAGGTTGTCTGGTGCAAGAATATTGCACTGAGGGGACAGTTAGGTGGTGCCGTGGATAAAGCACTGGCCCTGGATTCAGGAGGACCTGAGTTCACATCTGACCTCAGATACTTGACCCGTACTAGATGTGTGACCCTGGGCAAGTCACTTAGCCCTCATTGTCCCATTCCCACCCCCAAAATAACATTGCACTGGTCTTGGTGCTCTTCTGCCTTGTAGTAGGGTGTAGACAAAGGCAACCTTTTGCTGTCAATTGTTCAAGTTACATAATATATTAAAATTATAAAGACATGATTTTATTTATGTTTCCACCCAAAAGTCCGGCAGTCACCATTTTTCTCCCCTTTAGCATCAATTAATATCAATGTGGTAACAAAAAAAGATATTTCATTGCCATAATGATAATACCAAATTTACAGAGGGCTTTACCCTACAAAACACTTTTCTTCCAACAACCCTATGAGATATGTAATATTATTATTATCTCCATTTAATAGAACCTGGGCCTCAAAGAGATTGTGCCTTGCATAAAGTCACCTGGCAAGTAAATGGAAGAGCCAGAACTCAAAGCCAGGTCTCTTGATTATTTCCATGTTGTCTCTCCAACATTAAAATCTCATTTGGCAATATTTTCCATAAAGGGATCATTTAGAAGCATGTGTCAGGCTGGATCACAGACCTGCTCTGAAGAACAGATTTTTCCGCAGACAGAACAGCAATCTCATCCTTCAGGGTCCGAAGTTGTCGTTCATAGTCAGTTAGCATATCCAAGCTGCGCTGGCGGGACTCCTCCTGGGCTTGAAGAGACTTGAGCCTTAACCACAAAGACAAATAAATTCAATGGGCAATAGCATTCATGCTGAGCAGTAGCAGCAGCACCATTTATCAGACCGTATAGAATAATAACAGTTCTATGAAAATTCAATGAGCAATGCAAAAGTTAATAAGTGCCAAGAAATCCAGGAATCAGAATATCATTTCATGTCCATGACTCAGAATGAATGGATATTTGGGGGCAGGGGGCAATGAGGGTTAAGTGACTTGCCCAGGGTCACACAGCTAGTAAGTGTCAAGTGGCTAAGGCAGGATTTGAACTCAAGTCTTCTTGAATCCAGGGCTGGTGATTTATCCATTGTGCCACCTAGCTGCCTCTAATATTTTTTTTTCCTACAGAGGAAACTCACCTACCCAGGTGATTGGTATCATGTCAGAACAGTGTAAGGCCAACTAGAAGTCCTTATAGAGTAAAGAATATGGCTTTGTTTTGGCTCTTCTGCCCTAGGTTGGACCATCCTTCACTGAACATCACTGTGAAAGAATTTGGCCTCCAGATATTTTTTCTCTTTCTTTTTTTTTTGTGGGGCAATGAGGGTTAAGTGACTTGCCTAGGGTCACACAGCTAGTAAATGTCAAGTGTCTGAATCTGGATTTGAACTCAGTTCCTCCTGAATCCAGGGCCGGTGCTTTATCCACTGAGCCACCTAGCTGCCCCGCCCTGATATTTTTTATGAATGTTTATCAAAATTAGTGTAAAGGGGGTTGGAGGAAAGAAGTGTGTGGTTTTGCCCCTGAATGTATTTTAATCTTATATATGTTAGGCATGAACTGATAACAATGGAAGATCCTAAAATTTATCAGCTAAGTTCTTCCTTATCTAGAAAAATACCTTATTAGCGTCAAAGAACCAATTTAAAAACCATAACTGCCACAATTCAGGAATGGCAACACAATTCAGGAAACAGGAAAAGGGATGCAAATTATCAAGATTTCATTGCTTAGGCATTACAGTCAGAAAAGTCAGATCAGGCAATGTATGTGGCAATGATTAATGAAAGGTTTCCTGTGGTGGAGAGGGGGATCAAAATTGTCTAAGATGAAAGATGAAGAAGAGTTTCTAATCTGCATCACTGGGGGAGTGTCCACATCATTAGTTCTCTACACCAAGGCTTCTTAAACTTTTTCAATCGTGACCCCTTTTCGCCTGAGAAATTTTTACACGACTCCAGAAATAAAGGTGTATGAAATAGATATACATAACCTTTTCTTGTTGCCAAATTTTTGCAACCCCCACACACACTCAGTTATGTAACCCCATATGGAGTCATGACCTGCAGTTTAAGAAGCTTTGCTCTACACCACTGAAACTGTTGATCCAGATTAAATTTTTTAAAAATTTCTTATTGATGACTAAAACTCTGCAATACCGCAAAAGCTCAGGAACAGAAAAAAAGAAGGAAAAACTACTTTGCTTGATACATAACCACCTAAACTATACCTCTGATTAAACAATTATTACCTTTTTGCAGGGTAATGAGAGTTAAGTGACTTTCCCAGGGTCATATAGCTAATAAGTGTCAAGTGTTTGAGGCTGGATTTCAACTCAGGTCCTCCTGAATCCAGAGCAGGTGCTTTATCCACTGCACCACCTAGCTGCTCCAATAATTATTATTTTTTAAAGGTTACTACTCATCTATCATTTGCTTAGTAAGATTAACCATTATTCCACATGACAAGAGAATAATGGAAAACAAGAATAGATACTTCAAGAATTGGCAAAGTAAAGATTAAGCAACAGACCACCACCAAATACAGCTAAGGCAGATTTTTCTTACTGCTTCCTTAGATGAATTATTTCATCCTCTGCAGCCAAAAGGGCTGTAGCTGATCTGGTCTTGGTGTCTTCAAGATCCATCTCAGTTTCTGTCAGACTGTAAGAGAAATTGTTAACTAAGGACAGATTTTCAAAATTGGTAGACCTTCCAAATTAAGCAACAAGTTCTTCTAGAAAATTCACTGAATCAGGAAACAAAAAGACCCAGTTGCAAATAGACATCTGCATTCATAGTAAACATATCACACTAGGTTTTTGTGTAAACACATACTAACATTCTTTGGTGAACAAAAGCAACTACACTAGAAAATGACCAAGCTTCCATTTCCCCCCAAATACTGTATGATAATTAATAACTAAGAAAGGAATATAGCACACACAAGAAAGATTACATTTGTCCAATCCTTCTCTCCATCTTGCCCCCTAATTGCTTTTAACTGTTCATTTCCTGGCCAACAGTTTTGTTCCTAGCTTGAAAATATCCATCATCTATCAGTTTATTAATTCCTTAGGTCTTTTCTACTATGGCAACACTTTGTTGCTTCACCCATGCCTACTATAACTTCCTAGTCTTCCTAAACATCCAGAATTTAAGTTTCCTGTTGATCTCCATTAATAGCCCCTGCCTTATTGTAGATGTTGCTTCTCTGTGTCAGCAAGACACTCTCTGCTGGCTCCTTCACTGATATCTTCTATTTCTCAGGTTCTCTGTTCCCACCTGATACCAGAGAAGGATACAATTTCTTTCTCCTCTCCCCAATTCCCCTACTTCCTTCCTAAAAGCAGTATTTCATCCTTACAGACAATTACAAAGATTTTCCACAGGGCAAAATAAGGAGAAATTCCTGTAAAATATTCCTCCAATCTTTTTTCATGGTGTAGAAAGGACCCTGGGTTTTCAAGTGCTATTCTAGTTGAGTGCATGCCCTGGCTGGTCCCTGTGGTAAAATATGAAAGTTTTTAACAGTCGGTTAGGATAACTGAAAGACGCCAGTTTTTCAAGGACCACCCTTTTGGGGAGGAGATGAACAGTCCGCCTGCTGCGCATGTCAGACTGCCTGCCGGGCTCTTGACTTCCGGGGTGGAGAGAACGGGAGTAGGCCTGAAGATCATTTACTATGTTGCAGAGGGATTGCAACCTGCCTCGTGGGCAGAAGAACCCACACGATAGCACAGATCCTTTAAGTACTGAAGTACTATAAGAGGAAAATACAAGGTGATATAATGAAAAATGAAAAGGGTAACATTTAAGTAGAAAAAGTGCTTATGAATAAACCTTCTTCCTATATACCAACTACAGGGAATTAGGGCTACTTTTTCTTAGCTTCCCCTTCCTACTGATTGACCTCTTTTTGCCAGGGCTTAATCTTGATGTTACCCTTTTGATGCTAGCTCTACTAATCTTTGTGATTGCAAAGCTGTTGGTGCCTCAATTTTTCTGAATAGCAGATTCAATAGGCTGGTTAAGAAAAGAAATCAGATCACAAGGAGTTGAAGAATGAATAGCTGGAGAAAATCAAGGTAGTAAGAGCAATAGACTACTCTTCCTCGATACATAAAGTGAAAGAGAAGACAAAGAAAAAAGTGTTAGCTTGAGGAAACTGCATTGTGGAGGGAAGCATTTTTAAGGAAACATGGTCATTTTTAAGGAAAGAAGAGAGATGAGAAAGTTTGTGGAAGAAAGAAGTAGCCAGTAAAGATAAAGATATTGAAGATTGAAGAAAGAAGATAAATAATTGATAGAACAATAGTGGTGAGAGATTTATGGTAGGGGGACTAATCCAAAGACCATCAAAGTAAACTAGGCTAGAGGTATTGAAGGGCTGTGTGAGTGGAGCAAAGGGCTAATGTTGAGAGATGTTCTGAAGGCAGAGATCTGGCAAGATCTGGCAGCTGACTGACTAGGTGAAGAAAAGGGAGGAGTTGAGGCTGATGCTGAGGATAAAACCCTGGAAGACTATAAAGATGCAATGTATCCAAAATAAATAGGGAAATTTAGAAGAGAAGAGGGTTTTGGAGGATGCATGAGTTCAATTTTGGAAAATGTTGAGTTTGAGATGTCTCTAGGACCTCTAATTTGAAATGTACAGTAGGCAAGTAATGATGCAGGACTGAAGCTCAGGGGATATACTGAGGTTAGTTAACTATCATCTTTATACATATATAAGTGTGTATATATGCATGTGGGTAAATGCATACATATACACATATTTGTGTACACACATGTGTATATACACATATACATATATACATATATTTGTATGTACACATATACACATATGTTTCTGTATTCAGCTGTGAGTTACCTGCATAGATTGCTAGCTAAAGCCATAGAAACTCATGAGGTTACCAACAGAGGGTGTGTAGAGAGTATAGAGGGAGAAGAGAACTCAAGACAAAGCCTTGGGAGAAAACCTCCAGGTGATATGGATGATGAGCCATCAAAGGAGAATGAACAGTGATCAGACATGTAAGAAGAGATGGAATAGGGGACTGGATAAAAGCATTCAGGAGAAGAGAGTGGTAAAAATTGCAAATGTAACAGGCAGGGCAAGAAGAATTATAACTGAGAAAACTCCATCAGATTTGGCAATTATGGCATCATTGATAATTTGAAAGAAAGCAGTTTCAGTTAAGCAAAGTCAGCAAACAGACTGCAAAGAAGATAGAGTGAAAGAAGAGAAAGTAGAAGTAGCAAAGTATAGACAGCTTTTTTAAGGATTTTGGCTAAGAAAGGGAATAGAAAGCTATAGAACGATAGCTTGAGGGGAGAGTAGGATCTACTAAGGTTTTTTTTAAGGATGGGGAAAATATGGGCATGTTTGGAGACACTAAAGAAGGGACTAGTAGACATGGAGATATTGAAGATTCAAAAGAGAAAGGAAGATAAAGGATGCAATTTATTGAAGATAAAAGAAGATAGGATCAGGCATACATGTTGAGGGGCCTTGGCAGAAAGAAAGACCACTTCTTTGTCAGAATATTAGTGAGGGAACTGAGGGGATTAGAACATAAAATAGTAGTAGGAATTGAGTGAGTCACACTGATTCCATCTTGGGACTCAATTCTGGGTCTAGTTCAGTTCCCCTTTTAGTTAATTATGGGTCTAGTCCAATTTTTGTCTGAGAAAATTTTGTTCAATTGTGGGAATTGTGAGAGAACCTCGTTGCACTGTTTGAACCTAGCCCTACATGACTGGAAAGCTAGACTACCTCTACATATTGCTTAAAGAATAAGGACCTAGATTATGCCAGCCAAAAACCCAGTCAAGATCCTAAGATTGATTGAGTTTTTTCATAATTGTATATTTCAAGCAACCTAAACATCTTATCTGAAAACTGACCCTGTACTGGTCAATCAGTCATTGTTTCTGTGTTCTTTGATTGAATACAAGACACTTGCTGGGGGCAGTGGGGAATGCAATATCTCCTTTTCTGATTTCAGGGAATTGTACCTGTTCACTCTGCCCCTACCAACTTGGGGAAGTCCCTAATCTTTCTTCCAATTATAAATCAGATTTCTTAATTTTGTGTCCTGGTTAATTTTTTTCTTTTAATTACTTGGTCTTATTTGTTTAATTGTTATAAATGTATAAAACAGTCTGTCTCCCCCTCTGTATTCGGCATCGAGTGCCAAAGCTCAGGAAGGTGACTCATCCCAATTTCTTATGCAATTGGCATGCATTGCTTAATAAATTAACATTCTCAGAAGCTTGAACCTTTGTTTCCTCAGTCATTTCTTCTTTCACCTGCCATCATGATAGATGATGTGAAAGAGTTTTGAGAATTTTTAAGAGATAGGAGGCATACATAGGAGAAGTGATCAGCATTGGACAAGGTAGCAGGGATGTCATATCTTCAGAGAAAAGTTCTTACTCTCTCTTGCTTCAGCCCATTTCTCTCCTCTCCTCTCTTCATTGGCATGTCTGAAGTAAATTCTCCTAACAAAATTATCTCAACTGGCTCTGCTCTTGGGGATGAGATTGTCTTCTTTTCACCCATACCCTATACTGGTATCAGACCTAGTAACCCTACAATCCTAAAACTAGGCCCTGTGCTTCCTTCTTCTAAGTGTACCTCTCCCCTCCATGTTGCTCCAAAGATGTCTTTTGCTCTCTGATCTTCCTTTTAGTTCAAAACTTTATGGCACCTACTATAGTTCCTGGCACATAACAAGTATTTAATAAGCATTTGCCTGATCGGTTGATTAATTGATTCATCCCCTTGCGGACCTATCATTCATTGACAGTGCCAAGCTTTACAGACATACCTTGCAGCAGAAGTCACTAATCTTTTAAGGAAGAAGTTGTTTTTGTAAAATTCTTCTAATTTGGCTTTTGAAGTAATATTCTAATACATGTTTTTAAAATTTATATCAGGTACCATGTTCTCTTTTATCACAAACTATAACAGGCTAAGAAGTATTCCATGTTTCTATCATTATAAATAACATAGAGATAATAGAAAAGAGGACATACATACATTATTATAATTTAATATGTTTCATATATATCCTTGTTCCCATTAGATTATAAACTCTCCAAGGCTAAGCTCTATTTACTCTTTCCTTTTCCTCTTTCTATAGTACTTTACAAGTATTTGATAAATTTTTCTTATATGATTTTTTAAAAACTGTACACTTTTAATTGTTTTTTACATTTTTTCAAGTATTTGACATCATTCAATCACATTGTTCCCCAATAGGCCAAAGCTGCTAGATAAATTATGATGCTGTACTTTTCTGTCTTTCTTTTAATCTCACTCCCTGATCTCTCACTTTTACCCTTCAGTTGTGTTTGTTATTTTTCAATCCCAAGTGTTCTTGAATTTCATAAGTCTTTACCCTAAAAGTCCTGCAGAAAGAAGTGTACCAGGAAGGAGTAAATACTATAGTGTTTGAGATCATCATGTTTTAAGAAATATTAGGTCACTATAAACCTCAAAGTCATCATCTCCCAAGCATCTTAAACTTATTATTTATCTACAAAGGTTCCATTACCATATTAACTATGGGCCAAATTTTTTCATTTAAAGTTTTGCTTTTAATGTAATTGGATGAAAAAAATTCTCTTAGAAAAAGACAAATCATTTTCCTCTTACTCTTGTTGAACCATGCTGAGCTGTACACGAGTTGAATTCAATTCTGAATCTAACTGCTGTATCTCCCGTTCCCGAGTAGCAGAAAGTTCTCGTAGCTGTCGGTCCTTTTCAAGTGACTCCTTCAATGAAAAATAAATTTTAAAATTGTCTGAAACCCTATAAAACATCTTCAGAAAATCACACTTAGAGCAGCATTTTTCTGAACGACATAATAAAAGGAATGTCATGAAAGTCTGTACAATTTAGAAAAAAAGGTTAATAAGGCTTTACTTTCCCAGACACAAAAAAACATAGCTATAATAATCCTAATTATTACCATTATCACAGCTCATTTTATAATATGCTTTAAGGAGTTTGCAAAGCACCTTCTTCATTAAAACCCTATAAAGTAGGTAAGGAAACAGAGTCAGAGAAGTTAAAAGTTTTGTCCATATGTGTTAAACATTAATGAGTGGTCAGAGTCAGGATTCAAACCCGGGTTTCCAGACACTAATTACAGCCCTTGTTTCCACAGTGACAACCACACTGCCTCTGCTTCAGAAAAGTAAATTGCCTTCTCCCCACCCTGTTCTACATCTGTGCAAAAACTGTCATTGTCTCTCTATTGTACTAGCACTAAGTAATAATGGAACTGCTCTCCCAAGTCACTGAAAGGAAGCTGCCTTTGTATGCTGGGGAATTTTCAACAGGCTTTATTTTTCTTGCTCCAAAGTGCAGAACCTTCTCCATTCACCCTGCCCTTCAGCTCTGAAAGCCTATAACACTTTGTACTCATTTGGCACTTGGAGTACAAGACCTTGTAGAACTGTTTATCTAGGTCTTGTTTGCCAAATAGATTGTAACCCACTTGAGAATGGAGACTGTGTGTAACAATCAATTCAACAAGCATTTACTAAGCCCCGTGCCAGGCATTGTGCTAACCTTTGACACAACCTACCAGACACATTTCATTGAAAATAAGCACTCAATAAATGTTTGAAAATGGTAAAAATTGAGGGTTGTGTTTTAATACATACTACCTGCAAAAGGCTTATGTTGTTGTCAATGGGTTTTCCTATAGAAGAATTGGAGAAACAAGTCCCTAGCCAGGGCAGAAGTCGAGATTTGATTGTTTCCACACCGGCATAATGTCCACCTAGGAGAATAAACAAGCCAAGATGTGAGAGACAGCAGGCATGGACGTGCATTTGCATCTAATGTTTGGAAATCGTAGAAGGGAAGAAGAGAGTGTATGCATGATGTATATGCACAGGATAGAACTCTTTCTCACCTTCTTGTGCTGTTAGACTGAGGATTGTGAAGAGCTGCCCCTGTATTCTGGAATTCAGTTCAATTATTTCACAGCAACAATTCAAGTTTTGATCACATGAGTTCATCTGCAAAGCCAAGCCATCAAGGATAAGTACAGTCCTCCACTCTGAAAATCATTTCAGGCCAGATAAATATCTCAATTAACCCAACAGATGTGTTTCCAAATAAACGTACGTAGATGGAAGCCTATTTAAATGCTTTCATGAACAGCTTCCCAGCTAATGGAACCTCAGAGAAAGTCCTTTTGGAAAGTGGAGGGTTCTTTCATAAATAGGAATTATGTTTTGCTAGTTCACATTCTGTCATATGCTGCTGGTAATAAAGTAGGACATAGTTTTACCTTTGTTAACAACTTCTCAAAGAGACTGCTGTTCTTGGAGATCCTTGAGAAATGGCCAAAGCAATGATTTCAGAAGATCAGTGATAAAGCATATTACTATCCACCTCCTACCAGAGACATGATGGACAAAGAAAATTGCGATATATTTTTGGGCATAGCCCATTAGCAAATTTGTTCTCCCATTTTTACACCAGGAGTTTCATACGTGGACAAAAAGCACAGACCCTTTGTGTTTTCTTGTGTCTTTTTCATCTAATATGGAGTAGAGTCAGAAGATGGGGAAAGAGTACACGGTCAGAAATGACAGTGATAAGGGGTAAGGATAAAAAATTGGGAAACATGAAGGGGAAAGCAATAAGGGGAAACAGGTTTGTATTTTACAATAAGATCATGCTAACCTAAGAATCACTATGAGGAAATGGGGGAAAGCATTAAAACCAAAACCACAGGAATCACTAGGGGAAAGCAAAACTGATGTTACTGTACAGAGTATGGGGAGTATTATACCATTCCATCTCCAGAAAAATGCTGCGAAAGATCACCCAGAGACAATGGAGAAGCGAGTGATAGATGTGAGCAGGAGGCAACACATTAAAAATAAGAAATTATGTAGAAGTTACATAAAGGATCTCATCAGACTAGGTACAAATGAGAAAAAAAATGGGCTGGTCACATAGCAAAGAACAACCAGTACACGGCCTGTGTACTCCACTGTTGTCCACAAATGTGAAAAGAGGAGTAAGGCCAATAGCATGTTGGATGATCTGTGCTTGGTTTATGAGAGGGCTTGAATCAAGTTGTGATGGATGGGCAGGCAAGGATGGACTACAATGTACATTTGGAGGGAGTATCCCACTTTTTGAGCTTCCAGATCCATTAGCGTACTAAAGCATTGGAGTATACAAAGATTAGCACCAGCACCTCTTAGGAATTAGTCAAAGTTTTGCCAATTAAATATCAAAGTAATGTTAGTATGTCATAGGTTTCCAAAGGGAGATAAATCATGGAAATTCCTTGATCAACTTGATGAAGTTATAAGGGGCCTTTGCCTAGTACTCTAAGTACATCTCCCTGTGGAAGAATTCAGGATCCCTATTAACAACCTCATTGAATGGATGGAAGGAACATCTATTGGAAATACCCATTAATACCTAATAAAGGAGGAGTGAATAAGTCTCAGCCATCTGGAGTGATGCTCATAATCTCCCCCTTCTCTCTTCCAGAGAACTGGGCCCAAGTTCTCGAGGAACTCAAAATTGTTCAGGAAATCATTCCTGCCTTATCAAGTAGCCTGGGTTTGTGATGATTTAAAAATATGAGACATAGTTTCTGGGTAATTTAATCATTTTATTAATAAGGTCAGCAAGTTATTAATAAAAGGATAGTCATTTCGCCACCTCTCTCAGACCAAAGACCATTATGGTGGTGGTGGGCCTTGGGGTATCAATTTAAAGAATGTCCTCCTCTTCAATGGGAGGGGGCAGAGTGACCCCCAGCCTTCAGTATCTAGACAAACAAATCTATCTCCACCCAAGCTTGAGTAGAACACAATAAGCTTCCCCCACCCTAAATTCCTTGCAAGCTTCTATATGACCAAGATGTAGAGATTCAATGCAATCTTATTCCGAAGAAGAAACTGAACCGCTAAAGGTCATGGCTTTGGAAGAAGGGGGAAGCTCTGAATCTCCCCAAAATATCAGGTCACCACTTCACTATATGCTACCCATCTCCTAGGGTCAGCATATGTGTGATAGCCCGTGCAACTGCAATGTATCACTGTCATCACTGTCACTGCCACCCCCACTGCTTCTCTATGTCTGGCACTTGAGGTTCAGAAATTTGGGGTATAGGAACCCTTACTACTTGACCACTGGCCCAGCTCATACTAGCTATAGTCTGCAGGGCTGAGATGGGAAATGGTCAGTCAGACCCTGGCATAGAGAAGGGCTGTGCTGATGCCCAAAATGTGCCCCAAAAGGGTAAAAAGCTTGGCTGTACAATAAAACTTCCTTTTATAGGTCCAGCACAAAGGGATGTCTACAACCCACAAGAGCCTGAAGCCAATCAAATAATCCCCAGAGACTGTAACTCTTCATAGAGAGATGCACCTAAAAATCCCCAAACATTCACTTCTCTTATCAAAGTCAATGAAGTAATTTCCCTGATCAATGCCCTACCCTTCTACCCAATCTCAGTAGGTAAAGAATAGTTACAAAAGCTTAGTGAAGAAATACAGATTTTTTAAAAAAAAATAAAATTTGGGGAACAAGAGAGGGTCACCTGTACTGTAGTGTTGGGAGAAAAAAAAACAGTAACAACACTAGCCTGGGAATTTGAAGCCAATACCCTTGAGGTCCTGTCAGCTTCTGTCACTTATTAGATAACTGTGTACAAGTCCCTTAAACTCTCAGTCTCAATTTCCTCATATGTTAAATGATAGAGAGAGCCTTTTCAACTCCAACGTTCTATAATGCTGTAATTCTTTTTTGTTTTGTTTTGCTTTTTGGTTTTTTTGCAGGGCAATGAGGATTAAGTGACTTGTCCAGGGTCACACAACTAGTAAGTGTCAAGTATCTGAGGCCAAATTTGAACGCAGGTCCTCCTGAATCCAGGGCTGGTGCTTTATCCACTGCACCACCTAGCTGCCCCCTATGATATTGTAATTCTAAAATTAATTAGCCTAACAGCCACCAGGAATTGATAAAAATGGAAGTTTAAAAAAAAGAGGGGAATACATACTCATCAGTTGAAACTCATTCCTTGCCCCCTCCCCAGGAGAACAGGTTTCAGAGGGTTTAGAGGAAGGATCCCATAGAGTATAATTCTAGCCTAGGAAGATGTAAAGTTCTCAGGACTTAAATCCTGAAAAGAGAAACAATTGTGCAGAGGAAAAAGGGGAATCTTCTTTAAGAGATTTGTATGGAATTTAGGTTCCAAAAATGCATCAAATAAGATGGAAGTAAGGGCAGGTAATGGAGGAAGGAAGATGGAAATGGGAGAAAATAATTGTTGATGACCAATGTTGTGGGGAACTAAAGATTCCCCTTTGTGTTACATGCTGTCAGTGAGACTGTCCCCCTCAAGACCAAACCCAGGTAGGAGCCAGCATGCTGGTTCAGTCTGGGTGGAGTCTGAATTTTGGGGTCAATTACCATATGTAAAGATATTGTCCGGAATCAAGAGGACATTCAGTCTATCTCACCTGCTGGAATCCACCTTTAATTGTGTGAAACAATTAGAACTGATTGATGTATAAAGACCCTCCTCTTATCAAAAAGGTATAAAAACCTAGAAAAGTAGTCACAGGACTTCTTTGGACCACTGAGAGGCTGCTTTGTCAATCACTTACCGGCAGAGAGAGCTTGCCCCAAACTGATGTCTCTTGTAATGATTTTAACCATCACAGAAGCAAATGGAGGATAAATACAAACACATGTATGAAAGAATGAATCCAGAGAAAAATTAACTGTTTGGGGGAAATGAAAGGCATTGTAGTATAGTGCATAGATTGTCCAAGAAGACCTGGACTTGTATTGTCTGTATGGCTCTGGGAAAGTCACTTAACCCCTAAGGGCTTTAGGCAATTTCCTAAGACCATAGAATTGCAGAGACAATGCCAACCAGAGGGAGTTTTCTCACTTTTGAGTTCCTATTTATCAATGAAATTCACAGCTCTAGTCACTAACCCTATCCTTGGGGAGATAGGAGGATCAAAGAAAAGGATTCCTTCATTTGAAGAGCTCTCTAGTAAGCAGGTAACCACTGTCTGCTAAGTCAAACAAACCCAAGGTCCATAAAGAGGGACACACTAGCAACCCTTGCCCTTGAAGCCCTAAGTCCCCATGCCGCCCCAGCCTCCTAGGGCACTTCACATTGACATAATTCCTGAAATCAAATATTCTGCATGAAGTCTCCCCAGACCAGTCCTAAGAACAGCTGAGTACAACCTTTGAAGACAAGCCTCTCCCATGCACCAAATCCAATGCCCCCCATTTTCATTCTCTCCTTTGTTCTCTGAACCATTTGAGCGGTGATTTCTACCAATTATGCCTCACTTGTATGTGAACACTTGAAGGTTTAAAGGGAGAAATTATTTGTATTTATTAAAAATTGGAAAATTATAAGATGAAGAAATTACACAGGACACAAAAGAACAAGGACATAAGATAAGTTAGAGGACCACGTTGGGAACTTCTAGCTGCATAACATTATGGTCCCTCATTTCATCTGTATACATTATATTTAGTCTTATGATTGAAGATTTCTCATTTTAAATGAAATTCTATAAACATTTGAAGACCGAGATAATGATTTTCCAGCAGCTATCAATTTCACCGAAGAAATTTTCTACTTTTAAGTGAAAGGTGAGTTTGCTGAGAGCCAAGAGGCTTTGATTTAAATCATTGGTAGATATAGGTGTTGGAGAAAGGAGACTGAAGTGGAAGAGGGAAAAGAAGGAAGAGGATTGAAGAAACAGCTAGAGGTTGGGAAAGCAATTTGTTGAAGCATTTTGAAGAGACCAACAACAAGAACAGTCAGCTGACAGATTTAGATAGGTGATTTCTTTTTTTTTTAATTTAGAATTTAATTTTTCCACAAATTACATGTAAAAAACAATTTTAACGTCTATTTTTAAAACTTAAATTCTCTTCCTCCTTCCCTCCCCACCTCCCCTTACGAACACAAGCAATTTAATGTAAGTTATATATGTGTAGTCATACAAAACATTTCCACTATGTGATTTCTGATTGGCTGAATGAAGACAGAAATTTCAGTTATTGCCCTTCATAGTCACTTAAAATCTAAGAGAAGTGAAGCTTCTCAGAAATGTATGGTACCCTTTTTGCCCCTTCTTGTTTAAGAAGGAAAAGGGACAGGTACTGCACCTGCTTTGTTTTACAGGAAGAGATAGCTAGGCTGATTTGCCTTACCCAGAGAGCTAACAATGAGCTGTTTTGCTTTGTGTTCTGATTAAGCAGCACATTATGCAGGTAAGTGAATTACTAGCTGGGCTAGTCCATAAAGCCCAAAGGCAGCAAGCCATATGAGCTTTGAAATTCTCTAGTTTAAAAACAACTGATATTCACATTAAGAGGCAACACCTTTTAAGGGTATATGTAAATTGAAAGAGTTGATAAATGCTACATTCAAGTACAGAAGAGAAGAGCTGGAGTGCAGTGAGTACCAAAAGACAAGCATGGGTTTCATGTCGTACAAATGTTCCAGAATGGACTCATATCAAAGCCTATAGTCCAGAACTGTGTCCTAACAGAACACATGGGTTTTCCTCCCTCATATGCTCCCTGTGAATGCGTGCCTAATCTCTCCCATAAATATTGAGTAATTGGTGGGAAAGCATAGCCCAAATTTATATGTAGCTTATTATTTAAGCATTGGCTAAATATAAGTACATTATTTCTTTTGCCTTTATTGCTAAAGATTGGTTATGTTTAAGATCTAAAAAGTGGCATTATTGTAAATGGCTAGACTGTATAAATGTAATGACTGTTTAGCTCTGTATGGTATGTCACACTTCTGGTTCTACACATAAAAATGCATCAGTTGGGGCAGCTAGGTGGCACAGTGGATAGAGCACCGGCCCTGGATTCAGGAGGACCTGAGTTCAAATCCGGAACTTAACACTTACTAGCTGTGCGACCCTGGGCAAGTCACTTAACCCCCATTGCCTCATCAAAAAAAAAAATGCATCAGTTGGGGCTTGAGAGCTAATGTAATGAATGGAGAGAATATATTCAGCAAGATTACCCATATGACCCTGAGAGAATTTGAGTGCATGTGGTGATAATCTATCACTGGGAACCTAGACCTGCTAGTGTGAGGGTAGGCTGGAGTCGTCCCAGAGAGTGTGAACTGTGATACTCAAGAGAAAGGAGTTGAGGCTAGAGTGTGGGTACACCTGGGTCACACCTGTTATATAAAGGTAAGTAATTTACCCAAGATCCCATACTAAGTTAATGGCAGAATTGAGGACTGGAACCTAGGTTTCCTCCTTCTTTATCTAATGTTATTATTCCAGTCATTTAG
The DNA here is from genome assembly GCF_019393635.1 of Dromiciops gliroides. Classification (NCBI taxonomy): domain Eukaryota; kingdom Metazoa; phylum Chordata; class Mammalia; order Microbiotheria; family Microbiotheriidae; genus Dromiciops; species Dromiciops gliroides. The sequence continues at coordinate 123,080,575 of NC_057866.1, read as the reverse complement.
CCTTCAGTTTACTCCATACTAAGCCTGACTTCCATCCATGGGTCAATGCTACTCCACCTCACTAGAATTTCCTCCAATTTTGTCCCCTTTACGTTTTTTCTCTACCCACTGTAACTATCTTCAGTCCTTAAATTTAAAGAGGGTCATCTCTACTATCTGTTCATTTCATCTTTGTTCTCCAGGCTTCTGTGAAAATCATGAACCCTTGATGACTAATTTATTATGAATTTATACTCTCTAACTTTCATTAGTTCCCTATTAGTCTACCACTCAGCAATCCTTTTCTTCATTTCACTTTGATTCTATATCAAATTGTTCACAGCAGTTGTTCCAAAGTTTTTCTCCATTCCTCAAGTTCCCCTCTCCCTTTAACCCTTATCTCACTTCCTACAGATGACTTTGCTTCCTATTTTTCAGAAATAATCAAGGCCTTCTGGAGCTCACTCATACTTCCATCTACCTCACTAAAAATATTTTTATATCTTCACTCATTGCATTCTTCCCTCGTTTCTCAAAAGAAACAGTGTCTTTCTTCCTTTCAAATATAGCTAATACTTTCCCCCCATGCATCCAATCCCATTTCTTCCCAAATTCTCTGGTTCCTCATCTAATCTCTCTCTTCTATTATCATTAGTTCCTTCCTATCTGAAATATGCTAAGATTTTCTCTTCAATATTTCAAAAGATCCATGACTTCATCAGTTCAGATGTCCCTTAGATCAATGCAGACTACTAATCCTCCTCACATTAATAAGGTGGCTTTACACATCACTGTGATCATAAAATTTCACCAGCTGGTACCCTTCTCTAAGCTTACCCAACCTTATGCCTTTCTGGCATAATAAGACCCATGACATATAAAACTCTGCTAGCGTAACTTTTGATAAACCAGGGTCAACTCCATATGATAACGAGGTATCAGAGTTATCTCCCCTCTATCTTAAAGCATTTTCTCAAACCTGCTATTGTTCAAGGTACCATTTTGTTTCCTTTATCTCTTAGTCAGATTTTTTCATGTAGTAGCCTATAGTCACCTTCTATGTTTTCTTATAATTCACTCTCTCCTTAACCCTTTACAATATAACTTTTACTTATACCAATGCAACTAAATTGCTCTTTGGCAATAACCTCTTAATTATCAAATATAAAAGTCTTTTCTGGATCATATTTTGGCCTGGCCACGTGATGGAAATAAAACCCAAAGTGTTCTAAGATAACCTGAGTAAGGAAAGACACTTTTAGCTGGAAGGTTCGAGAGAAGTCTTCACAGAGGAGGTGATACCCTAAGCTGAGCTCTGAAGGGAGAAAAGATTCTAGGGGGCAGCTAGGTGGCGCAGTGGATAAAGCACCGGCCCTGGATGCATGAGGACCTGAGTTCAAATCCAGCCTCAGACATGTGACACTTACTAGTTGTGTGACCCTGGGCAAGTCACTTAACCCCCCATCGCCCTGCAAAAAAAAAAGATAGAGAAAAGATTCTGAATGGAAGAGATAAGGACAGAACGTTTTTTCAGTTATCAGGGAAAACCTGCAAAAAATGCATGTAAGTGAGAGATAGCTGTTAAGAGTTCAAAGAATAGATGGTACATAGTCTAGTTGGGCTAGAATATAAAATGTATGAAGAGAAGTTATGTGATATTAGACTAGAAAGGTAGGTTGCAGACAGATTGTAAACAGCCTTCACAACTAAGCTAAGGGAATTTATCATTTATCCTAGAGATAGGTATTAAGAAACTACTAACAGTTTTGAACAGGGAAATGACATGATCATTTGAGCTTTAGAATATGATTTTGGCAAGTATGTGAATGATGGATTAGAAATGGGCAGCGATAATATGAACCAATAGTTCTCAAAAGAAGCATTGCAAAGCATTTACAATCACATGAAAGGATGTTCCATATCACTAATAGTACAAACTAAATCATGCAAATCAAAACTACCCTGAAGTTCCACCCCACACACCTTGAAAACTGGCAAAGATGAAAAAAAAAATGTCAAGTCAATTTTGGAGACATTGTGGAATGATAGGCACACTAATACACTGTTGGTGGAGCTGTGAAATGGTACAAATTGTCTTAGAAAGCAATTTAGAATTGTGCAATTAAAGTGACTAAAATGTCCACTCCCTTTGTTTCTTTCCCCTAAAAAATTCAAATTTATTTTTATATTTATTCAGTTCCAAATTCTTTTCCTCCAACCCCTCCCCCACCCATTGAGAAGGTAAGAATTACAATGCCTATTATACATATGAAGTCATACAAACACATTTCCACATTAGTTATATTTCTGAAAGAGAGAAAGAATATATATATATATATATATATATCTGCACTCTGAGTCCATCAGCTCTCTATCTGAAGGGAGATAGAACTTTTTTTTTGTTTGTTTTTTGCGGGGCAATGGGGGTTAAGTGACTTGCCCAGGGTCACACAGCTAGTAAGTGTCAAGTGTCTAAGGCCAGATTTGAACTCAGGTCCTCCTGAATCCAGGGCCAGTGCTCTATCCACTGCGCCACCTAGCTGCCCCAGAGCATTTTTTTATATGACTATTGACAACTTTGGTTTCTTTCTCTGAAAACTGCTAATCAAATCCCTTGATTATTTATCAATTTGAAAATGGCTCTTGTAAATTTGACTCAGTTCCCTATAAATTTGAAAAATGAGACTTTCATCAGAGAAACTTGCTGCAAAAATTTTTTTTTACCAGTTTTCTACTTTTCTTCTAATTTCAGCTGCTTTGGTTTTGTTTGTGTGTCCATACCCTTTGAACCAAAGACTCCATTACTGAGCCAGTACCCCTAGGAAGCCACTGAGAAGAAGAAATAGCCATTAAACACCAAAATATTTATAACAGCACTGTTTGTGATAGTAAAGATTTGGAAACAAAATAGATGCTCATAGACTGGGAAATGTCTAAACAAACTGTAGCACATGAATGTAGTGCAATATTACTGTACTATAAAAAATGACAAATGTGATGGCTACACAGAAGCATGAAAAGATCCACATGAACTGATGTAAAATGAACTAAGCAAGCCAAGAAAACAATATACATAGTAACTGCAACAACATAAATAGAAAGAAAAGACACAGAGAAGACAAAAGTGAATTTAGCAATATTATAAGGATCAAGGATGACTCAAATGAAGAGATATGAGGACCACCAACTTATCTCTTCATGGAGGTGGAAAGTGTGGCACACTGTATATGTTTTCAGACTTTTTTCAATGCATTGCTCAGTTGTGGGGTTTTTGCTCTTTTTTGTCTTTAAAATCGTATTTTTAAAATACTATTTGTGGGGGCAGCTGGTGGCACAGTGGATAAAGCACTGGCCCTGGATTCAGAAGGACCTGAGTTCAAATCCAGCCTCAGACACTTGACACTAGCTGTGTGGCCCTGGGCAAGTCACTTACCTCTCATTGCCCTGCAAATAAAACAAAAACAAAAACAAACCTATTTGTTATACGGAATGGCTCTCTTGGAGGGGGAGGGGGAGAAGGCTGGATTAACATGTGATGATGTAAGAAAAGACAATAATAAAAACTGATTCTAAAAATAATTTTTTTTTTGCAGGGCAATGGGGTGTAAGTGACTTGCCCAGGGTCACACAGCTAAGTGTCTGAGGCTGGGTTTGAACTCAGGTCCTCCTGAATCCAAGGCTAGTGCCTTATCCATTGCGCCACCTAGCTGTCCCCTAAAAATAAATTTTAAATGGGAAGACACTTGGAGTCAGGGAAAGCAACTAAAAAGTTGTTAATAGTTCAGGTTAAAAGATCCAAACAAAATGGTGGCATTATAAGTGAACAGAAAGGTACACGCAACAGAAATGCTGTGACTTTAGAATGGTTAGGATTCTAGGAATTGATATGGGGAATGAGGAAAAGGGAAGATTAGAAAATAACTCCAATAAAGCCTGGATGGCTTAAGATTGTGGTGCCATTAACTAAAATAGGAAAAATGTGAGGAGGAGAGAATTAAGAGTGAAGATCAAATCCAATCTAGAACTAGAAAGAACCTCCTTAGCCATCTTATAATCTGTCCAGTCAGTCAAAAAGCATTTATTAAGGGCTTACTTTATATCAGTAAATGCTGGGGATATCTAGCAAGGCAAAAATAGTCCCCAACTTCAAAGAAATCACATTCTAATTGGGGAGGCAAATATGTAAATAAGTACGTACATACTAGATATACAAAATAGATGGAAGACCATTAGATTGTAAACTTCCTGAGGGCAATGATTATCTTTTGCTTTTATTTTATTTTTTTTAGTATCCTGGGACTTGGCACAATGCCTATCATATTGTTGTTATTATTATTTAGTCATTCAGTGGTGTCCAATTCTTCATCACCCCATGGACCTTGGTACATCAGGCCGCTCCACAGAGTTTGTGTAGCAAAGATACTGGAGCAGTTTGCCATTTCCTTCTCCTGTGGATCACCTTTTTTCAGAACTCTCCACTATGACCTATCCATCTTGGATAAATCTAAATGGTATATTTCATAGTTTCACTGAGGTATGCAAGCCTCACCACCACAACAAGCAGTGATCCTTTCATATATTAGGAGCTTAATAAATGTTGATTAATTTCTTGATTGAAGAGAATCTCAGAAGAAAAGGCAACTAACAGCTGGAGGACCAAGAAAGGACACCTGAAGAAGGTAGAATTTGAGCTGATACTTGAAGGAAGCCAGGTGGTGAAAGTAAGGAGCAAAAGCATTCCAGGTATGGATGGGTATAAGCTAATGCAAAGCCCAAGACATAGAGATGGAATGTCATGTCATAAGTAGACCAGTAAAGTTGGGATCAGAGAGTTCATGAGGGGGTAGTGAAATAATGAGAAATGGGTAGACTGATAGATTTATATTGCAAAGACATCCCAAAAAAGGGTAAAAGACCTATTTGTACAAAAATATTTATAGCAGCTCTTTTTGTGGTGGCTAAGAACTGCAAATCAAAGGAATGCCCATTCATTGGGGAATGGCTAAACAAGCTGTGGTATATGATAGTGATGGAATATTATTGTGCTATAAGAAATGACAAGTAGGATGATTTCAGAAAGGCCTGGAAAGACTTGCATGAACTGATGTATAGTGAAGTGAGCAGAACCAAGAGAATGCTGTTCAGTGACTGCAATGTTGTTCAGTGAAAAACTCTGAATGATTTAACTATTCTCAGCAATACAATGGTCCAAAACAATCCCAAAGGACTAATGATGAAGCATACTATTAACTTCCAAAGAAAGAACTGATGTGGATTGAACACAGACTGAAGCATAATATTTTCACCTTTCATTTTTTCTTTTATTCAAGTTTTCTTATATAAAATGACTAATATGACAATGTTTTACATAATTGCACACGCATAACCCATATCTGATTGCTTACCACCTTAGGGAGGGGGTAGGGGAGGAAGGGAAGGAGGGATAAAATTTGGAACTCAAAACTTTAAATAAAGGAGTATTTACTGAGGGGGGGGAACAATGAATAGGTAGGTAATGGCCAAGTCAGGAAGAGCTTTAAATACCAAACGGGGAAGTTTTATATTTAATTTATATTTGATTCTGACAGTAATAGGAGCTCTACTGGAGTTTAATTCCCCCATGATATCCTCCTTCACTCTGGTCTTGGATGGAGAGATGGCCCTTCTTCTGGCCAAAACCAATCCTTTGAAATGTACCCTTGACCTTGGTTTTTACCAACAGATTGAACCCACTATCATCACCACTCTCATTCTTACCTTCAATCTCTCACTATCTACTAGATTATTCCTCATTGCCTACAGATATACTCATGTCTTTCCCATTCTTTAAGAAAACAAACTCTTCTTTCCTTCTTTTTTTTTTTTTTGTGGTAAGTGGTGGTTAAGTGACTTGCCCAGGGTCACACAGCTAGTAAGTGTCAAGTGTCTGAGGCCGGATTTGAACTCAGGTACTCCTGACTCCAGGGCCAGTGCTCTATCTACTGCACCACCCAGCTGCCCCCCTGTAACTACATATTAACTTAGAAAACTACATACTGAAAAACAACCTTCTAATTGGTCTCCCTGCCTCAAGTCTTTCCATTCCACTGCATCCACACTTAACTGTCAAAGTGTTATTTTTCTACTAAAGCGTGGGTCTATCCATGCCACACTTCTACTCCATATATTCCAATCCAACCTTCTCAAATCAGAGGCCTCAGAAACTGAAGTATAGGCAGGTGAAATAACTTGCCCAACTTCCTACACGTACTAAGTAGTAAAAATGGGATTAGAATAAAGTTCTTGGATTCTAAAACTCCATTAATATTTCCACTATACCCAAGAAGTCAAATTTCCTTCCATTATCTCCTCCTCCAATTGTACTACTACATAAAGTCTTATTATACAAATGTAAAATGTAAAAATGTAAAAAAAAAGCAGCTCTAGCCCCGCAAAATGGCTCCCTGTCCTACAACATAGTGACTTTACTACCATTACCACATTTTCACCAAACAATAAATCTTTAAAAACAAAAAAAAGATAAAAAAGGACTGATTTCAAGAACAGGAAAATGACAACCTTAAACCTTAATGACTGCTGCTAACTGAGTAAAAGTCCCTATTTAGCGTTACTCATTATCATCATGACCTATAACTAACTAACATAACTGGCTATTTGTAAATTTGTTGGTGTGTTTCTCCCCTACATATTAATAATGAAATTTAGAAAAACAAATTTTGCTCTTAATAGAAATTAGAAAAATCATACTTTTGAAAACTGAAATCATATAAGGAAACTGAACCAACACTTTTATTTTGAAATTATGGCTTTATTAGTCATGATAAAGTTATAAGTAAAAGGTATTTTATATAAATTAACTAATGATTTAAAACTTCATAAATGGTATCAAGAACAGATTGACTACAAAAAACAGTGTTTGGACATACCCATAACAACCATTGTGTCCTTTTGTACTTTAAGAATCTGGCACCTTGTAGTTTATGGACTGTAGTTGGTCAATAAAAATATAAAATAAACACAGATAATAATAACTCTGTAAGAAACTGTTTTGTTTTGGTTTTTTTTTTTACTTTAAAGAAATATAGAGGCAGCTAGATGGCACAGTGGATAAAGCACCTGCCCTGGATTCAGGAGGACCTGAGTTCAGATTCGGCCTCAGATGCTTGACACTTACTAGCTGTGTGACCTTAGGCAAGTCACTTAACCCTCATTGTCCTGCCCCACCCCCAAATATATATATATATATATATATATATATATATATATATATATATATATATAAAACCAGATCCTGTCTAGGAAGTTAATTTTGTGATTCAATGGTGCTTCTTTCATGTTTAACTACCATAGAAGAGTACCTTTAAAATTATCCTCCCCCAAATCTAGTCCTCAGTGGGGGCTAATAAAGTTTCAAGGAATCCTAAAATTTGAAGCTACTAGAGGACAGATGCAGAGTAACCCACATCTGTGACCAAAATCCATTAGTTTCTGTACTTTATCTTTCTTAGGTCCTCTTCAAGCAGCATTAACTTGTAAATTTTTAATGCATCTATGAGATAATTAGATGGCCAGAATTAATTACTAGTGATCATTTGAAGCCCAAATAGATTTGGCTAGTTTGTAGTGTGAATAAAAAAGAAAACTCTAAATCACATGGTTCTTTGATGAGATCTCTGAAATAAATAAACTTAAATCAGCTTTAGGGCCCACAAAGGAGTTATTTACATCTGGTCTCCAAACTTGATGTAAATAAATCCACAACAATTAGCACCATACCTTATATAGGGGAAGTGGTCAAATAAAATCTGAATAAATGAAACTTCTGGTATGGATGAAAATATTAAAACAATAATAGAAAACAAATCCCCCCTCAGGTGCTGGTCAAAATAGAAAGGAAGTCATTTCATCTTAATTGAAAGGTTCCATATCAGATTGCTTTCTGTCTTGGGGAGGGGGAAGGGAGGAAGAAAAATTTGGAACTCAAATCTTATAAAAACAAATGGTAAGAGGGCAGCTAGGTGGCACAGTGGATAAAGCACTGGCCCTGGATTCTGGAGGATGTGAGTTCAAATCCAGCCTCAGACACTTGACACTTACTAGCTGTGTGACCCTGGGCAAGTCACTTAACCCTCATTACCCCCACAAAAAAACAAAAACAAAAAACCAAAAAATGTTGAAAATTATCTTTGCATGTAACTGGAAAAAATAAAATACTATTAAGATTGAAAAAAATTAATCGAAAGGTTCAAGTTATAAAAGCCCCTAAATTTCAAATGAATAAGAAATTTAAAGTCATAAGAAATAATTCAATTATATCCTGAGTCAGTCTACCTTGAAGAATCCCATTAAATTTTCAGGGCTAAAAAAATGGCCCTCTAACAATGGATCAAAAACTTATAGTCTTTGATGAATTTATTAACAAATGAATATTTGTGGTCAGTTCTATTAGGTGCTATTGAGGTTATAATATCAGAAATGGTCTCTGTTCTCAAAGAGTTTGCTATATAGCCTATATATATATATATGGGGGATTTTAAAAAATTACATAAACAAATTTGTAAGTAAAATAATATAAAGTGATAAATTGTGTGCTACAGTTTATTAGAGTTATTGGAATTTGCAGGGGGAAAAGGGAGTTATTGGGGGCAGCTAGATGGTGCTGGTCCTGGATTCAGGAGGACCTGAGTTCAAATCCAGCCTCAGACACAACACTTACTAGCTATGTGACCCTGGGCAAGTCACTTAACCCTCATTGCCCCACCAAAAAAAAAAAAAGGAGTTATTTAATTAAGGGAAGGCTTCATGGAGCTTGATCAGGGTCTCTAATGCCAAATAAATTAGGGAAATAATAAGGTGAAGAGAGAAAAAATGTTGTACCAGACAAGAATAATAATATTAGCAAAGGCATGAAAGTCAGAATGTGAGGGTGGACAGTGAAGAAACAAGGCAAGTCAGTTTGGCATTAAAAGTCCTTTGGAGGGGCAGCTAGGTGGCACAGTGGATAAAACACCGGCCCTGGAGTCAGGAGGACCTGAGTTCAAATCCGGCCTCAGACACTTAACACTTACTAGCTGTCTGACCCTGGGCAAGTCACTTAACTCCAATTCCCTCACCAAAAAAAAAAAAAAAAAAAGTCCTTTGGAGTCAAGTTCCAAGTATTCCCATTTGCCCACTCTCAGCTTCTAGCCAAATTATCTCACTTGCTGTTCCCTGAATTTAACATTAAATGTCCTATCTTTGCAAAGGTAATGTCCCACATGACTGGAATAGAAATGTACCCTCCCCTCACCCCTACCTCTTAGAATCCCCAGTCCTTTTAAGACTCAGTCCCTTTTATGGGAAGCTTTTCTCGCCTTCCTCGGATTATACAGTATTTTTTCATCTAAAAGGTTGTGTCCAGAATGTGAAGTTCTAGACTATTTGGGGGGGGGGGCAATGGGGGTTAAGTGACTTGCCCAGGGTCACACAGCTAGTAAGTGTCAAGTATCTGAGGCCGGATTTTAACTCAGGTACTCCTGAATCTAGGACTGGTGTTTTATCCACTGCTCCACCTAGCTGCCCCCTAGACTATTTTTTCATTTTGTTTTTGTAACCACACAGCAGCACCTAGCATGGGTGTTTTTGTACAAAGTAGGTACTTATCATATATGATTATTAGATTTTTTAAAAAAGTCATGCAAGAAGAGAGGAGAGGAGGAGACACCCTGAGAAGGTAAAATAAAAGATTCCATATGTGTGTGTGTGTGTGTGTGTGTGTGTGTGTGTGTGTGTGTGTGTGTGTGTGTGTGTGTGAGAGAGAGAGTGTGGTGTAAGGCCAAAGTATGAATGGACTTGAAAGCCAGGCAGAGAACTTGAAGCAGCAAAACATAGAGCACCATTAAAGGTTTCTGAGCAGAAAAATTGATGTGTTGAAAGCTGGTATATAGTCTGAAGGGAGGGGTGGAGAAGGAAATCCCTCAGGAGCAACTGAGACCAGCCAGGAGGTGGCTGCAGCCATAATTCTTAGAATATAATGATGGCCTGAGCTGGTATAGCCGCTAAACAAGCTAATTGAAAAGAAAGAATATGAGAGACATTTCAAAAAATAAATAAATAGACATTCATGACTGACCATAAGAGATGACAGAGCATGACAAATCAAAATAACTTCAAAGAGCTCAGATGACACAAAAACAAAGGTTGGAAGAAGGGACTATTTGAAGGATGATCATATCTTAAGTATCAGTCCTATTTCAACTATATCTAATCATCATATATTTGTATATATGTTATATATATGGTGTCAAACAACAACAGAAATATTGGAAAGTATTTGTTTTTTTAATAAAGAATTTTATTTATTTTTTCCCGTTACATGTAAAGATAGTTCTCAACTTTTGTTTATACAAGTTTTCCAATTTCAGGTTTTTCTCCCTCCCTCCCCTCCTTCCCCCCTCCCCTAGACAGCAGGTAATCTGATACAGGTCATATATATATATAACATTAAACATATTTCTGCATTAGTCATGTTATAAGAAAAATTAGAGCAATGAGGAAAAACCTCAAAATAGAAATACAACAGCACCAAAAACAAAAGAAATAGTATGGTTCATTCATCACTCCACAGTTCTTTTTTTCCCCTGGATTTGGAGATCCTCCTCCATCATGAGTTCCCTGGAACCCTTCTGTACCATTGCATTGGTGAGAAGAATCTAGTCCATCACAGTAGATCAACATAAAATGTTGATGATACTGTGTACAATGTTATTCTGGTTCTGCTCAATCTCACTCATCATCAGCCCACGAAAGACCCTCCAGGTTTCACTGAACTACTCCTGTTCATAGTTTCTTATAGCACAATAGTATCCCATTACATTCATATACCACAACTTCTGTAGCCATTCCCCAATTTATGGGCATCCCCTCAACTTCCAATTCCTTGCCACAACATAAAGAGCAGCTATAAATATCTTTGTACATGTGGGTCCTTCTCCCCTTTAATATTGGAAAGTATTTGTAAACAAACCAATTTCAGGTGTAAAGTATGGGCAAGAGGAAGTTGGAAGTAGGCCACAAAACATAGATTGAAGCTAATTTATGGTGGGCTTTGAATGCCAAGCTAAGGAGTTTGAACTTTTCTCAGCAGGCAACAAAACAGGTATCTCACATCATTCCTTATTGTGAAATGTTCTTGACCCTCATCTCTATTGAAATCCTATCTATCCTTCTGATTCTTTCATTATCCTTTCCTGATTTCCCCAGAATTGAGGTTTTTCTTCCTTGGAATTATCATCACCCTCATAGCAAGGAAGGAAAGAAATCGATTAAGTGCTTACTATAATTGTTCTAAATGCCTTTACAATATTATCTCATTTTATCCTCACAACAATACTGGGAAGTACGTTCCATTATTAGCCCCACCCCCCATCTCCTGTTTTACATAGTTGAGGAAACTAAGGCAGACAGTTTAAGTGACTTGTTCAAGGTTACACATGGAGGAAGTGCCTAAAGCTGGGTTTGGACATAGATCTTCCTGACTCCAGATGACCCGTTTGTCTACTAGGCCACTAGTATCTCTCCTTTTACACTGATATATTCTATTGTGTATGATGGGGATTTGAATTTTATTTCCCCCACATTAGATTTTTTAACACCTTGAAGGACAAAGACTGTCTTATTTTTTATATATTCTTCAGCATAAAAACACAGAAGGGATGCAGTATTTGTCAAATGAAGAGCTACTTTTCATTTTTCTCAGACTTGGGGTGGGGGTGGTGAGGGTGGCTGACAAAGTGAAAGGGAGAGAAGGGAAGGATGCTCAACGATAAGTAGAAAGAAAGAGAGGAGTAGGGGGAAAAGTTATAGAGCCCCTAATCAGATCAGAACAGTCTGGGAATGAAGAAATAGCTTCACGCAGAGATATTTTTCCTGCAGAGAATTCCATTAAATAACAAAGATTGGGGAAGATTAGGATTGAAGAAGCTGCATAGCAATAGCTTGTCTACTAGACTTCAAATTTTAAAATCAATTCCAATCTACTGCTCGGGTAACCCTACTTTAATAAATGGGTAAATGTTCATGTGAATATATAAGGCCTGGACAGGAATGCTAGGTGACAGTGGATAGAGTGGAGGGCCTGGAATCTGGAAGACTTATCTCGGTGAGTTCAAATCTGGTCTCAGACACTTACTAGCTATGTGATCCTGGGCAAGTCACTTCACCCTGTCTGTCTCAGTTTCCTCATCTGGAAAATGAGATGGAGAAGGAAATAGCAAACCACTCCAATATTTTTGCCAAGAAAACCCCAAATGGGATCACAGAGAGGGGAACTTGCCTAAACAACAACATAAGATACACTCTAATTCCATCGTGGAAATGAGCTGGCTAATGATTTGAAAACCTGTATTTTCTTATTACAAATTACATACAATCATCCTCAATTCATTACAGGCTTTTCATTGTGGACAGAGGCAACTGGCTAGCTCAGCAGATTGAGAGTTGTGCCTGGAGCCGGGAAGACCTGAGCTGTGCACGTCATTTAAACTCTGTTTGCCTCTGCTTCCTCCCTTGTAAAATCGGAATAATAACAGCACCTACTTCTCAGAGTTATAAAAATCAAATGAGATAATATTTATGAAGTGCCTGGCACAAAGTGGGCCATATATAAATGTATTCCATTCCTTTGTGGACTAATATGGAAATGAAAACTACAGTAACCTCGTTAGGTAGTTCCTTCCTGGTTCTGTGAGTGGGGAGAAAATTTGACGGTCTGATGAATTTAAAAAGAATAATCAATTTTGAGGCTACCCACAGCCTCTAGGAGAATGGTGGAATTTTTTTAAAATCCTGTTGTGTGTTTATAGAAAAAGGCTGAACATAGCTGCGTTTTAGTAATATTTAACTTTTAGATTAGATTGTGACGAATGAGATTCAAGGAAGACTTCGGTCGCAGCCTATTATAGGCTAGACCAGACAAGTCAATTGCCTTCCATTCCGGTTGCTATGGCAACCAGCGTCCCTGGTTACCGCTTTCCCAGGAAATTACGGAAGTCAGGTTTTTCTCAGCTATTTACACTGAAAGAATCCTCTTGTTCTGGGCTTTGCCGGGACTGCAGCACCCGGCATTGCCCGAAGGCCTGAAAATAAGGAGCAAAAGTAGAGAGAATCTTCTCTTTCTCATGTTACGGGTCTCCTGCGAGGGTAGAAGTGTCCTGATCTATTTACAGACTCTTGCCCAAAGCGAATCGCAGAATTTTAGAAAAGGAAGGGATCCTCAGGAGTCTACTAATGCAACCTGTAATAATTACAGCTCAAGGAGTGGAAAAGGCAGTGGGCGTGACGTCAGAAGACCGACCTGGGTTTGAGTCTCTGCTCTGATAGAATCACAGCTCTTGAACTGGAAAGCACCTTACAGATCTTCTAGTCCAACCCTCTCATTTTACAGTCGAGGAAACTGAGGCCCAGAACGTGAATCATTACACTACTTGCCCAAAGTCACACAGGTAGTAAGCGTCAGAAGCGGAAATTGAGCCAAAGTCCTCTGACTCCAAAGTATTGAGTTATCCTGCTTTTTCTGTGTTACCTTGGGCAAGTCACTGTGATAAGGTCATTTTCTGTGTGACCTTAGGTGAGTGAAGTCACCCTACCTCTCTGGGCTCTTTTCCTCGTCTATAAAAGGAAGGAGTTGGAGTAGATGATCCCTAGAATAGAAGGTCCCTTCCAGCACTGAGTCCCAGCACGTTTGCTTCCTTAAAGGGAAGGGAGGGAGTGTGTATTTCCTCTAAGTCAGATGCCTCCCGCCCGGGGAATCTCTGCGGATAAGTGATAAGTGATAAGTGAGCCCTGTGATTGATTCCTGCCGGGGGCTTGGACCCAAGCGACTCACATAGTAATCCTTGTACCAGGTCTCCAATTTCTCCTGCAACGTCCGACAGCATTCGTTGTTAACTAATCTTCTTAGGCTGTCCGCCATGGCTGCTCCCTTGGTTTTTGCAGATGTATGGTGATGTCAATTTTGGGAAGGCAGAGGGCAAGAAAGAGGTTTTCTCCCTAAATGGGGGGGAGGGGGCCTTAGAACCCAGAAGGTGTTTCCATTCTTTATGCCCCCAGGTCTTCAGCACCTGCAGCCTCGGGATGCGAAAGGGCAGGGAAGGGGAAGAGGGGAGGGGAGGGGAGGTGTTCCTCTGCCCTCAGGAGCCTGCATCCGCGGCCCCTTAGGGTGCCCCTCCTGGCGCTACTCAGAGCACTGGTGCATATTTATACCCAGGCGATTATTAAACAAACTTTGACGTTTGCTTTGCTCGGCTGTCAAGGACGCCAGCGCGAAAGGGAGGGCAGCTCTCAGTTGTAGCAACGCTTTCTCTTCCTCCCCTCCCTTCCCCTCTCTCCCTACCCTTTCCCACCCCTCATCCCCTGGTTTCTCAAGCCATTCAGCCCCTTGTTTTCTTAGACTAGAAGCCGGAAGGGGGAACTCTGTTCTGAACTTGCCTACCATGCCACTGCTGTTCTTGTTTTTGTTAATGCTTTTGGTGCTACTACTAGTGCTGCTGCTTTCTGAAGGGGAAAGAGCAGACCCAAGACAACAAGGATATTGAGATGAACTCCTAATGTCGTCGGGAATTGACACCGGAAGCTGGATCCAGAAGACACTGTGGTGCAGAAAGGCATGACATGAATCTGGATACAGAGGAAGGTCACGTCCTATACTTCACAAAGCAAGAGGTACTAAAGAGCAACTAAGCAGAGCACCGGAACAGAAGTCCAAGTCAGAAACGTTCAAGTGGAACTTTTTCCTCCTACATCCTAAATTCAGCCTCTTCTCCCCTATTTCAGGTTCTGGGTATTGGGAGAAAACACCATGGCCTTAATTAAGCACCAGAAATTCAAGTTGTATTTTACAGCTTAGTAATTGGTTCGGCTCTTAGGAAGCACCGGAAAGTCACTATGTTCGGACCCATTCTCCATCCCCTTACACCTATGCTTTCTGTTTTAGCTGGAACAGCTCGCTGAAGGGTAAGGGGAATCTGGACAACTAGAGGGACAGGGCTTTAATGAGGAAAGAAACTGTTATAAGTTGCCATCTCAATATCCCTTAATGCTATCCTAAAACACTTTGGGAGATAATTCTCCCAAAAGGTACTTCTAAAGAGAAAAAGTTTCCAAATCTGAGCTCCTGTGATATCCTAACATGAAAACTTTGCCATGAAACTAGAGGAGAAAGCCGATGTTACCTCAAAATCTAATTCAATCCTTCTTGAGATCTCCCTCACTAAGTCAGCAAATCTTTCCTCCAACCACTTAAACCAATGGAATGAGCAAGACATTGTCAGTATGAGAGGACTATGTCCCAGGAATCACCTCCCTGATTGATCTAGGCAAAGTTGTCAGTGATGCACATGAAATCACCATTGACCAAAAAGTTATAGCCTTACTTAAGTTTTCTCTTGCCTTGTTTTTTTGGGTGCAGATGGATGGCTTTGGGGGTTCCAAGATGAGCATACATGAAGGATAACTTCACAGGTTTGGACAGGTTTTAATGGTATAAAAAGTTACTTATATGGTAAAACCTCATTAATTCAGAGTCAACTTAATTCAAAAACTGTGAAAATTAAGACAAGACTTTGACATAATCTTTTTTTAAAATTCCAAACAATAGTGCAGGGCAATTGTTTTAATTAAGAAAAAAAAATTTCAAACACCCTCAGCTCTTTAGATGGCATACCATTTTTATCTGGTCTTTTAAGATGGTTCCCCTGCTTAGCAAGTCTATTAATTTTGTTACTTTACGTACTTGAAAGTATTAAACCGTTTGTCAAATATTCTGCAATTCTGACTCTTCGCTAATTTAGATCCTTACACAATTTGTTTGAACTGGTGAGGTTTTACTGTATGCAAACTCAAAGTACATTTCTAAATCCTCCTCTCTTCCTGATCTTTTTTGTGTAGCAAAAGAACAGAATTGTGTCCATATAGTAAAGACATATATGCTGAGGTTCATACTAAATAATATTTTAACACAAATATACTTTTTGTAAGAGTTGAGAGAAATTAAAATTAGAAAAGATCTATAAAGATGTTCATATTAATGATATGCCTTTTTAAAAAGGAGTGTGAAAACAATGTGAATTTGGTGAAAACAAGTTTATTTCCCATGCAACCAGGACTGGCTTATTCATAGAAAAAAACAAAAGATTTGTAGATGTACAAATAGCACTCTTCAAAAAATGGTTTTAATTTTATTTTTTAAAAATTTGCTTCCCTCCATTCCATTGTTTCACAATCTTGAAATATTCACAAATATCAAAGTGAAATGTCTAATCCTATGGTAGAGCTGAATATTCTCTTCATTAAACTGTTTCTCAGTCAAAATCTTAACATCCTCAGAGAAATAATGGACTAAATTTCACATTCGTTTCATGACAAAAAATCCAAAATGGAACATGTTTGTCTAATATAAAATGTCAGAGCATTTATTACCCGTAGTATTCAGCATATCCTTGCATCACAGTGATACAAGGACACTCTCAAAGTCTTTCTGAACAACTTTGGAAGCTATTGTGTGACATGGGAGACACTGGCAAAGGACCACCATGCATGGCAAGCCCACAAAGGAAGGTACTGTGATCTATGAGCGAAACAAAATTTCAGTAGTTCAAAAGAAATGAGATGCATAAATTTAGAGACATCTCCACTCCAAATATTCATGTGTACTATTTGTGCTTGACCTGTGGTAGAACATTCTGAGCTCATATTGGTCTGATCAGCCACAGTGGGACTCAGTGTACCTTGACTTCAACATTGTCATGTCATTTTGGTCCTCTTCAGAAGAAAGACAACAACCAATTCAGCAATCCTATCTTGTAATTTTTATTCTCTAATCTATTTTTCTCAACTAGATTAAAAACTTCAGGACAGGGTCCATATTTCATATCCAGTGCCCTTTGGAATAGAGGATAAATAAGTGTTTTTTCATAATGAAATTTAGGGATACCAACAAGGAACTCAAAACAGATGGAATATTCAGTACAGATTTTGTTTGGATAATTTTGCTCTAGTTCAGTAGTTTTAGAAAATAGATGTTTGTGTCTTGGTGGAGAGGAAGTTTCAACTGTTTTGAACTAGGTTGTGATTACTTTGGGTGAGGGGAGGAGACTTTGTAATTCAATAAAATAATATTCAGTTTAGGTTCTGGATTAAGTAAATGAATATAATATTATCCATTCCAATTCAAGGTTGACAATTCAGTTAATGTGAAGTCCTGGTTATAATACTGTTTATCAGCCACTTGTATTTTCTAATTAAAAAATAGAACTGGATTACATATTCTGAACACAAATTATTCTATGCTCCTTGATGGAATAATTAATATTCCTAATTTTGTATATATGAATAGAGAAGAAGATATGTTTCCATACCACTGCATACCTCTAACATAACTCAAGTGATCTAGAAATACCAAAATACTTGAAACATGTAAAATCCAAACATATCCTTAAAGCTTTTAGTTTTTACACAAATGAATGTGCTGATGCAGGATGAACAATATTTTAGGGATATGAGATAAAGATAAGATCTTGTACAGTTCCACATATCTGAAGATATTTTGTACACCAATATTGATGAGTCCAAGCAGAGTTTAAAATTGAGTATGAATACAACTAAGACTTTTGGAATCCACATTTTTTTGGCTATCTTCAAGCAATTTAACTGAATGGAATTTGACTGATTTTTCATGGCCTGCTTTAGAAGTGAGATTATTCAAACCACATTTCTTACTAATCTTTCAGGAAACATATATTTTATATGTGATTTACAAGTCATATATGAAGTTGAAAATTAAAATTAAATCATTTCAAAAAAAGTAAATATAGCATACACCAGAGGTGCCAAATCCACTGCAGACTCTATTTCACCAGAACAGATTAAAATCAAATTGGGAAATAATTAATAAATAAAACAATAAAACAATGGCAACATGTGGTTTCTAAGTCAGTATGCTTCCCAAAAGGATCCTTATATACAATTTGGTAGCTCCCTTTCTATTTGACACTACTGATATATACAACTGACAAAAGAGAAAGAATGAAAAGAATATGATTCACTATTTTAGCTCTGATGTCATAATTGCAACATGTAGCAGTAAACCTTTTTTTTTTCCTGTAGAACAATTTAACAGCACTAGCATGCCATTTTAGCACATATAAATATGGTATATTTGCAGTAGCACATATTACTAAAGAAAAGACCCAGTATGTGATCTTTAAGGACCAGTACTGGGAAGACTGGGACTCAGGAGATATGCATTCCAATCCTGACACTACTATGTCACTCTGTGATTTGGGGCAAGTCATCATCTCTGTAGGCCTTAATTTCCTTATCTGTAAAATGAAGGAGTTGAGGTCCCTTCCAGTTATGATGTTTACAATTCTGTGATAAGACTTCCTACTGCCCCCAAATTTTTTCACCACTTCACTTCAAATTTCTACCTTCTAGTTAACAAGTTAACAAGCAGCTAGGTGGCACAGTGGATAAAGCACCAGCCCTGGATTCAGAAGGACCCGAGTTCAGATGTGACCTCAGACACTTGACACTAGCTGTGTGACCCTGGACAAGTCACTTAACCCTCATTGCACCGCAAAAAAAAAAAAAAAAGTTAACAAGCAAAGAGCTCTGAAATTCAAAGATCAAGGCAAAAGCTAGGGAGTTCAACTGTCAGGAGTAAGTCAACCTATCAGGTCAAAACTGAGATTAAGTCTGTGGTATCTGGAAGATCAAGGACAAGTCAAAGATCTGAAAACTATAAGATCAAGGTAGAAGTGGAAAGAGGCAACCAGTTCCAATTAGCTAAGGAAAATGAGTTTAGATTCAAGGAGCACAAGGTAGAGCAAGACAAAAGCACCAGAAATCAGAAGTCAAGAGTAAGCCTTGAGGAAGAGACCCAACCTTCTGCCTTCCTCTTGATGACAATTTACTGCCCTGGAAATGAAGAAGTTAACAGGAAACAATTACACTTTGGTTATGGGTATATTCTCACCGATATTGCTGAGATCAAATAGCTGTCTACCCAGATTTTTGCACCTTATTTGTTACTGACCATTTCACTTTTTTCAAGAGGACCATTAGACTATGATAATAGTACAGCAGAAAGAGTTCTTAAAGATCATCTAGTCAAACTCCATCATTTCACTTGAGAAAACTGAGGCACCAAGATGTTAGGTGACTTAACCAAGGTCACACACCTGGTGGTTATTAGCAGATCCAGGATTCAAACCCACGTTCTTTGACTATTAAGTTCAAAGTTCTTCCTACTCCACCACCCATTAGTAAATATCTTTATGAGTCATTTATCTGTAAACTTTCTATTTTATTATTGCTGCCTTCCTTATTTACCACCCCCTCCACACCATGAAAAGTAAGCCTAGGCTCATGGATTATATCAGGAATGGGACAATAGGGTTGTGTGTTTTTTGTTTTTTGTTTTCCAAACTACCGGTCCTCTTCTCTCAGTGACACACACAAAGCTACATAGATGCTGAAGGAAATTTATAGGCTCTTAAATAACTAAACTGAACGCTGTGTGGTAATAAGCAAGCTTGGCCCCAAGAAGAGATGAGAATAGGGACTCCCTTATTTGCATGGGAAGAGGAGGGAAGAGAGTGAACTACAGATGGGAAATATTGCGTTCGTTATTGATTCGGTTTTGAGCTTTTACTTTTCTTTCTAAATCGGTCACAAGGGAGGGGTCTCGGGGTAGGGAGGGGAAAATTGATGCGGAAACAAAGGTGATACCAATACACAAGTTCCTTCCCTAGCACATGCTGATGTGCCCGTCGGGGCTGAAAGCATCGCTTTGCTCCACCGCTGCCCCGATAACCAACCCACGGGATCCGGTGTATTTGGCGTCTGTCCAGGAGTTCACCCACCTCTGGGAGGCCCCCAGCCCCACCACGCAGGCCACCCCGGTGGTGGCAGGGCGAGGGGACGGCCGGGGTCCTCCTTCCTGGCCTGGGCTGGGGAGCAGGAGGAGGCCTCTGCAAGGCCCTAACTGCGAGGTCCAGCTGCGGGACCGGGCAGAAGCCTCCTCCGCCCTGCTGGTCCCACCCTCCAGAGCCCGGGCACAGCGGGGGCTGCGCGCACGCGCCGCGCGCGCTCTCGCCGCCGGGGCACAGGCGCGGGTGCAGGCGCAGGCGCGAGCGGCGGGGGGCGAGCGGGGGCTGAGGGCACTGCCTCGGGCTGGCAGCGGCGGCCGGCGGAGTGGGAACATGGCGGCCACGGCAGCGGCGGCGGCGGCGGCCGAGCAGGTCAGTCCTGTGGGCGTTTGGAGGCGGCCTTGCCCCGGAGCTGCTGCCTGGGATGGAGCGGGGAGGGGGCGCTTCCCCGGGAGGGAAGGGGTCGGGAAGCCGCATCTGCCTTCCCCTCCCGGACCTGCCCGCCGCGCCTCCCCCGGAGTCTAGGGCCCAGCCATCCCTCCTCCCCCTTCCCCCTCCTCCCCGGGACCAGCCGTCTGCCCCGGGGGGCCCGGAGCTGCGCAGCGAGGCCTCAGGGAGAGAGGGAGGGGGCGATCCGTCCCCGGGGCCCCGGGAGGAGAGGGGGAGCCGGACCGTTGAAGGAGAAAAGCTTGTCAAAGTTGCGTGTAAATATAACTCGCACCCCGGAGGCCCTGCGGCTAAACACCCCCAGCTCCACCACCATCAGCTGTCCCCGGGATGTCAGCCTGCCTCCCCACCCCGTCTTGTCATTCCAGTCTCCACCCTCCCGCCTCCTCGGGTTTCCGAGACAATCCCAGTCCATAAGGGGATCCTCTTGGGCTAGAAATAAAGGCATCCTATATCTCCTAATGTGTAGTTTAAACGGTTTTTTAAAAATCCTCTCAAGAAGATGTGTGAATATTGTATTAGTACCCATATTATTAACCTATGCTTTTCTGCATGGGCCTGCAAAAATAATAGGCAAAGGGACTTAAAACCTCCTCCCTTTTTGTCTTAAAAAAATGTGATTACTACCGAAAATTTAATTATATTTAGGATTTCTGAAAAATGTTGAGATTCTGAACATTAATCGAAGTTCATATTAAAGCCACCCAGTAGTTCCATGGCTGATTTTTTTACTCTGTTCCATAAAGAATTTTAAGTGCTTCTATACTATTTCACTTGGTGATTTCATGAGCTTCCATGGACTCAATTTTTATCTCTAAGCAGATGGTTCTTAGAATTGTTTATCAAGCCCTAATTTCTCTGCTGACCTGCAATTTCATATCTTAGCTGCCTTTTGGACATTTCAAACAGGATGGCCCATAGACATCTAAAACTCAACAAGTCCATAACTGAAATCATTATCTTTTCCCTCAAACCCTCCTCTCCTCCTAACTTCTCTATTACTGTCGAGGATACTACCATCTTCCTGGTTACCCATACTCACAATCTAGGTGTCATCTTCAAGGCCTCATTCTCTCTCACCCCCCCCCCCCATATCCAATCTGTTGGTGTCTTGTTGATCCTATCTTCAGAGCATCTCTTCTCCTTTGATACTGCCATCATCCTGGTGCAAGTCCTCATCACCTCACACCTAGACTCTTGGAATGGCTTACTGGTGGGTCTCCCTGCCCCAAGTCTCCTCACCCTCTTAATCAATAAATTCCAGTGACTCCCTGTTACTTCCAGGATCAAATATAAAATCCTCTGTTGGTGTTCAAAGTCTTTCATAACTTGGCTTCTTCCTACCTTTCCAGGCTTTTTATATCTTAATCCTCTCCACATATTCTATGATCCAGTGATACTGGCTTTCTTGCTTTTCCTCGAACATGATTCTTTACTTCTGGACTACAAGCATTTTCTGTCTCTTCTGAATGCCTAGAACTCTCTCCCTTCTCATCTCCACTTTCTAGCATCCTTCAAGTCTTATCTTGAAGCCTTTTGTTTTTACTTCAGTCTTTTCTAGCTATACTTCCCTACCACAGTCAGTGAACAAGCATTTATTAAGCACCTACTATGTGTAAGGCACTATGCTAAGTACTGGTGATACAAAGAATGGAAAGAAAAATAGTCTCTGCTCTCAATGAGCTCCCAGTCTAATAAGGATGACATTCTAACAACTATTTACAAACATAATAGATAAGGGATAAATTATAGAGATTACATCATCGGGAAGGCAATAAGATTAAGGAGGACTGGGAAAGGTTTCTTGCAAAATTGAGGCTTTAGCTGAAATTTGAAGGAAGCTAAGAGATTAAGATGAGAAGGGAGAGAGTTCCAAGCCTGGGAAATATACAAAGAAAATGCATAGAATCCAAAGGTGAAATATCCTATTCAAGGAAGAACAAGGAGGACAGTATATGTGGAGAAGAGTAAGGTATAAAGAAGCCTAGAGATCTAGGAAGAGGTCAGGTTATGATGGACTTTAAAAACAGAATTTTATATTTAATCATAGAAATAATAGGGAGCCAGGGGAGTTTGTTGACTAGGAGGGTGACCGCTGAGTGGAGAATATACTGTAGTAAGGAGAGTTGAGGCAGGAAGACCAACCAATTGGCTATTTCAAGAGTCCAGGTGTGAGGTGTTAAGGGCTTGCACTAGGATGGTGGCAGTGTAACAGGAAGAAGGGGGTGGGGTATATACAAAAGATGCTCTGAAGATAGAATAAACAGGTTGGTGGTACCCTCAATAGTAATAGGATAGGTTTGAGGAGAAAGCCAATGAGTTCAGTTACGGATTTAATTAAGCTTAAGATGCCAATGGGACATCCATTTGAGATATCCAAAAGGCAGTTAGAGATATGAAACTGGAGGTCAAGAGAGAGATTATGACTAGCTAAAGAGATGTGAGAATTATCTATTTAGAGATGATAATTGAATCCATGGGAATTCATGAGATCACCAAGTAAAATAGTACAGAGAGAACCTAGGACAGATACTTGGGGGAACCCAAAGTGGGCTAGAGTGATACCCAATGAACATGATCCTTATAACAAAAAATTAATAAAATTAAAATTTCAGCAAAGCTAACTGACATAATGACCATGTCATTATCATCTGTTCTCCGGAGCCAACACGATCATTATAATTGCTTGGTATTTGGCTTTGTTTTAGTGTTCTTTTAATTTAATTGTTATCATTATATATGGTATTCCTGATTTTGTCCTTTAAAGTCTACATTAACTCATGGAAGTCTTTTTGTACATTTCTGAATTCCTTATATTTGTTGTTTCTTATATTTCATTATATTCATATACCACAATTTATGCAACCATTCTCAAATTCAAAGCTTCTTAAATTGTGGGTCATGACTCCATATGGGCTTGCTTAACTGAATGTGGGGGGTCATGAAAAATTTGGCAACAGTAAAAGGTTATGGGGGCAGCTAGATGGCACAGTGGTTGAAGTGCTGGCCCTGGATTCAGGAGTACCTGAGTTCAAATCCGGCCTCAGACACTTGACACTTACTAGCTGTGTGACCCTGGGCAAGTCACTTAACCCTCATTGCCCCGTAAAAACAAACAAACAAAAAAACAGTAAAAGGTTATGTTTACCTATTTTATGTACCTGGTTTCACATAAAAATTTCAGGCAAAAGGGAGTCATGGGTGGAAAAAATTTAAGAACCCCTGTTCTAATCAATAAGCATCCTCTTTTTTCCACTTTTTTTAAACTTCAAAAAAAAAATACTGTGACTATTTTGTTGCCTGTTTTCCTGGCTGGTCTTAAATCTCCATGCTGACTTTCTCTGACACATAATAGAGAACGTGCTATAAAATGCCAGGTTCACTTCACTGATACTACCTAAGCCTTGGTGCTTACTCTTGTGAATAGCCCTCATTTTTTCTTTCCTACGCAACAGCAAATTGTGCTTATGTCTGTTTTCTTTCATGTGACAAAACTAGTAAAAACATGGGTATCATTAACAATCTAGGTGTATCTTTATATAAATAATTACAGTCAAACAGATAAGATTTAAAAGTGTCTTACTTAAGGATCCCCTCATTTTTTTTTTCTTTTTAGGGGCAGTGAGGGTTAAGTGACTTGCCCAGGGTCACACAGCTAGTACATGTCAAGTGTCTGAGGCTGGATTTGAACTCAGGTCCTCCTGAATCCAGAGCTGGTGCTTTATCCACTGTGCCACCTTGCTGCCCCCATCCTCTCATTCTTGATGGCTCTGTCTAGTTAGCCTAATCCAATTTGTTTCTGATGTGGGTTCTTCTTAGCTAGCCAAGAAGTCTGTACCCTACTT
This sequence comes from Dromiciops gliroides, assembly GCF_019393635.1. Classification (NCBI taxonomy): domain Eukaryota; kingdom Metazoa; phylum Chordata; class Mammalia; order Microbiotheria; family Microbiotheriidae; genus Dromiciops; species Dromiciops gliroides. The sequence continues at coordinate 123,056,397 of NC_057866.1, read as the reverse complement.
CTTGTTGCTCTGCTTCTATCTCCAGTATGAGCTGACCTTTCCCTGAGCTGCCTCAATCTCTTGAGTACAGAAAGTCTAACTTGGTCCTCTCCTCTCAAAGAGATCCCTCAACTTGCTTCCTGTTTTCTTTATCAAACTTTATCCTCATACTGGGAAGCTTGGATTTAATTTGAACGTTCAGTTTCTCTTATTCCTAGTTCTGTCACCAACACCAAATCACTATCATAGTCATTTAACATCAATGTGAGTGCCATTGTGATAGAGTGGGCTCTTTAGGGGGGGCTCCTTAGTTGGTCTTAGATCCAGGAATTCTCAGAGGAAGGCAGTCAGCTTAAAGAGGACTGGAAAGGGTGAGACTTTAGCTTGAACTTGTAGGAACCCAGGAAGTGAAAATGAGAAGGGAAAGAGTTCTAGGCATGTTAAATAGACGTAGAAAATGCTTGGAGTCCAAAAGTGAAATGTCATGGTCAGGAAGAACAAGGAAGTCAAAAATCACTGGATCACAAAATATGTGGAGGAGAGTAATGTTTAAGAAGCCTGGAAAGGTAGGAAGAGGCCAAGTTATAAAGAACTTTAAAAGACTTTATAAAAGAATCTTTATTAAAAAGTTTTTTATATAAAAGGATATTATATTTCAATTCAGCAAGTATCCATTAAGTACCTACACTGTGTCGGGCATTATGCTAGGTGCTAGGGATACAAATAGAAAAATGAGAACAAGTTAAGCCCTCAAGGAGATTATATTCAGCAAGAACCCAATAAAAGTTGGGTACATATTCTGCCTCTTGACTTTTATTAACTTTATGACTCTGGACAAGTCACTTTACTCCAGATCTTTCAAGAAACTTTCTAGGATTTAACTATGATTAGTTTCTCTCACATTGATCCTTTTATTTATAAAAGGTAATGTACCACACAAATACATGTATTCAAGTCCCTGTAATTAGAGTGAAGGAAGGAGGAAATGAAAATTTTTAAATCAAGTTATATACTAAGATTTGGTCAGTAAGCTTTTAAAATTGCTATTGGCCATTTTTCCCCTCACAAACCTCTGCTGTTCTAGGCTTTTGCTTTTTGTACACTATTTCCAAGCCATTTTTATTCATATTTGGTTATATGTCTCTATTTTCATCTTGTGTACATGTCTTTTTAAAATCTGAGCTCACTAGAGAGCTTCTCATGTAGCTACATTGGGACACTTCCTCTTCATCATTAAGTTAATTTGTGATTGTGTAACCCTACTATTAGAGGCTCCCTCAATATATGACAGCCTCAAGCCTACTATGGGTGATTTCTCACTTTTGTGGTAATTTCAGCACCCCCCCACCCCAAGCCCCAAGTAGTCACCATTACCTCTTATAAACACTCAAGATCTCAAGGCCCAAATTCAGTTATAAGTTAAGAGAAATAGACAGGACTTGGATCATAACCAATAATAATAATACCCATCGGTGAACAACCCTCCATACACAGACAGACACACAGTACAGTCTTGGTCACATTCAGCATTGCCCTTGGTGGAGCTCCAACTGGTGGCACTGTATCAGCCCCCTTCATCTGTCTGTTCAGCCATGCTCTTTTTCTAGCTGCTCTCAGCTGATGTCACTGATTGCTATTTCATTTTGCTGTGCCTTCCCATTTTCCTCAGCTCCCAGCAGGGGGAGGCATCATATGTCCCTTTCTCTGTTCTGTTCCTTTTCTAGGATTCTGATTAACTTCCAGCAGATGGTACTCATTTATTCTGTGGTACAGCCCATAGGCAAGGATACTCCTGAGTGTCTGTCTTACCCAAATGTTTTTATAGCCCAAAGGCACCTTCAGACCAGAGTGCCTGTTTTCTTACACCTTATTTTGTATACTGGCTCTTCAGCCTCAGAGTTTTACATCTTGGATCATCTTAACTTATTGGCACATCCTTTCTTTTCTGGTTCAGAATGTCTTCTATTTACATAGTTGTTCTTGCTGGGTTTAGGAGCTCAGGGAGTACCCCACTCACCAATTGTTTTTCAGCCCTACACTCAGGACAGTTATTACAGTTACCTGGGGTTGCTTCTCAAAACATTTTAGAGGAGTGAGAGAGAAGAGCTATAATCTCATTCCTGACTTGACCATTCATGTATTAGATAGAAGAATATTTGTAATCTCCGTACAGATTGTCCTGTTATTGTCCAAGACACCACCCTCTTTCTAGTTACCCAGGTTCACCATCTCTGTTATCCTCAATCCCCCATTACCAGGCCATGAATACAATCATTTACCAAATCTTCTACCTGAACATTTCTATGTCTACAACATCTCTCAAATAATTCCCCTTCTTCTACTCATAAAACCACCACCCTAGTTCAAGTCTTTAACACTTCTCACCAATCTCTACCTCAAATCTCTCCCCATTTGAGTGCTTCCCTCATACAAACATCAAAGCAATTTACCTAAAACACAGGTATGACCATATAACTCTCCTCCCTTCACCCTCAATATAAACTCTAACAACCCCTTATTACCTCTGGGATCAATTATAAACGCCTATGTCTGGTATTTAAAGCCCTTTACCACCTGTCACTTTCCACCTATCCTATCTTCTCAGACATTACTCTTCTCCATGTACTTCCCTCAAATACCACTCATTCTTGGGGCTTAGCTCAAATCCCATTGTGCCATATGGTCATCCAGTTCTTGTATGTCAGCTCACATTTCTCTGTAGTTGAAAGGCAGAGTTGGTTTTATCTATAGCATTATATGCTGATGGACATCTTTAACCTATCCCCAGTATTAAACTACATATGCATAGGAGAGCCAGTAAGAGGAAGGAGGCAGAATATATCAAATTATGGAGATGTACCTTCTACTTTATGTTAATTAATACAATTGAATGGCTGACTGCTATAGATGCAGGTTATACAAAATCTACTTTTTCATTACTAATGAAAATTCCAGTTAGTAATTCAACTTTCATTACTTTGAGCATGAATTTGTAACTTATTAACTTGGTGTTCTGCATCGTCTAGCAAAGTTCCAATGGTCCTGTAAAGAAGTCTATGCGGGAGAAGGCTGTTGAGCGAAGAAATGTTAATAAAGAGCATAACAGTAACTTTAAAGCTGGATATATTCCAATTGATGAAGATCGGCTCCATAAAACTGGCCTGAGGGGGAGAAAGGGCAATTTAGCCATCTGTGTGATTGTTCTCCTTTTTATCTTGGCTGTCATCAATTTAATTGTGAGTAAAACATATAGAATGTTTAATGTTTTCTTTATGTTTTCCATTATTAGCATAAAGCATTCATTTGTTCTTCTGGTTTTCAGACTGGGGGTGATCTGAACTGATTGTTTTTCAGCCCTACATACAGCACAGTTATTGCAGTTGCCTGGGGCTAACAAAGGTTGGGTGACTTATCCAGTGTCACAAAGCTAGTAAGTTCTGTAAAATAGTTAGGATTTGAACTCAGGTCTTAGGATCATAGCATTAGAAATAGAAGGAAATTCATTAGGTCATTTAGCCCAACTCCTTTTATTTTATGGATAAGGAAACTAAATTCAAAAGAGGTTAAAAGACTGAGTAGTCTTTTATGTAGGAAGCAGAGCTAAGTTTTAGACCCAGGTCCTCTATTTCCAAATCCAGTACACTTTCTGTTGCACTGTGCTGCTTCCCAAGAATATTTTTCCAACTCCCAGTGCAATACTCTTTCCACATCACCTTGTGTTAACTCTGTAATGAGTTAGTACTCGATGGGAAATTACTTAAGAAGAAGAGATAAATGTAAAGGGACGTTATTTGCCATAAGAAACAATGAATATGAATAATTCAAAAAAATTTGGGGATACTTGTATGAACTTATACAAGAGATGAAAGAACCACCAAGAGAGCAATATACACAATGGCCACAAGAAAATAAAGGTAAACAATAGAAAAAGGCAGCTGAACTCACTTCAAATACAACGACCCCTATTGGTTCCAGAAGATGAATAATGAAATACATTTTCCTCTCCATAGAGAGGTGAGAAACCACTGGTACAAAATGTTGTATATATTGTCATGTGTCATTTTGACATATTATACCCATTCTCTGTTCATTCATCTTAGTATTTATGCATACATTTTTCCTTTCCTAGTTACATTTACTATGTATACTAATTTCTTTGATTTCCAGTGCTTCATATGTTTTTACAAATTTATTTCATATTTATTATTTAAATTCCATTCTTTAAAAGTCTTCTATAGGGGGCAGCTAGGTGGTGCAGTGGATAGAGCACTGGCCCTGGATTCAGGAGGACCTGAGTTCAAATCCAGCTTCAGACACTTGATACTTTCTAGCTGTGTGACCCTGGGCAAATCACTTAACCCTCATTGCCCTGAAAAAAAAAAGAAAAAGAAAAAGAAAAAAAAGTCTTTTATAAATAGTATGCCATTTCTATGATCATGACATTTTTACTGCATTTCTTTTAGAAAGCACTTAATTATGTCTCTTTTTGTTTTCTTTCGGGAGATATATAGGTTTTTTCCTCCTAGTTATGTCTGATGTTATGCTAAATGTAATATTGAGTTTATTTTACTTTTTTAGATAACGCTTGTTATCTGGGCTGTGATCCGAATTGGACCCAATGGCTGTGACAGTATGGAATTCCATGAGAGTGGTTTGCTGCGATTTAAACAAGTATCTGATATGGGAGTTATACATCCTCTTTATAAGAGCACAGTAGGAGGCAGACGTAATGAAAATTTGGTTATCACTGGCAATAACCAACCAGTAAGTTATCATGCTAATTAAGGCAACAATGGGAATGGGATATTAGAGATAAGTCATTTATTAAAAATGCATGTTCATTTTTGTTACTAAACAGGGAGTGAGCATTAAACCATATGACCTCTTTAGTCTCTTCCAACTGTATGATTTGTGGGGTGTTTTATGAATAGTGTTGGAAGCCAAAACTTTTCTCTTTAGAAAATCCATAAACATATTTATTTTTACTAGAAAGTCTAACCTTAATAGGGAAACATGATGTTTTCTTTAAGTTCCATACTTTATTCTCTGACAGTATATAATGAGTATTCTTTTCTATGGGGAGTTTCACTAATAAAAATTATTAAGAATATACATTGTACTCATTCTCTACTTCAGGTGAAGGTAGCTATTATTATGTACCTTCCTGGTCCAAAAAACTTAGACTGCTCTAGGACTCTTCCTGACATAGATTATTTACAACCATTTGTTATCACATGGTCTTTCTCCTTCGCAAAGCTTTCAGGTACCAGTAGGTGCCACTCCAGATGTCTCTCCCCCACCCTACTGCTGAAGTGCCATGAACTATATGTTTTGTGTCTCATATTAGGAGTAGCCATTCCCAACTCCCTTACCCATTATGCAAGTACACAAGATATCCTTTTATAGCATCTATTTTCCATATAGTATAAAATTAGGGCTACAGAGAATCTCTTTAATCTGTTATAATTCCATGGATTTTGTTTATGATATGTTTTGAAACCATATTCACCATAAAGTATGTTTCTAAAGATTGTTTTTCAGCAAGGAACAACGAAACTCAGTGTAGAAAAGAACAAAACTTCTATTACAAGTGACATTGGCATGCAGTTTTTTGACCCAAGGACTCAAAATATTTTATTCAGTACAGACTATGAAACCCACGAATTTCATTTGCCAAGTGGAGTAAAGAGTTTGAATGTACAAAAAGCATCTACTGAAAGGGTATGGATTTTATTTTTGCTTTTTATATTAATAACAGTGGTGGAGCTATTATCCAAATATTTAAAATGGAAGTAAGGTTTTATATAATTTAGTATTATACAAGAATACATCATTTAATATAGAGAGAATACTGGGTTATATTTCCTTTGGTAAGTCACCTAATCTCTTTGTTGCTCAATTTCTTCATCTTCAAAATAGACATAATTTCAACCCTACAAAATTCCCAGGAATATTCTTCCTTTTGAAACAAAAATGAATATCTTACAAACATAGTATGACTATTTATGATAATAATTCTTACACAGATTTATAAGCCATATTTTAACACACTTATTTGATATGGTGTTTTTTTTTTTTCAGATTACCAGCAATGCTACAAGTGATTTAAATATAAAAGTTGATGGGCGTGCCATTGTCCGTGGGAATGAAGGTGTATTCATTATGGGCAAAACCATTGAATTTCATGTGGGTGGTAATGTCGAATTAAAAGCTGTAAGTGTATACTAAAAAAAAAACCTCAAGAAAATTGTTTCACTATGAGAATTAGAAATATAAGACTTCATTTCCCTTTGTTATTGCTATTCAATTTCCAGATTTTAAGAAATCAAAAATAAATTATATTAAATTACTTATTCAGATGCGGTTATAGATTCCACAGCTTCTACATTTCTATTTCTATAAATAGAAAATTTATAAAATATATTTCTAGTTGTACTTCCATTATCAAGATGAATGTTTTTTTAAAGTATCCTCATTGATCACATTCATCTACAGGATATTATATTCAGATTTCAAAAATGTGTTTGAATTTTGTAACTTGTGTTTCACACTAGAGGGCTGGATTTGCCAAATGCTTTCACAGGTTCACAGTTCTCACAAGATCATATTTATTCACTGGTTCGTTCAACAACTCCTCATAATTCCTACTTTCCTTCAAAGTTCAGCTTAAGGGCCACATTCTACCTGAGTCCTTTGATGATTTCCACCTTTACTGGTGCCTTTCTCCCACCCCCACATTGTCTCCTATAAGACTTAGACATGTTGTTTCCCCCAGTAGAACCGAGGGAGTGTTTAATTTTGTCTTTGTATCCTCAGCACAAGACCTAGTAAAGAGTAAACAATAAATGCTTGTTGAATCATTTATTGAACAAACTTTTATTAAGCATGTCCAGGGATTGTCCTAGGGAAAAAATAGCCATGCTAATAACCAGTACAAAATATATACAAAGCAAATAGGAAGTAATTTCAGGAGGGAGGATATGAAGAATTAGGAAGAAAGACCTTAAATAGGAGGCAGACTTGAGCCAAGTCTTGTAGGAGACGTTGTATTCCAGGACAGGGAGACAACCTGTACAAAGGATTGCAGACCAGAGATGACATGCCCTCTATAGGAAATAACAAGTAGGCAGATGTGGCTGGAACATAGAGTATTTAAAAAAGAATAATATCAATGAACAAGTATTCCTTAAGTAACTCCTTTGTGCTAGATACTGATACAAATGCAGCGAATGAAACAATCCTTGTTTGCAAGGAGTTTGGGGGGAAACACAAAGGATAGATATATCTGTGGATGTGTATATGCATGTGTCTTTGTATATAAATTTAAGTGTGTGGATGTATATGTGTGTATATGCACATACATATGTACACACACATATATACATATACACAGCAAATAAATATAAAGAGAATTAATACAGGGTATCCCAAAAGTCTTATCGCAGGTATAAGTTTTTAAGAACTTATTCCATAAAATGGGGGTATAGTTTTATCTACTTTAGAATTGTACAAAGATAGAGATTTAGTAAGAAGAGTACTAGGATATGTTTCCTTTGATAAATCACTTAATCTCTTTTTAGCTCAGTTTCCTCATCTGTAAAATAAATGTTTTAATACTTGCCTTACAAAACTCCCTTTAAGTTTTAAGAGCTTAAGACTACACTAAGACTTTTGGGAAACCCTTTACAAAGTAGTTCAAAACAAGATAGTTCGAGGGAGGGAAGGGGCACTAGCAGTTGCAGAACTCAGGAAAGATTTCATGTAGAAAGTGGTGCTTAATGTTATATAAATTGTTCTCCTTGTTCTTCTCATTTAGTTCTTCATCAGTTTATAGAAGTTTTCAGAAGTTTTTGTCTTTGTAATATTGATGTTAAAGTAGAAATTGATCTCCTGGTTCTGCTTCCTTCACTCTACATCAGTTCATATGAGTCTTTCCAGGTATCTTTGAAACCATCACATTCCTATACTACCACTTATTCAGCTATTTCTCAATTCTTGAGCATACTTTTAGTTTTCAGTTTTTTGATACCATGAAAAGAGCTTCTTTAAATATTTTTGTACACACAGGACCTTTTTCCTACTTAAAACAAAAATCCCTTTGGGGTAATAGACCCTACAGTTGTATAGGGTGTGCACTACTTAGTAACTTTTTTTTATAATTCTAAATTGATTTCCAGAATGGTTGTACCCATTCACAAGTCCACCAGTATTACATCATTGTGCCCATTTTCCTATATCTTCTCTAACACTTATCTTTTTCCCTTTTTGTCATCTTTGCCAATCTAATTGGTATGAGGTAGAATCACAATTGCTTTAATATGCATTTCATAATTACTAATATATCTAGCATTTAATAATAACAAACTAGAATGAAATAATAATAAATGGAAAATTAAATGAGTAGAACCAAAAGAATAATTTATTCAATAGCAACACTATAAAGACAAATAACTTCAAATGTGTTAAAAAACTATCTTCTGTATTGTGACTTATCCATGATTCTAAAGGATCAGTGATAAAGCATACTATCCACTTCCTGACAGAGGTGACAGATTTAAGGTGCACAATGAGATCTATTTTTCTGTGTAGTCAATGAGGGAATTTATTTTGGTTGACTATACATATGTGTTGAAAGGAATTTCTTTTTCTTTTCCAGTAGAGTGGGGGTGGAGTTAGTTAATTTGGTAAATTAAAAAAAATTTTTAAATACAGATGAGGTCACTATTTTTAGTTTAACAAGAGATGTTTCTTGGAGTGCCAATAATCTATAAATGTTTGTAATGTAAAAATAAAACACATCAGTAAAACTTAAAAAATAAAAAGGTGATGCTTGGGCTGTCTTGAAAGAAGAAAGGACAAATTCTGTGAGGTGGAGGGGAAGGGAAGTGCATTCCAGGCAATGGGGGACTGTTAGTTCAAAGCCATGGAAAAGGAAGGGAGGGAGTATTGTGTGTGAATGAAAAGCAAGAACATTTTGCCTGAATTAAAGAGTGCAAGAGAGGTTGGAAAGAGTTTGGGACAAGGTTGTGAGAGGATTTAAAAGCTAATCAGAGAAGTTCATAGTTTGTCTAAGAGGCAGAAAAGAGTCACTAGAATTTATTGAATAGAGGTATGACATAATCACTTCTGTCCCTAAGGAAAGTCACTTTGTTAGCATCATGGAGGACGGACTGAAAGTGGGGAGAGACTTGAAACAAGGAGACCAATTAGGAGGCTATTGAAATGGCCAGGATCAGCCTTTTGGGGGTCACACACCCTTTTGGAAGAATAGTCCATCCCAGGGACCCCTTCTCCAAATTATGTTTTTAAATACATTAAAAAATGTACACTCGGGGCAGCTAGGTGGCGCAGTGGATAGAGCACCGGCCGTGGAGTCAGGAGTACCTGAGTTCAAATCCGGCCTCAGACACTTAACACTTACTAGCTGTGTGACCCTGGGCAAGTCACTTAACCCCAATTGCCTCACTAAAAAAAAAAAAATGTACACTCAAAGAAAACTAATTCTGTTTAAATAGTCATCAAAATATTTTTTAAAGACAAATTCAAGGACCTCAGCTTAAGAGCTCCTGATTTAGGTAAAAGCTCATGAAGACCTGAACTAGGTCTTTGGGTAGAGAGAAGGGATTGGAGCCAGGTATGTTGTTAGAGGACAGAATGGAAAGATTTGACAGCTAATTAGGGGTAAGGAAAAATGTGGAGTTGAAGACAACACCAAGGTTACAAATTGGTAAAACTAAGAAAGATCAATAGTACCTTCAACAGAAATTGGAAAGTTTGTAAGAGGGGAAAAATTTAGAGCAAAGGAATGAGTTCTGTTTTGGACATGTTGTGTTTAATATGCCATATACCTGGAATGGTAGGCTAGAGCCAAATTAGGAAAGATTTTGAATGCCAAGCAGTGGTGTTTGTATAAGGCAGTAGGAACCACTGGAGAGCAGCAAAATCATATGATCAGGTGTGCTTTAGAAATAGTAATTTGGGAGTTCTGTGGAGCAAGAATTAGAGAGATGAGAAAATACTGGCAGGGAGACCAATAAAGAAGATATTGTAATAGTTCAGGCAAGAGGCAAAGATAGCCTGAGTTAGTGTGGTAGCTCTGCAAATGGAGGGAAGAGGACAGAGATAAGAACTGTAATAGACATATAAGATTTGGCAACCCAATCAATAAGGGAGGGTGGGGGTGATGAGGTACAGTGAAAAATCAAGGATTATTTTGAACTTAGTTAACTGAAAGGATTTTGGTTCCCTTAACAGAAATAGTCAAATTGTGAAAGTGGGTGCATTCGGGGAGAAAAGCTAATGAGTTCTATTTTGGATATACCGAGTTTGAGATGCCTACCGAACATTGAATTGGAAATGTCCAATAGACAATTGGTGAGTCATCTGCATAGAGATAGTAATTGAACCCATGGGAACTGATGAGATCATCAAGAGAAAGAATTTAGAGAGAAGAAAGGAGAAGACCCCAAACAGAACTTTGGGGAACAACCACAGATATAGAGACTGCAAAGAAGCGGCCAGAGAGATGGAAGGAAAATCAAGAGAGAACAGTGTCACAAAAACCGAGGGAGAACTGAGGGAAAAACCATTGGATTTAACAATTAAGGACAGATTTATCAGTGGGCAGAAGAAGAGAGAGGATAATGGAGAGAGTAATGTCAGGTTGTGTGAAGGGGTCTGAGTAATAAAACTTGTTACTGGAAGTATAAATAACCTGGCAATTAAATTAATTTGCTAATTACTCTTTTCTGTGATGGATATTAGCCATTTTTAATAATCATTCATTGTCATCATTCATATACTTGTTGAGAATCTTCTGTGTCTCAGTTCACTAAAGTTGTTTTTCAAAAAAATCAAGCAACATAACCATACGTCAAAAGGCAAGGAACTACAAAAAAACTCTTAATAGTCTGTATAATTTAACAATAAATTTTTAATAGGGCTTTGGGGAATGAGATATTTCTTTTTCCTATACACCTTTTAAAGTATGCATGGTATATGTCTCAAGTTATAAGTTACTTTAGTATTAGAAGAATGACTAAAAACATGTTTCTGCTAAGGAGTTCAGTAGCAGTAGTGAACACTGTTGAGTAGCCATTGCATTCAGTAATTATGTTGTGCATAGATACATGCAGTAACGTTTTTGTATATGTGAATACATGGATTATGTGTATATGCATTATAAAGAAGGAAATAGGTTTATATCAGTCTTGAAATTCATGCTACAAATGAAACCAGAAAAAAGAATGGTGTAGCTAATGGAAGGAATGACAAGTTCTTTCTTAGGCAAAAAAGGATTAGCTCATGATGACATAAAGCTGGAAGGTAATTCAGAGACCATCTAGTCTAAACCTTTCATTTTGCAGATGAAGCTCAGGGAAATTAAGTAACTTGTCCAAGGTCATCCATGTAGGATCGCTGGCAGAATTTGAGGCCTCATCGTTTGACTCTTTTTTGTTTTTGTTTTTGTTTTTAGTGAGGCAATTGGGGTTAAGTGACTTGCCCAGGGTCACACAGCTAGTAAGTGTTAAATGTCTGAGGCCGGATTTGAACTCAGGTCCTCCTGACTCCAGGGCCGGTGCTCTATCCACTGCGCCACCTAGCTGCCCCATCCTTTGACTCTTGAGCCAGTACTTTGTCTGTTATGCCATATTGATCACTGAAGTTTTTTCTGTTATGCACAAAAAAAACCCAAGGAAGCATAATTTTAGGGGACATTTGGTCATCTTGTAATATTCATATTGGAATGATTGGAATGATGCCACCTACTGGAGACTTGCTGTGGGAAAGCTCCACCATGAGGAAATGCCTCAGAGGCATTGTGGCTTTTTCTTGGCGTCAGGAAATGACGTTTGCTCATGGGTGCTGTCTATCAAGGCTACCAGCCAATCAACTTGAGTAGCCTCCTATTTTCTGGGAGGAGACAGGAAGGAGGAGAGGGAGCCTGCGCAGAGAGCTCTTGGCTTTTTGGGTTCCTGACTTGGTGGTGGTGGCGGCAAAGGACTTCACAGGAAATTTGAGGAAAGATAGGAATGCCAGGCTGTTGGAATTCTGTTTCTCAATCTTTTTCTTTCTATTTTCCAATAAACCCTTAAAAACCTAAACTTGTTTTATCAGTGATTTTAGTCAGTTTCCCAAAAAAACTGGGGGAACAGATTAGAATCCACATTTAGAATCTTAAATTACACAACATTAAGTGTTTGCAAAAAGACCACTGTGAAAAATACTTGCAAATATTAAACAACCTGTTACACAGGATGAAGAGGTAGATAAATTTCTGTGAAGAATTCTATAAGGTTCATTTGGATCTTCCCAATTAATTCGACATCTAGTTTGATACTTGGTGATGAGAGAAATGATTATTTCTTTCTTATATTAATAATCAATTATTAAATTAGGACCATGATTTTTTCAGAAACTTGTAGGTCCTTTAGTCTCTGAAGGACATTGATGATGAATAAGATTGCCCAAATCCATGGGGTACTTACTTGCCTTTCAGAATACATGCCTTTTTGGGAGAACCCACTCAATTAGAAAACCTTACAAAGAATTTAATCTGAGGTGAATTCAACACATTGTGTTCTACTCAGGCATATTAGATTGAGGCTGAGGGTAATCTGATTTGAGATAGTCTTTCTATGTCTATCAGTGATATAATCAGTCATATCCCTACCCCCTCATTAGAATAAGTCTGCTCATTTTAATATTCATTTTCTTATTACTTGTTAACCAATCATTATTGTCCCCCTTTTACTCTTCCAACGACATATAAGCATTGAGTGTGTTCCATGAGGGATCTTTGACATTTTTTCAGTTGCCTTTTTCTCACTATTAATAAGATTCAAAGTTCTTTCCATATTTTTAGTATTTTCTCTTCTTTTTTTTTTTGTTTTTTTGGTCTGTCTTTTTTCACAACATGACTAATGTAGAAATATGTTTTGCATGATTGCACACATATAACCTTGAAACTCAAAATGCTTTTAAATGAATCTTTAAAATTGTCTTTACATGTAATTGGGAAAAAATAAAATATTAAAAAAAGAAATCTTGGTAAGAGGACCAACTAAGAATTCATCCCTAGATCATTTAAGGAAAATAGAAAGATGACTAACAAAAAAAAATGAAAAAGCTCAGCAAAGATTTTTAGAACAATTTTCTTTTCACCATTAAGTACAGGGAGCAGCCACACCAGAACTTTAACTTCACAGTCCCAGATGTGCTTATGGAGAATGTAGAAATGATACTTAATAGGAAAAAGACAAGAAAAACAGCTTAGATCACAAAAACATAGAGCAGATTCATTCTGTAGGCAGTATAACTGTAAGGGCATTGAGGCATCAATTCACAAGGTGTCCAAAAAAAGAAGAGAAAATACTAAAAGTATGGAAAGAATCTTGGACCTTATTAATAATGAGAAAAAGGCAACCGAAAAAAGTGTCAACATACCCTATCCTTTATGCCTGCTTTTCCATCTACATAAAACGTTTATGAGAATAATTCTACATGGATGTCAAGAGCATCATTTGTGAAAGAAAGAGCCAGACTTTTGCAAGTGATACTCCACCGTAGACTTGATTTTCACTGTCATTGAAAAATATAGAATATAAAATCCCTTTATGCTTGTACCACTCCTAGGGGAGTGAAGAAGCTCATAGTGGATGTGAATTAGGAAAGATGTATGCAAAGAAATGTTATGATTAAAAAAGAAAAAGATGGGTTAGTAATGTGATGTGAATAAAGGCTAATTCATGTGTTCCATTCCTATCCTTGTTAAGTCAAGAAAAATCAAAGAAGGCCCTAGCATATTGGGTGCATCCCCAGTGACAAACTTATGAGAGAAAATGGATGGGATTTGCAAAAGTCTGGATGGGTTGCAGTCTGTATGGCCGGAGGGAACATGCACATCAAGATCACCAATACTGGGGGTCCCAGACATCAGTTTCAGTGGTTTCTCTACCCACCCTCTACCCTCATCCCCCACTCCAGAACATCCAGTTCTCCTTAAGAAACTATCTTGTCTCCTTTGGGATTAAACCCAAGGGAACAAAAAAAAAATGGAAATAGACTCTTTTTTCTAGTTTAGGGATCAAACTACACCTAGATATGGACTTTGCCTTAAGCAACTTGAGTGAGGGTCTTCTACATTCTTCACCCTTATGTCATCTGTAGAGTTCATTTTAATGTAGACCGCCCTCAAGTCATGTCAGCCAATGGAATTGAATGATGCTCACCAATTAGCTTTGATCAGTGTACAATGACCCACCCCTATCAAAAGAAGATAAAACTCTTGTCTGATGCTTGGCTCTCTTCTCTGGGTGGACTCTTGGCTTGCCTCTGCTCTCCCTCTTAGGATGGCATAGGTTTTATCTGTCTTCTGAACTCTCCTTGAGACCATGTGCCGTCTCTCTGAGAGATGGGCTGGGGCTTTTTTCCTGCTCAAGTTAACTGCCATGCTGAAGCTTTCTCTACTATGTGGCCTGAGACCATGAGAAGTTAGGGAGACACGTGGTCAATCTTTTACTGATATTAATAAAATATGCTTAACCAAAAAAAAAAAGATCACAGATATCATCTTCTAGAAAGATCAATTCTACAACGAAACAAAAGACCTCTGTACTATTCATGGCTTCTTAAATATCTCTGAGCCCCAGTCTCTTTATTTTTGAAAATAGAAATAATAGTTTTGCAATTTTAATCTTTGAAGTATTAAAATGATACCATAGCTATGAAAGTACTTTAAAATAGTAAAAAAGCACCCTATTAAATAAAAATAAACCAAATTTTAAAGACTTATAATTCAACTTAAGGAAACAATAATGGGTAATTTAAAATCCATAATATACCGTTTAGAATAAGAACATAAAGTTTTAAAAAATTAAACTGACCACTGGGTGGCAGAATCAGCAGCAATTTTGAAAGTCACTGTTACTGCATTTGTTCTTAAGATAGAGTAAAAAAAATGAGATTGTGAAGCAACAGTAACATAAATTTTAAAAACAATTTAATAAATTGCTTTTTAGTAACATTTCCCTTCAGTATATGATTTTAAGGGGCACTGTAACATAGTAGCTAGAGAGCTAGCCCCACCAGAACTAGGAAGATCTGGGTTAAGGCCTGCCTCTGACAGACTGGCTACTCCACCCTGAAAAGTCACTGAATGCCTCAGGCAACTCTGTAGGCCATAAATTGCAGAACAGTTGCCAGTTTGCACTTGGTAAAGGAAGCTTTGTAACCCAGAGTTCTCTAAATCAATAAAATCACATGTTCAGGCCAATATATGTACACACAGGCTTATAAATCTATCTAATAAAAGCAGGAGGAAGTACATGATTTCTATGTTTCTTAAATCTGTTGGGGTTTTTTTCATTAAAAAAAAATTTTTTTAAGGGGCAATGGGTGTTAAGTGACTTGCCCAGGGTCACACAGCTAGTAAGTGTCAAGTGTATGAGGCTGAATTAAATCTGTGGGTTTTTTTTTAACCAAATTTTTGAGCATGCATAGCCCTTTGTTTAAATACAGTTAAGATTAATAGCAAAAAAAAACAAAAAAGGTTAATAGTTAGCAAAGAGCTTATTAAATAACTATTTTAGAATTGTTACCAGATTCATCTTAATGCTACAGAAGAAAATTCTCTCTCTTCTGAAGAAGATTCTTTGGTAACAAGAGTGGTGCCAAGAAGGGGCCAAAAGCTCAATTGAGTACCTCTTTCAAGTCTGAAATATTATTTGTGGCCAAAATTATGTATTAATTTAATTAAACAGGATGAACCATAGGACTGTTAAATACTTTAAAAGTTTCATAACACAATCTTCCTGAAATCCTGTAGTGAAAAATTAACTTTATGCTTACTTTTTATAACAGATTATATCCAAAATACCTTTAACATAAATCTACTTCCCATCATAACATAACACTTCAACAGGGTCCTGCAAAAAAAAAAAATCATCTAACATACATACACAAGAAGGTTTGGGGAGCAGTAGGTTGGAAAAAGGTCTGGTCTGGCCTGTACCAAATTTTGTTTGGAATGTCGATATTTAAATATATAAAACTGGTTTGACTCCTATATGTCATTATGAGAAAGTGATAGGAATTAAATCATTTTCTTCATGAAGAAAAAATGTTTTCTCATGTTATTTATCAAAATCATTGTGCTAATTTTTAGGCAGAAGCATTATTAGCAGTATGACTAAGAGGCAGCATTATGTTCCACACTTTTACTTCTGACATGTACTGGTCTTGTGACCCTAGAGACAAGTCCCTTACCCTCTCAGAGTCCTAGGCAACTCAAAGACTACCAAAGAAGGTGGTGACCTGCATTGGGAGAAAGGAATTTTCTTCATATTGGGAGTTTCCTGAATCAGTGAAGTCACAGGGCCATTCCTTAGCCCCATATTATGACTTGATATGCATGAGACTTTATAAATGACAATGAGCTGAGTTTCGTTTTTTAATCTTCAGTAAGTGTTTGCAAGCATTATAAATCTATCATGGCCATGAGAATTCCAGTGCAGCACTAATTTAATGGTTGAAAAACAAAATGTATTGCAGGTTGACTATCATATATCAAGCTCTAAAGATAGAAGACCTCTAGTTGAATTTGAACTTACTTGTCTGTTGTAATCCCCTTTTCTTGTTATTTTGGCAGTAAACTGCATTTATTAACTATTGTTCTCACTACTGCTGTTGGTAGTAAATGAACATATTATTATTCTCCCAATAGGAGCACAGCATCATCCTAAATGGATCTGTGATGGTCAGCACCTCTCGCCTACCAAGTTCTTCCTTTGGAGATCAATTAAATAATGGTGACTGGGTTCGCTACAAGCTATGTATGTGTGCAGATGGAACTCTGTTCAAAGTACAAGTGACAGGCCAAAATATGGGCTGCCAAATCTCAGACAACCCTTGTGGAAATACATACTAGATAAGTTGGAGAGAGAAAGTCATCAGTGTGTTTATAATTGTCTTTACTTTTTTTTTAAGTGCATGCATGCAAGCCATTGTTTTTACAAACTTTATGATATGCATTGTAGTTCTTTTAACTGCCTAGCATTAATAGATATGTTAAATAACCTCTAAATTTAAAATATTCTGAATTAAAATAGCCAGAATCTTAAATTTTTCCATTCAATTACACTGTGCTGAGTATCAGGCAAATCTATTTTTAAAATATCATGAAAAATGAATAAAATCAAAATGAAACATTTCAAGAAATGTTTTTAAACATCATTTCTTGGGCTGGTTTAGCTGTTAGACTCGATATAAGTAAGTTTTTGATAATTATGAGGACTGACCACTCATTAAATTATTTAAAAGGATAAACAATCTGTACATAAATATATTTTTTAAATCTGGAAAAATTATAATTTTATTTATGGACGACATGTGGTTTGTGCTTCTAAGAATAATGACTTTGAGATTTCATACTGAATTTGTCATGGGCAAGAGTCTCTCTTACATGTCAGTGAGATCAAAGGAATTTTAAACACATGTGATATGTAATAAGAAAATAGATACCTAGTTAGGAGTCCTGAAGAAAATATTTTGTGATGCCAAATTTTTACTTAAAGTACTGTTGAGTATAATTATATTATCACGTAATACTAATGAGTATTCAATGTTTCATTCTGGTAGTACTGCATGAATAATATAAGCAAACATTTCAATATCTAATCTGAAGCTCTAAGAAGATGGAAAAGAAGGTATTTGGTCTTCAAAAGACCAATCCAGACTAACCTATAAGGTTTTGTATGTGTGTGATTTTTTTTAAGAAAACAAAATGTATTTACCTAAAAAGAACAGAAGACATAGTAAATAAATTTCAAATCAGTCAAGAAAACTTGACTAGTCGTTGCCAAATTTAAAAATCAGAAATAAGCTGGTTCCAAAGCACTGCACTAAAATCATCCCTATACAGTTGTTTTCCATGCTACAAAATAAAACAAATAATTTTTAGATTAGTAAAGTAGGATTACAGTCTCCACTCTTAACATCCTCTTCTGCTCCCCTTCTACCAACAATTTAATTGTGTCTAACACATTTCATATTTGTACTATGATTATTTTGTTAAATATGATTTATATCTAGGCCAAATAAGCCCCTTTAAAGGGGCCCTTAAAGTGAATTATTGGCCTACTGTTAAGCAGTCATCAGTGATGAACCACAGGCTCTACCTATTTCTTTTTTATACAGGAAATAGGATTAAGCCTACATTTACATAGTGTTTTAATCAAGCAAGTATTTTTAAATGATTACTTATATTGTGTAGATAAGGAAGTCTAAAAAAACCCCACAATATTTGATAGTGTTACTATTGTATATGTAAATAGTTTAAAAATACAATACTTATCAAAATCTAAACATTACCTTGGGGTCTTTAAGTTTAATCAAAATAACCATTGAGTCCTTCCCTAATCCTGAAAGTTACACTTTAAATATCTATAACAGAATTGTGGCCTCTATTAATTATTACAGCTATTTTGCTAGAACTTTGTCCTTCTACATATATTCCAATTGGAAATCTCATTTCAAGTTCCCCCAGCTATTCTTTTTGCATACTTTTGTGCTTTATTCAGATTTATTTGAATAAATATTTTACACAAACTGTGTAACAGTTTATTGCACAAGTAATCACAAATCATCTAATTATTTTTGAAATTTTGTCATTAGTTTTGGTTTATATACATAATGTGTATATACATATATATACATGTACGTGTACATATATGTTCACCCCCATCCCAAGTGCTTTTGACTAGATAGGATGATTTGATGCAGTTTACAGAATTATTTCAAAGGTATAGCATTTTAAAATACTTTACAAAGTAAGGAGTTCCCACTTTTTGCTGCAATACATTCCTATAAACCACATAGGAAAACCAAACAGCAAAAAAGGGAAGGGACGGAGGATCACTGCACATCCATACAGCTTTCATTAAATAGAAATTGGACATTACTCTCTCTTGCCACCAGATGGTGCTTGACTATATTCCTGAAACCAAGTTCATGCCATCATAGATTTAGCTTAATAAGGGACACCCAAAAGGAACCCACTCTATAATGTCCTTCCTCCACGGTCATCTGGCCTCAGCTTGAATAGCTCCAGTGAAAAGGAATCACCTACCTCCAGAGGCAGCCCATTCTACTTGGGGACAATTTCCTTACTAGGACATTGCCCATCTAGTAAGTCTAAATCTTCCTCTTCAGGGATGGGTAAAGTTCTGAAACCCAGGATTGGCCTTCAGCAATTTGTAGAAAAACTAGTCAATTCATAGAAAGACTATATTGGATTGGAAAGAGCACTGGATTTGGGGTCAAAGAATCTGGGTTTGAATCCCACTTTACCACCATAATAGCTCGGTGACTTTGGGCAAACACCTCTCTTATAGCCTCGTTAGTAAAATGAGGGATTTGGACTAGATGGCATTGAAGAACCCTTTTGCTCTAAATCTATGATACTATGAAAAGCATGAACTTCCTGTATATTATTTGCTGGTCTACACATTTTAAAATATATATTTGTATTATTTAATTACAATTTGTGTAGTCATTATTTATAGTAACTATTGTTGCCCATTGGTAATTAAATTCATTTTTAGGAGGTGAGAGTTCAGTGGTGCTAAAATGACACTAAAGAGACCTTTGTACCTTTGAAATAACGATAATTTGTCATCTATTTCAAAGATGGTATTTACCAATTCTGCCATATAAAAAATAATTATATAAATCTATTCCATATTGCTGACTTTAGTTGATGTAACATGTTAATGACCTCTGTTTACAATAAAGATGATATAAATAAATTTCTGCTAATTTGTTAAGGGTTATGTGTTAATAAGTTTCTATTTGAAAATCCAATCAAAACTAATACAGCTAAGTATAATTTGATAATGTAACATCATTATTGCTGTTGCATTTGCCTTTAAGGGTTTATTATTAATAATTTGGTGTCTACTGAGATGACTGGCCTCTCCCTTCCTAGTATGTTCCACCTCATGGTGCCCTGGCAAGCATAGGTTGGTGGGTCAATTTGTTCTCCTAGAACTCAAATGAAATGGTTCTGGTTGTCTGTGAGGCATCCCAGTCTGGGATAGTTGGAGAGGAGGAAAGGGCTTGCTAATTGTTTCCAGACTGCTTTGGAAGGACCAAGGAGTCTCCTGGAAGACTTCAGTGATCAATTGAAGACCAATCTTCCAGGCCCTTCTCTGTTTACCCTAAAAGTAAATAAAATGGAATCACTGTTGAATGTGCCTCTGATTCACCCACTAATCTAAAAATTTACGTTGTCTTAAAAGCGATATTACTGCCTAAGTAATGTTGAAGAACACTTCCATTTTCAACAAAAACCTTCCAACTAAAGCATGATGATTCCATGAATATCCCCTTCTGCCTTTTCCTTATAATTCTTTTTCTATTTCTCCTTTGCTAGCATGAATTCTTTTCTTTTGCCAGAGTGAATTCTTTTTTGCTTTTCTTTTTACCCCTCTACTTCCTTATGTCACACATTCATTATTTTAGCCACTTAAAAGACCAGTACATTTAACTTTGTTTCCAATTCCCACAGGAACTTTTTCTATAACTTTAATTTTTTTTTCATTTTGAGAAATGAATACCACTCACTTCAAGGCATTATAAGGTTTTCAAAAAATCTTTTCTGGGGGCAGCTAGGTGGCATAGTGGACAGAGCACCGGCCAGGAGTCAGGAGGACCTGAGTTCAAATGTGACCTCAGACACTTAACGCTTACTAGCTGTGTGACCCTGGGCAAGTCACTTAACCCCAATTGACTTACAAACAAACGAAACAAAACAAAAAAATCTTTTCTGAACATTAGTACTCTGGCAGTAATATAATTGTTGTAGGGCTTTTATGCCAACACCCTTTTCAGGTTCAATATTGGGATGAAATTAGGAACATTTAACAAAGGAAAAAGAGGTCATCTTTGCCCTACCACAGCAAGAATAAACAAAAACGATACAGGGGCACTTAGAATGTGTCTAGTCAGTATGTCATTGGGGTGTAGCAACTGGTGTGGCCTCAGGCAACCATAAAGTCTGAGAGGCCCAGACTGTAGTCCCCCTGGACTTCATGCCTGTTGATCAGGAAGCTGGGGCCAATCAGATTGTGGGGATGGCAGTGGTGGGGTTACGGGGTGGGTGAAGTGTGAGGATCTCAGGCCACAGTCAGGAAAGCTGGAGCTGAAGGCCATTGCATTAGGAAAATACCGGTTCTATCACAGTAATGTCTATCTGTTTACCAACCTAGAAAGATTATTTTAAAGGAGAACCTAACAAAACAACAACAAAAGGAATTTTTAAATCTCCCTTTGAAAAATCATTTTTAATCGTGTTTTCTCTTCAAAAAATTGGACAA
Organism: Dromiciops gliroides; assembly: GCF_019393635.1. Classification (NCBI taxonomy): domain Eukaryota; kingdom Metazoa; phylum Chordata; class Mammalia; order Microbiotheria; family Microbiotheriidae; genus Dromiciops; species Dromiciops gliroides. The sequence goes on along the minus strand of NC_057866.1, from coordinate 123,035,044 downwards.
TCTCTCTTTTCTGAAGTTCTTCCATTCCCTCAAAGCCTTACTCAGGTACCACTTCTCTAAAACCTTCCCTTGCTCTGTCCCATCCTCCAAGCTGAAAGCTCTATCTCTCTCAAATTACTCCTTGTGCTTTGCTTGGATCTCTCCTTTGCACCTATCTCACTATCCCTTGTATCATATTTATTTCCCCTGAGAGCAGAGTATATTTCCCATCTATTTTTGTGCTTCTAGTATCTACTAAAGTGCCTTGCACATAGAAGAAACAATATTAAATAAGTAACTGATGGGTTTTACTATTCTGACAGCAAATCCCATTCATATTCTTTGTGACTACCAATTACTTTGATAAACATCTGTATATTGAAATATTGTAGTTATAAATAAGGAGACAAATATTTTACAAACTCAGCTCCCTGAAATTGCATAAAACAAAGATGCTATAAATATTTCACCACCATGTTTTCTGGCATATTTGTAACTCTTTGTTACAAAACTCTTGTAACCCCATGCACTTATTCCTCCATATCTTTATAGGAGAGGTAGCTTTTGATTGGAGATGTCATTTTTATTCATTCAAGTATGGGGATTTGGTGGGGGGGGGGTTGAAGCTTTATAACAGGAGTTCTTAACCTGCAGTTAAACTCCAAAGGGACACTGTACACAGAGATAGCAATATTGTTCGATGAAGAACTGTGAATGACTTGACCATTCTTTTTTTTTTTTTTAGTGAGGCAATTGGGATTAAGTGACTTGCCCAGGGTCACACAGCTAGTGTTAAGTGTCTGAGGTCGGATTTGAACTCAGGTACTCCTGACTCCAGGGCCGGTGCTCTATCCACTGTGCCACCTAGCTGCCCCGACTTGACTATTCTTAACAATACAGTGATCCAAGACAATCCCAAAAGAATATTGATGAAGCATACTATCCACCTCCAAAGAAAGAACTGCTATTGATGGAAAAGATGGAAGCATGCTATTTTTCACATTCTTTCATTAAGTGACAAATATGGTGATGTTTTGCACAATCATATATGTATAACCCATATTGGATTGTTTGCCACCTTGGCAAGGGGGGAAGGGAGAGAGGAAAGGAAGGATAGAGATTGGGACAGAAAAATATAAATAAAAATGTTTAACCTGGAAAAAATAAACTCCAAAGGGGGTCTGTGAATAGATTTGAGGGGACCCATGAATTTTGATGAGGAAAAAAATATGTCTTTATTTTTACTAAACCCTAACTGAAATTTAGCATTTCCTTTAATTACTTAAAAACATTATTCTAAGAAGGGGGTTGTATATGGGTAAAAGCTTGTAGTTAGGAAGTGAATCCAATGAAACAAATACTTGTTAAGCTCCTGCTACATGAAAAGGATTTTGCAGTGTTGAGGGATGTAAAAATGATTAAGCCACACTGCCCTCAAGAAGCTTATAGTCTTGTGAAGAATAAGAAACATGCATGGATATGTATAATACAAATTGAAGTATGGAAGTTTTTTAAAGTGCTTTATGAAATTCAAGGAGGGACAAAGTATTTACCACTGAGAAGTTTAGGGAAGACTTCACAGAAGAGATGGGATCCAAGCTGGGCCCCAGGAGCTTAATAGGATTTCATGAAATCATAAAATCTCAGAGTAGGAAAGGTTCTTATTTTTTTTGGAGGCAATACTTTATATGTGGTCTGGCCAGGGTAAAGTACAGTGGGGCTAATCCCTTCTTCAGTCTGTGCCACCTAGCTGCTCCTACACATGACTTCTTCAGATCCTTGAGCCCAACTAGCACACACTCTCTAAAGCTTTTCTTCTCCAATTCTTGCAACCAGTCCTCATTGGGGATGAACTCAAAACCATTTACCATTTTGTTTGAACTCTTCTGGACATTCTCCAGTTTATCAATGTCCTTCCTATAATGTGCCACCCAGAACTGAACACAAAGAATACAGATGTTCCTTGGGGAACTTACAATCTACCAGAATACAACAAGGTCACAGATAAGTAGATAGAATAAAAGATATATGCAAAATAAATAAGGTAAGTGGTTAAAAGCAAAATAAATGCAAAGTGGCTGGGGGCACTGACAACTTGGGGAGATGGTGACACTAGAGTTGGGCCTTGAAGGGAGATAAGGACTTTAAGAGGTGCAGGTGAGGGAGGAAGGAGAGCATTCCAGAATTGGCAGACAGCCTGAGCAAAGATGTCAAGTCATTTGTTAGGAATAGGAAGAGGGCCAATTTGGCTAAAATTTAGAGTGTGTGTGGGGCAGCTAGATGGCGCAGTGGATAGAGCACCGGCCCTGGAGTCAGGAGGACCTGAGTTCAAATCCGGCCTCAGACACTTAACACTTACTAGCTGTGTGACCCTGGGCAAGTCACTTAACCCCAATTGCCTCACTAAAAAAAAAAAAAATTAAAGTGTGTGAAGGGGAATAATGTGTAAGCAGTCTAGAAAGATAGACTAGAGCCAGATTATGAAGGGCTTTAAATGCCAAACAGGAATTTATATTTGATCCTCTAAGCAATGAGACACTTCGGTAGCTTCTTGAACAAAAGAGTGAGATCATTGCATTAGGAAAATCAATTTAGCAGCTCCGTGGAGGATGAATTAGTAAGGATATTGGACTCAGAGGAAGAAATGAGAAGACTATTGCAATGGTCTAAGTATGGACTGGAACATGCCCATTCCAGTGCTGGTATAAGTAGAGAAAAAGGGATGGATTTGAGAGATGTTGATGTATTTGAGGGAACTTAGAGCTTGGAGGGGACTTACCACATAAGGTAAAAGTCAGTGCAGAAACTCATGTGACATAGGGTGAAACCAAGCAGAGCCGACCACCCAACCCAAATATACAGCAAGGTGGAATCTGGTCATGACACAAAGTCTTAATTCAGGAATGAACACTAAAGAGAAAAGACTGATAAGTATAAAAAAATTACTGTAGATCTAGAGGGTCCCAAAAGAAGGAGCAAGTAACTGTGTAACAACTACAAGCAGAGAGACAAAGGAAAAATTGGATTTTCTATAAGGACTGCATGAAAACCTAGAAGAAATTAAGAGATTTTTAAAAATGAAACAATCTCTGTAAGAAGGAATTGAAATAAGAATAAATATCTCAGAAGAGATAGTGTTAAATATTGCCAAGAAATTAATTCCATGAGAGAAAAAAGTGATACCTGATATAAAAAACTGGAAAACAAGAAAAGATAATTTAGGAATCACTGAATTCCTTGAAAACTATGATTTTTTAAAAATCTGAACATTGTGTTTTTTTATTTAGAATTGTTTTGGTTAAGCATTTATTTTTTTCTCCCTCCCAATTCCCTTCTTATAATAAATATGCAAAGTCAAGGTGGACAGATTCCCACATTGGCTGATTCTGCATCTTGATTGACTAATTCTATATCTTGAGCCCAGGATACCATATTTTAAGAAATTATAAATAATAGCTACCCAGATTCATTAGACCCAGAGGGCAAAGTAAAGATGGAAAGAATCCACTGATGTTTTCCTAAACCAAACCTCAAAAGGAAAAGTTCCAGGAATGTTATAGTCAAAATCCAGAACTCCGATGTCAAAGAAAAAAGGACTTCAAGCATCCAAAAATAAGCAGTTCAAGTATTAAGGAACTATAGTTAGGAATATGCAAGACTTAGAAACTTCTATTAAAAAGAAGAGGAAATCTTGGAATACAGTGTTCAAAAGGTAAAAGAGAGAAGTTTACACCAAGAATAACCTACTCTGCAAAGCCAAGTATAAATCTATGGGAGTGAGGGGAGGGAGGATGGATCTTTAATAGAATAGAGGACTTTTAAGCATTTCTGATAAAAAGGACTGAGTAGAAACTTTGAAATACAAACACAAGGTTCAAGAGAAATCTAGAAAAGTAAGTTCATCTGAGCAATTGAAAGGAGGTATATAGTGATGTAGTATTAGCATTCTAATACAGAGGGAAGCAACAAGTGTTCCTTAACCACATTAAAATCTTCAAAGGGAGGGGCAGCTAGGTGGCACAGTGGATAGAGCACCAGCCTTGTATTCAGGAGGACCTGAGTTCAAATCTGACCTCAGACACTTATCACTTACTAGCTGTGTGACCCTGGGCAAGTCACTTAACCCCAACTGCCCTGCAAAAAAACAAACAAAAAATCTTCAAAGGGTATTGAGTGAGTTAAATTACAAAAACAGAGGACCAAAGGGCTGCACTGTTTTCAGGGTTTGAAGAGGGAAAAGAGAAGAGAGAATAAAAAGAACACACAAGTATAAAAAGGAGAAAGAGAACTTGTCATTCCTCATAATCAGGATGTATAGAAGAGTATACATCAACAGGAAAACAAGTGGAGATTGGGAAGGAGAGTGAGAAAAGTGAGTTGAGGAAGACTGCAGGGCAGCTAGGTGGAGAGGGGGCAGCTAGGTGGTGAAGTAGATAAAGCACGGGCCCTGGATTCGGGAGGACCTGAGTTCAAATCTGACCTCAGACACTTGACACTTACTAGCTGTGTGACCCTGCAAAAAAAAGAAAAAGAAAGAAAATGAGGAAGACTAATGACAGAGAGGGAATAGCTGCAAGCAAAGCCAACTTCCTGATTGGGGGGGTGAAAATGGAAAAAGCAAAAGCCAAAGAACTAGAATATAAAGATATCTGTCCACTGGGGAGTGATTGAATAAATTGAGGCACATGAATATAATGGAATATTATTGTAAGAAGTTATGAAGGAGATGATCCCAGAAAATCCTGGGTAGTATGAATTAGGGTAGAATGGAATGAATAAAATCAGAAGAATAATTTAGACAAGGATGAACACAGTATAAAGCAAAACGAATTTCAAAGATTTAAGAACTGTGATCAGTGCAATGCCCAACCATGTCTCCAAAGGATCTGTGATCAAGCAGGTTGCCTAATCTTGACAGAGATGAGAAGTGCAAAGTACAGAAAGAGATACACATTTTTGGACATGGCCATTGTGTGAATTCATTTTGCTTGACTCTGTTTATTTGTTACAAGGGGTTTTGTTTGTTTGTTTAGAGGAATAGACAAAAAAGAGGGCCACTGAAACATGTTTTAAATACACAGAAGGAAACAGAAGGAAGCACACAAGTAAAATATAGAATTCACTAGAGACTTTTTCTTTAAAGCAAGTGATAGAAAATGAAGATTTGGTTTCATGTAGAATCTTCTTTTTGTGTTCTGTGTGTAAGGAATTATTCTGGTTTTTAATTTTTAGAATCGGAAAAAAATTAAAATATACCTTTTTTTTTTAGTGAGGCAATTGGGGTTAAGTGACTTGCCCAGGGTCACACAGCTAGTAAGTGTTAAGTGTCTGATGCCGGATTTGAACTCAGGTCCTCCTGACTCCAGGGCCGGTGCTCTATCCACTGCGCCACCTAGCTGCCCCTAAAATATACTTTTAAAAGAATTGGGTAAGAAAGAGAACAACAACATAGGGTCATGAAAACCCACTGAAGAGAAAATATCCAGAAGATGGGAGTGGATAACCCTGATAAATACTATAGGGAGGTAAAAAAGGATGAGGATAGAGGAAAAAAGACCATTGGATCCAGCAGTAGATTATTTTTGGTAGGGGATGGGAGGCAATGATTTAAACTCATAAAGATGAATCTTCCTGATAACAAGACTAGTCTTCTATCTACTGAGCAATGTAGCTGCCCTGGGAAATATCACTACAACCTGCTGTTGCTCCCTGCTGTCTTCTGCCAATCTTTCCCTGTGATATAGCTTTGTTTAGCAACAGCCCCAGTTCTGAAAAACTCATGATCTCAGGCTATTTTATTTCTTTTGATAACCCAGAAAACTAGCTAAAGAAGCCTTTGGGGATTTGAAATCTAGATTTTGAACTGCTTTTCTTGGGCTACCTGGTTGCAGGTTAGGAGAAAGTGGCTGAAATCCAGTTTTGTATCCACTGAAACTCATATAACTTGGAGTGGAAAAAACCCCCTTTCAATTCCTTTCAACTCTCATGACGTAATTGTGGTCTGAACATCACAGGGCTGGAAGAAAAAGATTGACAGAGGCTGGCAATCCTCATGCTACTTCTCCCTTCTGGCTATGGAATTAAAAGAGCTGGATTTTAATCCTGGTTCGGTTTCTTATTATTTGTGTGACATCTTGAGGCCTCCATTTCTTTGCCTCTGGATGAAGTGATTAGACAAGATTTTAAAGATTTATAAAGCCCATCCCAGCTCTGGAGTTCTGATCTTATGAATCAATGTATCCCTTGCAACAGGAATACAGGATTTAGAGCTAGAAGGAACCTCGCAAATCATCTAGCCTAACCACCTCATTTTATAAGATAAGGAACTTCCCATGTTCATTTCCCAATTCAAATCACCTACCTTTCCTTGGGTCCTTTTCAGCCTTCCATGATACTTTACATGACCAAAGTGATTTACCTTTAGGGGAAAAAAAGCTTCAGTGTAAAGGACATAAAAATAAAGTGAATCGTGTATAATTTCAATGACTAAGCTTGTCACTGAAATAGAAATGGGAAAATATATCCCTTCCCCCACTTAACAAGAGAGGCTGGGGATTGTGGATGAAGAACCTAGCATGTACTGTAAGACTCAATTGCTATATTGCTTAGTTTTGCTGAACTTTCTTTTTTCTTTCCTTCTTTTTTCTTTTCTCTTTTTTCTTTTCTTTCTTTGTTCTTTTCTCTTCATTTTCTTTTCTTTCTTTTTTATTTTTTGTTACTTGGAATAAGTCCCTGGTTTGGAGTAACAGGAAGGATATATTTGGAAATGAAGGTGATGTAAGAACAATAGCCATCAATAAAATTTTAAAAATAATATTTATCTCAAATAGATCAATTAAAAATAATTTGACGCAATTATTTTCTACTGAGAATTATACCTTTGGGGGATGAGGTTTATATAGTCAAACATCCTATATTCAGATGAATGTGGTACTTACAGCTTTCTCAGGACTACCCCTAAAAAGGTTCAAGTGATTGATGGTATCTGGCTGCACCTGTATGAGTGTGGGAAAAACAAATTTTTAAAAACTAAACCAATATACATGGTATTTTTCTATATCTTATAACCTGAGAGTGATGATGTTTTCCAAAACACCTGCAAAGACAAATATGCAGAAACCTCCCAAGGCAAAACTTCCCATGCCTACTTACACAGCTAGTAAGTGTCAAGTGTCTGAGGTCAGATCTGAACTCAGGTTCTCCTGAATCCAGAGCTGGTGCTTTATCCACTGTACCACCTGGCTGCCCCTTTAATTTACACATAAAGTCTTAGTATACAGCATGTGTTTGACCCATTGAACTTTCTGCCATTTAGTGCTAGAGTAATAAGCCACATGTCTCACTCAGGACAGAATTGTAGATAAGCATAATTGACTTTGCTCCTTCCATAGAACCAGTGAGGAAGCAGCAAAGTCCCAAACCTTGATAATGTTTCACTAATTCCGAGTAGACAGTCTTGCCAGGTAACTGCTGGGTGACTGCCGGGTGACGGATATTTTAAAAACAGAAGTATTTTAAAGGTGAGGTCCAGGGGATTAAATTCCTTTCAGAAAAATTAGAATAGTTGTTTTAAAGTGATACAAACATTAATTCTGTTAAATCTTTAATTTTTTGGAAGACAAATCTTAGCCAAAGCAAAAACAAAAACAAAAAACAAACTTGAAGAACTAAAATGTTTAGCATCAAAAGTAAGTAAAATTTCCTTTAAAAAAAAAACCTTAAAATTCTTTCAGTTTGGATATGCATCTTTCTTTTTGCTCCTAGCTTTTAAAAATGTTTGCCGTATGTGAATAATAGAATTCATTTTCCTTTTCTTTTTTCCAATAGGCATTATGAAAAGGTCTTACCTCATCGTGATTATTGTAGTGCTAAGCCTTTATTTTACCAGAACAGCAGCAACCAAAACAAGAAAATTTGATATTCCGTCTGACTCCAGATGCCGGTGGGATGGGGACCTTTTGATGGATTGTTCTTTTACTGGAAAATCTGATATACCAATGGCTATACCACAAACAGTGACCACAGTGGATTTAAGTTACAATTCTATTAGAGCTCTCTCAGTATCTAACATGGAAAACGAAGAGTGGACCATAAAACACCTGAACCTAAGTAACAATAGGATATCCGAGCTAACTTTCAGCTCTTTTATGTGTTTTCCCTCTTTGGAAACGTTAAACTTGAGTGACAATGGAATTCACTCCCTTTCATTCGATCTACAGAACCGTAGCAGCTTACTGGGGAAATGCCAAGGAAATGGTTTCAGAAATGTTTTTACGTCTCTCAAAGTTTTGTCAATTCAAAGAAATCATCTTAATGCTACTCCAGAGGGTAAGTGTCAGTATAAAAATACAATGCAGTATAAAAAAAAATGTGTCCAATTGACTTGGGATGCTTTTGTGTAAATAGGTGATCCATATTAGCTTTCGGTTTTACTTGCATGGAACTAGAACTGAAAAGAAAGCAGGGTGGTAACGGCAGGTGTTGTCTTTAAAAGCAGAGTCTCATGAATTTCATCTAATTTTAAATTTAGAGCTATAACTTAAAGGATTTATTTAACCATTGGTTTTCTTTCCCATGATATAAATTTCCTTCTTGATGATATCAACTTCTCAAAGTGCAGTAGTATATGTGGTAGACTTTAAATTACCTTTGATGTGATCATCTGTTAATCACTGAGTTATATCAAATTATTCCAGCGACAAAAGGCTCTAAGAAATGGCTGGGTTTGGATCTGATTCATTTGAAGTAGAACTGTATTTAACTTCAGTGTTATTACTAGATAGAGCATTTTCTATTTTCCTATCTTATTAGGAGATATTTTTACCACAGCTTGCCAAGTGGTCTGGAGATGAGGATCAAAAATATGGTATTTCTGTCTATTAGTATGCAAAGTACCTTTGAATGTTGAATTTTTTTCCTCTACTTGCAGAACAAACTTACAGAAATACATTGTGCTGTCAAAATTGATCAAAATCACAACCCCATATCCGTCTCTGGTTCCTAACAAGACTCTAGCCTCCTTCCCTAACAAGATTATGCCTTCCAGGGCTCCTCCAGTCTGATGGTAAATGTCCTAAGTAATAAATGGTGCTTCCACTGATTATCTTGGGAGACTATTCAAAAATACAGTGTTTTATTCTAGGAAACATATCTTGCTGTTCAGTCTAAACTTGCTTTGCCTTCTTTTCATTACATGTTGCTACTCAGTTTCCTCTACTTTTGGGGGGTGAGGGCATTGAGATATTTACATCTTCAAATCAAAATTTATTAAGCACCTATTATGTGCAGGACACCATGATAGGTGTTGTGGGGTATGCAAAGAAATAGAAGATTACCATCTTCTCTCCTTCCCAATTTATACCCATTAAACTTTTCCATTGAGTTCTTACGTTCTATTTTCTGTTTTTAATGCCTTTTCTCCAAAATCATTTTTAGCAACTTTTGGATAGTGGGGGCTAGAGTTGAAGAGATAATTATTCTGAAGATAATATCAGTGGAATTATGTAGAAAAGAATGGCTTCTTCCTTTCCTGTCCATTTTGGACATAGCCTACTGACCTTTCTCTTATATTTCATGGAATGAAGTGAGGCGTTTTGTTATGTTGTATTTTTCTTTTTTTACTAAAGTTCTGGGCCCTCTTCCTCCGTAGCCAGTGAAGGGCATATTTATTGCCCTTTGCTATACTGATAATCTAGAGGTTGTAGTGCCAAAATTTGTACATCTTAGACCTCAAGTAGCACCTTTTTTTGTAAATCATAAAAGTATTTTATTATTTTCCAGTTACATGTAAAGATCATTTCCACATTTGTTTTTCAGATTCCTTTTTTTTTTTTTGGAGGGCAATGAGGGTTAAGTGACTTGCCCAAGGTCACACAGCTAGTTAAGTGTCAAGTGTCTGAGGCTGGATTTGAACTCGGGTCCTCCTGAATTCAGAGCCAGTGCTTTATGCACTGCACCACCCAGCTGCCCCTCTTCAACATTTGTTTTTGTAAAATTTTGAGTTCCAGAGTTTTCTCCCTCCTTCCTTTCCCTCCCCCCCTCCCCAAACTGAAAGCAATCTGATATAGGTTATATATGTACAATCACATTAAAATATTTCTGCATTAGTCATATTGTGTAAGAATCAGAACAAAAGGGAAAAACCTCAAAAAAGAAAAAAAAAGTCGAAACAGTGTGATTCAATCTGCATCCAGATTCCACAGTTCATTTTTCTGGATGTGGAGAGCATCAGATAGCACTTTTTTCTGCACCCATCTAATAGATGTAATCAAAGAGCCCTGAATCTGGACTTAGAGGGCCTCAGTTCAAAATCTAAATTACCAGTTGTACCTTGAGCAAATTATTGATCTTCTCTAGCCTATTTCTTCAGTAATTTGAAGTCAAGAAATATGTAGCTTCAGGGGTATCCCACCCCACTCCACTCCTCACATGTGGAGTTCTTCAAAAAGTTATTCCAAGTTCAAGGCTCCTTATCAAGTGGAAACCACAGTTGGTGAGCCCCTGTAAATGTAGCTACTTTTGTCAATCAGCCAGAAGGCATAAGTAGTTCAAATCAAAAGTATTTAGTGAAATAATACAGAAAGTATAGTAACCCTTTGCTCCCCCACCTTCACCCCAATAAAATTAGGTCATACTTTCCCACAAATACACATGGCATTAGTGGGAAGTGAAGTCCAAACACTTTATGACAGAAATACTAGGAGGAAAATATATGAAGGAAAGGAAGGGAGAGAGAAAATGGGGGTGGGGGGAGAGGGAGGAAGGAAGGAAGGAAAATAGATAGATAAGGGTATTTTAGTCTTGAGATTCTTTGAAATCAATTCCAAATAGAAGCCCTGAATTTCATTTTGTATATAGAATCATTACCAGGTTTCCGTGTATAAATCATTTTAGGCCTTTCCAATCCCTTGTTTTTTTGTGGTTTGAATTATTGTTCCCTAATTGTACCATCTGGGGTTTGCCCAGGGTAATTTTGTGGTTTTTTTCATATATGCCTCTATAGCCAAATTCTCATTTAGTTTTGTGTGGCAAGAATATCCTAGGGAGGCAGAGACAGTAAGAAAGAGGTGCTGCCTGGATCCCCTCACTATGGGACAGGAGTTCTTAACCTTTTTTTGTCTCGTGGACCCCTTGGGCAGTCTGGTAAATCTTGTGGACTCTGTCTCAGAATAGTGGTTTTATTTTATTTTATTTTTTGCTGGGCAATGAGGGTTAAGTGACTTGCCCAAGGTCACACACCTAGTAAGTGTCAAGTGTCTGAGGCCGGATTTGAACTCAGGTCCTCCTGAATCCAGGGCCGGTGCTTTATCCACTGCACCACCTAGCTGCCCCATAATAGTGGTTTTAAATGCATAAAATAAAATAAATAGGATTACAAAGAAAATCATAATTATCAAAACTTTTTTTTTTTAAGTTCAAATCCAGCCTCAGACACTTGACACTTACTAGCTGTGTGACCCTGGGCAAGTCACTTAACCCCACTAGCCCCGCAAAAAAAAAAAAAAATCCTGCTCTAGAGAATGACCACATGATCAGAGATATCTCATGCCTTTCCCATAAAAACTGCTCTGGCTTTTCCCAGCAGCTATTTATGCTATTATTAGTCTCCATCCTGCCCCACCCCTAGAAGTTTATAGTAAAGGTTATAACCATAATGACGTGGCACTCTACATAAAGAGTTTCAATGAAGAAGAGGCAGAGATTGGATCAGTCAATGCTGGAGAGATGTGACTGCACCACTTCCCAGTACATCGTTCTGTACGGCTGATATGTGGGTTCATAGATATGGAGCTGAAGAACACTTTGACATCATTTCGTCCAGCCCCCTCATTTTACAGATGAAGAAACTGAGGTTAACTCACTTGCTCAAAGTCACCCATCTCTTAATCTGCAGAGCTAGGAGGTAAACCCCTGTCTTGTGAATCCAAACCCAGAATCCTTTCCATGGCACAAGCCTAGTCATGTGTTTGGAATAATTCGCAGTTTAATCACAGCGCCATTGACTCCAATTTATTCCGGCCTCCTTTTTTGTCCTTCCAGGCATTTTCGTTTACCTTTTTCTCTTTTCTCCAATGAACCTTGAAAAAGAATTATCCACTATGCGTCCTGCTATGGGGAGGGCACTATGTTGGAATGGAAAAACAAGTTTGAACTACAACCAGAGTTGTGTGACTGTGGATAAGTCGATCAATCAGTCAGTCAATAAGCATTTATGAAGTACTTATTATGTGCCAGACCCTGTGCTCAGGGTTGGGAAAACAAGGACAAGCAAAGAGAAAGAAAATCCCTGACCTCAAGGAACTTACACTCTCATGAGGGGAAACTCACAGAAAATGAAACTCATAGGGAGGAGGAGATATGGGAGTGAAGGCACTGATACCAGGTAGCTGAATGGTGCCTAGTAGAGCAAGTCAGGAGTTAAGCCCAGAAAGGAAGGAAGACACAGTTGGCCTGGGCCAGCTTCCTTAAAAGAAGGTGCTGGACAGCCCTAGATTCAAGAGGACCTGAGTTCAAATCCAACCTCAGACACTTGACCCTTACTAGCTGTGTGACCCTCATTGCCCCAGTGGGAGGGGGGAGAAATACTTTGTCCATTTTTTCAAAAAATACTTCATTCCTCCAATCATCTGAAGGGCAGAATGGCCTCTTCTGCATCCCTAATAAAGAGACCAATTTGCATTCTGTTAAAAAAAAAAAAAAGAAGGTGCTGGAAGAGCCAGTCAAACAGAGGGAGAGGCCAAAGGATGGAAGGTACTGCCAATGTGTGAATTCCAGGGCGAAAGGGAGCTTTCAAGAAGAAGAGGTTTCTGGTAGGTAGATAAAGTCTAAAGTGTAGCCTGAAGAGGAATGAAGACCATTAAATTATTATTACTTTAATATTTAATACCAATAATTTACTTAATTTCTCCCAGCCTCACTTTCCCCATCTGTAAAATGAGAATAGAATACTTACACTCTCTAGACCATGGGATGGTTTTCAGAAGAATATCTAACAAACTTTAAAGAATTAAATAAATGTGAATTATTATTTTGTGTTATAATACATTCCCATGATCTAAGCTTGAAGTTAGCTGGAAGGAGTTAAAAAGAAATGGTATGGGGCGGCTAGGTGGTGCAGTGGATAAAGTACCAGCCCTGGATTCAAGAGGACCTGAGTTCAAATCTGGCCTCAGACACTTGACACTTACTAACTGTGTGACCCTGGGCAAGTCACTTAACCCCCATTGCCCTGCAAAAAAAAATGGTGAATCTAATTTTTTTTTCCTAAACAAAAAATAGCTCTGAAAAAGGCAAATAAAGAATATAATGGTTTTTGAATGGGGAATTACCATCCAATCATTTTTAAATAAATTAAATATTTTATTGCTAACTTAGAGGGGTTATGTGGAGTAGTGAATAAAGAGCCAGCCAAGAAATTGGGAAGTCGTGGGTTCAAGTATCACTTCTCATACATAGGCCCTGTAACTCTGGGCAAGCCACTTAATCTCTCAATGTAATCAATTCTCTGAGACGATAAATTGCAAAGAAGTTGCTAACCTATAATTCCCAATACTAATAAAAAACACAGGTCCAGTTCCTATCCCTATTACAAACTTACCATTCAACAGCAATACAATCTTGCTTGGTAACTAGTTATATTTAAATTACAGTTATCCATTCCACATCACAACATTCTCCATCATGGTTTTAATATATCAGGGGTTGGCATAAGAAATCAAATGGGAATTTGAGGGAAGTTTTACAGAAGCTGCAGGCAACCTGCAAAGACCAGCAGATGACACAGAGCCTATGACCAAATATTTAATCCAAATTTTAGAATAAGATATTGTAAGTACTCCATAAAAAAAAGAAAGGAAGGAAGGAAGGAACAAAGAAAAGAAAAAAGAAAAAAATGCAGACTTCTTCTCTGGTATGAAGGGAGGGCCAAAAAAATTTTACATGGATTTTCTACATTGCAGTGGCCACTGTGCCCCTAACCCCTGTGATGTGGAAGGAGTAATTAATTGATTTAAGTCATTTGTCCATTCATTCACTTTTCCTCTTAAATAGTCATAGCCGATGTGTCGCCTTACATTATATTTCTGTATTCTCTCCTAGTCTTAATCACATGATAATATTCTGTGGCATTAAGGAACCACGATTTATTTAACTGTTTCTCTGTTACAACCTAGCCATGTTCACGTTTGAGGCTAATTAATTGGGTACTCTCCTGGAAAGGAGCAGGTGCAATCTGGGGAGCTTTTCTAAGTCAGTTTGATAAGCATAACTCTTTTTATAGAATGAGTATACCTCTCTCCCATAGTGTGTGGGCCTGCTCTTTGGCAACTTGGAGAAAGGATATAGACAATTCCTGATTGTTTTTTCAGTGACTCATCCCCTAGATTTGGGCAACTAGGTGGTGCTGTGGATAGAGCACTGGCACTGGAGTCAGGAGGATGAGAGTTCAAATCCTGGCCTTAGACACTTGACACTTACTAGCTGTGTGACCCAAACATCCAGGGTCATCTCTTGTCATCCTGATGTATATTTTGCCACTAGACCCAGATGGCTCTGGAGGAGAGGGTGAGGCTGGTGACTTTGCACATATGTCTCACTTAAATCCAATTTAGTGCAAGTCATGACATCACCTTCTGATGTCATGCTCCTCTTTAAAAATGAAGAACAAACAACAACCCCCAAGATTATTGATTGGCTGGAATTCTAGTCAGGATGACTGTAAGAGACATATAATTTGTCTCCAGTCTTTCTGCCTTTTCACCTTTTTCTTTGCCCCCTTATCTTCTGGAACATCATAAGAATTTGAGGAAGGGGATTTCTCCTTTCCTCTCTCCAACCATCTCCCACCAGGAGCAGTTGATATCAATTTACAGCAGGATGTGACGAAGGGAGATATGCTTGTCCATGTGGCCTGAGAAAAGTTGGACTTTTCCAACTACAGAGATAGCAATAGCCACAGCAATGATAAAATTAATGCAGAAGGGGCAGCTAGGTGGTGCAGTGGATAAAGCACTGGCCCTGGATTCAAGAGGACCCGAGTTCAAATCGGCCTCAGACACTTGACGATTACTAGCTGTGTGACCCTGGGCAAGTCACTTAACCATCATTGCCCCACCAAAAAAAAAATTAATGCAGAAGCATATAGTGGAGGGAGACAGAGGAAATTACAGGCAGTGTTCCTGAGCTCTAGATTGTGTAGAGGAGAAATTTCTATTTCCAAGGCAACATGATCTAGGAATCTATCCTTCTAAGCAAAGAAGGGACATTTTGCTTGGTAGTGACAGCCTTGTGGGTAACCCCCAGTTTAAGAGCTAGAGAACAGACCTTCTGGAGAAAGGGATTTCCTAAGCAGCAGTCTTATAGGAGAAATAAGATCATTGCTCACATGGCCCTGTAGTTGGAGGAGCTAAGAGAGTTGAAGCCATGTCATTGAGTGGCAAGGAAGATAATGGGATCTATCACCTCCTATTATTTCAGTGAATTATTCAGAAACTGCAAATATAATGGGAAAGGTATTGTTTGTTCCAAAGTACATTTGCTTTATGGAAGGAATCTATTTATTTGTTTTTGGCTGAGAAATGAGGGTTAAGTGACTTGCCTAGGGTCACACAGCTAGTAAGTGTCAAGTGTCTGAGGCCAGATTTGAACTCAGGTCCTCCTGAATCCAAGGCCAGTGCTTTATCCACTATGCCACCTAGCTGCCTTATGGAAGGAATCTAAACCACAGAATGGTACAAGTCTTTGGGGGGGAATTTGTAAGTCTCTGTAGGAAAGAAAGATTTCCCTGAAATATCAGAGTATTACCCCAGTGGCAACCCTAAGGTCAATTTCCTTCCAAGGGGAAGCTTATGGGCTTCTTTGGGTTCTTTGAGTGCCTTTTGTGTTTCCTATAACTGTGTATAGATTCCTACAAGTACTATGTACTTTCTATATTTTCTGCACAATGAAATATAGGTTGTCCTCTATTTGATATGCACTTGTTTCCTTGAGTGCTTGTACAGGAGTTGGGGATCCCTTTAATCCACATTTGCGGAAATCTAGACATGAATTTTCCTAGAGTAAACTGTAGGCAAGGGTAATGAAATCCAAAGGAAAAAACACCTTCTTAGATCAGCCCCAAGCACTAAATCTGGTTTTTATGAGGTTAGAGTCTGGAGCTGAGGGTAGGAGGATTGAACAAACAGGAACCACAAATCAAAATCCAAAAAAAGAAGATTGAATTTACTTTGGTGAGAATTTGCTTCTCTGGTTCATAAATGTAAATAATTGTGAGGACACCACAGCACACAGGAATCAAGCTTCGCTCAGCTCCATTTCCATCTACAATCGGAAGCCTCTCTTGATTATCCCAGTTATTAATGCTCCCATATCAAACTGTCTTATATTTATGTATGTGTGTGCATATTTATGTATTTATGGTGTTTCCAACTGGTAAAATATAAGATCCTCAGGGACGAGGAATGATTCCTTTTTTGGTCACTGTATCCCCAGCCTTGAGCATAATGCCTTACCCATACTTCACAAATGTTTGGTGAGTTCATGCATCTCATGGGATATATATATATATACATACATATATATATATATATACATATATATATCAGTTTGTATATCCAGGAGCGAGTGCTACACATTTCTATAAAACGTTGATGGTCTTCATGTAGTGTGGTAACAACCATTTCTTTGGATAAGAAGCTCTGGACTTGAATGGAGACTGAAGGTTTGAGTTTTGAGCCTCTCATCTATTAGTTATGTAACCTAGGGCAAGTCACTTAATACAGCACTTCATGGCTGATAAAGCACATTCCTCCCAACCCTCTGAGGTAGATAATGTAAATATCATTGCCCTCATTTTTTTATAGTCTCATAGAGAAGCTACTTCCCCAGAGTCACACAACTAGGAAGTCTCAAAGCAGTATCAGATCCCTTTAATAACAAGCTTAGCGCACCTTTCACTACACCATACTGATCTTCAGCTACAAAAATGAGGAGGGTTGTGCTACACCAGAGGTGCCAAATTCAAATAGAAACAGAGCCACTAAGACCTGCTGGTGCATACTGACTTAGAAAACCATAAATTAACATTATCTATTGTTTATTGTGTTTTTATTTATTTTGTTTTTTCCAATTATATTTCCATTTAAATTAAATCTAATTTCCCAATTACATTTTAATCTGGTTCAGTCACATATCTGGACTAGATGACCTTAAGACCCCTTCCAGCTCTGACATTTTGTGTTTCTGTAAAAACTGATTCTGCTCAACACAACTCATTTCTAAACACTGAACTTCGGTTCCCTGTTCCTGACCCAATGACAGCTAGTTTATTGAAGGCTATGACAGCTGTGATAGCTATCATTGTGTTGCTTGTTTGGACAACACCCAGGGAAGGAGCTGGCAGGTGCAGCAGACAGGGGAGAAGCCTATAGCGAATTTAATACCAGAGATGCACCAGCTCTTTCACACAGGCTTCCTGACGGCAATATTCTCAGCTCCCCTCACCAGTCAATTTAAAATAGTTTGAAATAATAGAATCAATCCCAGGTCAGATCATCCCAGCTTCAGCAAACAGTCCTTTCCAAGTGCATGCAGGAGACTTGGCAATAATGTATTAGCCAACAAATATTGTATTATTCCACTTAAATTTATAGTCTTCAAGCAACCACCCAGAACTAAATCAGCATTGGAATCAGAGGATGAAAACTGTTAGAAACAAAATGGGATGAACATTAAACCCTGAACCCTTGTAAAACAAAAATGAAGCATGGCTCTTCAGGGGGGAAAATGTGCCCATGACACATTTTAAGTTTGACCTGAATTATTAGCATTTTCTTGTTCATTTTCTTAAGTATAGACCAGCAGGTCAAACTCAAATAGAAATGGATCCCTGGAGGCTGCATATTGAATGAGAAAACCATAATTTAACATTAGCTATATTTTGTTCTATTTTTATTTATTTTGTTAAACATTTCCCAATTGTATTTTAATTTGGTTCTGTCTAGGCACTCCTGAGTGTCCAGACTGCTGGTCTAAATAATCAATAAAACAATAAATCAAGCCCTGATTTGTAGCATTTGCTGATATCATAGATGTAAATTCTCACACTGGAAAACTAACAATTGGCTCTTGGCCTGATACAAGCTGATTCCAGCACACCTTTAGTTGTTCTGCAAAAAAAGATGCAGTTTTAAAATTTATAGACTTTTGGTTACAATTGGTTCCTCTTTTTAAAAATCACATTTTCCTCATTGCTGAAAAATTTGTTGTTCTTGAGTCATTTTAAGTCATGTCTGAGTCTTCATGACCCCATTTGGGGTTTTCTTGGTAAAGATACTGAAGTCATTTGCCATTTCCTTCTCCAGTTCATTTTACAGATAAAGAAACTGAGGCAAAGAGGGTTAAGTGACTTGCCCAGGGTCACACAACTAGTAAGTGTCTGAGGCCGGATTTGAACTCAAATCTTCTTGACTGCAGGCCGGGTTCTCTATCCACTGCAGCACCTAGTTGCCATTGACAAATTATATTAACCCTACAAATAATTGCTCCCAAAAGTCAGCACTGAGTTACTATTGCATTTACTATATGATACCTGGGCTCATGAATTTCAATTCAATTCAACATTTTTAAATGTATCTACTATATACCCATCATTTACAGATGCTGGGAATACAAAGATAAAAATGAGCAGGCACTGTAATGCCTACCCTCAAGAAGCTTATACTCTATTGGAGGTCAAAGGAAGGGAAAAAGAGGCCATGTACCAGCTATGTAGATAACAAGGTAGGAAGTGATGAGAGCAAAGGAGAAAGGAGACCAAGTCCTTCAGGAGCCTTTGAGGATAGAAAGCTAGAAAGAAGGAATGGACTTCCTCAAGTAGGCAGCACCTGAACAGAGCCCTGAAGGCTGAGGAGAATTCCGAGGCTTATTTGGCGATTCTCCTCAGGGGAGATTTCCCATAACATACATTGTACACTAGGCATTTCCAATTCTCTTCCTTCTCTCGTTCCTAGTCCAGGGCTCTTTGGACCTGGCAGGATTATATCTGCGTCCCACTGGTTTATGTTTCAAGTTGCTAAAACTACTTCATTAGTCAAAGGAAATGTTTGTTTAGGGAGTGTTCCTTCTTAGCAGAGAGCCTCTTGGGACATTTTTCAATTAGGTTAGAACCAAGTGGAATAAGTTTTTTTCAATTCAATTCAGCACATGTCATTTATCCAGCACACATTTATTAAAATACCCCTAATATGAACAAATCTCTATATCAGATTAATCATGACGTCATTTGAAATGTCTCTTTGATGTCCTCTTTCTTTTCTCTTATCTTAATTTCAGGTCTCTTTCACCTCAGTTGCTACAGCATATACTTAGTTCTTGCTACTTCCAGCCTCTTCCTCAGTCCAGACTATCTTACATATATGGCAGTCGAAATTTACTCAAATGCCTCTTCCACCATCCCTGTTCACGAATCTGTTGAGGCTCCCTGGTCTATCAAACTCATTTTTCTTGGCTTTCAAGTCCCTCCATAATCTGGTCCCATAATCCTACTCTTACTTTATTTCCAATACATTCCTCTCCTCTTGTGAGGCAGGTTCCTTCATTGTCCATTTCATTTACCATGCTTATTGCCATGTGTGTATATCCTTTACCTGGGATATATTTGAAGCAATGGGTAATACAGTGCATAGAGTGCTGAGCCTGAAGTGAAGACGAGTTCAAATCCAGCCTCAGTTACTTCCTAACTGTATGGCCCCAGGCAAGTCATTAACCTCTCTTTGCCTCAGTTTCCTCAATTATAAAATGAGGATAATAATAGCCCCTACCCTGTAGGGTTGTGTTGTGATGATTAAATGAGATAATATTTGTAAAAATGCTTAGCACCATGCCTGGCACACAGTAGGTACTACATAAATGCTTATTCCCTTCCCACTTCCCTCTTCTGTTTTTCTCCCTCTTCCTTAAATCCTATGTAGCCTTGAAGACTCAGCTTTGGTTCTGCCTTTATTTGAAGATTACTAATGAAGTGGCGCTGGCATCTTCCCTCTTCTCCATTGAAGGCAGAAGCTAGAATAGAACCAGAAGAGACTTGAAGAAAGACTCACAAAGAAAAGCAGACCTTAGTTCTCCCCAGCTTTGCCCTGTTCCTCCTGCAGGGGCAGGGCCTTGATCTTTATCAATGAGGAAAGAGTCCCACAGCAATAGACTTTGGAACTTGGGTTGTTACAAAGACTACTTCAGCCTACTATGCTCGCATCATTTCCCTGCCAAGGACGCACATCTGCACCCCAACCAGCCTTGACTCATTGATCTCCTCAATCCCTTTGCAGATCTAGTTCAGCACTCACCTTCACTATGATCCTTCCCTGGCCATCCCCTACTGAAGCTGATCTCTCTCTTTTCTGAATTCTTATAGCATTTACTGTCCATCCCAGCCATTCGGAACTTAACCTTTAAAGGCATGTAGTTTAGCAGAAAGAGTGCTAGACCAGGAATCAAGATGTGAGTTCAAATCCTTCCCCGGCACATTAGCTTTGTGTAAAGCAAATTGTTTAACATTTCTGATCTTTAATTTCCTCATCTATACCATAAAGACAGTATTTCTTGTACTAACAGACAGAAAACTGCTTCATAAACCTCACGGGGACAGTATTGCAGAATGGATAGAACATTGGATCTGAAGTCAGCAAAACCTGAATCCTACTACCAATAGTTACTAGTGGGAAAAGTCTTTTCTTAAACTCTCTGAGACTCAGTTTCCTAGGCTGTAAAATGGAGATAACAGTACCTATAGCACTTACCTTATGGTAGTGATTCTCAGGCCCCTTTATACCCTTAAAAAACTATTGAGGATCCCCAAAGAGCTTTTGTTTTTATGTGTTATATCCATTGGTATTGACCATATTCAAAATTAAAATGTCTTAGTATTATTATAGAAAACAATTTTGACCTCAGAGACCCCCTGGAAGGATCTCCTAGACTCTCAGGGGGCCCCAAGACTGCACTTTGAAAACCACTGCCTTAGAGAATAATTGTAAGGTTTCCTTGAGATAATATATGAAAGGTACTTCACAAACCTTAAGAACTAATATAAGTGGTGATAATTATTCTATCTTAAAACATCCTAGAATGTGAGATCTTCTTATCACCTCCTGGTATCTTTGGTTATCTTTCCATATATTGCCTTTCCATATTGACTTTATTTACCTTGTTATGGTAATTGCATATGCTGGATCTTCTGGCTCTACTTTCTTTTATCTGTATTGTTTCATGCAAGTCTCCCCAAATTTTCTTGAGTTCTTCATTTGTCATTCCTAATGGCACAGAAATAGTCCATTATATTCACATGTTAAAATTTGTTCAGCCTTTATTTAATGGTTCGGCACCGATCTTTTTTCTAGCTTTCCATTATTGAAAATAATGGGGACAGCCAGGTGATGCAGTGGATAAAGCACTGACCCTGGATTCAGGAGGACTTGAGTTCAAATCCGGCCTCAGAAACTTGACACTCACTTAACCCTCATTGCCCCGCAAAAAAAGAAAAAAAGAAAAGAAAAGAATGGTGCCACAAATATGTTTAAACATGATCTTTTTTCTTGAATTGATAACACAGAGAGGACTTTTTGTGCATTACTAAAATGATATCCCATACCTATATACATATATTTCAAAGGCAGTAGAATGTTTATATATGTATATATGTATGTATATATAAAAAATATTTCTCTTACTCCATTTACCATGTATATGGAAAATGGAGTAAGAGAAATATAATTTCAGTAATAAAAAGCAATTATAAGAAAGGACTTTGACACATAAGAGACTTGTACAAGTTGAGAGCTGAGGGAACTCTCGAAGTCTTTTAAACTGAAGATAGTGGCAATGAGAGCTAGTGAAGATAAAAAGCTCTCTGTTCTAGGACATGTGTAATGGGGGAGACTGCCAATGGGACGCCAGTCCAAAGGGCACATGCAAAGGGCTCTGCCTGTAGCCAACCCTCATGTGAGTTTGATGAGCCTGTAATAGAGGGGCCTTGGCTCCAGTTCAGAGCAAGGGCAGGTGTTCCGTTACTGTTTCCTTTTAATTAGTTGTTGAACCAACCCTGACTATGTATACAAAAGGTGCCAAACAGAGAAATCTTGTCTCTCTTCCCTGGTGGTAAAAAAGGAAGAAGAATTACAATAAACCTACGGTGAGACAAGAGAGACACTTCGGCTGCCATCTTCCCTGATATGTGGCCATGAACACGCGAAGCCTCTATTTCATTGCCTCCTTGCATTAGTTCTTTCTTGCTCTCAGGTGAATGAGTATTGAGATGGAGTGGACCAGGTTATGATCTTGTGAACTTCAGAAGATGGAAGAAGCCACCAATGGTCCTTTCTTGGGAGTCCAGGACAGCATCTTGTCGTTGGCTGCTGCAGCTGGACAATGAAGAAGTCAGAAACCAAAGCAGCCCCAAGAAACAGCCTGAATGACCCGGGCTGGCAGGGAATCTGCCCAGCAGCAGAGATAGCATGTCCTGAAGGCAAGTGAACAACTCATCTGGGAGTTGTACCACAGCCAAAAAGGAATTGGTGGGCTACACATTAAGTTGCAACCATTTTTTTTTTAATTTGAGCTCATTCTCCCCAGGGACTGAAGTGGCTCCTCCGACCTCTTGAAGCTCACAAGGTCATAGTCTAATCTACTTTGTTTCAATATTCAGTCACCTGAATGCAACAAAGGACAAATGCAAAGAGGCAAGAAACAGAGGTTCCAGGTGTTCACAGCCACATGGAGGTGGAGGATGTGGCAGAGGGAGCTGCCACTTCCCTCCCCAGAGGGTTGGAGCCTTTTGTATGCAGTCAAAATTGACCATTGTCAATTAAATTTTATTCAACACGTAAGTGGATATGCTCCAAAATGGGGGCAAGGAACCTGCAGAAGCAGGTGATTCTCCTTTCAGAAGCAGGATCGCCAAACTACCAATCTGGGTTGGCAGCAGGCACACTCTGAAGACTGGACCCTTATTGGCCAGTCTTCCTTCCCTCTCCTCATTACACATTTAAATCAATCAGGTAAACAAAGGCATTCAGTATGTACCTTGTGCAAGGTACCAAGTTAAGTCATCTGTTAGATCTTATAATTTTTTTAAATTATTTTTATGTTTGTGGGGCAATAAGGGTTAAGTGGCTTACCCAAGGTCACACAGCTAGTAAGTGTCAAGTGTCTGAGGCTGGATTTGAACTCGGGTCCTCCTGAATCCAAGGCCAGTGCTTTATCCACTGTGCCACCTAGCTGCCCCTAATCTATTAGATCTTAAATCACTATTTTTTTTCTTTCTCTTTGAAACACAGGATTGTGGAAACTGAAGTCTTTGCAAAATCTGGATCTGTCATCCAATGCCATATTACAGATTGACGTGACTGATTTTCAAAACTGTCTACAGCTAGAGAAGCTTTATTTACAAAATAACAAGATATCCAAGATTCACCCAGATGCCTTCAAGGATCTCAACAAGCTTCAGGTTCTAAAAATCAGCTTTTTTTCTACTTAATATATATGTCTACATGTTTTTCAGGTAGTCAGTTTTTCAAACAGCCCTCCATTCCAACATCCTTGCTGTCCCATGATGCATTTTTTTGATCCCATAGAGGAGTTGATATGGTCTTTCTTACCCAAAAAACAATAGGCCAGTTTCAGACAAAGTGTGATTATCTCAAAAAGTCTTCAAATTTAAGTCAAAGTCCAGCAATATTCAATGCATAATAAATATTCAGAGGAAAGACACCTTTGTGATCCTTTCAGTTTCTGTTGCTGGGGTAACAGCGCAGCATATGCCAGGCTTGTCTAACTAGTTTCCATTAGCGCTGGGCTTGGTTACCTAAGGTCATGGAGGACAAGAATAACACAAATGTCTGAAAACTGTGACTAATCCCTAAGCTTCATCTTAAACATGAGTTTCAACCCTCCCAATCTCGTAGCTCACCTTTACTGGGGTTGAGAACAGGTAGCAGAAAGACCAAGCTTAGTGTCCCGACCTTCCACTTCCCCTGCCACCCTCCAGTGGTGGAGATGTCAAGGATGATGGGAATGAATGGTAAAAGAAAGGGAGGAAATGGTCCTGCTTGCAACAAGCCAGAAGTCAACCTCCCCACCCCCACCCAAGAAAACACACATACACACACACACACACCTGTTTACCTAAAGCTATAGAGAATTCAAACATGAAAGAACTTAACGTAGAACTTAACCTAGAACTCAGCAGACTGGTAATTAAGTTCTAGCAATGTGGCCTTGGAGGATGCCAATCATTCTCTGGGACTCAGTTTCTTCATTTGAATACAGACTACCAACTTCACAAAGTTGCAGTAAAAGTTAAATTGGGGGGGCAGCTAGGTGGCGCAGTGGATAAAGCACTGGCCCTGGATTCAGGAGTACCTGAGTTCAAATCCGGCCTCAGACACTTGACACTTACTAGCTGTGTGACCCTGGGCAAGTCACTTACCCCCATTGCCCCACACACACAAAAAAAGTTAAATTAGAATGAAAACCCCTTGAGGGCAGGTACTGATTCACTTTTATATTTGTATCTTCAGTACCCACTACAGTGCCTGGCATATAGTAGGTGCTTACTAAGTGCTTATTGGTTGGGTTGATCAAATGATACAATGAATCTAAAGTCCTTTATACATATACATACATAAATATATATAAATATATATATTGTGGTAGTAGGTACTGGTATTGGAATTGATGTTATGGAATAAACGGGTAATTTTGGCCAGAAAAATCAAATCCCATACATATAAGGTAAAGAACTGGTCAGGGAAAATGTAAAAGAGGAAAGTGGGGCATTATACTGGACTGTTAAGCTGAATATCCTAATAAATATACTATTTTTTTAAAAAAGGAAGCATGATCTTAACTTATAGAAACAAGAGTTTAACATTTTTTAAAAATCATAAGGCCTTTTCCCTACTGCAGGAAACCGCATTGTAACAAACAACAAAGGAATTTCCAGAATTCTTTTTTTGTTGGGGGGTGGGGAGCAGGGCAGAGAGTTGAGTGACTTGCCCAGGGTCACACAACTAGTAATTGTCAAGTGTCTGAGGCCAGATTTGAACTCAGGTCCTCCTGAATCCAGGGCCGGTGCTTTATCTACTGTGCCACCTAGCTGCCCCCAAGTCTCCAGAATTCTTAAAACAGTATTTTGAAAGATAGGCGGTATCATACTAACAAGAAAAAAAAAACTGAATTCAGATTCTAGAAACTTGGGTTTTAA
Source organism: Dromiciops gliroides (assembly GCF_019393635.1). NCBI lineage: Eukaryota > Metazoa > Chordata > Mammalia > Microbiotheria > Microbiotheriidae > Dromiciops > Dromiciops gliroides. The sequence goes on along the minus strand of NC_057866.1, from coordinate 123,009,810 downwards.
TCCTGGCTCCGCCATTGAGTGGTTATAGGGTTTTGGGGCAAGCCCCTTAATTTGTGGGGATGTCAGTTTCCTCACATGTAAATGAAGGATTGCATCACGTCAATTCTAAGGTTCTCTCTATCACTAATGTGCTTATTCAAGACAAGGGAGCCATGGACCATGGCTTAGAAATATTTTGATGAAGTGGCATTTCATAAGATTTCATGGAATCACGCATCCCAGTTAGACGGGACCTCATAGGCTGCCTTACCCAACCTCTTCCTTTTATAGCCCCAAGATCATACAGATGACAAGAGAACTAGGATTTGAACACAGGTCCTCTAGTCCCAAAACTGATGCCCCTTCCACAATATCATTTATCACAGTCATATATCACCTCTACATTCAGTATGAATCAGACCGCATAAAAATATTCCATGAAAGATGCTACCCTGAGACAACCATCAGATCTCAGGATCTCAGGCCCACACCAGCTGTGCTTTCACAGTCCCAGAAGCAGCAATGGAAAGCTTCAGGATTGAGGCTTAAAGGCCACACCAATTTGTGATTCAGTAACAAATATTTAGGATTCTTTTGTTTGGTTTTGGTTTTGGTTTTTGCGGGGCAATGAGGGTTAAGTGACTTGCCCAGGGTCACACAGCTAGTAAGTGTCAAGTGTCTGAGGTGGGATTTGAATTCAGGTCCTTCTGAATCCAGAGCCAGTGTTGTATCCACTGTGCCACCTAGCTGTAACAAATATTTATCAAGCAATCAATAAATATTAAAATACTTATACACAGTTCTGGTCACTGGTAATGCAAAGATGAAAAATGAGATGGCCTTTGCCCAGATCTAATGAGGGTGAGGGAGAAGGGAATACATGCAGCTAGATGGCACAGTGTCAAGCCTGGAGTCAGGAAGACTCATCTCCTGAATTCAAATCTGGCCTCAGACACCTAACCAGCTGTGTGACCCTGAACAAGTCGTGTCACCCTGTTTGCCTCAGTTTCCTCATCTGTAAAATGAGCTGGAGAAGGAAATCGCAAACCTCTCTAGTATTTCTGCCAAGAAAACATCACATGCAGTCACAAAGAGTTGGAAACAACTGAAACAAATGAACAACAATGACAGCAACATGTTATAATTATATAGTAGAAAATTTAGAAGTTAAACAGAGTGGGACTAAAAGATTTGACAAGGGAGCAGGGAGAATGGTGGAAGAATTGGCATCTGAGCTCAGCTTTGAGGAAAGAAGAATTTCAGTAAAGAAAGATGCATTGTCTTTTCCCTCTGTATGTATGAGAACAGGCCAGTACTTCAGAGAAACTGTGAGAAACTTTTCCAAGGCACGCTCAAAGAAAGGGACTCTGGATTTAAGACTGGAAAGGACTTTAGAGGTCATCTGGCCCCATACCTTCATTTTTCAGGGAAGGAAACTGAGACCCACACGGGGTCAATGACTTGCCCAAGATCTCAAAGGTATTTAGTAGCAGAGCTGGATTTTAATTCACTCCTGTCCTTTGACTCCAAACCCATCATTCTTTCTACTATGCTGTGTGCCACAGTCCTTCCCACTACCTCCATCCAAGGAATTGGAGGGTTGTTTTTTCCCTCACTTCGGACCATGACCTTAGAACCTTAACCCATATCACATTCATGCCCATATCACACCTGGGTCCCTGAAGTAGTTTATCAGCATGTCTTATGCTCAATAACTTTTTCAGATACAAATTTTCTACCGTATGGGAGATTTTGAGGGATAAACTAAATGACTGTCACAAAAGCCATTTGCAGACCATAAACACAGATGTTTGGGTTGGTTTGGTGTTTTTTTTTCCCCAGTTTCAAACTATTTCACCTTCAGGCCAACAAGCTGCTTCTTAGTACTAGACCTGATGAAACTAGTCCTGTCTGGCTAGTCTTCAAACATAAACTCCAAATCCAAAGTGAACATATTCCCTTTTGAATCCTCAGATATTTTGATGTCCGCTTCTCTAGATTCAAATACCAGAATCTCACCAACTAGCCTCATTCCCCAAGCATTTTCTACCTAGCTCAGAATTTACAATGGATTTCTATCTTTTTTTTTTTTTTGCTTTAACTAGCTTCCACTGGCCATTTTTAGTGCTTCTAGCCACCTTCCTCTTCATTTAATTGTCTCTAATTGTTATTTGGTGTTTTAGACAAATAATTTGGTGAAGTGAATAGTGGGCTTGTCTTAGAGTCTGAAAGATGTGTTCAAGTCCTATCCCATACATACACTGATTGACCACGGCAAGTCTCTAAGACTGTAAGTGTAGATAAGTTGTCAGTATGAACCAGTGGAAGGAATTTGTACACTGGGCATTCTCTGTACCAATGGAACCACAGATCCAGACAAAATACCTTCTTCCTTCATACTTCCTCCCTATCTATGAAAAGAGCCTTAAGGAGGCATTTTACTCTTTGAAAGCAAAATCTTTTTTTAAACTAGTAAACAAATAATAAGCACAGTAGAATCTAGTCTTCCCTCTACCTTTCAGACAATAAATAGTGACTGTAAAAGTGTAGTCTGGGTTATATATATATGTATATATGTATATATATATATATATTAGGTATTAATAATAATATGTGAAATAACATGATATAGTCTGATATGTGATATAGCCTGATATTATGTGGTATGGTATGGTAGATGTGATTGTTATATGATATGATTAATATAATATATGTAATTTGCAAAAGCTTGCTTGTTCCCTTCTAACACTTTCTCCAATGATATCCTTGATGGATATAGAGATTAATCTCATGTGTAGCAATGAAAAAGTAGGCATAACTGTCAGTAGTTACTAATATGTTCTTAGTCATCTTTTTTGTAATGATAAGGTTCATTATTTTTACCAAACATTATTATCGTCCCCTTTTTCACATACCTTGAGAATCAATTTCTCAGTGCCCTCAAAATTGTTTTGCTTTCAACAGACCATAGGTATTGTAACGATTGGAATGACACCACCTGCTGGAGACTTACTGTAGAAAAGCTCCTCCATGAGGTGAAGGTCTCTGAGGGCAAGACCATGAATCTTTTCTTTGGCGTCAGGAAGTGACATTTGCTTGTGGGAGGAAGAAGGGGGAGCCTGGCACTCTGATTCACTCTCTTTCTGGTGGACTCTGGTGGAGAAGGGAACTACAAATGCACTCTCCCTTTAATAGATAGAGGAATCTAGGCCTTTCTCTCTCTCTTTACAAAATTCTTATTGTCCTTAATAAATGCTTAAAAGTCTAATTCTTGCTAAAACTTATAATTTATTGGCAACCACTCATTAGGTATTTTAGACAATATAGCTAGAATTTTAGCCTTAACAGTATATATACTTCATAAAATCCACCATCCCTTCCCATCTTTATTTTCTTTAGAACTATTTCCCCTTCTTCTTGAAGCAGTAGGAGGCTCTGATGTTAGAGTTCAAATGCAAATGCAAAAAAGATGCAAAAAAGAATTTGCTCTGTGAATCTTTAGAGATCTTTTCTCTTTCAGGTCTGTTTGTTGTCTTCCTTTTATTTTCATTCTTTTTGTTTGTTTTTGTTTAGTTGGTTTTTGTTTTGTTTTTTGCAGGGCAATGAGGGTTAAGTGACTTGCCCAGGGTCACACAACTAGTAAGTGTCAAGTGTCTGAGGCTGGATTTGAACTCAGGTCCTCCTGAATCCAGGGCCAGTGCTTTATCCACTGTGCTATCTAGCTGCCCCCTATTTTCATTCTTAAATGCCATCATGTTGAAGTGGCTTAGTTGGGTCTCTCACCCAGATTTTTGTAAACTTGTTTTCCCTCTACTGATTCTCACTATTTTTAGCAATGATGTTATCTAAAATATTCTACCATGTTCCTTTATCAGATGATACAAATGAATGTATAGTCTAAGTCAGTGTTACCTTGGCTATGATGTTTTTGTTCTTAGCAAAAAGATCAACTGGCTGAGTTAGTTTCTAGGCTCTTTTGGTGTCCTTGCAGTGGCAATTGCTTTATGGGGTAAACCTACTTGGGAAATTGTAATAGTCTATATTTTTACCCATTAACAATTTCTTCACTATATTTTTCTACCTAATCACTCCCCTTAACTCATATTGGCAAAAAAATGCAATTATCTTCATACCAGCCTTTATATAAATGTTTATTATAAATGCTACAAAACAGTGACCAAGTATCCTATTAGATTTCTTGCTGCTTTTAGATGCAAAACAATGCCAACTCTGCAAATTCTTTTATTTTCCTCTCCAAAATACCTGCAAACTATATTTCCATTTAGCTACTATTTAGTTTTTGCTTCTGGTTTCATTTATAGCAAGAACACCGAGATTGATTCTATTCTTCTGAGTGTCAGCTTATTGGTCACCAGACAAAGGTTTCACATTAAGAGTACCAATGGGGGAAGCTAGGTGGCGCAGTGTATAGAGCACCAGCCCTGGAGTCAGGAGTACCTGAGTTCAAATCCAGCCTCAGACACTTAACACACACCTACTAGCTGTGTGACCCTGGGCAAGTCACTTAACCCCAATTGCCTCACTAAAAAAAAAAAAAAAAAGAGTACCAACGGCTAAATTAATGTTTATAGGTGGTCTAAAAACTGAAATTCCTAGCTGACTCTGGCCCATTTCCCATCACTCTAAAAGGAGAAGGAAGGGTGTCACACAAGACTGAATACCAATCTTAAGTACATCAAACTTAACTGGGAAACAAGTAGGGATAAGGAGCAGGATGGGGTTTAAGAGGAAGGATAATATCAGAGAAGTAATCGCTGAAAACAAACTTCCTGGTCCTGAAGGTATGAAAAAGGCAAAAAAGAAAAGAAAAAAAAATAGAATTTAAATAGATGCCTTAGGTTGCCTCTTAGACAATTGGAAAATGGTTGAACAAATAAGACTTATGATATGGAAGTGAGATCACACCTAATTTGTCCCAGAAGGACAGAACAAGAAGAAACAGGTAGAAATTGAACACAGGCAGACTTAGGCTCAATATATTTTTTAAAAATACCTCCTAATAATTAAAGTGATGTAAAAGCGTAATGTGCTGCCTCAGGGAGTAGAGGATTCTCCTTCACTAAAATCTTTAGCTAGAGACAGGTTGATCTCTTAGAAAGATGGGGTTACTATTCATCTAGAGATTAGACTAGATTACCTTATCAGACCCTGAGATTCTGTGATTCTTATCCTTTGCACACACATGTATTTGTATATGTATAAATATATATACACATACACATATATATATGTGTGCATGTGTATATATGTAGGTATATACAAGATGTGAATAGTAGGTCACCTTAGAGAAGAAGGCACTAACATCTGGGGGAACAAGAAAGGGCTTATGCCTTTGAGCTGTCTTTTTTTTTTTTTTTTTTTTTGGTGAGGCAATTGGGGTTAAGTGACTTGCCCAGGGTCACACAGCTAGTAAGTGTTAAGTGTCTGAAGTCAGATTTGAACTCAGGTCCTACTGACTCCAGGGCTGGTGCTCTATCCACTGCGCCACCTAGCTGCCCCTCTTTGAAGCTAAGTCTTAAAGGTAACTAGGTATTCTAAGAGGTGGAGGTGAGGAGGAAGAGTGTTCCTGGTATGTGGACCTTCAGTGCAGAGATTCAGACAAGGGAAAGACTGGCCTGTGTGGAAACAGAGGTAGGCCAGTATTGTTGGGTGGATGGAGGAAAGTCCTGTGTAAGTGGAGTAACATGTAGGTAGAAAGGGACCAGTTTTAAATTCCAATCAGAGGAGCTGGCATGTGATTGTAGGGGTAATAAGCAGCCACTGGAGTTTATTGAACGTAGGGATGAAATAGTCATACCCATACTTTATGAAAATTGCTTTGTCAGCTGGGTGGAGAATGGTTACAAATAAGAAGACTTGAGGCAGGAAGATCAATTAGGGGCTGAGAGAAGGAACTATGAGGATGGGATATTGTCAGATGTGATCACTGGATCTGATGTTTTTGATTAGATATGGGGAGAGGAGTAAAATGATTGGGATGGAAAGACATATATATATATATATATATAAAACTGATCACAGAATGCTAGAATCTCAGAACAGGAATAGCTATTAGAAGTCTTATCAGTGACTCCAGGGCATTTCCAGGCTAAGTTCCTCTGTAAAACCTGACCTTCTCCTTCCTTTCCTATCTTTTTTTTTTTTTGGTGAGGCAATTGGGGTTAAGTGACTTGCCCATGGTCACACAGCTAGTGTCAAGTGTCTGAGGCCGGATTTGAACTTAGGTCCTCCTGAATCCAGGGCCAGTGCTTCATCCACTGTGCCACCTAACTGCCCCTCTTTTCTATCTTCTTACAAATTACTCCCTGCCATGTACTCTGTGATGTTGTAACACTGGACACCTTGCTATGCCTTCCAGTGAACGCTCCACCTCCAGACTCTAGGCATTGTCACTAGCTGTCCACCCTGCCTAAAATAGTCTCCCTCCTCAAATCTACCTCCTGGATTCCCTTGATCCCTTTAGGTCCTAGCTAAAATCCCACCTTCTACAAGTAGCCTTTCCCAGTCTCTTAATCTCAGTGCCTTCCCTTTGTTATCTCTAATTTATCTAATATGTATCTTGTCTGTTTATAGGTATTTGCATGTTGTCTCCCCCATTAGACTGGGAGCCCCTTGAGGGCAGGGGTCATCTTTTGCCTTTCTTTGCATGCTCTGTGCTTAGCACAGTACCCGGCAAATAGTAGATGCTTAATAAGTGCTTATTCATTGCCTGATTCAGTAGCCTTTGCTTCCATTTGCAGTACCTTGTATTCAGTGACAGTTGTTCCTTTCATCATCACATCACTTCAAAATTATTAACAAAGATTTTATTGAAAAAAAAAACATTTCCAAAGCACAATAATGCAACTTATATCTACTTGTATGACTTATAACACATAGAGGTTCATAAAGGAACAGTTGTCATTGTTGTCTTTACTTTGGTAATAAATTTCATTCACCAACTATTTCTTCCTTCTCTCCCTTTACAAGCAGATTGTGAATCTTAGCACCAATGCCATGGCCACTGTCCTACCAATGATGTTCATTGCCTTAACTCTGCCACATCTGGATGCTGACCTATCAAACAACCAATGGCAATGTGACTGTAACATGTCTGTCTTTCAAAATTTCATTTCTGAATCCTGGAGGAAAAAGTGGAATAGCATTTGCAGTGAGCCCATCAGTGCACCTGAAGTATCTTTCCACTCTCTGGAATGGCTGCATTTGAAGTGTAAAATGCACATAGAAGATGTCATTTCTTTTAAGCAAGTTACAGTCCCCCATGGAGCAACAGCCCTGCTAGACTGTGACTTGGATCAGCCTTGGGGTAGGTGCCAGAATAATCATGGATGTCCATATGCTTCTTCCAATTCATTTGGGGTTGGCTTCAGGATGGGCAAAAACACTTTGTTCAATCATTTAAATAGAGTCTTTTTTAAGTGGAGAAACCAGACAGGGAGAGCTTCAAAGGTCATTTGACATTCATTCATTCAGCAATGACCTATAATCATCAGGACCTATAATGGGTTATGCTTGAGAGGCACTGTGCCATAGTGAAGAGGGGGCTGGCAGGTATCAGAAGAGCTTGAGCTCAGGGTGTACCTCTGACATATGATTCTGGCCAAGTCATTTACCTTTGTTTGAGGAGCTACTATTGGCAAAGCAAGTTTGCATGCCAAGAAGTCCTCTCCCAATGATAAAATGACAAGTCCAGTCCATTTTTAGTGCACAATGGTCTTTGCTAGGCACCAGAGGAGATGCAAAGATATATAGTGCAAAACCTCAAAGAATACGAGAGGGAATATAGAATGTATACACAGATAAATATTAAATGAACTAGATTATAAGTGTATAGGAGGAATACACTCTGCTAAGAAATCAGATGAGAGGAAAACTTCTTTGTGGGAAGAGAAAAAAATAACAGGACATCTTCATCTCACTTTCCAGCATGATTAACTAAAGAGAGTCCCGTATTTTAAAATGTTTACTGTCATGTCTGATTTGACTCAAATCAACAAACTTGCTAGGTACTAGGGCTTATTATAAAGATGAAAAAGGATCTAGGTCTTGCCATCAAATCATTTATGTTTTCCTGGGAGAATGGGACAACAGGAAGGTATGAGTATGTATAAATAAGGGAGATATATAGAAGTAGAATGCACGGGAGACTGTGATGGGCCAAAGGATAGACCCAGAGAAAGGGCTCTGGGGAAATTGGAGAAAAGGAGAAAGCTTTCACCTGAGAGGATGAATGAACACTTCATGGGGAAGCTGGCACCTGAGCCAAACCATGGAGTTTAAAAGGAAAGCTGAAAAAGCACATATTTTGATGAAAAAGCAGTTTCTGGGGCAGCTAGGTGGCGCAGTGAATAAAGCACTGGCCCTGGATTCAGGAGGCCCTGAGTTCAAATCCAGCCTCAGACACCTGACACTTATTAGCTGTGTGACCCTAGGCAAGTCACTTTACCCTCATTGCCCTGCTCCACCCCCAAAAAAAATTTAAAAAAAAAAGAAAAAATCAATTTCTTCTTTTCATGTATATGTTACTTCTTTTGTAAATGAGTATAGATAACTGAGGGCCTGTTCACTGGGAAATTCATTGTTAAATTAAAAGCTTCTGGATGAAAAACAAAAAAAAGAAGCCAGACTTTATTCTAAGGATTGCCTTTTGTGCCATCCAGATGTGTTGTAACTTCCGGCGATTTTAAGAAAGAAATAGGTGGAAGTTTGCTTACCACTAGGACCAGGATTCATCAATCAACAAGTTCTTATTAAGCACCTATGTGCCAAGCACCGTGCTAGATGCTTGGGATACAAGTACAAAGAATGAAACAATCCCTTTCTTACAATGAGTTTACATTCAAATGGAGGAGACAAGTACAGATGAAAATATATACTACATCAACACAAAGTTAAAAACTATACACACACACACAAAGTAGTTAAATGTAAGGTAGTTTGGGAAGGAAAGCACTAGCAGTGGAGGGACAGGGATGTAGAATTGTTGGGCTGGTGTTGCCGCTCTCTGGGGCAGTGTGTCAGAGATCCTCCTCCTAGATGAAGACATGACTCATAGAAGAGGACTAGTGTCTGAGACGCTCTCTTGTCTGGGCATGAGGGAGGGGCCTGCAGCCTCTTTGAGAGGAAACATCCTCACCTTGAGACATAAACATCACTTGGAAGTACAAGAGAACAAGGTAAATGGATGTCCCAGCCCCAGCCTGGCTCAGGGTCTGGTTGTGGAGATTTTGTCCTCTCTACTCCCACTGCCCTGGGGTCAACTGATCCTCTGCCCCAGCTCACTCTAAAAACCCTGAGATTTCTGGGGGCTGACCCTCACAGGACCAGAACCTCAGACTCCACCCTTCTCACTTGTAGTGCTTTCCAAAGCCCAGGACCAGAGCCTAACCCTGCCCAGAATTGGGGCTGGCTGGGCCTGAATGACCTGAGGCAAGCATTACTATAGTGTTCCTCATCACCCAAGGGGTGAGGATGATGATAATGCTCACTCCAAGGGGTACCAGCACCCCTTACCCCCACCAACACAAGACCCATGGTGCTGTGCACACCTACAGACAAGAGCCTAGGACTAAAATGACAAGTTAGCATGAGTAGATTACTTTAAAAGGTTATTTTGAATAAAGTCTCATTTCAGTGTATGCCTCATTCTTGCTTTTTTTTCCCTTCTAGTTTTAGGGGAAAATGAAACCTACTGGTGGACCCCCTACAACAGAATTTCTGAGAATATTCAGATTCCTCATATTAGTCTAAATCAAATGAAAAAATTAGTGATAAACAAAGCAGAGGAGTCCCTAGAAGGCTTGTATGTTTGCTTTTCCACTTCTGGAAAGAAGAAACACATCATTTATGAGATCTCCATGAAGCAAGAACATTCCCCAAAACAAGTGAGAAAGGTCAGGGAAATTCTTGCTTCCACCAGAGAAGGAGCAACATCGCAGGACCTCACTTTGGCAATTTGCTTGTCTGTGATCATTACTTTCCTTTGTGCTTTTGGCCTTGGTGCCTTCACAAGACCTTACATGGATCGTCTATGGCAACACAGGTGCCAGGCCAAAAGTTCTGCTTCAGACAACGCATATTCTAATGAAGGGTTCTACGATGATATAGAGATTACAGGAAACCCAAGATCTGGGAGTCAGCACCAAGATTCGTGTAGTATGAGTATCTATGAAACTACAGAATCTCCAGACCTATACACATCTGTCACCAGGGATGAAACACCAAGAGCAAACAGAGTCAGGGTAAAGTATGAGCAAAACATGAGCAGAGCCGTCCCAGCAGATAGGCAGAGAACTGAGAACAATGCCTCTGATAGCTCAGAAGACACAGACGCGGTCTATGACGACGTCATTTCAGTAAAGAGAGGGCATCTCTACGGGAAAGACATCCTCAGAGAACTAGAAAAGGACAATTCTTTCCATGAGGATTCCATGAGAGCCTCTTCTGGAGACAGACGCTCCCAAAAAGACTCATTCCAAAGCCATTCTTCTGAGTTAGACCCGACACTCACAGGGAAAAGGACATCTCCCCTTCCTCAAATGCCAGTGCACCCCAAAGCACGGAGCTTTGGGGAGAATGGAGACATAAATGAAGCTACATCCTTACCACCAGAAGTTACAGGAGTTCAGAAGGGGTTTCCTAGGGAAATGCAACTGAGTTCTCACTTGCATCCACCAACCACTCGACAACAAATGCTCCATGGGAGCAATTCTGGACCTCAGTATAGGGTGAATGGGAATAAAGCCATTCTCAGTGATGACCTAATGCTTCCCGTTTGGAAAAATGTCTTAGATGCTGATCATCCTAACCAAAATCCAACAGCAAGTTCCTCTTCTGATCAGCAAAAGCAGGAGTTAAACACAAAAAGTATCAACGAGGAAGACATACTCACAGATAACAGTTATGACTCAGATGAAGGGTCTTTGTTTACTTTAAGCTCCTCTGATTTAGAGTATGACTGGAATGGTATTCAAGAACAGTCACATGGTGAGAGAGATCATGTAGCCACATGGCTACCAATGGAGGAGAATTGCATAATTAAGAGTTCACCTGATAGAATGGACAGTATCCGATCAGAAAATCCTGAGGACAATGCTAGCATTCAGAAGACTTTTCAGAAGTGTGAGAATGAAAAGAAAGAACATTTTGAAAACATGAGTAATTTGTCTGACCCAGATTCATCAATTTATCAGATTAGCAGTTGCAGTAAAACTAGAACACAAGAATCCCCACCCAATTCACTGGCTAGCAGTCCTGTAAGTGTTGAAATGCCTGGAATGTTCATATATGATCATGTTTTAGCCGCTAGTCCTGAACCACTGGAATGGCATCATTCATGGGAAAAACAAGAACAAGTCCACATTGTGAATTCTTCACCCCAACAAATCCCATTCATGTATCCTGATGGAGTACCATCAGATAGTGAGAACAGTGATTTTAAAGATTATACCCACCTATAAATGTATAAATATCATAACAACATGCAGATGTCAGACACTATTAAAAAGGAAACTCTTCCTGAGATCAACCCAGAGGAAAAAATGAAAAGTTCACACCAGAGTTTTGAGTTTAGTGACATGGAATTAAACGTAATTGACTCTAAAGTTGTGAAAAAAGATCTGTTTCCCTCTTTGGACTCTGGTTCTAAAAGGATTACAAACCAAGTACAGTCTCTTCAATCTAATGTCCCCAGTGATGAGCGTTCTTTTCCGTCAGAAAGAGATGAGGAACATTTCAAAGCCTATGCCAAGAAACAAGTACCATTACTACAACAAAAGCTTACTACTAAAGATAAGACCAGTTTACTAAGAATACAAAAGGACTTTAGTGATGATCACTGGGGCCAATATTCAGAAGGAGATATATCGGAATTAGATAAAAACCATCCTAACTTTTGTACAAATGAACCACAGATCCAGAGTCTCACAGATTCTTCAGTTGGTAGCACTTATTCCTATGAGGAGCATCTCTATGATGAAGGAAATAGTGTCCCACAGATTGATAATAAAAGAGAAGATGTAAATTAACATTTAAAAAGTATATTGTGGGGGCAGCTAGGTGGCGCAGTGAATAGAGCACCGGCCCTGGAGTCAGGAGTACCTGAGTTCAAATCCAGCCTCAGACACTTAACACTTACTAGCTGTGTGACCCTGGGCAAGTCACTTAACCCCAATTGCCTCACTAAAATTAAAAAAAAATTATATTGTGGAATATCTAACTGAAAAAACTAAAAATCTTTCAGGAAATTTATCATATATCAAAGATTGACACAATCTCAAGGAAGTGGGCTACAAAGCTTTCTATGGAAGATGAGAATGTTAAGAATTCCAAATATAGGTGATTTATATTCCAAATATAGGTGATATTGTGTTAAAAGAGGACTGTTTTATAACATGGATTGTAGATAGTCAACCAATTAAGAAGAAAGACTTTTTATGAAAGTACTCTGATAGTATCAAAAGTAGGAAAATAATATCAGAAATAAGTAATGTGATTTGGAGTATACAGTAGAAAGAACACAAGAATTGCGGAGTCAGGACATAAGTTCTTATCTTGCCTCTTAATGTCTACTACCTATACGACTTTGGACAAGTTATTTAACCTCCCTGGGCTTTGGTTTCCCCATTTGTAAAACAAGAAGGTTGTCATTAAATGTCCTTCTCTGAGGTCTCTTAAAGATCTATAATTGTGAGATGGTTAAATGGTTCTATCATATAAGTTGATTCTCTAAGTCTAAAATCTTGAATAGTCAATGCTAGATTATTCAGCTCTTAGATAACAACTATATTTACTAGCTAATACCACAGAATTTTTTTAAAACATACTACTAGGGGCAGCTAGGTGGCGCAGTGGATAGAGCACCGGTCCTGGAGTCAGGAGGACCTGAGTTCAAATCCGGCCTCAGACACTTAACACTTACTAGCTGTGTGACCCTAGGCAAGTCACTTAACCCCAATTGCCCTTCAAAAAAAATACCACTAAATAGGAATATAAAAGAATTGTACATATAGTTTAAAATACATCTTCTTTTGTGCAGATATATCAGGACAAATTCAATCCTTGGTTCACATTTCACAAGTACTAAAAAAACCCATATTTATTACTTATAGTTTCCCAATATTTGTGCCCCAACAGCCTGTCCCTAGACTAGTTTTGAGACATCAGGGCAAAAATACTTGGTAGCTGTGGCTTGAGGAATAAGGGCCAACCTCAGAGAAACCTAATACAAAGGAGAGGATCTTCTTCTTCTACTGCCAAGTTTATGTGACCAAATCCAAAAAGGAGAAAGCAGGGAAAATACAAATAATGAAAGGGGAGGTAGTTTATGGCTGATCAGTCTGACTTTCACTCAGGGCCAGCACTCCATGTAGACAGGGTAGGTACCCACCTATAAAAAGTAACAAGGTCACACTTGCCTCTAAACACGTCCTCTACCAGCATATTTTGGTGCTAATCTTTGCTCTATCTGGCTTGAAGTACTTACCTTTAGAGTCATTCCTTTGGGGGAGGCAACAAATACTGTTAAAAGATATAGGCCGAGGAAGTCAGATGACGTTCTTTCACTAATACATTCCCATAGATCAGTTTATGAGATTAAAGGGGTGATTTTGAAAGGGGGCTACATGCATACCAGGGGATACAAAAGACCATCATCCAGTTTTTGTTTTTACATTGCTAAAGTTTTTTGCAGGATCTTTCCTCCCCTCCCCTCCATCCCAGAGAGTTATCTCATTTAAGAAATTATATTTTTAAAGAAAAGAAAAATAGGAAGAAGAGAAAAAAATCAACAAAGTCAATTAATACATTTTTAAAATGTGACAATATATACCATGTTCCATATCCACAGACCTCCTACCTCTCTGCAAAGGAGTGAGGTGGGATATCTTGATATCTCTTCTTTGATGCCATAGTTGTTCTTTGTAATTTTGTAACATTCACTTTTGGTTGTTTTTATGGTTGTTTTTTCCATTTAAATTGTTGTAGTAGTTGTGTATATTATTTCTTAGCTCTGTTAATTTCCCTTTGCATCAGCTCCTATAAGTCCATGCTGCTCTGTATTTATCATATTTGTCACTTAGAGTAAAGTAATCATCCCATTACATTCATATACTACAATCTATTTAGCCATTTCTCAGTTGATGGATGTACCTTATTTCTGGTTCTTTACTACTACAAAACGTGCTGCTATAAATATTTTGGTGTATGTTGGGGCTTTCTTCTCCTTGGGGTATATGCCTAGCAGTGGAATCTGAATCAAAGGGTATGGACATTTAATCATTTTATTTGAATGATTTTAAATTATTTTCCAAAATATTTGTACTAATTCACAGCTCTATTTACTACTCTGCCCTTTCCACAATATTGATTTTTCCCATCTTTGTCATCTTTGCCAATTTGCTGAAACCAGGAGTTATTTTGATTTCTATTTCTTTGGCTATTTGTGATTCAGAACATTATTTCATATGGAAATTAATAGTTTGCAACTCTTTTGAGAACTTTTTTTCATGTCTTTTGACAATATATCTACTGGGGAATGGCTTTTGGTTTTATATATTTGTAAGTTGTCTACACATTTGGATACCAAACTCTTATCTGAGAAATTCAATGCAAAAAAAGAGGAACCTATGTGGATTCTTGAATGATCTGTATGAAATGATAACCAAACCCATGGGAGCCAAAGGTATCTCCAAGAAAGAGGAAAGAGAGAAGAGAATTTGGCCCAGGGCCAAATCTATGGTACTTCCATGTAAAGGAGGTAGGATCCAGAGATGCTGCAATAAAGGAGACCAAAAATGAACCACAAAGGTAGGAGAACCAGAAAAGATCAGTGACTTCAATTCCAAGAGAAGTAAACCTTCAATTTAACAAAAACCAAAACCCATCACATCTATGCTTTTTAAGTTCACTGAATTCCTTGAATTCCATTCAGTCACAGGAAGCCAATTAAACTTTTGATTCTGGGAGATTTTTTAAAATGCTAATAATTATTCAGAAAACAATAGTTTTGCTTCCCATTCCTTTCATGCATAAGGTAGAGTTTTCTTCCTCTGCTCTGTTTTTTGAAGGTTGTAGGCAGAAGTTACAGTTATTCTAATTTGAGGTCAGATACCAATTTGAATCATGAAGCATTAGAACTGGCAAACACATTAAAGATAATCTGGTGCAACTCCCCCATTTTTCAGATAAGGAAACTGAGGCACAGAGAATGACTCTCAGGATGCTACATCCCTGGCTTCCTTCAAGACAACTCAAATTCCACCTTCTGAAAGAGATCCCAATCTTCCCCAGTTACTAGCTCTTTCACCTCTGAAATTCTGTTCCATTTGCTCTGTATACATCTTTTTTTTCTCTTTTTTTTTGGGGGGGTGAGGCAATTGGGGTTAAGTGACTTGCCCAGGGTCACACAACTAGTTAGTGTCAAGGGTTTGAGGCTGGATTTGAACTCAGGTACTCCTGAATCCAGGGCCAGTGCTCTATCCACTGCGCCACCTATCTGCCCCAGCGATGTATACATCTTGAGTGAACAGAGATATACATGACCTTAGTAGAGTACAACATTCTAAGATACACTGAATCAGGAGGACCTGATTTTGAATCCTGCCTCAGACCACACCAGCCAGGTGATTATGAACAAATCCCTTAACCTCTCAGCATCACTTTCCTCATCTCTAAAATGATGACATTTGTCATGTAAACTACACCTTGGTTATAATAGCAGTATCATGGTTGTGAGGATCCAATGAGATAACATGTCAATCAGTTTGAAAACCTTAAAGTGCTATATAAATACCAGCCATTATTGTTGTTATTATTATGTATCTAGTTATTCACCTGTTGTGTTCTCCATTAGAAGTGTCTTCCAGGGCAGCTAGGTGGCACAGTGAGTGGATAGAGCACCGGCCCTGGAATCAGGAGGACCTGAGTTCAAATCCGGCCTCAGACACTTGATACTTACTAGCTGTGTGATCTGGGCAAGTCACTTAACCCCAATTGCCTCACCAAAAAATAAGTGTCTTCCTTCAGGGCAGAAACTATCTTTGTCTTTCCATGTGTTGTTGTTCAGTCATGTCTAACTCTTCATGACCCCATGGACCATACTGTCCATGGGGATTTTTTGGAAAAGATACTGGAGTGATTTGCCATTTCCTTCACCAGTGGATATGGGCAAACAGAGGTTAAGTGACTTGCCCCAGGATCACACAAACTACTAAGTGTCTGAGGTCAAATTTGAACTCAGGTCTTCCTGACTCCAGGCCCAGCTTTTTATCCACTGAGCCATATATCTGCCTCCTTTTCCACTTAGTAAGCACTTAACAATTGTTTGTTGACTGATTGACGATGATCTAAGTCAAGACCCAACCTACCTGGGTTTTCTTCTTTTTTCAATACTCAGTCTTTGCTGGATGATCTCCCAAAGCTGCTAGGTGGGTGGTGCCTTCTATAGTTTCCTCTTGTTGCCACCAAGTCGTGCCCAGTATCAGCATGGACATTCCCATCTTTCTCATTAGCTCAAATGAATCAGAGATTGGGCTTTACAAAAAAGAATTTGCTAGCAATTAAGAGAACGAGCTCAAATGTTACCATTTATTAAATGCCTACTACCATATGGTGTTTCTAAGGCTACAAAAGACAAAAATGAATCAGCACCTGTCCTCAAAGAGCTTACATTCTATGAGGTGAGTTAGCATACTTGCTTTCAACCCAACATCCATGCTTTCCACAAAGAGTACCTCCTCTTCCCTCACCCACTATTTCTAGGACAATGTTTACAAGTCACATAAATCCTCCCCGTTAGTGAGGTATCTACCACTAACAATAAGGGAATATTCAGTAGGGAGGCTGAGGTCGACCTTGCACATAAGCTATCAGACATGTTGCTCTGGTGGTTGATTTGCTTAGCTGGTCCTTGTTATAAAGGAATGTGGATATATATGAGAAAATGACTGACATAAAAATGAAAGACCTTTATTAAACCTTTATGCCAAAGACGAAAGGAAGGAGTAATTGATTCCTTTATTTAACAAACATTAATTAAACTCCCACTGTCCTAGACACTGGGGGAGATACAAAATTCAGAGACAAGGTCCCTACCCTCACAGAGTTTTCAGTCTGATAATCCAGGATCTTTTTCCTCACAACTTGCTGGACGGTGCTGAGCAAGTCGCTGTTGATCAAGTCAAGGACCGTCTTTAGATTTCGAAGGATGACCTTGGTTCTTTTGTTCCTCTCTCCCAAGTTCCCTCAAGTAGAGTTTTCTCTCAGCTGTACTCTTCCTCCTATAAGCTAATTATTTTAGGAGAACCATACTCTAAGATATTCCAGGCAGTCCTCAAGAGGGAACAGAAGACGGCCAATAAATACAATGGCCAACTTTCCAAGTCTTGTGGCCCATGTTATGGTGGTTGTGGCTATTTGTCATTTAATTTAACCCCAACACCTCTAGACCCAGATTATTTTTGTTCTGCTGTGTTCAGTCAGCCTTGGAAGAAGGTAGATTTGCTTCTCAGTACCTTCACACTCTCAATCTTCCAAGGATTCTAGAAAGGATTCCATTTCTCCCCCGCCCCTTCCAACAAGGCACTTAACAGACTTCCTCTTGTTCTCATGGTTCTGCTTTGCACAGGCTGGGCCACTGCTGCTGGGGGAACCTCTATTCTCCCCAAGAAGGAATAACACCATTATCCAACCAAATTCTCGCTTAGGAGCCTTTTTTATTTTTGGCAGCCTAAGTGGGTCTATATTGAAATCTTTTCTACTAAAAACAGAATTGACCCAGCTGGTGGCAACCTTGTTTCCACTGAGAGCAGCTGTTATTGCCTCCTCAGCCTTTTCTTAAGAAACAAATTTTTTATATACCTCATGTATGACTGACCAGGTCTCATTTTCGTTAGCTACAAGGGGATGGAGCAAAAATAACATGCACAAAAGGAAAACTCTCTTCCTATAATGTTTGACTACCAATCTGTACAACTTCCTTAAGCAACTCCTTAGGAACCAGGCATTGTGCTAGGCCCAGTGGAAACGAGAGAGAGAGAGAGAGAGAGAGAGAGAGAGAGAGAGAGAGAGAGAGAGAGAGAGAGAGAGAGAGAGAGAGAGAGAGCTCAAGGGATTTACATTCATATAAGCTTGGAACCAGCTATAGATAATGGGTTTGATGGGTTTTCACTCAATGGCCCCCTAATCAATACCTCTTGGTTTCTCCATCAGTCCTGCCAGATTTGCTCATTTATAGTTTTCATTGATAAGAAGAGCTACTATGTGGCATTTTGGTCAGATGAACATCACAAAAATAACAGCAACTAGGGGACAGCTAGGTTGCACAGTGGATAAAACACTGGCCTTGGATTCAGGAAGACCTGAGTTCAAATCCAGCCTCAAACATTTGACACTAGATGTGTGACCCTGGGCAAGTCACTTAACTCTCATTGCCCCGCCAAAAAACAAACAAACAAATAAACAAACCAGCAACTGACATTTACATAGGTTTTAAGATTTATAAAGTTTCCCCACACAGTCTTTAGTTCCCTTTTATGAGTTGTCATCCCCACCCCCATCCTACCCTTAGAATGTACACTTCTTGAAGACAGGAAATTATTTGCTTGCTTGTATTCATTTGTATCCCCAGTGCTTGGCACATGTTGTTCAGTTTTCATGACCCCGTTTGGAGTTTTCTTGGCACAGATACTGGAAGGGTTGGCCATTTCTTTTTCCAGCTCATTTTGTAGATGAAGAACTGAGACAAACAAGGTTGAGTGACTTGTATAGGGTCACACAGCTAGTAAGTGTCTGAGGCTAGATTTGAACTCAGGAAGATGAGCCCAGTGTTTATCGACTCTATCCATTGCACCACCTTGCTGCTTGGCACACAGCAAATGTTTAATAAATGGTTTATAATTCATTCATATCTTATTTTTAGCTCCACAAGAACAATATGGAGTAGATATTATTATTGTTATTATTCCTGTTTTACAAATGTGAAAACTGAAAAAAGGGTAAGTGACTTGCATAAGCAAGTCCAGGCACTTGGGAAGTACCAGTCACTGCATTCAAACTCAGATCTTCCTGGCTCCCCGTGGTACATTGTATCTATGATGCCAAGCTGTTTCTAGTAACAAGTAAAGTTTACGAGGAGACATTTTGTCTGTCAAAGGGCCTGGAAAGTCATTCCATTCTGCAGTTAGCATTAAGCACATACCAGAACCAGCTATAAAAATGCCTGAGTCAAAATCTAGGCAATGATTTACAAAAAAAACGAAGATGGAAACTTATTCACACCTAAATCTAGAAAACAGAACAGAACACAGAGTTCCACTTGTATTTTCCAAGTAAAGACTGATTAAAAACAAAAACAAACAAAAAATTATTACATCTCTGCAAAACAGTTTATTGACATAGAAAAAGGGTTTCTCCTATGAAGAGAAGATTATGTAAACGCTTGTGCCCTTGGGATTCTCTTGAAGGAAAATCTTTATGAGAGCTTTTCATTCTTACTTTAACAGACGTGGTAATTGGCTGTCATCTTGAATTTCCAGACTCGCTAAGCCTGCTCTTATAGCTATGTTCTGGTCTGAATACACAGGATCATAGATTTTAGAGCTGGAAAAGTTCTTAAGAGATAATTTAGTCCAACCTCCTCATTTTATAGATGAGGAAACTGAGCCCCAAAGGGACTGAGTGACTCATCCGAGGTTAGGTAGGTGGTACGTTGCAGAGCTGGGATTTGAACCATAGTCTTCTGAATCTAAATCCAACACTTTCTACATTGCCCTTTAGAGGCCTGGCCTATAGCACTGTGTCAACGGCTAAAGAATTGTCGTCACCTTCTTTGAACCAGATCAAGGTCTCTAACCCTTTTTGTGTGTCATGGCACGTCCTTTGGCTGACTGGTAAAACCCATGGACCACTTCTCAGAGTAACGTTTTTAAATGTATAAAATAAAACGCTGTTGCTGTTCATCCTTCATTTCAAAGAGGACCAATGACATCCTGGAGTTAGGTTTAAATGAGGCAGAATTACACAAAGTCGTAAGCCTCTTTTTTCCAGGGTCATCAAAGTCCAGTGGCAAGAGGAAAATCAGTGTGACTGGAAAGGGCCCAGGATTCCTTGGAAGACCCCGGCATCTTCCATGTCTGACCAAGCTCTAAACATTTGCTCCATAGCACCTGCTTCAGCTGGCTTCATGGTCTTTGGAACAGATTGTTCTCCTCAGCCCATTCCGCCATAGGGAGTCTTCACATACTTGGGGTAACTCACCAGTGTTCAGGGAGGACTAGTGCTTCTGATATGAAGACTTTCTGAGCCCTTTTCAGAGCTGCTCATCCACCTTTGGTTTCTACCTGTCACCCAACTCTCACCTGTGGTTCCAAGAAGCTATAGCATGTGCAGCGGCAACATGCTGGTAAAACTGTCTCAGCAGATGGGCTAAACCAGGCAGAGAGTAGCCAATAAAATAAACTACATGGTATTGCAAAGGAAACCAATTAGTTGTCAAACCAATACAGTTGTCAAAATATATTTTTTTAGGGCAGCTAGGTGGTACAGTGGATAAAGCACCAGCCCTGGATTTAGGAGGACCTGAGTTCAAATCCGGCCTCAGACACTTGACACTTACTAGCTGTATGACCCTGGGCAAGTCAGTTAACCCTCATTGCCCAACCAAAAAAAAAAATTTTTTTTAAACTGACCTCTGAGACCCCTGGTTAAGAACCCCTAGTACAATAAGACAGTTCACCCTCTGGTGCATTTTCAAATATACCGTGGACTATGCTTATAGTTTTTCTCTCCATTCTCCAATTCATCCTCATTCCACCCCCAACACACACACACACACACACACACACACATCTCCCAGCCTTCCCTTACCTCCGACTTAAAACATCTAAAGGGTCTTTACCCATGTTATGTTATTTAGTGACCAGGTACTATTGGGGTAAAAAGAATAATTAGCAAATTTATAAATTAGGGCTCTAAGGTCTATTTATAATACTATCATAAAAGATGATCTATATCAAACATTAACTCAACAAGTTAAATCAACATATGCTCTGATACTTGGTGGCTTCAAGGCAAAAATAGGAAAAGGTAAAGATGAGGAGGAGCATATGGTAGAGTATGGTCCAGGAAGAAGGAATGAGAGCGTGCCAAGATGTGTAGATTACCTGGAAGCCTTCTGCTTCTGTGTCATGTACAGAATATCGAGAGCACCAAAATAACTATATCAAAGAATGAATTAGATTAGATTTTAACAGACAGGAAAAGACTTGTAATTGGTGTGGTGGTTATCTCTGAGTCACCTGGCTGCGTACAGTTAGACCATTGACTTGTCAGAGTGAAGATCAGAATGAGTCAAACACAGGAAAAAGGAGAATGAGAAAAGGGGTATGGTACATAATGGGGAAAAAAACCTCTCCTATTTAAACAAATTATTGTCATAAAAGTTTTGGAACCCTTAAGACATGATGAAAATGCCAACTATTATTGGTAGGCCATACTGTTCTTTCCTTGATATATGTTCTCCAAAGAAGAAACAAGATGGCTAGGTGGCAGAGTGGGTACAGTGTCAGGCCTGAAGTCAAGAAGACTCATCTCCCTGAGTTCAAATCTGGCCTCAGACACTTAGTAGATATATGACCCTGGGCAAGTCACTTGACCCTGTTTGCCTCAGTTCTTCATCTATAAAATAAGCTGGAGGAGGAAATGACAAAGCACTCCAGTGTCTTTGCCAAGAAAATCCCAACTGGGGTCACAAAAAGTCAGACATGATTTAAATGACTGAACAGCAACAATAAGAAGAAGCAGCCCCCCAAAGCCCTGTGATAGGATTAAAAATGTATGCCTGGTAGGAATCTCCAAGTCAAAGGTTCATCCAGAAATGGTGGTCCTGGAGAGGAAAATCACCAATGAAGAGAGCCTCAGGGTGGAAAGTTCTCCAGTGGCCTGGTGATCCCAAGGTCATTCAAAGATGAAAAGGGAAGGAGAACTGCAGAAGGACAGTGGAACCATTTGGGGGGGGGGCGGGGCAATAGGGGTTAAGTGACTTGCCCAGGGTCACACAGCTAGTAAGTGTCAAGTGTCTGAGGCCGGATTTGAACTCAGGTCCTCCTGAATCCAGGGCCTGTGCTCTATCCACTGCGCCACCTAGCTGCCTCCCAGTGGAACCATTTCAACCCCAACATCATAGTCCCAGGGAAACTTAGAGTGGAAACAAAAATAGAAGTAAAGAAAGCAAATAAAGGAAAAACAGCCAGATCAGAACAAATGTCTATAAAGGAGATCTGGCTGGAGGCAACAACTGTAAGGGGGTTGAGGGTTTAATATGCAAGGCATCTGAAGGTGAGGAAGATATCAAAGGTGGGGAAAGACTTTAGACTTTATCATTCCCTCCTCCCCCAAAAAAGTGGCCAAGAGAACATCAATAACTATGGGACCTGTTTACTTCCTCTCCTAGCTATACAAAATCTTTATGAAAGTCATCTATATGTGAAATGGGGGCATCGTCAGTGAGGGTATTAGAAGGGAAGACGTAGGCTTTCATAAGCAACATTCAACAATGGGCAATATCTTTACCATTTTACAGTTACTTGAAAAATATAAAGAATGTAAGATTCCATTGTATTCATTGCTGATTATGAAAAAAAACATTTGATTAGTTGTAGCCCCTTGGTGACACAGTGAATAGAGTATTAGACCTGAAGTCAGGAAGACATGAGTTCAAATCCAGCCTCAAGCATTTATGAGCTGTGTGACTCTGGGCAAAGTCACTTAACCTCTGTCTTCCTCAGTTTCCTTGTCTATAAAATTGGGGTCACATTAGCACCTACCTCCCAGGGTTGTTGTGACCATCAAATAAGAGAATATTTGTAAAACTTTTTGTAAACCTTAAGGCACTCTACAAATGCCAGTGATAGAATAAAACCACAGGCTTTTTACCCCAAAATTATTCACCACCTTGGTGAAGGAGATCCAGAGCAGAATTCAGGTCAGAGGGATTCCTTGTGTGTGGTGAAGTCCCTCTAGGTGTTCCTGTTTGCTGATGAAATTACATTGATTATATCATGCCCCCAGAACCTTGCAAAGCCTTCTAGAAGAGATCTGTAATCACTTCAAAGAGTTGTTTGTCCTGTCCATCTGCTCAGGAAAGATAAAGCAGAGCTAAAGTAACTATTGCTCAAATCTCAATATACATTTAGAAGAATGGACACTCCACAGAACTTGTCCCTTCTGTATATCTGAGCCAGATAATAGAGAGGGAGAATGAGATGGGCACAGATTGAACAGGAGGAACAGAATAGGCTGGAGTACCACTGGGAAATGACTGGGCCTCTTGAATGACCCAAGCTTTTCATGAAAGCAAAAGGTCTGTCTTTGTAATACCAACATTCAGCCAGTGTTTTTCTATGACAAGGGGACATAGAAAATGGCTGCCTCTGAAAAATATAAAATGAGCATGATTTGGAGAGCAATAGAGAGGTGCATGGTGGGTATGAGCAGGTTCTGACATATATATATATATATATATATATATATATATATATATATATATATATATATATATATATATATATATATATATAACCATTGAAGAACTTGGAGCAAGAACTGGTGTAAGACTTGTATGAGGGGCTGGTCACATGGGGAGATGATGCGGGGGGGGGATCCAAAGATACATACCCTTGCAAGGTCAGGAGAAGGAAAAGAGGGCCACCAGCACAGTGGGTGGACACTCCTGCTATGAACCTGTGGGAGGACATAGACTGAATGGGTTGCAATCTGCACCACTGGAAACAATTCCCAAATCAGTGAAAGCATAGATCTATTTGCAGATTGCATAAGATGATCTCCGGTCAATTTAAGACTCTGTGGTCCAGGGGGCAGCTAGGTGGCACAGTGGATAGAGCACTGGCCTTGGATTCAGAAGGGTCTGAGTTCAAATCCAGCCTCAGACACTTGACACTTACTAGCTGTGTGACCCTGGGCAAGTCACTTAACCCTCATTGCCCTGAAAAAAAAAAGACTCTGTGGTCCAATTACAGGTATGAACACATGAAAACATTGTCTGTGTGAGAAAATAATTTGTTTGGGGGAACCCAGAGGGCCCCCAACTCCAGGGAGCCTTGTCTGATCTCTTTTAAGGCCAGCCTAGAGTCAGTAAAGTTGTAGCTCAGACTCTGAGTAAAGACAATAGAGATTAAAGCCACACCTACCTGAAAGCCTTTCCCCTCAGAGGGTCTGTCCTCTGGACTCTGACCTCAGTACCTACTGCTCATTTTAATATGGACCACCCTCTAGTCCAGTAAACCAACAGATCTGAACGATGCTAGCCAATTAGCTTTGAGCAGTGTGTAAGGGCTGCCTCCCCTCGCCCCGACCAGCAGGGAGTTCTCTCTTGGCCTGGGACACTGGAAGAGGCCAATATACTGCCTCTGCTCTCTTCTTTTACTAACTAGGTATGTAGGGATTCTAATTCTGAGTAACGTTCTCTCTCACTCTCTTTACCAACATTGAATATGCTTTAATAAATGCTTAATGCCAAAGACTGGTGCTATATCCTCTAATTTATAAGTAACAATATGTAAGAGACCCCAGAAAAGTTCCCTAAAACCTAGAACACCCCATATATATATATATATATATATATAAAATTTGATCCTCACACACACACACACATACACACACACACACACACATATATATATATATATATATATTTCCCCCTCATATATTTTCAAACAACACATCTGAGTATGGGTCTCATCTATGAAATACAAGAGAAGTACAATTCAAACATAATTGTGGAATTCAAATGCCTTTTAATTTACTCATGGCCAGTAATGCTCTTGATCAAGGAAGGAAATATTTTACAAAAATAAATAACTAGACTTGATAACATAAATGGAAACAGTCTTTAATTCAAACATTATAAAGTTTTTGTTTCCTTGATACAGTGCCACTTTTGCATATGTGATGTGCATATATGTGATTACATATGTACATATGTGATGTACATATATGTGATTTCAGTTTGAGATACATAGGAAGGTTTACTAGACTTGAGAGTGGTCACAAAATCCTTATGTTTATAAAAGATACATATGGACATTAAGAAGAAAGACTTATTGGAGCACAGCATTTCCATTCATATACATAAAATTATTTGCCTATTACCAAATCTATTTCTAAATAACTCATGTAATGATGTTCCCTTTTCTTTAAGGAAGTAATTCCTAGGAGGCATAGGGATTACATAGGGAGGCATAGGGATTTGGAGTCAGGAAGTCTTGAGTTAGAATCCAGCCTCAGACACTTAATAGTTGTATGAGCTTGAACAAATCATTTCACTTCTTTCAGCCTGTTTCCTCATCTGTAAAATGGGAATAATAACACCTACATCAGAGGATTATTGTGAGAGTCAAATGAGATAATATAGGTAAAGCACTTTGAGAACTTGAAAGCATTATGCCAATGCAATCTATTTTTGTGCCAGCTTTTAAGAGATTTAAAAAATAGGACAAGAACATTTAGTTCTAATACATGAGGCAACTTTTTCTTTGCTTAAAGTTAGTCTCGGTTTTCTATTTTTAAAAAGTTTCTGAAAAATTGAGTTGACAGCTCTATTAACTTCTTGCTTTGGGCAGTGTGCCACAGCAAAGCTCCCTGTGAATAACCATTGAACTGATATGTCCTTTCCAAAATCAGCAAAAATATTTACCAACTTTTTTTTTATTAAGGAAGACCAGCTAAAATTAAAATTATTGTGATCCTGTTGAGTCATCTCATGAATCTTGAATGGATTGCCCCCTATCTAGTTGCATACGCATTCCCCAGGGTTTTTTTCCAACACACACTTTACATATTGAGTCACATAATTTAGTATCCAATTCCATGTTGGCTTCCATGCTGTTCACATTCCAGAATGACTGAGATTGTAGAAGGTGGGATGAACTACCTTGTGTTCTGCCAAACCACTGAGGGTCTCCTAAATTCAATGAGTGACTTGCTTCAAGTCTTGCCACCCAATAAACCATGATAAATTCTGATATGAAAAGACTTACATTTATATGTAATTGCTAACAGCCAAATTACAGTTGTGGTCATAATTGGGGAAGAACAATTAGCAAATTCATGAGTTGTGTCTCTGTTTAAACTGCTATTCTCAAAGCAAATGGATGCTTTACCTAAATCAAGGTTTCTGCTTTGATTATAGCCCTTAGTAATTGTGGATTTGAATGTCATAGAAGCAGAGTTTAAGAGCTAAAAAGCATCCTAAAGATCATCTAATTCAGCTAATCATTTCAATGACAGGGGAAATGATGCCCAGAGACTTTAGGCAATTTGCCCAAGGTCACACAGATGAGTTGGTGGCAGATTTGGATCTATAATCCAAGATTCCTGACTTTCAATTCAGAGCTATTTCCACTACTACACAATGTGAGGTGCTGAGTGTGGTGTCTTTCTAATGGCTTTAATTAAAGCAGAAACTTTTGCCTAATCAATCTTAAGTTTAGAAAACTTATGTAAGATGTGTGTGTGTGTGTGTGTGTTTGCTGCCTATGTAGTTTGTGTCCTCAGGGATTTGTCTAGCTATGCCTCACAGAGAGACATAATTAGAGTTCTCCATCTCTTCTTCCCACTTATTTCCAAGGGACGTTGATTCCTGCCAGGAAGGGAGCAGGCGACTGGGGCCATGAAGCCGGCCACTCTAGTCTCCTCTACCCCAGCCCTCTAATATTGCTAATCTAGGAGGAATAATTTTTAGGTATAAGCTGTGCTCCCCTGTCACTATACCAAGAAGGATTGCCCCGAAATACATATCCAAAGGCCTGATTCTCTTCCCACCAAATGGTAGTTACAAGAAGACAATCACATAGCAGGTGGCAAACAAGCCCATTTATCCAAGCCAACAGCAAACCGAAATCATAAAAGTTGTACAGATTAGAATATACCAGACAATATGCAGAGGGAATGAACTCTTCCCCTGGAAACAGTTCCATCATAAAAGAGAGTCCTTGATCTTACCCAAGGGGAAATTCCCCAAAGTTTCTATTGCGGTAAACTGGAAACAAGGACAAGCTCCAAGGCACTGGCTCTTCTACATGTCAGCTTCTTCCCAGAGTCCTTCTCTCCCTGAAGAGAGGCTGGAACCACAGGTATCTTCTCTTGACTCCAGAAGCCCAAACCAAGATCTTTCCTGTCCCAAGTTATCACCAACTCCTCCCCTCATACAGACTCAGAATATCAAGTAATTATTCTCCACCAATAGGGAGAGGCTTATGGGAATGGACTTGAGCCCCAGGCTATACTTAATAAAAAAACATAATTTAATACTTTTCTAATTTTTCTTCTGCCTCCACAGTCTTTATCCTAGAAACATACACAGAATTCTTACTCTAACTGATAATAGCTGAAAGTGATATGCCACTTTGAGATTTGCAAAGCAATCCACATACTTTATCTCATTTGATCCTCACAGCAACTATCTAAGCTAGGTACAACCAGTGGTATGCTAGTAAATGTTTAACAACCAGGTATGGGGGGGAAGGGGGAATAAACATGGGATACACTTTTAAGTTTGGTTAACCTTAAATTATTTTCATTGCTTTATTAAGCAACCCAATAAATCAAGCCCTAATTTGTAGCACTTGTCAATTTCTAAGATATAAATATTCACACCAAAAATTTAATGATCAGCTCTCTTAAGCCAGTATAATAAACAGGCTCCAACATTTTCCTGGGTACAATAGATGATATTCCCATTTTATAGATGACAAAACCAAGCATAAGAGAGGATCACCCATGGTCACATGGCTATTAAACAACAGAGATAGAATTCAAACTAAGGTCTCTTCTTCTGAATCAAAGTCCAGCACTCTTTCCATTATATCTCACTGGTTGCCATGATGTATTCTGATTTGAAGCATCTTACAAATACACACATATGGGGCAGCTAGATGGCGCAATGGATAGAGCACCGGCCCTGGAGTCAGGAGTACCTGAATTCACATCCAGCCTCAGACACTTGACAATTACTAGTTGTGTGACCCTGGGCAAGTCACTTAACCCCAATTGCCTCACTTAAAAAAAACCACAAATACACACATATGTACATACATACATACATACATACATACATAAATGTTCCCCAGGGTCATGGGGGAAATTGGTGGTGGGGGTCCTTAGGTATTCCTCTTTAAGGAATTATACCCTCTCACACACAAATCCAATTAGAATAAAATATTTTTTTTTATTTAGGCACTTGAGAAAGGAGACCAAGAGAGAAGCCAAGGACTTCTCTTAAGGGGAGATGGTTCAGAGACATTCTCTGAGATATCTATCTCCTCGAACAACAGAAAGGCAAAAGCTTTTATAGAAGGGGTGATCACCTGAGCCCTTATTGGGGGTGAGTTGGGAGAAATCAGGTGAGGGGTGGTTGTTCTGATTTCCAGAGTTCTCTATGTCCCCTGGCTCTGACCAGGCAGTAGCCATGCCTAATGGGCTTATCTCCCTTCCTTCTCAAGGTATGTCTGTCCTTTAGTTTAGCTTCTCAAGGACTTACCCAGTTCCTATATCCTTTAGTTTAGATGGCCAATTTAAACTTTAAGTCCCAAATTCCTTGATGTCCCAACCCCAAAACACACAGCCTCCTCCATCCCACCCAGCCCTGTTCCATCTCTACAGCCTTGAGGACCATGAAACTCTCAAGGTCTTCAAGTTCTTTTATAAGTCATCTTGTTTCTCCTAATACTTCCTTAAAAGTCTCTGATTTTGGAATAATTTGTAGGATTTCCTGTTGAGGTCAGAGCAATGTAGCTTTTCAGCAGCTGGACACTAATTGGTCATTGATCTTTGGTCTCTCTTTTTTTCTGCCTACCAGGTCAAGAAAAATGAAAAATATTTGCTCTTCCCGGTCAGCTCCCTTAAAGAGCAAGATGGCACAAGCAGACTAAGACTTCAGTACTGAGCTAGGGGATAAACTTTCTGCTTTTAAACACACATTTTTTAAAAAACTGAATGGGCAATGAGAAGGTGTGCCTGAAGCAAGTTACCTGTCCCTTATGCAAAGAGAAATGGAGATCTCTGTCCTTTCGATTGCTTTGACACAAGATGTATCAAATAATAGTTAGACATTTTTAGGATGCTTGACACTTTACAAAGTGCTTTACACACATGACCTCATTTAAGCCTCCCATCAGTCCTATCAGAGCTAGAACTAGGAATTCTTTCATTTGGGTA
Organism: Dromiciops gliroides; assembly: GCF_019393635.1. NCBI lineage: Eukaryota > Metazoa > Chordata > Mammalia > Microbiotheria > Microbiotheriidae > Dromiciops > Dromiciops gliroides. The sequence continues at coordinate 122,980,581 of NC_057866.1, read as the reverse complement.
AAGTGGGATAAATCCATGTAGGGGAGTGGGGGAGGCTAATGTGAGTGCAGAGGGCAATCTTGCACTATTACTCAACAATTCATTTGTGTACATATATACCTTATCTTCCCAGTTGGACCATGAGCATCAGCCCAGGAGCCATGTCTTATTCCTCTAATTGGCTCCCTCAGCACAAAGTATACTGCTCTGCACATCAGAGATGTTCAATGAACACACTGTCTGACTATTGGCAGGGAAGCTGTGTCAGTACCCTGCCAAGAACTAGTAAGCATGCAACATTTTATCTAATAATAATAGTAATAACAACAACAATATCTAGCATTTAGGTTTACAGAGTACTTTACAAATATTATCTCATTTGGTCCTCACAACAGTCCTGGGAAACAGGTAAATGAAGGCAGACAGCAGTTAAGTGACTTTCCCATACAGCTGTTAAGTGTAGGTAGCACACTGGATAGAGGAGCATATAACTGGGAGTCAGAAAGACCTGTCTCTGCCTCACTTAACATGCTATGTGACTCTGGGCTACTCACTTAACCATTCTGTGCCTCAGTTTCCTTATCTGTAAAATGAGGTGATAATATTAGCACCTATCTCAGAGGGTCATTGCATGGATTAAATGATTTACCATTTTCAAAGCACTTTTTAAACCTTAAAGCACTAAGTGCCAGTTATTTAGGAGGAGGAGGAAGATTACAAAGTGCCTGAGTCTAAATTTGAACTCAGATCTTCCTGGTTCCAAGTTCAGTGCAGCTCAGTGACAGAGTAGATAGAACATTGGGCTGGAGTCAGGAAGACCTTAATTCAAATCCAGCCTCAGACACTTGTGTCTGTGTGACTCTGGACAAATCATTTAACCTCTCTTTGCCTCAGTTTCCCTATCTGTAAAATGCATGTAATAACAGTACTATCTCCCAAGGTGTTCGTGAAGATCAAATGAGATAGATTTATAAAGTGCTTAGCATGGAGCCTGGCATATAGTAGGCACTATAGAAATTGTAGTTATTATTATTATACACTGGACCACCAATTCCATTTTGGAATAACATGGCACAATCAAACCAAGGAAGGCTTGAAAGAGCAAAAATTATCAAGAAATCAAAGAATTACAAAAACTCTCCCGTTGCTTCTAAGTGGATCCACATATTCTTTCCCCTCTAGCGTCTAATAATAACAGGAATAGCTGACATTTATACAATGCTCTAAGATTTGTAAAATGAATTACAGTATTATCTTCTTTAATCCTCCCAACATACTGTTGAGGTGGGTAGTGAGTATTACAATTCTCATTTCACAGGTGAAGAAATTTGCCCTGAGTCCAGCTAGGAGGGACTCTTAAGTCCACTGCCTCTCCTGTAATACAGTCTTTTCCCCCTAAAGAGGGATGTTCTAGGTTATCTCCAAGTTATATTTGTAGGTGTAGAAACACTATGTGAATCAACTTTATTACCTGTGGTGGCCAGATAAGAATTATTACTTCCTTTACTATGTATTTCTGGGGCTGAAAATCAACAGCAGATGATTCATGGGGAGTTATTGGTTATTTTTCTGTCACACCACACATTGATGGCCAGGGCATTGCCACCACAATCCTATATACACTCTGAATCTGACCTAACACAGGCCATGTGACTCCATTTATAGCAGGCCAGAAAAAAACGAATCCTCACAGTAAAAATGAACAAAAAAGCCTATGCAGGAAGAAGCATCATCCACGATAAGCCCTTGTTCTTCTTCTAAGTCTTCACCTAAATCTGAAGAGAAATGGGTCAAGGCAAGTCTAGAGGTTTAACTCAATAAATGAATCAGCAAGGGGCAGCGAGGTGTCGCAGTAGATAGAGCACCGGCCCTGGATTCAGGAGGACCTGAGTTTAAATGCGGCCTCAGACCCTTCACACTTACTAGGTGTGTGACCCTGGGCAAGTCACTTAACCCCAATTGCCTCACCTAAATAAATAAATAAATAAATGGATAGATAGATAGATAGATAGACAGAGACAGACAGACAGATAGATAGATAAATTAGCAAGACTAATTCTGGTTGTTGGACATGGAATGACACGTTGAGGGAGGGTATACCTGGAAAGTCCTGTTGACCAATCTGCTCTAACAATCCATTTCAGGGAATCCTTAACAGTTGGAACCATTCAATCAGCCTGAACATTTCTTTGTTCATACAATGGGGTGAGGAAGGTCCCATGTTCCCAGGAAGGCATGCCAGAGCAGGGAAAGTGGCAAGAAAAGCCAGTGTGGGAAAAACTGGATTGAGAGGGAAAAAGAGGTGGAAGAGAGGTCATAATCAGGTCAATAAGTAGCTTCTGTGTATGTAGAAGGGAGGGAAAGGTGAAAGGATAGAAGGTTATGATCAGAGATTAAGATACTAAAGTTCAGCATCTTGGAGATAGTGTCATTTCTAGAAACAGTGAGATGTAAGGTTTGATCATGCTAGTGTGGAACTAAAATGTAGTGTAAAAGAAGGTCACTGGAGTTAAAGTTGAGGAATTTGGAGGTCATATGTCACCACACCATGACTAGTCAATGAATACCAGCAATTAGGTAAACATCAAGGTGAGGGAAGGTCAGTACCTACCTATGAGCAGCAGGCACAGGATCCAAACCAAGAGCCAAATAAGTCTATAGCTCTATCTGTATATATTGAACAATGCATGTAGATAGTAGGGTTTCATCAAAGCACCGAAATTCAAGGGATAGAAATGAATGAGAAAAACCAGTTGCTAGAATGGAAATTCAGGCCTAGTGGTCAGTCCTGCATCAGGAGATACAATATAGAGATGTTTAATTTAACGCATCTCCCCAAAGCTTCAGTCTTTCAAGGAGGCTGCTTATATTCCCTACCCTCATCTGGCCCCAATGTGCCAATGCAACCTGTCATCCCCCTACTGACTCAACCACCCTAGTAAAGACATGGACTCCAAAATACCTCTCCCCCTAGAACTCTCTTCAGTCTTCAAAGTCAAGACTTATGGCATCTTGGTGGAGGATATGAAAGGTGGTAGATCTAAAGATGGATGAGGGAGAGAGGGAAAGGTTTGATAGCCCCCTAATTAGCAGTGGAATGCCAGCTTGCTCCTTTTTGAGAAAAGAAATGCTTTGGAATGGAAGTAGAAGGATGGCCTACAGGGAGCAACTAAGAGCAGGGAGTTTGCCCACCCCTTCTCCTGGCCCTGTAAGACAGAGGAATAGTAGAATCATCACAGATATGGCCTTTAGGATAGAGGTTAAGAAGGGATGTAGTTTCCAAAGGGGAGGGCTATATTTCACTGAAAATAAGAAAGGAAACGGGCTATTTTAAAAGTATGAGGACAAAAAAGTTTGTCGAGAAGAGGTCAGAGTGTGAAAGGGCTAGGAATAGGTTAGAGACGTCCTTGGGAGGAAGGGAGCTGGTCAGAAGAAAGATGAGGGCTCCAGAGGTGGTAGGGGTCTCTATCTAATTTAGGGTGCTGAGAATAGATGGCAGGGATTAAAGACTTAGAAGGAAGTGAGGGTAGATAAGAATGGTATGCTCCATTGACAGAGCCTAAATCAGAGGGCAATTGCAGAATAAATCTTCCCCCCAAGTTTGAAACAGAACTTGGAAAGCTGATGATGGATTGAAATTTTATTCTGAGCTGGGCTACTTCAGGAACTGGAGGAAAAGCTGGAGGTAGATTATACTGGAGATTCCTGTTGGGTATGGGATGGTCAGGATGCCTACTGAGATCCCTCCCAAAGCTCTTTACCTTGTGATGTAAGCTTAGGAGATATTGAATACGGAACATAAGAAGAATGGCTGACATGGATGGCTACGTGAAATCTCATGTCTATGTTCTTCTAAACATAGTAAAGACTTAGTAAATGCTTTTTAACTTGAATCGACAAATATTTCTTGTTCACTTCCCATGGGAAAGGAGAAGCTTTAGACATAGGCTACGCCAAACAGGCTAATGTGTGCTATACTTTCTCATTACAAGCTTTTATATATCAGAATGAATTCCAGGCCAACAGACATAGCTCCAATGAACAATTCCTGGATGTGGCCATAATCACCTTTTGTAATAACAATGCAAATTCCTAACAATAAATCCTTTATCATCAGATAATTCATGTTGACTGTTAGTGAACAGTTGAATGCCTCAGGCACTTTCTGGGCTGGCCACCTCTTGTATAACCAAATCAAAATATTCACCATCTGGAATCCCAAACAGTTAATTGTGCAACCTGATCAGCCTGAGGATGTGGATTAGGGAGTTTTGTTAACCTCAAACATTCCAGTGGAGGTGGCATAATAGAATCTACAATCTGTATGGTCAGACAACTCAAACATTCAAAAGTATTTTTCCAGGGTTGGAGATAAACATGTGGTCTCTCATCCTGTCTATGGGCAACACAGAAGCCACAAGAGGCTTTTAAAAATGTTTATAAATATTTATTGTTACAATTACTATATTTATTTTTTACGATAATGTGAAACATTACCATATTAGTCATTTTGTATATGAAAACTTGAATAAAAGAAAAAAATGAAAGAAAGTGAAGAATAGCATGCTTCAGTCTGTGTTTCATCAATATCAGTTCTTTCTTTGAAGGTAGATAGTATGTTTCATCAATAGTCTTTTAGGATTGTCTTGGATCATTGTATTGTTATTTTGTTTGTTTTTTGCTAGGCAATGAGGGTTAAGTGACTCGCCCAGGGACACACAGCTAGTTAAGTGTCAAGCGTCTGAGGCTGGATTTGAATTCAGGTACTCCTGAATCCAGGGCCGGTGCTTTATCCACAGCACCACCTAGCTGCCCCAGGATCATTGTATTGTTGAGAATAGTTAAGTCTTTCACAGTTCTTCATCAAACAATATTGCTGTCTCTGTCTCTGTCTCTTGGTTCTGCTCTCTTCACTATATATCAGTTCATACAAGTCTTTCCAAGCCTTTCTGAAATCAGCCTGCTTGTTATTTCTTATAACAGAATAATATTCTATCACCATCATATACCACAACTTGTTTAGTCATTCCCCAATTGATGGGCATACCTTTGATTTCTAATTTACAGGAGGTGTTTATAGACACTCTAGTCCAATGGCTTCAGAGGCTCCATATAGGACAGATGGAGACGGGAACTCAGAAGCCATCTAGTGCAACCACCTCATTTTTTTTTTTTTTTGCGGGGCAATGGGGGTTAAGTGACTTGCCCAGCGTCACACAGCTAGTAAGTGTCAAGTGTCTGAGGCCGGATTTGAACTCAGGTACTCCTGAATCCAGGGCCAGTGCTTTATCCACTGCGCCACTTAGCCGCCCCTACAACCACCTCATTTTATAAGTGAGAAAACCAGAGGGGTTAAGTGACTTGCCATAGATCCACAAGTAAGTGATGGAGGTAGAATTTGAACATAGGTCCTCTGACTCCAAAACTAGTGATCTTTCTACTATACTACACTGCTTCATTTTGCAGATGGGGAAACTAAGGCCCAGATAGGGCTTGTTAAGGTAACATAACTGGACTAGAGCTGGGACCACAACCCAAGTCTCTCGATTCAGATATCTTTTTTCCCCCCATTATTACTGAGCAAGAAGTTGTTATCTCTGTCCAGATACCTCCCATTAACTCAGAATAGGTAATGTACAAAATAAAGTGAAAGAGTAAAGGCAACCAGGAGGCACAGCAGATAAAGTATCTAAAGTCAGGAAGAACTGAATTTGAATCTGACCTCAGACACTTACAAACTATGTGACCTTGGGCAAGTCAACTTAACCCTGTTTGTTTCTGTTTCCTCATCTGAGCTAGAGAAGAAAATGGCAAACCACTCCACTATCCCATCAAGAAAATCCCAAGTGTGGTCATGAAGAGTTGGACACAACTGAAATAATTGAACAACAACAACAACAAAAGTAAAAGAACATGGGGGCAACTAGGTGGCACAGTGGACAAAGCACCAGCCCTGGATTCAGGAGGACCTGAGTTCAAATCCAGCCTCAGACACTTGACACTTACTAGCTGTGTGACCCTGAGCAAGTCATTTAACCCTCATTGCCCCCCCCAAAAGTAAAAGAACAATAACAAGTAAAAGAGGAGAAAGGAAAGAAATTTCCACAAGGAAATTCCCACAGAAGACCATCAAAGACAATTAAATTAATAAATAAATGTCCCTAATACAATGAGGAAACATCTTAAAATAAAAGAATAAGATTTCCAGGAGAAATTTGAGAAAAGATCATGTAAATGTCACAAAATCCACTGAGTGATTGAAAAGACTCATGAGAGAGACAGAGAAACAGAGACAGAGACAGAAAGGAAGACAGAGAGACAAAGAGAAACAGAGAGAGTGATATTAGAATTCTTTATGAAAAATTTGAAAGGACAACTGAAGACTTCAAACAGAACTTAGAAAATCTTAATAAAGTAGTAGATAGCCTGAAATAGAGGGAATCATATATTTAGAATTACAAGGAACTTTAGAGGCTATCTAGTCCAACACCTATATTATTTTATTGATAAGGGGATAGATTTTGAAAATACAAAGAATACAAAAAATATTAAAGCAAGGTCAAAAGTCAATAAAATTTGAAGAACATGTGAGGTTCAATGATCAAAGCCAATTGAACTAGAAGACAAAGCTTAAAAAAATAATCTAAGAACTACTGGCCTCCCATAAAAAGATGATTAAAAACAAAAATTTTAAATATGATAAAAACAATAAAACAGAATACCATAAGTCAAGAAATCAGAACCAAAAATTACTTCAAGTATTGAACCAGAGGGCAAAGCATAGATCAATAGAACCCCCAGAAAGTGACCAGAAAGGAATTCTAGTTTAATGCACCAAAAAAATGTGGTGGCCAAGCTCTGAGGTCAAGGTGAAAATATTGCAAATGTCTGAGACTGTTCACACATTCTAACATTCAACAAAATAACTCAATACTATTCAACAATAATAGAAGGGAAAGGAGGGGAAAGTGGTGTATTTTAATATAGTAAAAGGCAAAAGAAAATTGTTTGCTCCCAATATTCTGCAAAATTAAGCATAATCTTAATGGAGAAAAAATGAATATTTAATAGAATTGATGACTTCCAAGTATTCCTTTGGAGAAAACCAAAGCTGAGTAGTCTTTGAAATGCAAATACAATACACAAAAGAAATTCAAGAAAGGCAAGCAATTTTGAAATGACTAGGTAATGTTCCATTACTTTCATAATGAAAGAGGGAAACAAGACTTTTGTCCCCTGGGAATCTCACTTTGTATGAGTCACCAAGGAAACAGAAATATAAATTCTGAACCCATACATTCAAAAAGAAACATTTGAGAGAAGAAAAGAGGAAAGGAAAAAAGCAATTTATAATTTCTTGAAACTGGGATACCACAGGTGAAGTTCATTCAAAGATACAGAAGTAGAGGGGACAAGGGCCTATTGAATCTAATAGTAGGACCACAACAAAGTGGCCAGGAACTGACCTAGGATAGAAGGAACAAAGTCTGAGTCATAGTATGTGTCACAGGGAAATTGGTTGGTGTGGGGGTCCTTAGGTATTCCTCTTTAAAGAATTACACCCTCACACACACAAATCCAATTAGAATAAAATAATATTTTATTTGAGCAGTAGAGAAAGGATACCTTGAGAGGAGTCTCAAAGGGAGATAGTTCTAAAGACGTGGTTCTCTGAAATACCTACCTCCTCGTACAGGAAAAAGGCTATAGCTTTTATAGATGGTGGATGGGGGTGATCACCTGAGAGTGGGGTGGGGTGGGAGAAATCTTTGAGGGGAGGTTGTTCTATCTCTGTCCCCTTGGTGCCACTCAGGCAGCAGCCACACCTAGTAGACTTACTACCTCTCTTGCTTCTTTAGGTGTGTCTGTCTTCTCAAGGAAAGTTACCCCAGATCCATGTCCTTTAGTTTAGATTGGCCAGTTTAAACTTTAATAGTCCTAACCCCAAAACAGTGTGGTACATTGCCAGAGGCATAACAAATTATAGCTAAGGATTACTAATTACCAAAGGAGAGGAAAAAGGCAGAAACAAGATTTAATGACTTTGGTCTGGGCTAAGCAGGAAAAGAGAAGAGAAAACTGGTATTGGATTGTTCCAAGAATATAAACTGAAAATGTCTAGTATTGATTTCTTTCTTTTGAAAAAAAGGAAAGATAAAAAACATTATAATTGAGTTAAATGGGAATAAAACAAATACAACTATGAATGTGCACAGAATTGACTCACCCATAAAGTGGAATAGGGTAGCAGAATGCAGTAGAAAGTAAACCCTAACAATTTGTTATGTACAAGAAACGCACTTAAAACATAGTGAATGGCACAGAGTTAAAATTAAGAGTTTATGTAAAATTTATCCTGCTTCAAGCCAAATTAAAAAAAAAAGAAACAGGAATACTAATCTTGAAAACAGAAAAAATTAGACACAATCAAGGGAGATAAAAAGATAAATTAATTCATTATGCTTAAATGTACCATAAATAATGAAACAATACAAATACTAAATATGCATGCAACCAATGGTATTTGAATGCTTTAAAAACGGAATTCAAGAATATTTATATAAGATAATTACACAACTTCAATGTGCCTCTTTGAGACAGACAAAAAAGAAAGATTAAGCAAGAAATAAATTAAACAGCTGAAGTGAATGTTAGAAAAATTGAGTATGATCATTTTTTGGCAATTATTGGAAAAGAATATCTATGTTTCAGTATAGAAGGGAAATTTTTAAAAAAATTGACATGCTGGTATTGGAGGGATTTGTGACCTGGATGGGGAGGAGGAGGAGGTGGGGAGGATAGCTCACCCCCAAAATTGGAGGCTCATCATGAATCTGGTAAAATAAAAAGAAATTTCTTAGAATAGAGGAATATATGACCAGGGAACAGATTGCTATAGAAAGCTGTCCCACTTGAGTGAGAGAAGATCTGGTTTTTTGTATGTTTACAAAACAAAGGGAAGGGAAGGGCAAGATAACTGGGAGGGGATCTCTGAATGATGGGGGATCTTTAGGATATGCAGCGTCCATCCATATCCCGCATATCATCTTGTTGCTTATCAGCATACCAGGGTCTTGCTTGGCAACAACCATTCCTGAGGTAGGAGACGGAGCTGCCCCTCCCAAGGATTCCTTAGGGGTTGGGGTCCCTCATCCTATAACAGAAACACCAATGAATTAAACATCCAACTAAAAAAAAAAAAAAGAAAGAAAACTACTTGAAAAATCCACAAATCAGCGATCCCAAAGGAAGTGCAGAAGTAGAAGTTGTGAAAACTGGTGAAAACAAAAATTGAAAACAAAAAAGCTATCTGGCAGATAAGCAAAACCAAGCTACTTTAAAAAAAAAAGAAAGCAGTAAAAATGATCAATCATTATCCATGATTGAAACAAGGAAAAAGAGAGAGGAAAACCATATTACCCAAATCCAAAATAAGAAACCAGAATTCAAAATAAAGGGAAAATAAAGAAAATGATCATCTACTACTATACCTAATTGTATGTCAAAATTGATGGTGGTGATATCAATGACAGCTAGCATTTATTTAGTGCTTTCCATTTACAAAGAACTTCATCCGATTCTTACAACTCTGTGAAGTAGGTGTTATTGTTCCCCTTTTACAAATGAGGAAACTGAGGCTGAGAAGTTAAGCGACTTGTTCATCACACAACTATTAAAGTATAGGAAGCATAATTTGAACTTAGGTCTTTCTGACTCCAAGTCCAATAGACTGTCTTCTGCACAGCCAAAATGAAAACTTAATACCTAAATTAAGAAAAAAGGAAAAAGAAAGCCATGTGACCTGGGCAAGTCACTTAACCCCCATTGCCCTGCAAAAAAAAAAGAAAAAGAAAAAGAAAAAAATCAAATATTATTACAAATAGATGACATTTACATATAGTATTTTATGGTTTAAGGATTGAAAAGTATTTTAAGGGGCAGCTAGGTGGCTCAGTGAATAAAGCACTGGCCCTGGATTCAGGAGGACCTGAGTTCAAATCCGACCTCAGACACCTGACACTTACTAGCTGTGTGACCCTGGGCAAGTCACTTAACCCCAATTGCCTCCCCCCTCCCCCAAAAAGTATTTATATATTGTAATGATTGGAATGATGCCACCTACTGGAGACTTGCTGTGGGAAAGCTCCGCCATGAGGAAAATGCCTCAGAGGGCAAGGCCGTGTGGCTTTTCCTTGGCGTCAGGAAGCGACGTTTGCTCATGGGTGCTGTCTATCAAGGCTACCAGCCAATCAACTTGAGGAGCCTCCTATTTTCTGGGAGGAGACAGGAAGGAGGAAAGAGGGCCTGCGCAGAGAGCTCTCACTCTTTTTTTGGGTTCCTGACTTGATGGTGGTGGTGGTGGCAGAGGACTTCACAGGAAATTTGAGGAAAGATAGGAATGCCAGGCTGTTGGAATTCTGTTCTCAATCTTTTTCTTTCTATTTTTCAAGAAACTCTTAAAAACCTAAACTCGTTTTATCAGTGATTTTAGTCAGTTTTCCCCCAAACTGGGGGAACACATTAGAATCCACATTTAGAATCTTAAATTACACTATATATATATATATATATCTTACCCTCACAACCATACAACCATGTGAGGTTAATACTATTCTATATACATTTCACAAATGTAGAAACAAGAATCCAAAAGGTTAAAAAACTTGCCCAAGGTCACATAGCTAGTAAATGTGTCTAAGTTGTGATTTGAACCCAAGTCTTTCTGACTCCAAGTCCAGTGCTCTATTCACTGTTGCCTCTCATTCTACATAATCCATCCTGAAAAAGAAATTGAAAATGCTATAAATGAATTTGCAAAGAAAAAAAAAACCTCTTGCTCCAATATGGATACATAAGATAATTAGAGTAAACATTTGATGAGCAAATGATTCTTATTCTTCCTAAGATGTTTACAAAAATAGAGAAAGGAATATCTTAGCAAATTCCTTCTATGAAATAAGTATGGTCTTAGTACCCAACCCAGAAAGGTATAAAGTAGAAGAATAATACTACAGATCAATATCATTTATGAATATTGATATAAAATATCAAATAAATTATTAGCAAAGAGGCTACTGAAATATTTTTCAAAACTTTTTACTATGACCAAGTTCCACTTATATCAGAAATATGAAGATAGTTCAACATTAGAAAACTATAAGGGGCAGGTAGGTGGTGCAGTGGGTAGAGCACTGGCCCTCGAGTCAAATCCAGCCTCAGACACTTGACACTTACTAGCTGTATGACCTTGGGCAAGTCATATAACCCTCATTGCCCAAACAAATGAAAACTATAAACATAATCATATTAGTAGTAAGAATCTTGTGATTCATATTTTTTTGCTAAGTCAAACAACTAATAAACATCTGAGGTAGACTTTGAACTTAGGTCTTCATGATTCCAGGTTCAGTGTATCATCTAGTATATGTATATATAGTAAATGTATTTCCAATACATTTCTTTATGATTTTATCCTGTCTGACTTTATCCAATGACCTCCTCCCCAAATAAGGACTTATTTCCCCTTAATTTACATCTTCGAATGATTCAATCCAGAAGTCTAATCTGCATCCATATTAATTGGAATGGGGGGGGGTTCCATCCACACCTTGCAGCTATATAAATTATATAGTATAAATAAAACTACAAATTCTTTGCCAAAATAAAAGAAGACCTAATAGTTGAAGAGAAATTCACTATTCAAGGCTGGGCCATTCCAATATAGTAAAAAAGATGATATTACCAAAATGACCCTACAGATTTAGTGCTATCCCAATCAAACTGCCAAATACAAATGCTATAGTATTGGACAAAATAATAACAAAATTAATTTGGAGGAATAGAGGTCAAGAATGTGAGAAAAAGATAATCATGAGTAAATTAGTTGTTAAGGGGTTGGGACATATCAAGAAATTTGGGACTATTAAAGTTTAAACTAGCCAGCTAAACTAAAGGACATAGGTCTGGGGTAACTCCTTGAGAAACTGAAGGACGAACACACCTTGAGAAGTAAGGGAGATAAGCCTATTAAGTGTGGCTACTGCAGCTACGGGGGATCAGAGATAACTCCAAAAGTCCAGATGAACACCTCATTCAAGCCTTCCCCCATCCCCAAAGGGAACTTTACATTGTTAGGTGGTGATCACCCCATCCATCCGCCATCTATAAAAGTTTTTGCCTTTCTCCTGTTCAAAGAGATAAGTATCTCAGAGAATCATGTCTCTGAACCATCTCCCTTTGAGAGAAGTCTTTGACTCCTCTCTTAGTCTCCTTTCTCTAGTGCCTAAATAAGATTATTTTATTCTAACTGGATTTGTGTGCAAGAAGGTATAATTCTTTAAAGAGGAATGCCTAAAGATTCCCACGCCACCAATTTCCCCTGTGACATAACCAGATTCTGAATTATACTACAAAAATTAAATGAAGCAATATTTGTAAACTGTGCTTGGCACATAGTAGATACACAATAAATGCTTATTCCCTTCCCTCTCTGTTCTCCCTCTACAAAACAGTGATTATCAAAACTATTTGGAGTTGAATTAAAAATAGAAAAATAGATCAGTGCAAGTGACTAGATTAACAAGGCCTAGGAAGAATTCCACAAGGATAGCCAGTATAAGAATATATATAACAGGGGCAGCCAGGTGGTGCAGTGGATAGAGAACTGGCCTTGGAGTGAGGAGGACCGGAGTTCAAATCCAGCCTCAGACACTTAACACTTACTAGCTGTGTGACCCTGTGCAAGTCACTTCACCCTCATTGCCCTGCACAAACAAACCAAAGAAAACAAGAATATATATATATGAACATAATTGGGGAAGGATTTTTTTAATTCATCTAGAAGTGCTGGGAAAACTGGAACACAATCTAAAAAGTTTAGATAAGCACCTTACACCATATTCAATAATAAATTCCAAATGAGGAAATGATCTGAATATAAAATGTCACATCATTAGAAAATAGAGGAAGGTAAAAGGCTATATATTTCATAATTATGGTTGTGAAGAATTTATAAACAAAGGATAGAAAAGATCATCAAAGAGAAAATAGATAATCCCAATCGCATAAAACTAAATAGCTTTTATGCAAATAAAATCAATGCAGATAGGCTCAGAAGAAGTGGATTAGGGGAAATTTTGCATTAAATATATAAATGTCTTGCATCCAATTTCTATAGAGAATTAACAAAACCCTTCAAAATTAAGGCCATAAGTCTTCCCCCCCCCCGCAAAAAAAGGTAACCAAATGATATGAACAGCTTTCTAAATAAGAAATATAGAAATACAAACTACCCACAACCACTTGAAAAGTGTTTTTTTTTTTTAAATCAAAGAAATGCAAATCAAAATGACTCAAATATCTCCTCCCTCTAAAAACTAACAAAGACTGGAAAGGAAATGGGTGTGAGAAGAGATGTGTTCTATATCACAGCTGGTAGAGCTTTGGATTGATTCAACTGTTTTGGAAAACAATTTGTAATTATGCAAAAGACTTCATGTATACAAAAATGTTCATAATACCATTGCTTGTGATAAAAAGATGGAAACAAAAATGCTCACAATCATTGGGGATGACTAAACCAATTACAAAATATGGATATAATGGAGTATCATAATGAGTATGAAGAATTCAAAGAAATGTGGAAAGATTAGTATACAGAGAAAAGAAAGCATAGCAAAAACAAAAACCCCAAACCACCAATATACATGCTGAGTTCAATAATATATTCTTTTTTTTTTTGTGAGGCAATTGGGGTTAAGTGACTTGCCCAGGGTCACACAGCTAGTAAGTGTTAAGTGTCTGAGGCTGGATTTGAACTCGTGTCCTCCTGACTCCAGGGCTAGTGCTCTATCCACTGCACCACCTAGCTTCCTCTCAATAATATATTCTTGATCATATTAAGGTCTTCTTGCTTCTATGGTTTTTAGTGTTTATATGAATACTGCATTTTGTCTAAGGCTTTTTCTGCACATGTCAATATAATTGAGAAGCAACAAAACTGGCCAAATATTATGGGAAATGTCCATACTGTACTCAGACAGAAGAACTCATCCCTGCTTCCTGTTGATGAATGATTTCTTCAAAACTGTTTTCAGAGAATGTACATTGAAGAAAATGTTATTTGGGTGTTTGGGGGGGGAGGAGTTCCTGTTGTGTAAAAACAAAATGCAACAACTATTTTTTGAAAACTTTAAAAAATTTACAAAGAGGGGCGACTAGGTGGCGCAGTGGATAGAGCACTGGCCCTGGAGTCAGGAGTACCTGAGTTCAAATCTGGCCTCAGACACTTGACACTTACTAGCTGTGTGACCCTGGGCAAGTCACTTAACCCCAAAATGCCTCACTTAAAAAAATTTTTTTTTTAATTTACAAAGATAACTCCAGTTCCCAGTGGATAACTAGTCAGATGTTATTAATAATTTTCTAAAGCAGAAACGCAAAATTTTAGTCATCACTTGAAAAATGCTCACGCTCACATTATTAAAGAGCTGCAATTTAAAACAACTATGCAATACTGAGTCATATCAATCCATTAGTGAAAATAACTAAAAAGCAAGAGAAGTCTTTTAGGAAAGCTGAAGCCATACTTCTTCATTTCCTACTCTCCATCGCCCCCATTGTCTAACCCTTCCTTACTCTCCTTCACTGCCTTAAGTTATGGAACCATGAATTAGGATCATATCAAGTATACCATTAATGGTTCCTGGACGAGGCATATTAGTCTACTTCCCTGAATCCCTATTCTCCACCCCAGTAACTTTTTGGTCCAAAGTGCTCTTCCTTGGTCCCTATTCCCCTATGTGTGTTGCCTTTCCTATTAGAATGGAAGCTAAAAGAAAAAAAGAAAGAAAGAGAGAGAGAAAGAGAGAGAGAAAGAAAGAAAGAAAGAAAGAAAGAAAGAAAGAAAGAAAGAAAGAAAGAAAGAGAGAGAGAGAAAGAGAGAGAGAGAGAGAGAAAGAAGGAAAGAAAGGAAAGGAAGGAAGGAAGGAAGGAAGGAAGGAAGGAAGGAAGGAAGGAAGGAAGGAAGGAAGGAAGGAAGGAAGGAAGGAAAGAAAGGAAGAAAGAAAGAAAGCTCCTCAGGGTAGTTAGTTTTTATTTTTGTACTTGTATCCTCATTTAGCACAATGTTTGATACCTAGTAAGATCTTAATTAATGCTTTTTATTCATTCATTCATTCATTCATTCAAACTCAATGCAGGCAGGTGTACTTCCTCAGTGGTAGAATTGCAAATTAGTAGAATCTTTCTCATAAACAAACTCCAAAGACATTTCTCAAAACATTGTGAGTAAAGGCAGCATTGCAATTAATGCAAATATTCAAAGGATCTGTAATGTTGTCAGCATAAGGAATATTCAATATGGGAACTCCCTTCACTGGGTGCAGATGCCAACCCATCAATTCAATTCAATAAACATTTGTTAAGTGCCTACTATATTCCAGGCTCTGTGCTAAGCACTTTGTTGTTGTTGTTCAGTTGTGTCTGACTCTTCATGACCCCATGGACCATGTAGTTCATGGGGTTTTTCTGGAAAGTGATATGGGACTAAATTAGGACATTAGGACAACTCAGAAGAAGTTTCTCCTTTGAGAAGCAAAACCAAAGGTGACCAGATAACAGGACAGGCATATAGAGTAATTAAGGGACTACTAAAGTTTAGCTTGACCAAGTAGGAGATAGAGATAATTCTAGAGGTCAGGACCATCAACATTCCTAAATAATAATCCCCTAGACTCTCAGGAATATGACAAGCATCCAAGCTTTCCCCTCCCTCTCCCCATAAGGAACTTTCCATTTTCAGATGGTCACCCCATCTATCCTCTATAAAATCTTCTAGTCACTTTCTCTAGCACCCAATAAAGGACCATTTTAATTCTAATTATACTGTGTTTGAGAGTGTAATTCATTACAGAGGCATACCTAAGGACCCCCACCACCTCTTTCCCTGTGACTGCAAGGATCCTGGAGCAGTTGGTCATTTCCTTCTCTAACAGATTATGGCAAACAGTGAGACGTATGGGATGTTCAAGAGGACTGGCACCTCTGGTGTGAGGGCTTGCCCAGCCCTTTTCAGGGCTGCTCATGCACCTGTGGTGTCCACCTGTCACCCAACTCTTACCTGTGGTTGCAAGAAGCTATAGCACAGACAGTGGCTACATCCCAGTAAAACTGCCTCAGCAGGGGGGGCAAACCAGGTTGAGGATAACCAACAGATCTCAAACCTATTGGTGAGTTAGGGGAAGTGTACCCCAAGTGAGACCTCCCAGTGGAATGGGTGGGTGAGAACAATTTGTCCCAAAGGCCATGAAGCAGCTGAAGCAGGTGCTGTGGAGCTTTAGAGTTTGGGCAGATAGGGAAGATGCCAGGGTAATCCACTGTGACTTGATTTTTGTCCTGCCACTGGACTTCAGTGACTCTGGAAGATAGAGTGAGGCTCATGACTAGGTAACTATGTCTCACTTAAATTCAATTCACCCACAAGTCAAGACCATATTGATGCCAAACTTAGTATGGACACCCAGTCAATTTAACCCACTACAGCTCGGAGCTCCCAAACTCAAGAGATCTGCTAGACTCAGACTTCCTGGTAGATGGGATCACATATGTATGCTACTACGTAGGGCAAAAGGAAGATTCTTCAAGGGAATAGGTTCCAAAAGTTGAGTCTATTGTTCTGTTTGATGAAGCAAACTGTTCTATAAACTCTGAATTCTGACTCAGTTTTTACTAGAGAATTTGGTATCTTTTTTTGGAGAATATTATAAATCAGAACTCCAAAATGGCTTGTGTTAAAAGAGATTCTCAAGGGCATTAATAGAGTTTCCTACTTTGGGACTTTCTCTCTGGAAACTGAAAAGATTTTTTAAAAATAATATATATGTATATATTAGAATACTCTAAATTAATAAAAATTATGTATGGCAGGTTTGTGTCTAAAACACAGAACGCAGAATTTTCCTCCATATTTGATAGGTGAGTCCATGGGAAAAACCTGAAACACAGAGTGTGACTTAACATGGGTGGTGTAGTTAGTAAGTTTCAGAGGCAAGATTTGAACCCAGGTCTTGACGGCAAACCCACCATTTTTTCCCCAGTAGACCACCATACTACAGGTAGCTGCATCATTGGAATAAATGCAGAACTTCTCAACTTTGAAGGACAACATACATTTGAATATGTAAATTCTAAAAGTGAATCCCTCCTTGTTCAAGCAGAAGCTGAATGACCAATTCTCAGGGACACTGTAGTAAGGATTCATGAATCAAGGACAAGGACAAGAAGACATAGGGTCATAAGATCATAGATATAGAGCTGGAAGAAAACTTACATATTGAGTACATCCCTCTCATTTTGCAGATGAGGAAAGACAGAGAAGCTAAGTAATTTTCCCAAGGTCCTACCTCCCACATAAGTATGTCTGAGGCAAGGAGGTGAATGAAAATCTTTCTAACTCCAAGTCTGATTCCCTATCTGTTATGCCATGATCATCACCACCACCACCACCACCACCACCACCATCTATTATATAATTATTGTTTAATTACTAATCACTTTAAAATGCTATCTTTTTAGAGGAAGAGGAGGTGTCTAGGTGACACCATGAATAGAATGTTAGTTCTGGAGTCAGAAAGATCTGAGTTCAAATCCAGTTTCAGATGCTCAACAGATATGTGAGCCTGGGCAAGTCACTTAAACTCTCTGCACCTCGGTTTTCTCAACTATAATATGGAGATATCATAGCATCTACTTGCCATCGCTCTTGTGAGGATCAAATAAGATATTTGTAAAGCACTTTGCAAATCTTAAAGCACTATATAAATGCTAGCCATTATTCTTCCTGATTTCTGTTGTCACACCCTGCAGCATTCATTTCAACTCAAAGGTTTTATGAATTTATATATGTTTGTTTAAAACTCAGCCTTGCTGCTTTGTAGTTGGGCTTCATAATTTGTTCCCTTAGAAATGAAGATTTTCAGAGCTAGAAGAACCTCAGAGATCAGCTGATCCTATTCCCCAGTTTTACAAATGACAACACTGAGGCCCAGGAGGTTCAGTCATTGGATTCGAGTCAAACAGGCCAATGGGAGGAATGGGGATAAGATCCTCTTTTTCCAGGCCCATGCTCTTTCCACAAAGTTGTGAAAGTAGCTATCTAATAATCAAGTTAATTACTTAGCAGAGTTAAGAGACTTGGTAGCACAAAATGACTCAAGATATTGCCAAAGCCCCAAAGTCTTTCACATTAGCTGGGGAGTAGGAAGAATTACAGCCCAACATACAGCTGAGGCAATTCTGAGGACACAACATCGAGTCAGCGGAATCCCAGGGTGACTCAGCCTCACTAGAGGCACAGTCACTCTAAGGGGGGCAGTGGAGTGTCCTGGGGCACCTGGCCCTTCTCGTTTGTCTGTTTTTTCCTGTTCTGTTACCAATCCGCCTAAGAAGCCACGGCTGCATTTATGAGTACCTTTTAAAATATTAATACCCATGTAATTAGATGTTATAAGATGAGACAGGATTACATCTCACTTGTTAGGACCACTGCCTGGACAAGTAGGAACAACCACAATAATAACACAAATCAATTTGGACTCTGGGAAAAAAAAAACAAAAAACAAATGTCATATGCTGACACCCAATTGTTACCTGAAATGAATTCATCTGGTTCACAGACATCCTGGCACCCTGAGCCAGCCTGAAATTCACACCTCGGAATTGTCCTTTGTTTCTTTTTAAACCACTTTAAAAAAAAGTCAAGTATTACCAGAAGTACAGATTTCCAGAAAGAAATGAGTCACGGATTGTATGAAATATTAACAGTTTGGCCATTACAGAAGGTTCTGGACACTGTCTATTTAGCTGCTGACTTAATTTGAGGAGGTAACTAACTAACCTTCGTTTGTTTGGAGATGAAACCAAAGCAGCCTGGAACCCGAAACTCTGAGAAGGCTGTCCAGCTAACCTCAAAGAAAACAGTGCAGGTGCCAAAATCCACTTCTTTAACTGAGAGATTTGCTAATTTCTCAGCTCAGCGGATTTTAAGATTCACTTAATTTTACTTTTCTACAAATAAAAGGAGAAATTAAAGCTTGGGGCACTCTGCCTGAGAAAAACAGGAAATGCCTATTGAGCCCACTGGGGACAGGCTGACATCACAAAGAGGTCCCACTACTTTAGGGGTGTTGGGAGCAGAACAACAAAGTTTTGGGAAGAGAAGGCTCCCAATAGATTTCTTTCATCAATCAGTGTAGTTACTTAAGAGTGAAAGCCACGCCCTTTGATAGAGGTCAGAAGCAGCTACTTTTTCAGCTCCAGTCCCAGCCTGGAGGAGAGCAATTTCTCCTGGTCCAGGGGAGCAGGGTTTCGCTACGCCCCTAGAAGAAGCAAAGGCTTTTCTAATCCTTTTCCACCCAGTCTATCCTGCACTCTGCGGTCATACTGTTCTCCCTCAAGCAAGTCTGATCATATCACTTAACTATTCAATTCCAGTGGCTCCCTAGTGCCTCCAGGATCAAATATGACATGGCTTTTAAAGTCCATCACCCTCCCCTCAATAACAAGGCCACTTCCTACCTTTCTGATCTTCTATTTTACACCCCTAGTTACTCTGGTTGGGTGACGCTGGCTTCCTGGCTGTTTCTTGAACAAGAGACACTCTCTTGCCTTCAAGTGGAATTCTCCTTCAAATCTTAGTCCCACCTTCTACAAAAAGCCTTTCCAATTCCTCCTAAATGTCACAGCCTAACCTTTGTTGATTATCTCCAACTGATCTTGTTTGTAGATAGTTGT
The DNA here is from genome assembly GCF_019393635.1 of Dromiciops gliroides. Taxonomy (NCBI): domain Eukaryota; kingdom Metazoa; phylum Chordata; class Mammalia; order Microbiotheria; family Microbiotheriidae; genus Dromiciops; species Dromiciops gliroides. The sequence continues at coordinate 122,960,811 of NC_057866.1, read as the reverse complement.
TTTCACGTTCTTTCCCCCTTTAGAGTGTCAGCTCCTTAAAGGTAGGGATTGTATTTCCCCCCCTTTTCTTTGTATCTCTAGTACTTAGCACAGAGCCTGATACATAGTAGGTACTTTTGAAATGCTTGTTGTCTAACTGATACAGTTGTACTCATAGTCATATAAACCAAGAACAGGGCCCAGAGGATCAATCCAAGATGTTAAGGCACTAGGCCACAGAATTACAAAAACAGTATTTTTCAAGCAATCAAGATGTTGACCATCTGCATTGAGTTACACACTAGGAATCTGCTATGTTGATGAAGTCATTAGTCTAGATTTTTAATAAATATGTGCATTTAGCTTTTTTTTTTACTGGACATGTGATTTTTTTTTTAACTGGATGTGTGATTTTTAACTGGATGTGTGTTGGAAGCTCCCAGTAAACAACTTCCTTTACTAAGAGAGTTGCCATGGGCCAGGTAGGTGGCACAGTGATAAAACACCAGCCCTGGATTCAGGAGAACCTGAGTTCAAATTTGACCTCAGACACTTGACACTTACTAGTTGTGAGACCCTGTGCAAGTCACTTAACCCTCATTGCCCTGCAAAAAACAAATACTAAGAGAGTTGCCTAGAGCACTGAGGGATTAAATGATTTACCTAGCTGGGATCATAGACAATAAGTCCCAAAAGCAGTACTTGAACTCAGCTGTTCCAGACTCCAAAGACAGTTCTCTATTCACTAAAACACAGTGCCTCTTATTAATATTCATGACTAAATTAAGGGTTGATTATTAAGTTTATTAAATTAAATTTTTTCTTTTTGTTTTGCGGGGCAATGGGGGTTAAGTGACTTGCCTAGGGTCACACAGCTAGTAAGTATCAAGTATGTGAGGCTGGATTTGAAATCCAGGGATGGTACTTTATCCACTGCACCTCCTAGCTGCCTCACTATGCCATGCAGCAGATTACAACCCCTTCCACATCATGGATTGCTGTGGTAAAATAATGATTAATAATGATGATGGTGGTGATGATAATTTTTTTAAAAATTCATCACTTGATAATTTTCTGGTGATGGGCATTCCTGAATTGAGTTACTCTGATCCTCCAACAACAGGGTCAAGGCTCATAGATTGGAAGGACCTACCAGAGACTTACTAGCATTGGCTTTGAAGATCCAAGGTCAACTCTGTGCCATGACAGGGAGCCCCCTAGTGGATATTTGTTTCTGTGATTTATAAGCAGGATATACTTATGGCCCATGCAAATCTAAGAAATAATAGGTGGGAGGAGTTGCAGGGGAGAAGAGAAATAATTTTTTTTCTCTTTTAATAAACTGAATAGGGGAATGGGGTGCTGGACTTGGAGGTAGTAGCATAGTGCAATGGAAATAGAACTGGGTTTGGAGTCAAAGAATCTGAGCTCCAATCTTAATTCTGCCACTGACTATTTGTTTGTCCCGAGGCGAGTCACTTTAACCTTCCCCAATTATAAAATGAAGAGATGTGAATGAAGTCCAAGTTCTCTGCCATTTCCAAATCTATGATCTTATGTTCCTAAAACACAGGCTCAAGTCCTACCTTTCACACTTTTTAGCGACATGACTGGTAAAAAGTCACAATCTCCCAGTTTCAATTTTTTCATCTATAAAATGGGAATCATAAAACTCGTATCACTTACCTTATCGAAGGCAAATGTACAGAATTATTAGTGGAGACCCCAAATCATCATCATCACAGCTAGCATTTATATACCAATTCAAGGTTTGTCAAGGACTTTATAAATATTACCTCATTTGATTCTCAAAACAATCCTGAGAGGTAGGTGCTGTTTTTATACCCATGTTACTGATGAGAAAACTGAGGCAAATGATTTGCCCAGGGTCATAGGGCTGCTGGGTCTGAGCCTGGATTTGAACTAGTTTTCTGCACTCTTGAGCTAGGGCTGCGCCATGTAGCTGCAATCATAACTGAAGCCACAAATCTTCTGAACTGGGGTAAAATACCTTGGCTTAGGCATCATTAAAGTGTCTGCTTTCCATATAATTAGAGATTACACTGTAAAATTTGGAGTGCACAGAGCTCTGCTTGGTGCTATCAGAAGAATGCAGCTACAACTGAGGCACTATTCTTTGTGTAATAGATAAAGTGTTCTTGAAAGGTGACAGATAAATTGAATTTTTGTGAAACAAACATTTCCCTGCTGACTCACCTTATTTCAGAGTTGCTTTATCTTCATTTCTGATTCATTTTTTTGTTGTTGAAAATGAACATACTTGCCAAAAGGGGAGTTTATGCAGGGTGTTCCAAATGTCTTAGTGCAGTTTTTGTTTTTTTTAATATTATTATTTGATATTTCTTTTTTTTAGGGCAATGAGGGTTAAGTGACTTATCTGTTGCATATGACACTGGTGACACTATGTGACCAGGGTCACACAGCTAGTAAGTGCCAAGTGTCTGAGGCCGGATTTGAACTCAGGTACTCCTGAATCCAGGGCCAGTGCTTTATCCACTGCACCACCTAGCTGCCCCCTTAGTGCAGTTTTTGTTTGTTTGTTTGTTTGTTTGTTTTTGTGGGACAATGAGAATTAAGTGACTTACCCAGGGTCACTCAGCTAGTAAGTGTCAAGTATCTGAGGCCAGATTTGAACTCAGGTCCTCCTGAATCCAGGGCTGGTGTTTTATCCACTGCACCACCTAGCTGCCCCCTTAGTACAGTTTTTGTTTTGTTTGTTTTTGTGGGACAATGAGGGTTAAGTGACTTGCCCAGGGTCACACAGCTAGTTAAGTATCAAATGTCTGAGGCTGGATTTGAACTCAGGTCATCCTGAATCCAGGGCTGGTGCTTTATCCACTGCACCACTTAGCTGCCATCCCCCCCCCCCAGTGCAGTTTTAAGCTGTAACAGCCTGTACCAAGACATTCAGGACACTTTGTATTTTAACTGAAAGGCAATATAGGAAGCCTGGAGTCGACTGAGTAGGTGTGTTTTTCTGGTCACATCTGTGCTTCAGGAAAATTATTTAGGCAGAAATGTGTAGGATGGACTGGAATAAGGAGAGATGAGGCCAGAGGACCAATTAGAGACTGTTGCAATAATCTAGGCAAGAGGTGATGAGGGCCTGCCTGATCTAAAGTGGTAGCTGTGGGAGTGGGGAAGAACATTCAGATTTGAGAAATAGAAAGATTTGACAATGATTGGATATGTGGAGTGAGAGGATGAGGAGGAAGGTAATCCTGAGGTCATGAACCTGGGACATAAGATGGGTGGTGCAAAGAGTGAAGGGTTTGAGAGAAAAGATAACGAGTTAAATTTTGGATATATTGAGTTTAAGATGTCTCTGGGACATCCAAAATGAAAGGTCTCATAGGCAACTGATGAGGTAAGCTTGAAACTCAAGGGAGAGACTTGGGTTGGATATGTGTGTCACCAACGTTGTGTCATATTTATATATAGATATGTATATGGAAATATATGTCTATATATACATGTGTGTATACATATATACATGTGTATAATCAGCATATAATACACTATATATATATATATATATATATATATATATATAATCGGCATAGAGTACCCATGGGTGCTGAAGTTACCATGAGTCAGTGTAGAGGGAAAAGACCTTGGGGAATCCCCATAATTAGGGTGTGTAATATGGATGATAAGCCAGCAAGACGACAGGAATGAGAACTGTAGGGTAAGGAAAAATCAGAGAGGAGAGAGAACCCAGGAAGAAAGAAGGATCACCAGTGTCATATGCAACAGATAGGTCAAGAAGAATGAGGACTGAGACAGGAGCATCAGATTTGGCATTTAAGGGATTGTGAGTAATTTTAAAGAGGGCATTTTTGGTTGAGTGATGATGCTTGAAGCAAAATTATAAAGCAGAAGATAAAACTTGATAGGGGCAGGAAGGTGGTGAAGAACACTCAAATCCAAAAGGCTGTCATGTGGAATTAATCAATTAACCAACATTTATCAAGTACCTGCTATGTGTGAGGTACTGTGCTAGGTTTTTTAAGGATGAGGAGATCTGGATATGTTTGAAAGTGGCACAGAAGAAACCGATGAATAAAAAAAGAGCCTGAAAATTAAGGAGACGGGAAGGTGGAATCAATCAGTTAATTCAATGGTTTCCAAAGCTCTTTTCCTCCTCAAAGACCTGAGTTCAAATATTACTTCAGACACTTGATACTTACTAGCTGTGTGACCCTGAGCAAGTCACTTAACCTTCATTGCCCCCCCCCAAAGCAATGTTTATCTAGGGGCAGCTAGGTGGCACAGTGGATAAAACACCAGCTCTGGATTCAAGAGGATCTGAATTCAAATTCTGCCTCAGACACTTGACACTTATTAGCTGTGTGACCCTGGGCAAGTGACTTGACCCTCATTGCCCTGAAAAAAAAAGTTTTTCTATAAAACTTTTGTAAGAAAGAATTTCTTCAGATGTGTGTGATTTTCTTCTTTTCTGCCACTGCCATATGGGCTATAGTCTCATAGGAACTCTACTAACAAGTAACCCACATCGCCAACTAGTTCATCTGAAAATCTACCAGAAAGAAGAAGAGCAACATAAATGGAGGATTAATTTAAAATGGAAGATAACCTTAATACTGCCATAAAAGGTAATATGTTTGTTTCTGCAGAACACTTGTGATGATTTCAAGATGGCTACAAATGGCCAACAATCATCACAATCTTGCAGTGCAAGAAGGCAAACCCTAGAACATCTTTATCACATGATTACATAGCCAATAAGGTATGACTGTGGGGTAATGATGGAGCTATCCTAGTGCAGCATACAGAACAAAAATCAGGGTTTGAGCATTCATCTCACCATTGGTTGGGATCAGTTTGTGCCAGGACGTCACACCCTTGTGTTGGTTTGGAAACAATTTGATGACAAGAAAACTCAAGAATATGTTGCCCTTAGAAGTGGTCAGAGTTTGCTGTTATCACCACACACACATCAAAATCATTGTTTGTGTGAATCATTGCTGAAACAACTTATGATGCTTCAAATATGCACATACTTGTTGCAGAAAGAAAATTATATATTTGTAAAATAATTGGGCAGTTATTTTTGCTTCAGGTCTCACTGTTCTTCCTTGGACCATTGCTATAATCCCCTAAGGGATTTGAGAACCATTAAATGAGAACCTCTGAATTAATCAAACAACATATATTTATTCAACTTTTTCTTTGTGGTAGTCACTGTGCATACAAAGACAGAAATGAAGCAGCCCCTACTTTCAAAAATAGCTTCTATCAGGGGAAACAATATGTTTGTTTATATAGGTTTATACAAAATGCCTATACAAGATGATTTTGGAAGAGGAATTAGATCAATTTTGCATGACCTCAAGAGGGCAGAATTAGGACAAACCGAAAGGAAATATCAGGGTAATGAATTTCAGCTCTATATAAAAAGCTTAAGGTAAAATGGGCTGCCTCAGGAAAAAAGGCAAGATGGGGTGGCAAAGAAATTACAAACACCTCATAGAAGACACTATTGTTTAGACACTGGGTTGCTCTAGCTTAGTGGTCTCAACATTTTTTTTGATAATGCATCTCTATCAGCAAAAAATCTTTGAACAAACACTAGTATGTGTATATTTACTTCTACAAATTATATAATGTGGGGCAGCTAGGTGGCAAAGTGGATAAAGCACAGGCCCTGGATTCAGGAGGACCTGAGTTCAAATCCGTCCTCAGACACTTGACACTTACTAGCTGTGTGACCCTGGGCAAGTCACTTAACCCTCATTGTCCTACACCCCCCTCCTCCCCCCCCCCCGCAATTATATAATATACTTCTATACCAAAGTTTATTGAGTAAGGGAGTAAAATGGTCAGACATATATGCTTTAGGAAAACCACTTTGGCAGCTGCATGGAAATCAAATTGGTGCCAGAAGAGACTAATTAGGAAGCTATTGAAATAGTCCAGAGGAGAGATAATGAAGATGTAAACTAGAGCGGTCATTGTGTGAAGAGAAAGTAGGGAACAGCTATGATAGACGTGGAGACAGGAATAACAAGATTGAGCAACTGACCGAATATGTGGGGTAAGGGAGAGTGAAGAGTTGAAGATGACACTAAGATTGTGAAGCTGGGTGCCTGGAAGGATGATGGGACTCTCTGACAATTAAGAGGGAAGTTCTCAGAGGTATCTGTGCAGCTGCTACCGTGACTGCCTGGGGCGCAGCTAGGTTATAACTGCCCTGAGAGGCTATGAGTCTAAGAATGGGAGGATCTGGGAGCTTGCACAATGCGGAGGGAGAGGGCAGAGTGGAGGAATGTTGGGGGATAAGGATAGGGATGGTAGCATTGGAAATGTAACCCATGATTGGCTATCACTGAGAGGGTAGGAGGAAAGCCATCTTCCCTCCTTCTAATTGATTGATCAGACATTCCACCGCACCCCAGCACACAAGCTCCCTGGAACCAGGAGCAGTTATTGTTAAAATACTATCCTTGCTGTGTGTGTGTGTGTGTGTGTGTGTGTGTGTGTGTGTGTGTGTGTGCGCGTGCGTGCGTGCGTGCGTGTGCGAGTGCGTTCATAGAGCATTAATCAGGCTCAAGGGGTTGAGAGCAGAGTTGGGGAAAAAGAAAGGGGAGGGAGGGAGGGAGGGGGGGAGAGAGAGAGAGAGAGAGAGAGAGAGAGAGAGAGAGAGAGAGAGAGAGAGAGAGAGAGAGAGAGATGGATTAGATTAAATTAGATTGGTATTGTAGTTATGTGATTCAAGTAAAGCTTTCCTAACCGACAGTGGATTGAAGCAGATGATTTTATCAGAACCATAGAATTTCTGATAAAGTCTATTATCCAAGAGGCCCAGAGCAGTGAAATAAATTGCTGATGATCACAGAGCATGTGAGTGACAGACTCAGAGTTTGTAGCTCAGGTCTCCCATTTATCACAATTTAAGGCTCTCTCTACTATAGGATGCTATCTATATCCCAGATCTTTAGTATTATAGCCTAAATTGAAAAATGCTTCAACAGTTGAATACTGACTTCTAGTATTCAGGAAGGTTCCTAATGGTACTAATAAGCCATTAGTTTTATGTCTTAATTATAGTTCTTAGTTCATCTTCTTGGCAGTTAGACTGTAAAAAAATATTCACTCACAAAAAGAAAATCTAGTATAACTATAATGATGGAAATGACTATAATAATGAAAATCTGAACCAGAAAGACTAGAAATTCCTTTGCTCTTTAGTTAAGCATTCTACTTCTGATATTGGTCAAAGCTATGTTGTTAACTTTGAACTTATTATGCTGATTGGTCTAATAATATTTTTATAGGCAGAGAGAGCCTAATTATTTTTTTTTTAAAACTGCCTTTTTATGGAGCTTTCTTCCAGTGTTCCATGGTATTGAGTCAGGGTACACTAATGACTCTCAAGAATTGAAATTGAGAATCACCCCAAGGTTTAATGGAGAGGTATGTGGTGGGTGTGAGTATGCTGTGACACATCACAAGCAAAGAATTAAGGAAAAAGAAGTGGTGTAAAGGATGTTGTCCAAGAAATGTATGAATAAAAAAAGGTCTGAGAGGTGACAAGTGATAGGACTAGTGTCCTCATTGGGGGAACCAGATGGCATGATGGATAACACTGGGTCTTGTTTAAACAAGAAGCCCAATCTGGCCTCAGACACAAACTAGTTGTGTGCCCCTGGGCAAGTCACTAAACCCTGTTTGCCTCAGTTTCCTCAGCTATAAAAGAGGGTAGAGAAGGAAAAGGCAAACCAGTAGAATATCTTTGCTAAGAAAACTCTAAATGTGGTCACGAAAAGTTGAACATAACTAAACAACAAAAGTATCCTCATGATGTCAAGAGAAAGCTCGGAAAGCAATCAACATATTGGGTGGACCCCTAGGGGAGAACTCCTTGGAGGCCAGGGACAGGAACAGCAAAGGATGAGAAGGCATGGGCAATCTGCAGAGAGAAGAGTACTCACAACAGGGAAATCACATCCATGTGAACGTTAAGGATTTCAGGTTCTTGAAGCACTTTGCTGACAATAAACCTGTAATTAAACTAACGCTGTAATTAACACTAACACACCCCATGGACTATTTATTCCCTCTTGTTTTAAGTCCCTAAACCAGGAGCTCTTCACCTGAGGCTCATTTAAAAAAATATGTATTATTATTTCTATTTCAATATAATTGGGTTCCTTTGTAATCCTATCTATTTTATTTTAATACATTTTAAAACATGATTCTGAAAAGGGATCCAAAGGCTTCACTAGCCCACCAAAGAGGTCCACAACACAAAAGAAGGTTAAGAACCCCTGCCCTAAATCTTTTCCTGTTCTCACACTCAGAAGATGACCTGCCATTTCACCGAAGTCGAGATTGTCTGCAGTGAACTTCTTTGTCTTTGTCTCAACACAGCTGTTTAAAGATATCCTCTAGGGGGCAGCTAGGTGTGCAGCAGATAAAGTACCAGCTCTGGATTCAGGAAGACCTGAGTTCAAATCAAGATTCAGACACTTAACACTTACTAGCTTTGTGACCCTGGACAAGTCACTTAACCCTCATTGCCCTGCAAAAGCAAAACAAAACAAAGAATAATACTATCCTCTCATCCTTCCAGTTTCAGAGGATGAGGGATTTTCTCTAAAGCTAATCCTTTCATCTTCAAATTCCATTCACCAGAGTAAATTTCTCTCTCCCTCCCTCTTTCCTCTTCTCATCTTCTCTCTCTCCTCCCTCCCTTTCCTCTTCTCCTTTTTTTCTTCTTCTTCTCTCTCTCCATTATCCTTCCCTACCCTGAAACCCCAGCTAGATGGTATAGTAGCCTGAAGCCTGGAAGACCAGAGACTAAGTCTGGCCAATAGACACTCACTAGCTGTGTGACTGGGCAAGTCACTTAAATGCTCCTTGCCTCACTTTCCTCAAATGTAAAATGGAGATAATACAAAAACCTACTTCCTAGGGGTGTTTATGAGATGAGATCACATGCTTACTTAGCACAGTACCTGGCACCTAGTAGGTACTTAATAAACACCTGGTTTTTGTTTGTTTTTCTTTTTCATGGCAGAATTTGCTTAGAAGATCCCTATATTACCCCATGGAGGAAATTCTTCCTTCCTCTCCAATTATTTTATTAAGTCTAATTCAAGTTCAGCTCTTCCATGAGGACTTCCCCACCTATCCCAATGAAATGTGATTTCTTATCTATCTGAGCTGTCATTCATACAGCTAGGTTTAAAACTCAATCGTGTGCCTACATAATTTATTCACGTTTGCATGGTGTCAAGAAGCCATGTGGTATACGGCGAACATTGGACCCAGAGTCAGGAAACATCAGGTTCAAATCCTGCCGTAAATTACTAAGTGGTGACCCTGGGCAAGTCATTGAATATTTCTGCCAGTTTCTTCATCTGTAAAATTATGGAGTTAGCCTCTGGCCTTTAAGATCCTTTCCAGCTCTAAATCTATGACACTATGACCTAGGTTTAAATGCCGGCTCTGCCACTGACTAGCCCTATGACCTTGGGAAAGTCATTGAACATTTCTGGGCCTCAATTTCCTCATCTATAAAACGAAGGGGTTGGACTCCATGACTTCTACTCTTCCTTCCAGATCTAAATGTAGGGTATACTAGATACTTGTGGTCAGGGATGATATCTTATTAACTTTTGGTCCTCATTACACTTTGTTACTCTAGAACCAAACACAATGATGAGCAGCAAATGGGGACTCAATAATATTGTTGAATGATAAGGCAAAAGGCCCACCCAGTATAACAAAGAGCAACAAAGAAAGCAGTTAATCTGTGTACAAATTATTACACTGAGATTAAGATCAGAGGCTCTAGGCTTTGGTGGTAGTAAAAAAAAGTCTGAGGATTTCTAAAGCAATCTGACTCGTCCAAAAAAGGTACACTCATTAACATGCTGTTTTTATGCAATAGCTAAAGGCAGCTTCTGGAATAAAACCAGTGCTGCAATCCCAATTCCTGTTCACCCTTCAAGATGAAACATGTATAATGAGCCACACATGATGAATAAAACAGAAATAAACAGTACAGACTAAGAAAGAAAGAAAATATGCCATGGTTTATATCCTCCCCACCTGTTCTACAGTTGAAATAGGCTGTAATCTTGTGAGGGTCTGTTAATTCACTGGTAATGAGTACAGCTGCAGTGCTTTCATGGGCCCAAGTTTAAGGATAAAGACTCTAGAGAACATTGGTTTTGCAATTTCAGATATTCAAGTTTAGACAATTCTAAAGCAAGAGTCAAAGAAAGATTTCTTTCAGAACTTCCTTTTTTCATTGCCAGGGTTTTATGATCCCATCGTCTTCAGATGGTGTCTGCAAAGAAGCGCAATTCAATGGAACAAAAATAAAAGACTTTCAAAAATATAATTTTTCAAAGACCAGGAGCTTTGATATAAACTGCGAGTTAGAGAGAGACAGAGGCACAGAGACAGACATAGAGACACAGAGACACAGAGATAGAGACAGAGAGGGAGAGACAGAGAGAATTCTACTTACTTGTAACAATAACAGATCTCTAGTCCCAGCTTTCAATTGTTACTCAAGTTTGATATGTACTCTCAAGTCTTAGAAAAGATGAGTCACAATTTCTAAGTAAAGCCCAAAATAATAATTTAAACACACACACACACACACACACACACACACACACACACACACACACAGAATATGAAATTCTGGGAACCAAATCCATTAAATGAACGTTTGAGGTAGGATGTAGACTTTGGACTAGGAAGCTTGTGTTTCTGGATATATGTTTATCTTCCATATTTGAGACTATTCACACTGTTCATCCTGCTACTCTAAGAATAATGACATTGCCTCAGAGTTAATTTTTTCCCCAGAAATAAGAAGTCTCTAAGCATTCTTTCCTTAAGGACCCCCAAATGCTGGTTCTCCACTATTTGACTCCTATCATCAAACAAAAGTTCCAAATGATATGTCCAGGTCTTACATACCAATACACCATCAGAACTGTAGAAAATGTCTAGTAGACTTACGAGCTGATGAAGAAAGAACTGGAAGAATTTATACAGTAACAAAAACAAAGGATAGTACTGTAAAGAAAGCAACTTTGAAAAATTTAAGAAGTCAGGTCAATACAATGACAAAATATGATTCCAGAGGACCAATGATGGAGCATGCTATCCTCTTCTTAATAGAGAGGTGCTGGATTAGAGAGCTACATTTTTGGATATTGTCAGTGCAGGGATTTGCTTTGCTTGACTATACATATTTGTCATAAGGGGTTTGTTTGTTTGATTTTTTCCCCTCCCAATGGGTAGGGTAGGGAAAAGGGAAAGAAAATAAAAATTTTAATTGATAAAAAAATTGTGTTTTTTTAAATAGAAAACATGCCCAACCTTAGTTCTCACCAAGAGTTGTCATTCAAAAACAAAGCTCCTATCCATGTTGAATAAAATGGGATTATTCAACAATCTTTTCTATTCCTTTCTTTTTTTTTTAATTTTTTATGGGGTGGGGCAATGAGGGTTAAGTGACTTTCCCAGAGTCACACAGCTAGTAAGTGTCAAGTGTATGAGACTGCATTTGAACTCAGGTCCTCCTGAATCCAGGACCAGTGTTCTATCCACTGTGCCACCCAGCTGTCCCTCCCCTATTCCTTTCTAAGAAAATATCTATTCATCTCCTTACCCTTTGCTGTTTTCCATGATACTGTTTTCAACAACTACCTTAGAGTTCATCACAATTATAGTATTTGTCACTGATATGGGTTAGTTTGGCTTAATTTTTTATTACAAGGGAGGTAACTATGCAGGAAATGACTGATAAAAAAATAGAAGGTATCATAAAATTTTCCCTTTCAATACCCACAATGTATCTGCATGCTTTATATTAGCTATCTTTCTTCATGTGATGTCAGTTTTTCTTTGAATATCAACCCCTATTTCTCATTTTTCCCCATTATTTTCCTGGTTTTTTAAAAATTTCAATTGCTACTGATTTTGTTTATGTGTTTCATTATCATTGTTTAAGAGACAACTGAGTTGTGTATGTGAATATCAGATTTCTTTTCTTTTTTGTTAATTGTATAATATATTTCATGGTTTTGGGTAGTTAACTAAAACCTCTTGATTTCTTGACATAATTTTCTAATAAATGAAACTTTTATATTAAGAAAATCTGGATGTTAAAACAAAAGAAAATCTGGGATTTGTCCAATTAAAATATCTTCCTTTTTATGTTTACCTTGATGCAAAATCTCCTTCCTTCAATATATTATCAGTAAATTAGTTCATATAAATAGAAAAAAGGTCAAGGGTAAAAAAATTTAAAAATCAGTGACATGATTTTTAGTAAATTAAATGTACAAAATCATACTGAAATATAGAGTCTATCCTGTCTGCAGAATAGTAGAGTACATAATTATTGCCTTCCAAAAGACTTTGCTATTAGTTATTTTTTAGTACTTTTAAATCACCTTATTCTCATTATAAGCAGTCATGTTATGGTTTACGACTGTTCTTTGATTTGTTTCTCCTGAGCTACAAATTTCCTGCTAGTCAATGTACTTGCTAATGTCTCTCACAGACCAGAGCACAGGCCAGGAGAGAAGTAAACACACCTCTTCCTAGATTATATCAACTTGGAAGTTTGGGACACTGCACCCCCCACCCCATCCTGGAAGAAAAGCCCTACTTTAACACAGTTAAAATCAAGAAATAGGCTGGAAAATGAACAAACAACAAAAAGGATCTTGACCATAGAAAGTTAGTATGGTGACAGGAAGACCAAAACACAACCTCAGAAGACAAGTCAAAACTGCTATATCTAAAGCCTCAAAACAAAAAAAAGAAAAAAAAAGAAGTTTGTTGGTTTCAGGAGCAAAAAAAAGAAAATAATTTCTTGCGGAGCTCAAAAAGGATTTCAAAAATCAAATAAGTAGAAGGAAAACAGGGGAAAGAATATGAGAGTGATGCAAGAAAATCATGGAAAAAGTCAACAGTTTGGTAAAGGAAGCAAAAAATTATTGAAAAAAACAACACCTTAAAAAACAGAATTGGCCAAATGTAAAAAGATATACAAAAATTCACTAAAGAGAATTCCTTTAAAAAGCAGAATTGGTCAAATATAAAAAAACAAGTACAAAAATTCACTGAAGGAAACAATGTTTTAAAAAGTAGAATTGGGCAAATGGAAAAGGAGGTACAAAAGCTCACTCAAGGAAATAATTCCTTAAAAATTAGGAATGGGCAAGTGGTAGCTAATGATTCCATAAGACATCATGAAATGATAAAAACAAAATCAAAAGAATGCAAAAAAATAGAAGAAAATGTCAAATAACTCATTGGAAAAGCAACTGACCTGGAAAATAGATCCAGAGAGATCATTTAAAAATGATTAGACTACCTGAAAGCTATGATCATAAAAAGAGCCTAAACAACATCTTCCAAGAAAATTTATCATGGAAAAATGCCCTGGTGTTCTAGAACCACAAAATAAAATAGAAAAGGAAAGGCTCCATTCATCACCTCCTGAAAGAGATCCCAAAATGAAAACTCCCAGGAGTATTAAAGACAAATTAAAAATCTCATGAAGCCATACAGAGTAACACAAGATTTAGCAGCTTCTACATCAAAGGATCAGAAGGCTTAGAATATGATGTTACAGAAGGCAAAGGAACTAGGATTAAAACCAAGAATAACTTACCCAGCAAAACAGTATAATTCTTCGGGAGAAGAAATGTGTATTTAATGAAATAGAGGACTTTCAAGCATTCCTGATGAAAAGACCAGAGCTGAATAGAAAAGCTGTCATTCAGGAACAAGACTCCACAAGAGAATAAAAAAGTAAACATGAAAGAGAAATCATAAGGAACTAATATGGTCAAACTGTTTACATTCCTACATTGGAAGATGATACTTGTAATTTTTTACAATGAAGGGGAAAATGGGGGTATGGGTAGCAGGCAATACTCACTGGAATTGGTTCAAAGAGGGAAGAACATACACACAGTTGAGGATAGAAATCTATCTTATCATTAAAACCTCTTGTGGAAGTGGGATGGGAAGAGCTTAAGAGAAAGGAGTGAAGTGATAAAAGGGTTGATTGGGGTAATGGAAGCAAAATAGACTTTTGAGAAGATAAAGGATAAAAAGAGAAAGATGAATAAAGAAGAAAAAAATAGGATGGAGAGAAATATACAGTAATCATAATTGTGAATGTGAATGGGATGAACTCACCCATAAAATGGAAGTGGATAGTAGAATGGATTAAAAAACAGAATCCAACAATATGTTTGGTTTTTTTATAAGAAACACACTTGTAACAAGACACATAGAGTAAAAATAAGGGGCTGAAACAGAGTCTATTATGCTACAGCTGAGGTAAAAAAAAAAAGCTAAGGTAGTAATCATGATCTCAGACACAGCAAAAGCAAAAATATACCTATTTGAAGAGCTAAGCAGGGAAACTACATTTTGGTAAAGGTACCATAGACAAGCTCTTCTCCCTCTGTCCATATGAGTCATACCCTTACATGTGGGTGCTCTGTCCAAAGGAATATAAATTTTGATCACTTATACTTTGCAAGGTATCCTGGGGTTTAGGGTCTAGATTTCCTACTATTTATTCTATCATTGGTTTAAAAAAACTCTTTTATTTCATGTAGCTTTCATTTATGATTTCTTGAAATAGGGCTCTGGAAAACCAGACTTTGATAAAGCCCATCAGGATTCAAATGAAGCTCTGCCTTTAAATCCAACCACTGCGGATTCATCATTAATTGGCCAATAATAGGTTCCAGCCCAAGATTCATTTGCTTATTGTTTGGGTTTTGATGGCTCAGAATAGATGTAAATTGTTTCTGTCATGGCCAGAAACTCTAAGGGTCTTTCCCTCCCAGACTGATTCTTTTGCCCTGAATGAGTGTTTTCTCAGACAAAGTGAGACCTGGGAAAGAGCTTAAAAAGTCCATGTCTCCCACTATATCTGGGACCATCTCCATTTATCCTGACCTTTGTCTTGCCACTAGACTTCAAGGACTTTGGAGGAGAGAGAGAGGCTGGTGACTTTGCACAGCTCTGTCTCATTTAAATCCAATTCACTTGCAAGTCAAGACACCACCCTTCTAATGTCATTAAGAACAAAGGACAAACACCACCACCACCATATACAATGAAGTAATATCAAAACCTGGGGAAGAGAAAGGATCCAGGAGGAGAGGACAGTCAGTTGGATCATATGCTACAAGGAAACTAAGAATGAATCCTGAGAAAAGGCCAGTGGATTTAGTAAGTAAGTGATTGTTGGTAACAGCAATGAAGTATTAGGGTTGAAGCCAGACTGCAAAGGGTTGAAAAGTAAGTGGATAAGAAAAGGTTTTGGGTATGTTTTTTTTTAGGAGTTTGCCCATGAAAGGGATGAGCCACATATAATAATAATGTAAGGGACTGGGGCAGCTAGATGGCGCAGTGGATAAGCACCAGACCTGGATTCAGGAGTACCTGAGTTCAAATCCAGCCTCAGACACTTACTAGCTGTGTGACCCTGGGCAAGTCACTTAACCCCAATTGCCTCACCTAAAAAAAAAAAAAATAATGTAAGGGACTAACAAAGTCAAGGGAAGGCTTTTTTTTTTTTTAAAGGATGAGCTAGAGCTGAATATGTTTTTGGCAGTAGGGATAGAGGCAGTAGATAAAGACAGGGTCCAGAAGTGAGAGGAGGAAGGGGAAAAGAGAAAATAACAGTTAAAGGGACAAGCTTCTGAAGGTAACAGTAGGAGGTAAGATTAAGAGAATAAACAGAGGGGCTATCTGTGAGTGAGATTTTCCCCATCCTTTAGTTATAAGAGATTCACCATAGTTATAAGTGATTTAAGATAATAATCAATATATCAATTAAAATTGTGATTTATTATATTTAGATATTATTTTATTACAATTATATAAGGTCAAAAGGTTAAGTCTCTCTTCTAACTTTCCAATGTCAAGCATTAATATCACAAGATACAGTAATCAGCAATACTACATTTTAGTAACCACGAGTGACATACTTCTCTCAAGTTCACGCCGCTCACCAGTGGCCTGACAATGACCCACCCTATTGTCATCATAATGCTGCCATTTATGGTCACTTAAGTAGTTCCTCATATTTCCTAAGAATATGTTTTAATTTTAGAAACAAAACTAATCAAGATTATATGTTGTATAAGTGTAACTTTTGGAAGGGTATATAAACCCATGGATTTTGTTTTTTTTTTGTTTTTTTGCAGGGCAATTGGGGTTAAGTGACTTGCCCAGGGTCACACAGCTAGTAAGTGTTAAGTGTCTGAGATTGGATTTGAACTCAAGCCCTCCTGAATCCAGGGCCGGTGCTTTATCTACTGCGCCACCTAGCTGCCCCCCAACTCACTTTTTTTTTTTTTTTTTTTTTAGTGAGGCAATTGGGGTTAAGTGACTTGCCCAGGGTCACACAGCTAGTAAGTGTTAAGTGTCTGAGGCCGGATTTGAACTCAGGTACTCCTGACTCCAGGGCCGGTGCTCTATCCACTGCGCCACCTAGCTGCCCCCCCCAACTCACTTTTAATAATTTTAAACAAACCCTCAAATGGAAATAATCAGTTTAAGGGAGAGAACATTTAAGTAATACTAAAATTTTCATCCTTCTACCAGATTAAGGGAGGGGAGGAAGGGAAATAGAATTTATTAAGTATCTGTTATGTGGCAGGTGCTGTACTGAGTGCTTTAAAAATTTTACCTCTGATCCTCACAATAACTTTGGGAGGTAAGTGCTATTATCACCCCCATTTTACAGCTGAGGAAACTGAGGCACATACTGGTTAAGCGACTTTTCCCAATTTATGCAACTAGCAAGAGTCTGAGGCCACATTTGAACTCAAATCTTGCCAACTCCAAGTTCAGCACTGTATAGACTTCAGAATTAAAAGGGACCTGAGAGGCTGTCCAGTGAAACTTTCTTGTTTTACACAGAAATTAAATAACTTGTAAGTAACTTAAATCAAAGTCTACAGAAACCAAACCCAACACTCTTTCTACTATCATGTTGGAGGAAATCATTGCCAAGATAAATGCACTGATCTATTTAATATTTTAAACCAATGTAGTTAAAAATCACTTTTAACAGAATCTCTTGGATTACTTTTTAAGCAAAAAAACACAGAAAATCACACATTTTTTTTGAAACCAAACACAAATTCTTTTTATTTGTGGGAATACCATTTTACATCAACTCCATTAAAACCTAAAACCAACCTGCTGAAGTCCTGTTAGGTGGCGTGACAGTATTTCAGTTAAGCAGTGAATCACAAGACTTGCACACCTCATGTATGTAATGCAAATACTGAAGACATAAAAGCATTCACAGTTATAGGTTAACTGTTGTCTGTGTAACAACAAACAGTAACCTCCAGTAGAAATTATTTTGTGACAAAAATCAACCCACATTTTGGTCTCATTTACAGACAACCAACAGTTCAGTTGGTGGATGAATTCTATACATTTATAATAGAACATATGAAAGGATAAGGCTTACAGAGGTATTTTAGCAGTTGTAAGAATTAAAATTAGGGGGACAAGCTAATTTTTAAAGCTTTCTTTATAAACCTCAAAAGTACAATTAAATTAGAAAGTGGAGGTCAAAAACATCTTAAGTTGGACAAAAGTATAAAGGTATTTTAACTCAGATTTGCAAAAAATAAAACAAAAACAAAACAAAAAACCATGTAACTAGTAGCTCATGGTTCAAAAAGATACACCACATTTAAGCAGATTTTTAAAAAAAGAATCCAATAATGAAACCTCTGACCAACCATTGTGGCAATGTAAATCTAACTTTACATTCCATTACACTGTGAGCTCTTATATGGTAACGTTCAAATATCATGAGGGTAAAAGGGTTGAGGATCTTGCTGGAGAAGGAGGAGAAACATACTAATCTTTTGGCATAAGCCACTAAATAACCATCTGACGATATCTATGAGGAGTCAATATCAGCCTAGTCCAGGGATAAGTAGACAGAGACTTAAAAAAAAAAAAGTCTAAGCATCCTATCCCTCCAATATCTCTCTACTCTTAAAAAGAACTACATTAAAAAGGGGGAAGGGGGGAAGGAATCTTCAATCAAATAATCCCAAAGGCTTATTAACAAAAAGTTTAAAATCTGAAAACCATTCAGGATTTTCTAAGCACATAGATTTTGGTTGCCCCTTGAGATTCATGTTTTTATCATACATAATTAATAGCTTTCTCAGGTTTTACCCTCCATTGCTAAAAAGTCTAATTATTTACCTAATATAATTTTCCCTTTGCAACACATATTTTTATATTCTGAGAGAATTGTGCCATTTTGTGTTTAAAAAAATTCTCCAGATTCTTAATCTGACTTTTAAAAATAAAAACCCAGGGTTTTTGTGTGTGTTGCTGTTACTTTAAAAAAAAACAACAACAACCCACAATTGATAAAATTTATAAGATGTTACTTCTAAAATGTGGTTTGTTTCTAATTAAAAAAAAAAATCAAAACAGTACTCTCTATATTTCCCCTCTGGCTATCACCATTGAAATAGGTACACTTGTGCTAAAATGTTTCAAAATACTGAATTTAATATTGGTTGCTTGTCATAAATATTTTCTAATCCACTCACAGTTATTATTCTTGTGCAAACTGGCACTAACTCAGAAATGACCACATGTGAGCATATAATTTAGGAACAATCAGGTATGCTTAGTCATCATATTGTTTTTGAAACTCCAATATGTGTTTATTTCACAGCAAACCAAACATTTCTATTTGGTGGGGAAAGGTAGTAGTTGTATTTTTACCATAATGTGATTTTGTATATGCACACACACACTGTATATACATATAATTTGTCTTTGGTGGTTGGCTGAGTTACAACAGGGGAAAAAATTCAAATCCAATCTAAAACCCTGGACACTGTTAGAAGAGAAACTGCGACACAGCAGTGTAGAGGCACATGCCTGTGTGCTGCTTCTCATTTTATACAACTGAAAAAATTCACATTTAGGGGGAGAGCAGAAGAACTACTAGCAGATTTCAACCAAGTTCCAACTGCTTCCAATTACTTGCCTGGTCTTGGATTCTGCTCATACTACATAATAGCTGCATTCATTTCATTTGTTCAAATGCACCAATAGATTTTTACTTGTCAACCATACAATTTTCTGTTTTCATAAAACCTTAGGGACTGCATTATTTAGCACCAGGAAGACTGAAGAAATAAGCATTGGTATTGACAATACATTTCCTAAGAAAGGGTAAGGCAAAGAAAAGACATAAAATACAAACCTTATGATATCATTCCACTCACTCTTGTTTTCCTCATTTAGGCAAATAAAACTTTCCTGTACAAATGACTCAGTCACCAAAAAAAGTGGTCCCTACTTAAAAGATAGTGTGTATTTAACTCAATGCTGGTGGTTTAATATCCATTGCCTGCAATGAACATTTTGCCAGGAAAAACCCAGCAGGAAAGAAAAGGAAAAACAAATCCTCGCTATTCAATACAGTTCTTTAATTACATAAGAAACTGAAAATTAAACACTATGAAAGCCTAACTAAAAATTCAAACCATGACCCACAGTTGGCTGGAGTTGATAAATTGTGATTGCCAACAAACCATTCATTTTGGATGGAGGGAGAACATCAATTTTAGTTTTAGTAGCTTAGGAAACAATAGAAGTCTGAGCATTCTTTGTAAGCCAAAGGAAAAGAGAGTGCTGAGGAAGAAGGAAGGAGTATGCCAAAGGCAATTTAGAGGAGCTTAAATATCATTTTTGTAAAGGTATATTTTTAATTTGCTGATCTGTAGCACTGTTCAAAATAGTACAGGGGTTTTGATTAAACATTAAAACAAAGTTTAAATATGTGTATGTTAAAAAACCAAACAACACTCTATGTACCCAGCAGAAATTATCTGTGGCATATCACCAATATGTTTCCCAATAATTACAATTTTAACCATTTTTTGAAGGCCAATAGTTTTAACCAAAACTAAGTGACATTTGGCATGTGCTGCTGAAGGAAGAAATGCTATTCATTCCCCTTTCAAAAAATTGGCCTCTTAAACAGAAAGGTTATACTGGCAATGGCTGCTCATGGCAACAATGTCCAAAGAGTTCTTGAGTCTTGTTTTCTGAAATGCTACATTTGAGACCAAATAAAGAAATAAAAGATTCATTTGAAAAAAGTGACGAAAATGGGCCACAAAATTATTTTTACAATACATTTCTGCAGAAATAATCTCTAGGTGAAGCTTTTTTTATACACATATACAAAATTTAAACAGCAATATACACATAATCACAGTGAAGACGTTGGCAAATTCACCAATCTGTAGTGTAAATACAAAATGCAAAGCAGCCTTCAAAGAGGACAATGCTACACAGCAAGGATCATTGGCTTGTTAAATAGCAAAACACCACAACTTCCCCGAAGAAGGGACACTGTGCGAGAAAAGCAGCATGCGCTTTGATACAAACAGCAATTTATGGCTAATGGTTGACAGAACTGTGCTAACAGGGACTCTTGAGCTGCTGTGCATAGTTAAATTCCTATGTCATCTGTTTCTCTTTATACCATTCCACAAATTCATCCAACAAAACTGGCCCTGTGAAAAGAAAGAAAGTGAGTATGTTTTGCATAAATTCTTTTTCAAAAGGATGGTAGAAAAAATGTCAATACACTGTCCCCTGCCCCGTCCAGTACTCACATGCTCCATCTTCATCATAGTTGCTAAGGTCAAGATTAATTGTTCTGCTAAACTCTAGCACATTGCACCACTGATCTTTGTTTATAACTTTATATTTTGATTGCTGTTAAAAAGAAAAAAGAGAAACATGAAGAATTAAAAATTGTTTCAATCTCTACATTATTGAACTCCTATGATACAAATATGATAAATATAAATATTATAATAATAAAATGATCGATATAAACTCTTATGATATAACCAAGAATTCAAATTGCTAGTACCAAGTAAATAGAATTATGTAACAGAACAAAAATGATATTTAAGACCCTGATGGATATTTTATGACAAAAATACTACAGAATACTAGCAGTCATCATATGAGGGTCCGAAAAATCCATATCCTTCAGTCTTGAGGTATTAAGAGATTCATACAGGGAAGGTTTTAACTCCTAAATATGTATAAGCATGGTTTTCCACCAAGATTTCTACTTTAAGTCACATTGAATGAAGTCAATAGATATTTTCTATAATACAGGTTTACTGTAGTCTCACTCCTATTAGGTACAACAGGGGATATGAAGGTAAAAGATAATGTCCTTGCCATTAAAAAAACAAAGTAAAAATAGGTACACACAAATTAAAATAAAACAACTAAACAGAACCTTAGAGAGCACAATGAATTAGCATCCATTGTGTCATCTAAACCAGGGCTTCTTAAACTTTTTCCACTTGCAACCCCTTTTTGCCTGAGAAATTTTTATGTAACCCTAGGTATATAGGTATATAGAACCTTTTACTGTTGCCAAATTTTTTGCAACCCCCCCGCCACATTCAGTTACATGACCCCATATGGGGTTGCAATGCACAGTTTAAGAAGCTAGGATCTAAACTATAGTAAAGGCTCATGTTCTAGATTTATTTTCCACACAGTATTGTAACGTCTAAATACAAAGTTATGATGCCAATAATTGGTATACACACACACACACATATACATACATATATACATACACACACACACACACATATCTCCTAGCCACTAAAATCAGGGAGACACATAAGCCATCCAAATGTATAAATAATAGGCAAAGGGTAACATGTGACCCAATTCATTTTTATGACACAGAAAAATTTTGCATCCAACAACATAAAGGATGGATTACTGCCATTGTGCTATTTTAAGAGAAAAACAAAACAATATAGGCTACTCTGTACTTTCTGCCTACTCACCCTTGCCCATAACAACAACAACAACAACAACAACAACAACAACAACAAATAACCTCAAAGCATAACATAAAACAACAATATTCACTCACTCCATTTGAGGTAACTTTTAAAGATGAGATGAGATTTAGCATGCTCATGAACACTATGCAGTTTGTACTTATCCAAGGCCTTGTTAAAAACTGTGTGTTTAAGAGCCTCTTCAATATCTAAATCTAATACGTTCCCCCTTGGCTACTGCTTCAATCATTTTCATAGTGGCAATAATTTTCTTTATAGGTTTAGCATAATAAAAGATCTTTTTTCTGCCACTAGCTAGTATTTTAAAAGAAAATGGGAGTCAGAAAGTTTTACCTGGGTCCCAAAGTTAGGAACTAAGTAAAATGACATTAGTAAAGTTACATTAATAAACAACATACTAAGCTGATGACTTTTTTAGTGGTTGGTTTGAAAGTAAATCTTCCAACTTTTATGAGCATAATCAATACTTCAAAGAATCTATCATTTTAGTGATATGGATCCTCCCTCCAAAGTACAGAGTACCACCTACCCATGTCTTTTCACATCATGAGTCCCATGTCTCTGACCTCCTATAAACTTTCACAAGAGGTTTGCCCAACATGTTAGGGGCCTTCCTCTGGGGCTCCAGTCATTACATGGTTCCTAATTCGGCAACAAGGGGCTGTCTGTTATACCTTGTTTTTGATACATGACCAGGACATACATCTCTCTGATCTTATTTATGCCATTTGTGACACTGATCATGTGTGTCCTTCTCCAGGAGAATATAGGTGTTAAATCAATGGGTTTCTGCTTTAATTAGTAACTAAAAATGCAATTCAACAGTTCTCTTCCTCCCATTCAATTCTGGATCTAACTTCAATCTTCATCTTTGACATTTCTCCAAGATACTGTACTGATTGATCAGCTCATTGGCTACATATGCGTAACAGGCAGTCAATAAACATTTATTAAGCACCTACTAGGTACTGTGCTAAATACTAGGAAAAGAAAGGAAGAAAAAAAGAAGGAAGGAAAAAAGGAGGGAAAAAAGACAGTCCCTGAACTCAAGGAGTTTAAAATCTAATGAGAGAAGATAACAAAAACAAAAGGAATCTGAAAAAAGGAGGAGGGAGGAGAGGTACCCAGGGATAGGGACATGACAGTGAAGCCCAGAAGAGCGTAATGGGTAGAAAATGAAGAGCTGGCTGGCTTGGGCACCCTTCTTTTTTTTTTTTTCCCAGTGAGGCAATTAGGGTTAAGTGACTTGCCCAGGGTCACACAGATGGTAAGTCTTAAGTGTTTGAGGCTGGATTTGAACTCAGGTACTCCTGACTCCAGGGCTGGTGCTCTATCTACTGCGCCACCTAGCTGCCCCAGCACCCTTCTTAAATGGAGGTTCTGGGAGGAGCTCCTCAGTCAGAGGGGGCAGGAGATATTAACTGAAGAGGGATAAGGTCTAGGGCTAAAAAGTTATCTTCATCTTGCAGGTCTGATGAGGTTCCTAGAACATGATGGGGGAGGGAGCTCAGCCAGTACTTGTTTTTTCCTATGTAGAAAGCTAGAGTTATGGGTGAAAGAGGTGGTATCCAGAACAGTTTTGGTATTTTTTTTTATCCTAAGGAAATTCCAATTGATAAAATTTTGCCAGTGCAAAGTGACAACCTCTCTGAAATTTATAGTTTTAAGAGAAATGCCTGGGAAAATGAGAAATTAAGTGACATGCCTTAGGTACAAAACCAGTACATGAGTCAGAAGCAGGACTTGAACAGAGGTCTGATTCAAAGGCAGGCTTTATCCATTACATCATACTATCCCTCTTCTGGATGATCTCATTTAGGAGGTTCTGCAATGTTCCAGGCTTGTTGAAATCAAACTGGCACAAAATCATCTCCAAACCACAGGATCTGGACAACCTTAGCATCTTGGGAGCCCTCTCTTCCAACTGGACTCTGAACTAGATACCCTTCATAATGGTAGCAAAAGCTTTGGTGAATGTAGGTCACCCTGTTTTATGCCTTCATTAAAATTCATAACTAGAGAGTCACTGTTGGATTGATCAAGGAATATTTTACCATTGTAAGATGAACATGGCAGACAAGTTTAAGGCTGTATTTTGTTATCACTGCTATTTTTTTAAAATCATAAAAGCATTTTATTATTTTCCAGTTACATGCAGATATAGTTCTCAACATTTATTTCTATAAGATTTCTAGTTTCAAATTTTTCTCCTTCCCTCCCCTCTCCCCAAGACAGCAAGCAATCCAATATAGGCTATATATGTACAATCACATTCAACATATGTCTACATTAGTCATGTTGTGAAAAAAAAATCAAAACAAAGGTAAACCAGGGGCAGCTAGATGGCGCAGTGGATAGAGCACCGGCCCTGGAGTCAGGAGTACCTGAGTTCAAATCCGGCCTCAGACACTTAACACTTACTAGCTGTGTGACCCTGGGCAAGTCACTTAACCCCAATTGCCTCACTTAAAAAACAAAAAAACCCAAAAAACAAAGGTAAACCTCAAAAAACAAAAACAAAAAAAGTAGAAACAGTCTGGTTCAATCTATCCAGATTCCACAGTTCCTTTTTCAGGATGTGGAAAACACCTTCCATTATGAGTTCTTTGAAATTATCTTGGATCATTGTATTTCTGAGAAGAATTAAGTCTATCACAGCTATCACTGCTTTTCAATAAAAATCAGTACAAATTATTTGAAATGATAAAAATTCATGTGTATATAATACTTTAAGGTGTATAAGCATTTTGCATATGCATTATTTCACTTTTATGGGAAACATAAGAATTTTTTAAAGAACCAACACATTTCCAAACAAATTCTAGTATCTTTTCTTTCTTTTTTTTTTTTTTAAGTGAGGCAATTGGGGTCAAGTGACTTGCCCAGGGTCACACAGCTAGTAAGTGTTATGTGTTTGAGGCCGGATTTGAACTCAGGTACTCTTGACTCCAGAGCCAGTGCTCTATCCACTGCGCCACCTAGCTGCCCCATATCTTTTCTTCAAAAGAGTTAGTAATAACAAACAGTATAAAAGAAATGAATGTATCAACAATTTTTCTAGACCCCCCCCTTATAAAATAAGTTCTAATATGTTTAAAAGGGTTCATGAAAACATAAAAGGAGTATGTATTTATTTAAACCTGGAAATGGCAACTTACTGTTTCATATATGATATTTTTATTACTGATTATGTATCTAATTGTTGACTTTATCATTTAAAATATGCAAAAAAGTGGTCAGTGTTTATGGAAAGAAATGTCTTCCCAAAAAGACTTCTCATAAAAACATTTTTTCTTTATGAATAAACGCAAAGGAAATGGAAAAAAAGGGAGGGAAAAAGGAAAATGTCCTATTTGATACAAAATAAAAACTTGAGTCCTGGTCAAGAAACTCCTGGGATTTCATTTTGGTTATTACCATTACTTTTCAACAAAAGACACTTTATAGTCAATGGGTCAGAAATTATGATCAAGCAATATTTTCATATTAAAGTTTTAAAGTGCTAGATGCTTTCAAACTAAAGAAAATATTTATTTACTTTATAGATAAAATGGTCAAATCTCACAGGTTTCAGTAAACACACACATACAAACACTGACAGTAATAGCCTCTTTTTTAATCTAGGGGTATGATTTCAATGCTATTGACAGTGATGTCACACTCAAACAGAAATGGATTCTTTCTTGGCCTCACATTGACTTAGAAAACCACAAATTATCATTATCCATGTTACACTGTATTTTTATTTGTATCCTGGTAGTCCAGTTTTGTGGGAAACAGTCAGTGAGCTTGACACCTTTGCTGTAGGGGAACTGCTTATGAGGAAACCAACTCTACCAACTGGAAGCATCCAGCAAGTAGACTGTAACCCAGAGTCTCAGAGAGTTTCTGGGGATATTGAAGACCTTCCTGAGGGTTACACGGCCAGAGTATATATCAGATGTTGCAGGGCTTGACCCTAGGCCTTCTTGACTCTAAAGTCAACTCTTCACCATTTCATGCTGCCTTTTCAGTATATCTCAAGAATAAACTCCTAATGTCTTAAGAATTTTGGCAAGCATGTCTAAAACAAACAAACAAACAAAAAAGCCAATGCTTAATGAAATAGAACTTCAATCACGACTGCAAAAGGTAAATGTTGAATTTTTACTCTACTCAAAGCAAAATCTAAATAAAAGTAGAATTTCCGAAATGAAGAGGGATAGGCCAAGGAAAAATTATTTATACCTAAGATTATTTCAGTGTATTTTATTCCATTATGTATAATGTATTATTGCTATAAAATTTTTAAAATTTAAAGCATGAATGAAATGAGGTCCAAATAATTGCTCTAACTATAAAATACAATAACAATATAATTATGTAAAATTTCGCAAATAACATAATTGGTTTTTTAACAGGAAAATAAACACTCAACAGCATCATTCTGTACCTCTAGGAATTGGTGGAATACTGGAAAAAGGGGCCAGGTTTTTCCTAACAACAGTCCCAACATGCATTTGGCAGTATTGATGTCTAGGCTTCTCTGGTCCTTTTCCTGTTTAATAGATTAAAAACATGAATGAGAGAATTGAAGAAAAATTTTCTATGTTACAATAACTAAAACCTCTATTTAATCTAAAACCAAAACAAAACTGAAAACTGTTCACTTATCACAAACATCACAAAAATCCATAGGAGATGATAAAGGTAAAGAGAGGGAGTAGGAAAAATGAATTATTATGAAAAAGTTGCAATTTCACAAAGGAATAATACATATATGTGTGTGTGCATCTTTTTAATGATCAAACTAAAAACAAAATCAATTAAATCCACACTAGCAAACATTGCAATTTCATTAAAAGAAATCGAAAATCATCACAATGTAATTAACTCTAATTTAACACTTGCTTTATTTACAAAAATAAAAACAAAATAAAACTCTTTTAATATTTACAAGTAGATTTAGGTATTCCAAGATTAGCAGCAAAGATCTATCATTTTTAGGAATGAGCTTCTTATGAAATCAAATTTACAGGTTAATAAGCTTTCTTCTATACTACACTATATTGTATTACAAATATGGAAATTAGACAGGACCAAATCCATCCCTAGCATAATAATTTTATGTCTCTGGAAATTCTCTTCAAACAAGTCAGCCTACAAAAAAAAGAGAAGTGCATATATTCACTCTCTGAAATAGTAGGATCTATATGTATACTTCCTCTTCAAAGAAATATTTAAGTAATATATATGCAGCCACACACATCTCTGTAAGCGATAACCATGGGAAAGATAATACCTCATGTTAGATATAGGGGCTACATTTCATTGAGAAAACAGAGAGAAATAGCCCATAAACTTAGATATAAAAAGACAGATTTGGTTCTTCTCCATTATACTTCTGGCAAATGATGAATTTTTCTTTCACTTTCCCCCCCAAAGTCATCTTTTTTGGAAACCAAACTAAAGAGTACCTTAGAAAAAGAACTGAAGGATCAAGACTCTGTTAAAATAGTTGGCTAAAGTCACTATCCACCAAGGAATAGAAATAATCATGAAATATTGCTCAAATGGGTAGCCACTGTAAGAAACCACTGAGCTATCTGCATGAACTGGAAGTTTACTGACTTTGGATCTAGCTAAAAGGATAGTGCTTTCTAGCAGTATAAAATATAGGATGCTGCATCTGAAACAACAATAATTTTTTTCAAATTTTAATGTATTCTATGCTAGCACATCTTGATAAGATAATGTGATTATTTCAAGTAATAACTCAAGTATTCTTCTATATGCAAAAAACCCCAAAACAAACAACCTTAACTACGATACTGCATTTAGTAGCAATGAACTTAACAATTCAGAAATGGGTGCATCTCACTCAACAATTTCAAATGAATAAGATAAAGGCACAACAGCCTGCTACACTACTAAGAAGAAACCACAAAAGTTTTATTCCTTGGATCACTCACTGTCATTTTTCTCATAGTGAATGGTATTGTATACAAACAGATCAGGCAAGACGTTTATATACACCCATCTCTATTAGTGGAAATTCAGCTTAAATACCATGATAGTAAGGATGACCCAAACCAAAAAGTGTCTATACAAGCAGGTAAACCTTAGGTATTAGTCAGTGCTTGATTGCCCATTGTATAGCTGAGTCATCTTACTTAAGACTGCATTATTCACACAACAGTGGGGAGAATCTAGAAAAATACTCAAATGACTGCTTCACCCTAACCAAAACTGGTTAGTTTGCCACATAGGGTAAGTTTTTAACTGCCTTGTACTCTCCAGAAAGTAGAATGATACGTTCCAGCCTAAAACAATCATGTTACAGAAAACCAAAAACTATGCAACAACAAGAACATCAGCTGTCCAGAAAGAACTGCACATGAACCAGAGAAACAGGCAGTTAGTCAATACTATGGCACTGAGCAAAGCACCATTCCCAAAAGAATGGTTCATAAAAAATGAGTTTTGCAATCATTGACTTATCTCAAACTTTCAACCCTGTCTTTACAACAATGCTACCACTAAAACAGGTCTCCTTCCATTGTTTCAGTCTATATGTCCTCGTCATGATGGATACACTACTAAGGTAACAAAAGAAAGATTATACAAGGACCTTGACAGACTATTTGCAACAATACCATCATCTGACAAACTGATTATCATGAGAGATTTCAATGCATGTATTTGGCAGTCATGCCAAAACATGAAGAAAAGTCATCGGACTCACAGGATTGGAAAGCTGAACAGCAATCACTTACTCCTGCTCTGCAAGCGTGCCAGACATCAGCTCGTAATCACTAACACCATCTTCTGCCTAGCAAACAAGAGAAAGACATTATGGATGCACTTAAGATCTAAACAGTGGCATCTCACTGATTATTATTATCATATGTTAGTGGGACCTGGAGGAGATTAAGATTATAAAAGCCAAACATACAATTGATCGCCACCTGATACACTAGGGTCTGAGAGCAATATATCCAATAAATACCAAAACAGAATCCAAACCATCTAATAAACAGCTGTGACAAGATCATAGTAGCATTGTCAGAGAATGGATTTCCATTTGCAAGGATGGCTCTATACAGCAAATCTTCCCAAGATGTCATCAACTTGGTTAGTCTATGTCAACTGAACTAGTTCAAAGAGAACACTCCTGATATTCAGAAATGTTATTTGAAACAAATTGAATAAGACTGGCAACACTACGTAATACTATGTATATAGTACCTCAAAGCTTGAGGCACAAATAAAGTTAAGATACAAGCATAATTAATGTAAGAAATCTAAGCAGAAGGAACCCAGAGTCATGGAATGATAATCTGGCAGCCTAGAAGATTTCAGAGTTCCCCAGTGGTCTTTAACTGTTGAAGAAAGGAAATAGCCCCCACCCCTCAAAAAATGCACACACTTCCATGAACCAAACAAGTCTCAAAATGATTTAGGATCTCAGTGCATCTGATTTAATAGAGTAATTTCATTAAAAAAAAAAAAGCATTAGAACTAAACGGGCCCTACACACCAGAAAGAATAGCTCCTAGGGATACTTTGTTGCCTATTTAAAACACATAAAAATAAAAATATTATAAGGTATGACCATGAGTCAAATAAAAAGAAATGAAAAACCAAAGCAACTTACTAAATATTCTGAGAAATTGTGAATAAAATACTGCACATGCAACGATATGTACTTTAACCTCAGAAACAATCAGAACTACTTTTTCTTCCTGTTAAGGTACAATTAGCATATTTATTAGTGGAACTTGTTTATAGTAGTTCTTTTGTAAAGCAAAATCATTTCTTGCTTAGCTAAGACCTAATAAGTCTGATTCCTGCTAATAAGAATTGACATAAAATTTAACATTTTCTCTTCATCACAGGCACTGATAATAAACTGAGATATCTTAATTAAAACAAGCAAATAACAAGCCCAATGAAGACATCTGACCCCAAGTTAACGGATTTGCTAAAAATCTGTCTTTAATAACTGGGCATCCAGATAGAAAGTATATATGGTAACTACTTTTTTTTAGGAGATGATGTACTTTTCACTTCCCAAAGTCTATGTATAAGTATAATGCAATTCCTAATACTAGTAAGGAGGAGGAAAAATGAATCCTGAAAAGGGGGAGAGACAGAAGAAAAGGTGAGTCTTTAGCC
Organism: Dromiciops gliroides; assembly: GCF_019393635.1. Lineage (NCBI taxonomy): Eukaryota > Metazoa > Chordata > Mammalia > Microbiotheria > Microbiotheriidae > Dromiciops > Dromiciops gliroides. The sequence goes on along the minus strand of NC_057866.1, from coordinate 122,930,704 downwards.
TCAGATTTTGGACGTAATAAACTGAATCACGAATCAAAATATACAATATTTCACAAAGTTATACAAAGAAAACCTTGTTAATGCTTAGTAATGGAAATAAAAATGCCAAAAGGACCAAGAATAGTCAAGATTGTTTAAAATACATACAACAGAAAAGTTATAGAACAGAAAGTTCTCTTTAACTTAGTTGGTCCAAGTAAAATAGTGTAAAGGTGAAATGAAATGTTCAACAAATCATCTAATTTAGGGTTGTGTTTTATACAAAATTAAAATTATAAGCTATCAAAAATATAACAAATGGATCTGTAGAACTCGTTTTGTGACAATTTTAAGAGCATACTAAAAATTTAAATATCATTAAGAAGAATTCATTTATATTATACTATAAATGAAAGCTAAAGAGCTTGCAGATAGAATCAAATTCTTAAAAGAAGACTATATTCTGATATTTCCTTTAGAAAAACTCTGGCAGATTTCTATAAGACTTTTTTTGTCTGTATAAAATATTGTTTAAGGATGATTAGTCTGAAATTTTTGCATACTAGGATCTATTCCAGAAAAAGAACACTGATAAAAAGCTGTAGATTTTTAATCATTTTCAATGATTTAATAAGTTGCCCTCAAGGAATAATTTGGGAGAGATCATAACAAAGGAGCTATCCTTATGTTCAACTCCTTCACTTCAGATGAGCCAAGAGATTCTCACAAATATTGGACTGATCTGCCAAAAGTTATTCAGCTGGTTAGCTGCAGAGCAAGAACTAGAATGCAGAGGACTTCCAGAGTGAAGCCAAGATGGCAGAGGAAAAGCAGTGAGCTCTCAAACTCATGACACAATTGTTCCAAAAAACATCCAAATAATGCCATAGGACAATGCCTGGGGAAGCAAAACCCACAGAAGAATTGCTGAAATCATCTTCTAGCCAAGAACGGCTTGGAAGGTCAGAAGGAGGGAGCTGCTGTGCTGATACAGGAGTCAAGCCCAGCCCCACAATCACCCTGAAACAGATCCAGTCCCAGGAAGGCTTCACCAGAGAAGGAGATCCCCAGAGCCTCTGAATCAGTTGAAGTGCCAGTGTCTTCTGGAACTAAGCTCACAGTCTGGTGAGAGAGCTGAGCTCTTGGCAGGGGGGAGACTACAGGGGGCTATGCTGGTGCTGAGGCAGAACTTGGGTCTTTCACCCCTGCTGGGAACCAGGAGGTAGGCTTGAGTAGCAGTGGACCAGGTGGGGGAGGGGCATAGGCTCATGAGAGCTGACAACCACAACACATTAAGCTGGTTGATTAGAAAAAGTTGATCTGGGGTCATCTAAGGACCAGTGAACAGGCCAGGCGAGAGAAGAACCTGATCCTCCTTAAATCATACCACCTGGGACTTCTGAAGCTTGGGATACTGCAGCCTGGTAACAGTGCCCCACTTTAAGGAGCTAAAAGTCAAGTAAAAGAAAAGCAAGATGAGCAGACAGAGAAAGATGAGGACCATAGAAAGTTTCTTCAGTAACAAGGAAGACCAAGGGGGACCCTCAGAGGAAGATGTCAACATCAGGGCCCTTATATCTGAAGCTTCCAAGAAAAATATTAATTGGTCTCAGGCCATAGAGGCACTCAAAAAGGACTTCGAAGATAAAGTTAGAGAGGTAGAAGAAAAAAAAATGGAAAGATAAATGAGGGTGGTGCAGGAAAGACATGAGAAAAAAGTCAAGATCTTGAAAAGTCAAATTGGCCAAATGGAAAAGGAGGTACAAAAGCTCTCTGATGAAAATAATTGCCTAAGAATTAGGATTGGACAAATGGAAGCTAATGACTTTATGAGAAACCAGGACACAATAAAGCAAATCCAAATGAGGGCAAAGCAAAAAATAGAGGGCAATGTGAAATATCTTCTGGGAAAAACTGCTGACCTGCAAAATAGGTCCAGGAGAGATAATTTGAAAATTATTGCTTAGATATCATCTTCCAAGATATTCTTAGGGAAAATTGCCCTGATATTCTAGAAGCAGAAGATAAAATAGAAATGGAAAGAATCCACTGATCACCTCCAGAAAGAGATCCCAAAAGGAAAACTCCTAAGAATATTATATCCAAATTCCAGAGTTCTCAGGTCAAGGAGAAAATATTGCAAGCTGCCAAAAAGAAAGAATTCAAGTACTGTGGAGCCCCAGTCAGGATAGCACAAGATCTAGCAGCTTCTACATTAAATGACTGGAGGGCATGGAATATGATATTCCAGAGGGCAAAGGAATTGGGATTACAACCAAGAATCACCTGCCCAGCAAAACTCAGCATAATCTTTCAGAGAAAAAAGTGGGACTTTAATGAAAAAGAGGACGTTCAGGCATTTGTGATGAAAAGACCTGAACTGAATGGCAAATTTGACTTTCAAATACTAGACCCTAGAGAACCATAAAACATTGCAGTTGGGGGACATACCTGGGGTCGTGCAGTGGGTGACTGTCTTGTGTCTGAGGCTGGGTTTTGGCTGGGTCCAGGGTGTTTGCTTTGTTCACTGTGTCACCTAGCTGCCCCATGATGACATCTTTAGGGTTAAATTGAAGGGTGAGGGGAATACACTGGGGGAGAGGGAAGGGCAGAGGTGAAACCCTACATGAAAGAAACAGGAAAAGGCTTATGGAGTGGGGGAATAGATGGGGGAGGAGAAGGGTAGTAAATGAATTTTACACTCATCAGAAAAGGCTCGAAGACCTCAATCACATCAGCATTGGCTCAAGGAAGGAATAACATACACACTCAATTGGGTGGAGTAATCTCTCTAACCCTGCAGGAAAATAGGAGGGAAAGGGGATAAAGAGAGAGGCGCAAAAGATGGAAGAGCAGATTGGGGGAGGGGACAGACAGAAGCAAATCCCTTTTGAAGAGGGATAGGATGAAGGAAGATGGATAATAGAATAAATATCGTGGGGAAGGGAAGAGGATAGAAGGGAAACAGTTAACAATAGTAATCATGAAAAAGAGAAAAGGGGGGGAAATTATATAAAAATATTTATAGCAACTCCTTGTGGTGGCTAAGAATTAAGAATCAAGGGAATGTCCATCCATTGAGGAATGATGGAAGAAGCTGTGGTATATGATTGTGGTGGAATGGTATTGTGCTATAGGAAATGACAAATGGGATGATCCCAGAAAAACCTGGAAAGACTCATGGACTGATGTATAGTGAAATTAGCAGAGCTGGGAGGACATTGTGCATAGTGACAGCAGTATTGTTCAGTGAGCAAATGTGAATGACTTAACTACTCTCAGCAATGCAATCATTCAAGACAACCCCAAGGGACTAATGATGAAGCTTACTATCCACCCCCATAGAAAGAACTGATAAAAAGAGCACTTGTGGATTGTACATATATAATGTGGTTGCTGTCTTGTGGAGGGGGGAGGAAAGGGTGGGAGGGAGAAAAATTTGGAACTCTAAATCTTATGAAAATGAATGTTGAAAACCACCCTTACATGTAACTGGAAAAAATAAAATAAATGTTGAAAAAAAACACCCCAACAACACTAGAATGCAGACAGCCTATATTTCCCAAACCAGGGCTCATTCCACTTCACTATCTTAGATACTACCCTAACTCTTGTATTTACTCAAAGCATATTGTCCCACCTTGTTTGAGGAAGTAATAAAAAAGTTTTCTCTATATTAAATCTCTAATAAGAAGATCCTCTTTCTCTCCTCACCCCTTTCTGAAACCTACCAACCAAAAACTTCACTAAATCAGAAAATAAAGATTAAATTCAAATAAAAACAAACTGTTTAAATTGGGGTGAGAAAATGGGAATTCGTTAACACTTCATTTCTCTACTTCTCTCCCAGCTCTCTCTAATATTTCTTCTCTCCCACCTCTTCCCCTAGTTAAGTTTTCAAGGTTCTTGGTCTTCCAATGTAACTTCAAACTGGAAGAATGATACCAGCAGGCTGCAGAAGTCACCTGGTCCTTCTTCCTTTGGCTCAAAAGTAATTAAGCCCAAGCCTGAAAGCAGGAAGGAACTTCCAAAAGTAAACACCATTTCTTTAATTAGGAATTAGTTTTCATTAGAGACAAAAACACATAGCAATCTCTCTCAAAGCAGTCTTTGTTGCTATTAACTTTCAACAATGCAAGGCAAAACATGGTAAGTTTCTTAAGGTGGTAAAAATCAAGTGCCATAGGTTAGGAAAGAAAAAAACTTCTAATATAATGATCAGATTAATGCTTCACATAGAACCAAGGTGGACCCTGAAGGAATAAGGTGGGAGAGCATTCCAGAGGAGCCCATGGCATGATCAAAGGATGGATGGTAGGAAAGTCAGGACATGTTCAGGAAATGGTAAGAACAGAGTACATACAAAGAAGCAATGGGATTTAAGGCTGGAATGGCAAACGAGAAGCCAAATTGTGGAGTGTCAAATACTAGACTGAAGGTTTTGAAAGTGATTCAGGAAATAATAAGATTTTGAAGCAATAAAAGATTTTGAAGGGAGAGTGACATGATAAAACAATGCTGTGGAAAGAGCAATATTCAAGTCATATGCAATAAGATGTAGAGGAAGGATAGACTACATGCACAACAACTAATGCAATAATTAGCAGCTTACTGAAATAGTTCAGGAGAAATAAGATGGGGCTGAATTAAGAATATAGGCAACAAGCTCTCTTTTCTCAAATTAGAACACAATTTTATATGCAATAAAATGTAGAGGAAGTGGGACTGGGAATGGAAACACTGGAAAGAATTCACAGTCCATTCTGATTGATTCTAAGTGGGAGAGCAAGGAAAAGAGAAAAAATGATTCATTTTAATCTTAGTTAACCAGTAGAATATTTATACCCTACACACACACACACACACACACACACACAGACACACACACACACACAGTGAGTTAAAATGAAAACTTAGGTTGCTGGTGGAGGGAAAAATAGTGTCCCCCCACCATATACCAAAACAAAACAAAATAAAAACACTTCACACATTTTAAAGGATATTTACTGATAAAAGAAATAAATAATTTGGGAAGAAAATGTTCCATGAGAGATAGTAGTTAATCCCACTAAGCTATCTAGCCTCTGATTTCTTAAATGTAGAAAATTCCTGGTAAGGAAACTCATTCTATAAATGCAAATCAGCAACTATTCCATAACATTTTCATTAAAAAAAATAAAGTATTTTATTTTTTCCCATTACATGTAAAGATAGTTCTCAACTTTTGTTTGTACAAGCTTTCCAATTTCAGATTTTTCTCCCTCCCTCCCCCCTAGACAGCAGGTAATCTGATATAGGTTTTATATATATATACACATACACACACATACATGATAACATTAAACATATTTCTGCATTAGTCATATTATAAGAGAAAAATCAGAACAATGACGAAAAACCTCAAAATAGAAAAACAACAGCATGAAAAACAAAAGAAATAGTATGGTTCATTCAGCATCTATACTCCCCAGTTCTTTTTTTTCCCCTGGATTTGGAGATCCTCTTCCATCATGCGTTCCCTGCAAAACCATTGCATTGGTGAGAAGAATATAGTCTATCACAGTAGATCAACACACAATGTTGATGATACTGTGTACAATGTTCTTCTGGTTCTGCTCGTCTCACTCATCATCAGCCCATGCAAGACCCTCCAGGTTTCTCTGAACAACTCCTGCTCATTGTTTCTTACAGCACAATGGTATTCCATTGTATTCATATACCACAACTTGTCCAGCCATTCCCCAATTGATGGGCATTCTTTCAACTTCCAATTCCTTGCCACCACATAAACAGCAGCTATAAATATTTTTGTACATGTGGGTCCTTTCCCCCTTTCCCCCTTTCCATGATCTCTTTGGGGAAAAGACCCAAAAGTGGTATTGCTGGGTCAAAGGGTATGCACAGCTGTGGGCATAATTCCAAATTGCTCTCCAGAATGGTTGGATCAGTTCACAGCTCCACCAACAATGCATTAGTGTTCCAATTTTTCCACAGCTTCTCCAACATTTATTATTTTCCTTTTTTGTAATTTTAGCCAATCTGATAGGTGTCAAGTGGTACCTGAGAGTTGTTTTAATTTGCATCTCTCTAATCATTAGAGATTTAGAGCATTTTTTCATATGGGAATAGATAGCTTTGGTTTCTTCATCAGAAAACTGCCTGTTCATATGACCATTTCTCAGTTGGGGAATGACTTGGATTCTTATAAATTTGATTTAGTTCCCTATATACTTTAGAAATGAGGCCTTTATCAGAAGTACTGGCCATAAAAATTGTTTCCCAGCTTTCTGTCTCCCTTCTAACTTTGGATGCATTGCTTCTGTTTGTACAAAACCTTTTTAATTCAATGTAATCAAAAATCATCCATTTTACATTTTATAATATTTTCTATTCTCTTGTTTGGTCATAAACTGTTTTCCTTTCCAAAGGTCTGAAAGGTAGATTATTCCTTTCTCTCCTAATTTACCTATGGTATCACCTCTTATATCTAAATCATGTATCCATTTTGACCTTATTTTAGTATAAGGTGTAAGCTGTTGGTCTATGCCTAATTTCTGCCATACTATCTTCCAGTTTTCCCAGCAGTTTTTGTCAAATACTGAGTTCCTATCCCAGAAGCTGGAGTCTTTGGGTTTATCAAACACTACATTACCAGTGTCATTTACTACTGTGTTTCCTGTGCCTAGCCTATTCCATTGATCCTCCACTCTATTTCTTAGCCAGTACCAGATAGTTTTGATGACTGCCGCTTTAGAGTAAAGCTCCAGATTTGGTACCACTAACCCACCTTCCTGTGAATTTTTTTTTCATTATTTCAAACCTGGATATTCTTGATTTTTTGTTTTTCCAGATGAATTTTGTTATTATTTTTTCTAACTCTATAAAATAATTTTTAGGTAGTCTCATTGGTATGACACTGAATAAGCAAATTAATTTAGGTAGTATTGTCATTTTTACTATATTAGCTCTGCCTATCCATGAGCAATTGTTATCTTTCCGATTATTTAGATCTGATTTGATTTGTGTGAAGAGTGTTTGGTAATCGTGTCCATAGAGTTCCTGGGTTTGTCTTGGCAAGTAGACTCCCAAGTATTTTATGTTATCTACCGTTACTTTAAATGGAATTTCTCTTTCTATCTCTTGTTGCTGGACTTTGTTGGTCATGTATAGAAACACTGATGATTTATGTGGATTTATTTTATATCCTGCTACTTTGCTAAAGTTGTTAATTGTTTCAAGTAATTTTTGAGTTGATTCTCTAGGATTCTTTAAGTATACCATCATATCATCTGCAAAGAGTGATAGTTTTGTTTCCTCCTTGCCTATTCTAATTCCTTTAATTCCTTTTTCTTCTCTGATTCCTAAAGCTAACATTTCTAGTACAATATTAAATAATAGGGGTGATAATGGACATCCCTATTTCACCCCTGATCTTATTAGGAAGGCCTCTAATTTATCTCCATTGCACATAATGCTTATGATGGTTTTAGGTAGATACTTTTTATTATTTTAAGGAAAGCTCCACGTATTCCTAAGCTCCCTAGTGTTTTTATTAGGAATGGGTGCTGTATTTTGTCATCCATAACATTTGCTAAGAGAGTTCCCAGAAGTCAATCTGAGTTTAGAGTGACTTGCTCCAGGTCCCACTGTCAGTATGTGCCAGAGGCAGACCTTGAACTAGGTCTGACACCTATGTAGAGGCCAAAGTTAGCTCCTTCTCTATCTGCTACACCAGGCTATACCTTTCTCCAATGAAATCCTAAGTTTGAAGAAAAAAAACAAAACACAACACAACACCCACCCAAAGCTATGAGACCTCCAAATACAACACACACACACACACACACACACACACACACACACACACACACACACACACACACACACCTCCTATAAAATTAACGGATTCTGGACAGGGTGTAATACAGTTAACAATGGCTTCTATGAAAGAATGTACTTACCCAAAGTCTTGCAAAATCTAATTTTAAAAGTTTTAATTGAAAAGTAAGAGGAAAGGATAAAATTGCCTCCGTATATCTACTAATCTAGATACCATAGAGAATAACTATAATGTAGGAAGAATAGCAGTTGATACACCCAGAAATTCATGAGACAAATTACAAGCAAAGAAACAATAATAAAACTTCAGATGTCCCAAATGCACAAAATATGGGCTATAAGCCAGATGAACTAGAAATCTTACCTTTAGGCAGTAACTGTATCTCACAAATATTACTAAAATGTAGTGGGATGAGGGGCAGCTAGGTGGAGCAGTGGATAAAGCACTATCTCTGGATTCAGGAGGACCTGAGTTCAAATCCAGTCTCAGACACTTGATACTTACTAGCTGTGTGACCCTGGGCAAGTCATTTAACCCTCACTGCCCCACAAAAAACCAAAACAAAAACAAACAAAAACAAAATACAAAAAAAAATGTAGTGGGATGAGATCCATAAATAGATTGGAAGGGCATATCTCATTCAAAATAAACACTGATTTTAAAATGGTGGGGAGGGGGTTTGTTTCATTGCATATTAAGATATATGCATGTGAAGGTACAGATTAAAGGGGGAGCACTCTCCAATAGTTTCATCAAAGGATGTAAACAAAAAAAATTCTCAAAAGATGTTTAAACTGATAACAATCACATGAAAGAATGCTCTGTATCATTAATAAGGGAAAAGCACATCATCAAAACAATCCTAACGCTCTGAAAACTGGCAAAGATAACAAGGGACCAGAATAATTAATGTTGGAGGGACTGTAGGGACAGGTACACTTGCATTGTTGATGGAGCTATGAATTCACACAATCATTCCAGAAAACAGTTTTCATGTTTTATGTCAGAGATTCCAAAGTGGTACATACACATCTCACTCTAACACCTTCCCCCCTTCCCCGCCCCACCCAATCCCCCTGCCATGAGGCAAATGAAAAAAAGAAAGGATCCATATATACCAAAATGTTTACAGAAGGACTTTTGTGGTAGAAAAGAAGTGGAAACAAAGTAGATACACATCGATTGGGGACTGACTAAGCAAACTGTGGAATGTGAATGTAAGGATTACTTTGCTATAAGGAATGATGAATACATTAAGAGAAGCATTAAAGACTTACATGATCTAACATAGAGTAAGTGAGCCAAGAAAACAATATACACAATGACTACAACTGCATAAAAAAACCACCACCCCAAAACAATCAAAATTAAATGCTGCAAAATGATCAAGAACAAACTTGGCCCCAAAGACAGTAAGTACACTGGAAAGGTAGAAAGGGCTCTGACTACCAAATAGATCAAAATTTATATTTGGGAAAGAATTCAGAACTGAAAAAAAAGAAACAACAACAATGAATGTTGCAGAGCCAAGATGGTAGAGAAAAAGCAGGGACTTGCTTGAGCTCCTCCCCCTGCCCCCACCAAACCCTCCAAACAACTTTAATTAGGCAAACAATTTCTGGAGCAGCAGAACCCAGAAAAGGATGGGGTGAAACAATTTTCTAGTCCAAGACAACTTAGGTCAGCAGGAAAAGTCTGTTGCAACAGGGTGAGAGTGTAGCACAGTGCAGCATAGGCCCCAGACCATGCCCCAGCAAACCAGCAGTAGGCTCTGGGAGCAAGTGAAACAGAGGTTGCAGTGACTATTTCTAGACTTTTCAGTGCACAGACGGTAAAGGGGTCAGACAACTGGTCAGAAGGAGTTCCTTTGCTGGCAACTGGGACAGGCCTCTGTTGCTTTGTCTCTACCTGGATCTGAGTCACAGTTCTGGCTCTTAGTCTGAGGGTGAGGAGGAGCACTAGCACACCAGGCCTTGCAAAGTCACAGGGGAGCAGGGACCCTGGTCACAGATGTGGGGCAGAAAAGAGAGCTTATAGTCTCTCACAAACTAGTGTACATACAGGAAAGAAGTAAGCACACATTTCCCTAGATCATAGCATCTTGGAAGAACTGAAAACTTACAGGTCCCCAGAATTATCTTCAAAAACACCTACCCAAAAACCCTGAACCTGGGACAGTGCCCCCTCCACTTAGAAACACAGTCCCACTTTAAAATAGAGTTAAAAGTCAAGAACTAAGTTACTATGACAGGGAAGATCAAAACACACACTCAGTAGAAGACAATAAAGTGAAAATTCCTACATCCAAACCCTGAAAGAAAAATAAGAATTGGTCTGAGGCCATGGAAGAGCTCAAAAAGGATTGCGAAAATCAAGTAAGAGAGGTAGAGGAAAAATTGGGAAGAGAAACAATAGGGATGCAAGAAAATCATGAAAAAAAAGAGTCAGTTTGGTAAAGGAGGCACAAAAATACAGTGAAGAAAATAATACCCTAAAAAACTAAATAGGCCAAATGGTAAAAGAGGCACAAAAATCCAATGTACAGAAAAATGTCTTAAAGAGTAGAATTGGCCAAATTGAAAAGGAGGTACAAAAGCTCACTGAAGAAAATCATTCCTTAAAAATTAGAACTGAGCAAATGGAAGCCAATGACTTTATTAGACATCGAGAAACAATAAAACAAAACCAAAAGAATGAAAAAACAGAAGACAGTGAAAAATATCTCGCTGGAAAAAAATGACTTGGAAAATAGATCCAGGAGAAATAATTTAAGAATTACTGGACTAGGGGGCAGCTAGGTGGCTCAGTGGATAATGCATGGGCCCTGGATTCAGGAAGACCCGAGTTCAAATCTGGCCTCAGGCACTTGACACCTACTAGCTGTGTGACCCTGGGCAAGTCACTTAACCCCCATTGACCAGCCAAAAAAAGAAAAAGAGAATTATTGTACTATCTAAAAGTCATGATTAAAAAACAAAACAGACATCATTTTTCAAGAAACTATCAAAGAAAACTGTCCCAATATTCTAGAACTGGAGGATAAAATAAAAATTGAAAGAACTTACTAATCATTTCTTGAAAGAGATCCCAAAATAAAAACTCCTGGGAATATTATAGCCAAATGCAAGAGCTCCCAGGTCAAGGAGAAAATATTGCAAGCAACCAAAAAGAAACAATTCAATATCATGGAGCCACAATCAGGTTAAGACAGGATTCAGCAGTTTCTACATTAAAGTATTGCGGGGTTGGAACATGATATTCCAGTGGTCAAAAGAGCTAGGTTTACACCCAAGAATCACCTACTTGGCAAAACTAAGTATAATTATTCAGGGGGAAAAATAGATACTCAATGATACAGAGGATGTTCAAGCATTCTGGATGAAAAGACCAGAGATGAACAGGAAATCTGACTTTCAAATACAAGACTCAAGAGGAGCTTCATAACGTAAGGTAGAACAGTAAAGGGAAATCATAAGGGACTCAATAATGTTAAAGTGTTTACATTCCTACATTGGAAGATGATACCTGTAAATCCTAAGAACTATCTCATTATTAGGACAGTTAAATGGAGTATATATAGATTTAAGACGTGAGTGTGAAATCAATATGATGGAATAATTATCTAAAAAAATAAAGAGGTGAGAAAGAGGAATGCACTGGGAGAAGGGGAAAAGGAGGGGTGGAATGGGGTAAATTATCAGAAATAAAAGAGGTATAAAAGAGCTTTTACAGTACAGAAGAAGAAGGTAGAAATGCGGGGGGGGGGGGAGAGCACATAAACCTTACTCTCATTGGAATTGGCTCAAATAGGGAATAACATAAACACTAAGTTGGGTATAGACATCTATCTTACCCTACAGGAAAGTAGGAGGAGAAGGGGATGAAAGAAGGATGGGGGTTGATAGAAGGGAGGGAGGACTGGGGGAGGTAAAAATCAGAAGCAAAACATTTCTGAGAATGGACAGGGTGAAAGGGAGGAGAGAGTAGTACAAACAGGGGGAAAATAGAGGGAAATACACGGTGAGCCAAAAGTCACAAAGGGGTCTTATGTTTTAATAACTTTTTGAAAATTATTTTTTCTTTATTACATACATACATGCATACATATGTACATAACCAATATATATTGTATATGATGGTACAGTATTATAAATTAAAAACAAAATATTAAATACTGACACCCCTTCATGACTTTTGGCTCACCCTGTGCCTAGTAAACATAACTATGAAAAATTTCTTTACAGTTAGTTTCTCTCATAAAGACGTCATTTTTCAAATATATACAGAACTTAGTCAAATTTATAGAAATAAGTGCCATTCCTCAATTAATAAATGGTCAAAAGACATGAACAGGCAGTTTTCAGACAAAGTAATCAAAGCCCTCATAGTCACATGAAAAAATGCTCTAAATCACTATTTATTGGAGAAATACAAATTAAAACAACTCTGAGCTACCAGCCTACACCTATCAGGTTGGCTAATATGACAGAAAAAGAAAATGACAAATGTTGGAGGCAATGTGGGAAAATTGAGACACTAATCACTGTTGGTGAAGTTGTATACTGATTCAACCATTCTGTAGAGAGCAATTTGGAATAGCAATATTATTACCAGGTCTGTATTCCAAAAGAGATTTTTTTTTAAAGCAAAAAGACTTATATGTACAGAAAAATTTACAGCAGTTCTTTTTTTTTCCCCCTTAGTAATCACCAGTCCCTTGGGATCAACAGTTAAGTCATTCACAATTCTTTATCAAACAATATTGTTTTCTCTATGCACAACATTCTCTTGATTCTATAGCAGCTCTTTTACTGGTGGCAAAGATTGGAAATTGAGGGGATGTCCATCAATTATGGAATGGCTGAACAAGTCGTATATGATTATAATGGAATACTATTGTGATATAAGAAATGATGTGCAAGATGCTCTCAGAAAAACCTGAAAAGACTTACATGAACTGATGCAAAGTGAAATGAGCAGAACCAGGAGAACATCATATATAATAACAGCAATATTCTATTATGACCAATTGTGAATGACTTTATTATTCTCAGCAATACAATGATCCAAGACAATTCTGAAGAAGGATGAAAAGCGCTATCCATCTCCGGAGAATCAATGGAGTCTGAATGCAGATTGAAGCATACTTTTTCTTTATTTTCTCTTTTTTGGTTTTGTAAGGCAATTGGGATTAAGTGACTTGCCCAGGATCACACAGTTAGTAAGGGTCAAGTGTTCGAGGCCGGATTTGAACTCATGTCCTCCTGACCCCAGGACTGGTACTCTATCCACTGTGCAACCTAGCCCTTTTGGCTTTTTTTTGTCTGTTTTCTTTCACAATATGACTAAAAGAAATATGTTTGCATGACACATGTATAACCTATATAAAATTGTCTTCCCAATGGAGGTACAGGGGAAAGGGAAGGAGGAAAGGAGAGAATTTGGGACTCAAAGTTTTTTCTAAAAATAAATGTTAAGAATTTTGTTTATATGACATGTAGTTAAAAAAAACATTTAAAAGATCACTGTGAAGAAACAAATCTATCACTTTAGAAAGATCCTTGCCATCTGGATAAGTGACTGTCTTCAAATAGTTAATACATATTTTATAACATATATAAACATACAATATATGCTTAATAATCTCATCTATAGTTTCAGAATTCACTTTCTTACATCTTAACTAAAAACTGACATTATCAAACCAGGAGTAACTTTCTCATGTGGCCGAGTTTGACCCAATAACTATAAAATAAACAGGATTAAAGAAATATTTCAAAACTTCAAAATACTTTGAAGTTTTGAAATATTTCTTTAAACCAAAGATTCATTATTCTCTATGTAGAAACTTGTTCTAGTAAGGCAAAGTGCAACTCCTTTCATGCCTTAATAGTTTCAAATTTCTCTGACATTCCCCGCCCCCCCCGCCAAATCACATGGTGGCCAGAAGTACAAGTAATAAGTTTCTGAAAATTTAGGTAGACTGATCTAAGACAATAGATGGAATGTAAGTCTCCATCTCTGTGTAATGGCAACTGAAATTCAACTTAATTTAATATTCCAATCATTTCCACAAGATGATCTAGTCTTAACATCAAATCAAAACTACATTAGAAAAGATCAAATTGAACCATTAAACTAAATTTATAGATCTTTTTTGTTGTTTTTACAGAATATAAAACGCTTTTCATCATTACCTAACAAACTGCTGAACAGTTACTATAGTCATTACTGAAGGAGATAGTCAAGACCTACAACCAACCTCAATAAATACAAACATCAGAAAATAAATGTCTTTCCATTTTAAAGCTAACTTTAATCAAACTAAATGAATTGTTAGTTTCTATTATAGATGTTTTGCTATCATATCTAATTTCTACACAGACAAAGGGTTAGTTTTAAAAGAATGTACATATTGAGAGAAAAATTAGCTAGCATCATGGGAGATATTTAAGCCAGCCTCTATGCATATAAAAATGAACTCTCAGGAAACATTTAAAATAAAAAGCAAAAACATCTGGCTTGAATGTCAGAACACTCACCCGTGCAAAGTCAAATGCATATCTGTAAATAAGTTTGAAATTTGCAGGCTCATTTAATAATGATCTCAAGTAATCCAAAGAACTTCTTAATTTCTCTGTTGAATCACATCTAAAGAAAAGAGAAAAATGAAAGGAGCTACATATAAAATTCAGGTTTATAATTTGCCACACAAAACCCCCTTTGTAGTAACATATACTACAAAGAGAAAACAAAGGTAAAGGGCAATGGTAAAATAAACAGATAACCTGTTTCAAATAATAAATGAAACTGGTGTTCTTAGAACAAGGTACAGTATTTTACAAATCAACTTTATTTTTACAATCATTAACCCTATAAAGCTGAGTCTTAAGTCTCCATTTTCAACTTCAAAATAAAAACTATAGTACACTGGACAGGTAAACTCATCACACCCTAAATGCCTTCTATCTATTTGTATAATGAATATGTATATGTGTGTGTATATCTATATATATCTATATATAGGGTAGTTTGGTGGTGCAGTGGAGTCAAGAAGACATAAGTTCCAATCTGGCTTCTGATACTAGCTCTGTGATCCTGAGAAAGTCACTTAACCCTATTTGCCTCAGTTTCCTCATCTATAAAATGAACTGGAGAAGGAAATGGCAAAGCAGTCCAGTATTTCTTCCAAGAAAACCCCAAATGGGTCAGAAAGTCAGAAACAACAACAATAATTTATACAAGAATGTAAACATGGGTATAAATATGTACACATATGCATGTGTGTATACACACTAAATACATGTATGTATACCATATACATATATAAACACTTTGCAAATAGATAAATGCATATGCTATAGACATAAAATATCTAAACAGCACTTCCAAAATATAGCTTATAATAGAGTACATTTCTATGTAAATCATTTATACAGGAAATTACTTTTTGTAGCCATTAACTAAGTATTCTGTGCCCTAACAAGAGAGCAACAATCTAAAACTCAAAAAATTATTGTGAATATTTAATCTGAATTTTATTCTGAAGCACACAAAAAGGAATGATGGATTTCTTTCTGGTTTGTTCCTATATAAAACATATATATTCAACACCAATAAATTCAAAAGTCACAGTGATGCTAAGTACTTTCAGATTTTACTAAATATTAAAAACTGGCTTGCTTGATAATAAATTATAAACTATAGCATGACTAAGTAAGTACTAGTATTTATTTGTTATCCTACTTATTGATACATTAATACATTTGTTTACAAAAAAGAGGGGGAAAGTAATTTTTGTTTATTAAAAGAAAAGTTTCTGTTACAAAAATGATTTGAATTTCTTTCCAATCTTAGATTATTAAAAACAAATTAACTAATTTATTTCTTTTTAAAAATTTCAAACTATGGAATAAAAATTATTTATATTGTACTATCAATACACTAAAATTTTTTAGAAAATGATCAGAAAGTACCAAAAACAGCTTTTAAAAACAAATAGCACAATTTCATATAACACTACACAGAGTATCAAGTTGGTACAACTCTATAAAACAAGCTGGTGTAAACCACATGTAAAAACCGGCCCATATGACAACTTCTCTGGGCTTCGATTTTCCTATTCAATAAATTAGATCTATACTTTCTACTATACTCAAAATTCTATTTTCATTGTTTATGCAGTACCTAAGCCACTCAGAAAAAGTAGAGAAAATATTTCCAAACTGGAGGAGAAAAATACAAGTTTAAATTTCTTAGATAAAAGAGTGGGGCAGCTAGGTGGCACAGTGGATAAAGCACCGGCCCTGGATTCAGGAGGACCTGAGTTCAAATCCAGTTTCAGACACTTAACACTTACTAGCTGTGTGACCCTGGGCAAGTCACTTAACCCCAATTACCTCACCAAAAAAAAAAAAAAAGAATAGTGAGTGGAGTAGGGCTTAATGTGAAAGAGAAAAGATTGTTTTTCTCACTTTAAACAAGAGGTGGAAAAATTAGATAATTGTTGAAACAATTTTCTTTCATACTTTAAAGAGTTATTGTCACTTTTCTATTGTTCAGATTTTAGGGTTTGGGGGAGGGGTGAAATTAGATTACTATATACTTGGAGAATATTATTTGCTTAGCTTTTGAAAAAAGTGTTCATTTGTCAACAAGGAAATTTACTTCAAAATTTAAGTGCTAGATGACTGGGCACAGTGGCTAGAGCAATGGCCCTCAAAGCAGGAAGATCTGAATTCAAATCTTATCTCAGACACTTGCTAGCTGTGTGACCCTAAGCAAGTCACTTAACCTTCTTTGCCTCCATTCTTCATCTTTAAAAATGAGCTGGAGAAGGAAACAGCAAACCATTCTAGTATCTTTGCCAAGAAAACCCCAAATAGGGTCATGGGAGTGAGACATGACTGAAAACAACTAAATAAGATCACGCATCCAAAGCAATGCATTTTGCTATTTAGCTTATTATTCTAAATTTTCCAATATCATCTTAATGAAATGTGATCACACTAATTCTGGTAATTGTTACATAAGCAGTCCAAAAGAAGTAATTTGGCTTCGATGGTGCAAAATATCCTGTAAATATGAAGCAATGGACACAAGACAAAATGTTTCTACCTCCTTGGTGTATGAAACTTGGGAGTTTGAGGGCAAACCCTACAACTTTATTCAAGCTACGAAAGCTGGAGAAAGAGGAACATCTTAACTATTGAAAATTCTTATCTACTTTAATTTTACCCCATGATCCGAGGGATCAAATTCTTCCTGTCCTTCCTCCTGCAGCTGAGGGCAAATTTGAGCTTAGAAACCTCGGGGAACCAAAAACAGGAGCTACCCCAGTCCTGACAGGATTGGTTGCTATTCCCTTTCCTTGAGAACAGCTCCCAGGCAGGTGGTTACTTGATTTTGGCTCAACAAGTGAGGTTTTCTGCACTCCTTAGAGTGCTCACAATCAGATACTATACTGCTAATCATAATAAATTTTTTAGATACTTCAGTAATTTCCTTTTACCTTTATGCCCATATCCCCCCACTCCCTCATCCCCCACAAATTTACTTACTGTGTCTTGTATAGTAAAAGACTATATGTATTTGTAAAGTCATTGATACTGCTTATTTCACATTTTTTTGCCTTCTGTGGATGAAACAGTACTAAGTTCAAAACATATTTAGTTATTTTAAAAATATCATTAGTTTTTGTCATAAGAAAGATGGTTTGATTTTTATTCAGCATCCTGGTCTGATAGCTTTGGGAAAAAGCAGGTCTGTAATAAAACTCTCCCCTACTTTGTTCAAAGAGGAAGTCATAAATCTCAGAGAGGAAAAGGGAGACGGAGATGACAAACACAAGTTGGCAAAAAGATTTTACACAGTCAATAGTTTCTTAACTTTTAGGGCACAGTTCCAAATTACTTTCCAGAACAGCTGAATCAATTCACAGCTTCACAAACATGCATTAGTATGCCCATTTTCCCCTGAGCCCCTCCAAAATTTGTCATTTTTGCCAATCTGATGGGTGTGAGGTAGAAATTTAGAGTTGCTTTAATTTGTATTTCTCTAATTTTTTAGCAATTTGAAGCATTTCTTGATATAATGGTTGGAAGGTTGGATTTCTTCCTTGGAAAACTGCCAGTTCATATTCACTGACCATTTATCTATTGGGGAATGGCTCCTTAAGTCTTATACATTTGAGTCAATTCCTTATATATCTTGGATAATGCAAAGGGTTTTTTCCCCCCAGCCTCCTGGTTACCTTCTAATTTTAACTCCATTAGTTTTGTGGAAAATGTATGTAACCAAAACAACCTTTTGTTTCCTACAATCCTCCATCACTTGTTTAGTCATGAACTCTACCCCTACTTGTGGCCCGTCCCCCAGGGCCTCCAGCCCATCCATAGATCTGAAAGGTAATTTCTTCCTTCTTTTATTAATTTACTTTATGATGTCACCTTTTATGTCTAAATTATATACCCATTTGAAGTTTATCATGGTATACAGTATGATATGTTGGTCTACAACTAATTTCTGCCAGACTGCTTTCTAGTTTTTCCAACAGTTTTTGTCAAATAATGAGCCCCTACATCAATAACTGTGGTCTTTTGTCAAACTCAATACTAATGTGTTTGTTTCCTCATTTATATTGGATATTTAATAATTCCACTGATTGACCATAATAAAGTTTTAACCACTCTTAAATCACCTTGATTAATTACTGATTTGCAGTATAGTTTGAGATTTGGTGTTGGTAGACTCATTGTTCCCACATTTAGCTCCATTATTTCCCCTTTAAGATTTTTGACCTTTAGTTCCTCTGTATGAATTTCCTTATTATTTTTTCTAGCTCTACAAAATAATACTTTGGTAATTCACTAGTAGAGAACTATACAACTACATTAATTTCAGTGGTTTTGTCATTTTTATTAGATTGACATAGCTCATCCAATTATTAAATAATATCTTCTCCAATTATTTGCCTGTCTTTATTTCTGCAGTTTTAAATATTTAGACTGATGTAATTCTTGCATGTTGTAGGCACAACTCTAATACCAGCAACTTTTTGGTTCAAATTCAATGTTGGGATGAAATGGGGACCTCACCAAACACTAAACATTTAATGGAGTTTTACTTTGCCCTAACAGTAAGAATATGCAACAGATGTTAAAGTATATTACTTGAAAGATATCTTAGTAAACTCCCCAAAGCAGAAACAAAATTTACATACACATAAATGTCTGCATATACAGGCTAAATTTAGGTAACTGTTGTTCTTTAAAATAATAATAAAAAGACTTACTGCAGAGATGTCATTCCTTTTAACCATTCCTGCAATGTAAAATAACCCATGTTCTGTGCATCCAATTTCCAAGCTAGTACAAGCATGACCACCTGTTTTTTTTTAAAAAAAGAACAGAATGAAGTTGTAAAGGCAATGCATTTTTGGAATTTAGTTTCTAAAACATACCTTGCCAAATCTTTCCATTTACGGGACCACTGAAAAATGAACTGAGAAACGTTAAACAAAGAAGCTTTAGACTTCTGGCTAAGACGGCTACTTGAATGGTGGCAGACTTGCCCAGCTCTATGCATTGACTCCAGCAAAAACTGAAAATTCACACTAGACCAAAGAAAAATCAAGAAATCCAAAGAGGAACTATATTAACTTTTTCCACCCCAAAACTGCACAAATAGTCAGTCTATAGCCCAAAAGCAGTATGAAAGGGGGCTACCAACAAAGTCAGGATCCACAAAGAAGCTCATGGCCTCCCAATATAACCAGGGATAGTCCAGTGACACATGAAGCCTAAAGAATTTTCTGTCCAGAGTCAGCAAGAAGAGAGAACTTGCTAAAAAAGGCTAACAGTAATTATTAAAAACCTATAGTAGGTGGGCAGCTAGGTGGTGCAGTGGATAGAGCACCGGCCCTGGAGTCAGGAGTACCCGAGTTCAAATCCGGCCTCAGACACTTAACACTTACTAGCTGTGTGACCCTGGGCAAGTCACTTAACCCCAATTGTCTCACTTGAAAAAAAAAGTGAAAAACCTATAGTAGGGACCTTGAAAGTTCCAGTAAACAGAAGTAGCCAGTTCCCAATATGAATGCAGCAATGACCAGTAAGTATTAGTACATCCTCAACCAACATGCTGTAGGGTTCCATACTCTGTAGCATCCTGTTGTGGGACTTCAAAAGGGGCCCTAAAGATCCACAGGTCTCTAAATCTGATAGATTTAGGAGGGCCTAACCCCAGGAGGAAGAAAATGCAAGAACCCAGGTGACCCAGGGTAAGGTCAATCAGGAATGACCATATCCCTTCCAAAGTAAATCAAGGGGTAGAGCCTAGCCTTTGCACAATGCCCCAATTCAAGAACTAAAGCGAGAATTATGAACAAACCAAAGAGATGTAGACTGGTAAAAGGACCAAACTGAAATAATGTATATATAGCACTTTACAAACATTTAAACCAACTCTTGTTTTTACTGTGACCTCAAAACCCTCTAGCACTCAGTTCCTTCCTAGGCCATCCCCTCTGCTCTGATATACATTCCACTCTTTCCAATCTTGACCTCCTAGGTGAATCAGTTTACGTTTACACTATCCTCTACTCTCTACTCCCTCACTCCCTTATCCTATTACCACTGTCAACAGGCAATCGCAACGTCATGAGACTTATTTGAAAACCAGGTTTATTACAAAAGAAATTAAGTTTATAATTTTATGTTAATAGGACAAAGGGAGGAGGGGATACCAGGAAGGGGCATGCCATGGGAGGGGGAACAATGCAGCAAAGGTGGGAAATGAACCAGACCACTGCCTATGGGGAAGAGCAAGGTGAAGGCGAAAGCCTTATTCTTTTCCCTTGGGAACTGCTAGACTATGAAGACAGGAGGGTTGGCTTATCTGCAAAGGACCCCAGCTGTACGATCATTATCTCAGCTTGGCACAGACTGGCTGCAGCCTGTCTTGCTTCCAAGAAAACACAGGGAATCCAGCTTGGAGTGCAACAACAAATTATGTAGTTTTGTCCTTGACATATTCAGGGTCTCTGCATGCTCTGGATCTGCTGTTTCTGGAAATTACAGTAACTCAAAAAGACAAGTTCAGGGGACTCCTTAACAGCCCTCAACACCTTCATATGCTTTGCCAAACTCTACGGCAGGAATGCCTCTCACTCATTACTTCCTCTGCCCCTATTCCTGAAGAACGTGTCTTCCTCTGCTCTTAAATAGACTACCCTGTGCTATTTGGGTCCTCTACAAATCTGTACTATCTCATCTCATTTTGGCCAACACTGCAACAAAATAATCAATTCCCTTACTCCTTCCTAACTGGTTTTCTACTCTACTCTGTATAGCAGCCATCTCTTCTCTCCTCCACCCTCTTATACCAATCCCTCTCCCTGTGCTCCCAGTGGTGGGTCTTGACACATGCTTTACCAAGAAAACAAAGGCCATTCACCATGAGCTCTCTCTTCTCTACTTCACCTCCTCTCAAACCCTTGACATCATAATTCAATATCTCCTCCTTTAGTGGACTCTAGTATTTGATGAAAAAGTGGCACTTCTCCTGTGTCGATCCCACCCCTTGTGTATTTATTACCATTCCTTTCCCTCTTTTCCATCATATTCCTCCACTCTCTCTCTAATATTCAATCACTCCCTCTCCACTAGTTTGTTCCCTGGTGCCTACAAGCATGCCCAAGTTTCTGCCCCAGGTCCTTGTCTTTTTTTTTCTAATGTCTCTCACTTAGGAACCTCATTATTTCCCAAAGGTTCATTCATCATCTCATGACTATGTATCACCCTAGACTGACTTCTGAGCCAGCCAGTCCCATAATACCAACAGCCTACTCAATATTCTTGATTGAATATCCCTAAGGCATCTCAAACTCAACATATCCAAGGCAGAATTCATCATCTTTCCTCCAAAACCCACATTCCTTCTGACCTTCCCTTTTCCTGACACGAGAAACACCCTATCAGTCAGCCACATGCACAACACTGTCCTCAACTCCTCATTTTTACCACCCCCCACCCAACATCTCTTGGATCTGTCCCCTCTGCGCCACGCCTTGAGTCTCTGCCCAGGACCAGCCCATATCAATTCTTGCCTTGACTACTGCAATGGCCTCTTATTTGCTTTCCCATTGTCTACACAGCCAACGAAATGGTTTCCAAGGCACAGGCCTTACCCTTCTCATACTCCTCTGTTTAGCATTGAAAGCTCTTCTCAATTTGGTCTCATCCTTCTTTCCAGCCTTTTTACACATTACTGCCCTCCTACAGTTCAGACCTAATGCCTATGGTGATGTGGCCTGTAGGAGAGATAGGTACTGAAACCATCAACAAACCAAAGCACGCAAAACACTTGTATCAATTCAATTAAAAAGTGTTCCTGGGGGTGGCTAGGTGGCGCAGTGCATAAAGCACCGGCCCTGGATTCAGGAGGACCTGAGTTCAAATCCGGCCTCAGACACTTGACACTTAACTAGCTGTGTGACCCTGGGCAAGTCACTTAACTCCCATTGCCCCGCAAAAAAAAAAAAGTGTTCCTGAAAGAAATAAAGGACTTAAATGTCTGGAGGAATCATCAGTGCTTATTGCTAGGTGAAGCCAATATTATAAACATGACAACATACCAAAGTTAATTTACATTTTTAATCCTCTACCAAACCAAAAAAAAAAATCTAGAATATCAAAGGAAATAATGAAAAAGAGTAGGAATGAATGAACATGGAACAGCACTTCTGGACCCCAAACTACATTATAAAGTGGAACCATTTGGTATTGGTTAAAAAATAGAGAAGTAAACCAATGGAACAGATTAGATAAGGAAGAATAAGAAACAACTGAACTCAGTGTTCAATAAGCCTAACTGTTTTCTAAAATAGCTGTACTAATTCATGGCTCTGCCAAAAATGCACTGGTATGCCTTTCTTACCATAATCTATCTCTCCAACACTGATTACTGAGGATTATTTGTCATCTTTGCCATCATAATGAACAGAAAGATGCAAAGAAAGGCTTATATGCACTGACATAGGTAAGCAAAGCCTAGAAAACAATCTATGCAATGACTACAATAATAATTGGAAAGAACCACAAAACAATCAAATATTCATGTTGCAAAATTGTAAAGAACAAGGATGGCTCTAAAAAAAGAGATACAAAAAGACAATTCCCTCCCCTTCCCAAAATCCTTTGGAGAAATGGTGGTAGTTTCATGAATGTGGAACACTGCAAATTTTCATGTTTTTCAATCACAGGGGAGCAGTGGTTGATTCAGGCCCCAGAAGTGACCACATCCCTAGCAGACTTGTCTCAGGTCAGGAGTTGGGGTAGTAAGAGAGCACACTTGTGCTAGACATGACAGAGTTAAAAGTGTCTACTGTGGAGCTAATACCTAAGCTAAAAGAAAAAGCAAGAAAGCACTTAGTTTCCTTTGATGAATTTAAATCTCCTGACTCACATGAATTATACTCACAGGTACTGAAAGAATTCATAGATACGACTGAGTCAGTGTTGTTGATATCTGAGGAAGGGGTATCAGAATATTATAGAAGGGCAAATACTCTTCTGACTTTAAAAAAAAGGAAAGAGAAGAGAGTTTGCAAACCAAAGATCGGTGAGCTTGACTTCAACCCCTCAGAAAATTCTAGAATTAGTCACTAAAAAATATTTGGTGAACATCTATGGAAGCAGTGATTACAAAGAGCCAGCATAGCTCCATCAAGATTAGGTTATATAAGACTATCTTTTTATTTTCCTTTTTTGATGAGATTTTTAAACTAGTGGATGAGAGAAATACCATGGATATAGTTTACTTGGATTTTAGCAAAGCTTATAATTTGTTACTATGCTTATGGAGAAATATAAATCAGACAATAACGTAATTAGATAGATATCATAGTTGAATGGGCTTCAGTTTCCTTCTCTGTAAACTGAGAAATTTGTGCTAGGTAGCTGTTAAAGTGGCATTTCCCAGGTCAAAACCAGAACTAACAAGGTGGTTTTTTCCAATAATATGGGTAATTTGAAATTCTATTAACTCATTTAGATTCACCAAGCAAAAAAATTTTAAATCACCAAGTCTTATATACTATATATGTACATTGTGTATGCCTACTAAGGAACTTCCTACTACACTAAAACTGAATTAAGAAAGAAGAGAGTTTATAAGAAAGAAGTCCTTTCCTGGAATTCGAGGGAGAAAAAAGTATGAATTAAGAATACAAAACAGGGGGCGGCTAGGTGGCACAGTGGATAAAGCACTGGCTTTGGATTCAGGAGGACCCGAGTTCAAATCCAGCCTCGGACACTTGACACTAGCGGTATGACCTTGGGCAAGTCACTTAACCCTCATTGCCCTACAAAAAAAAAAAAGAATACAAAACAATCTGATATGAATTCAATTAAACGAGTATCTTATAACTCCTTCTATTTGAAAGGCCAATATCCAGAACTTCAAGGGTTATCAGTTTGAAAATTCATCACCAATCAAAAAAAATAAAAAATCCTTAAACCAGGAACATCCAGAGAATGAATAAAAAGCCCCTCTAGATTTTCTAGGAGTCTCTCAACTGTAGATTCCAAGAATTTTCACACAAGTTAAGTAACAGAAATCAGATTGTTCACTGTTAAAGCTTTCATAAACATTTGAAAAAGCTTGAACTTACATTTTCTGGTTCTACTCCAATGTCTTCACAAAATTTCTCCATGCCTTCAGGACCTACAACATCATCAGTCCCTGTAATAAAAAGGAATTTGTACATTAACCTTTAAATTAAATTCAGCTATGTACACTTGTTGTAAAGCTATAAAGTCACACACAAATTTGTTCCTCACACTGATTTTGCCTACATTTAAGAAATTTAATGTAAAGTATATCACTAAAATTCTATTTAGTGATTTTTAGAATTTTCATTTGCTATCCAAAACTATGATCACACTATAATTTTTCCTTTAATTGCTGAAATCTGTGTGCATTTGTAGTTAACATATATAAGCTGCTTTCCAAACCTTTTAAAGTAATATAGAAATGCTATTATTAGTAGTATTATTAGTTGCCTGCTTTAAACAAAATTTATTATAAAGTATTCTCACAAGTTTTCAAAATACCAAGAAAATAAAAGTATTCTGCATGTGAATTTTCCAGATAGCTGAAACTTATTTAAGATAACAATATCTCTTAAAACTTTTGCAAATGGAACATACTTTTCTTTTTAAATAGAGGAACAGAAAGCACCTCCTCACATTTTTGGGGGGTGGGGGTGGGGCAATGAGGGTTAAGTGACTTGCCCAAGGTCACACAGCTAGTAAGTGTTAAGTGTCTGAGGCCGGATTTGAACTCATGTCCTCCTGAATCCAGGGTCGGTGCTTTATCCACTGTGCCACCTAGCTGCTCTCCTCCTCACATTTTTATAGTACTTTAAGTTTACAGTACTTTTTTCCACAAAAATCCTTCGAGTTATATAGTATAACTATCATCCCCATCTCAAAGATAAGGAAACTGAGGGTGAGAGAGATTGTTATACAACTAAAGAAGTATTTTCGAAGTCTATAGTTCTTTTCAATATGGCAGACTGTCTTAGTATAAAAATTCTATTGCTCAAACTGCAAAACAATGATAATATCAAAGGGTCTGGTGAACTGGGTAAGTGGATTTGCCCATATCCTAAATGGCTCCAAATAGATAAGCTTTCTCTGTTAGTATGTCTGCTTTTTATATGTTTTGTATCTGTTTCCTTACTATGAAACATCACTATCCATTTAATGTCAGTGTGACAACTACTAAGAGCTCCCCTTCTCTTCTAACGCACTGCTTCTATGCTATCGACTGGCATTTTAGAACTATCTCTGAATGAAGACTTCTAGTGCTTTACTATTAAGTACATAAGTGTTAGTGAAGTTATATTATGTTCCAAGTCCACGTCAAAATTCTATCTTCCTCCAAGGCCCCAAAACCATCTCCAGTAAGATCCAACCTCTACCTCTACTCAACTCTCATGTTGCCTACTTTCTCTCAACTAATAATATTCTGTTTTATATTATAGTTACTTATGAATATAGCTTATTTTCCCACACTAGACTATAAGGTCTTTGACAGCAAGAATTATGTCTTATTTATCACCTAGAGCAAAGTCTGCCATGCACCCACACACAACAGGAATTAAAAATACCTGCTAACTGAATTCAGAGACCACTAAGCATCTTCTACTTTAGCTGCTTAAAGGTCATTTTTTTCATCTAATTTCTGGTTCTAAACAAATGAACGGCCACTAACTACAATCATAGGAAAGCTAGAAGAACCTTAGAAATGGTCTATTCCAATTCCCGTTATTTTATACATAAGGATAAAAATTCTTTTCCAAGTTTCACATTTGTGAAACAAATCAAAACATAATAGCTGAAGTAACTTTTGCTTGTACATAATACTAGGTAAGAATTTTCTGTCCTTTCTTTTAAAGGCATATTCATCTGGCTAAAAAGCACCTGTTCAAAAACTAGGTGGTAATATAAAGAAGGGAAGGATGTCTTTTGCCTCCCTTTTGCGTCCATAAAAATATGGAGTTAGTATTATTTTCCTCTTTTGTTTGTCCTACTAAATTCCTTCCAAGAATAACAATAGCGAAAGTGAAATAAATATACAATATGTAATACTACCCCAAAAGGAAAGAATTATCAAGGGAGGAATTTTCAGGTTGATAGATTTTATCCTTCTACAATCACTCTAGTAATTTACTTTTCTCGAATAGTTAGCTTATAAAATTTCAAACTTCATAGACTACAAAATTATTTCTACCAAAAGTCAACAATTATAGACAGCACCAAGTTATAATTGGTAAAAATAAAAATCCAAAATGCCAATTTTAAAGGACGATGCATTTACAATCAGGGGACTTGTGTTCAAATATCAGGTATGACCTTGGGTTTAAACTAATTAACTCTATGTTTCAGTTTCTTCATCTGGAAAAGGAAAGGGTTAACCTAGAAGACCTCTACACTCTCTCCTAACTTTAAATCTATGATCCTAGGATACTGTAACTAAATCAAAGTCTTGGACCAATGACAACTGTCATTTATATAATGCTTTAAAGTTTGCAGAGCACTCTGCATATCTATCTTATTTGAGCTTTACAACAATCTTATGAAGTACTGCAGGTATCATTACTCCCATTTTACAGATGGGGCAAATTTGGGCTCAGAAGTTAAATGACTTGCCTATGGTCAATAAAGCTAATAAGTAAATATAGGAGATGGGATTTAAACCCAGGTCCACTCTATGCATTATGCAATAAATGTTTCCTCAACAAATAAGAGAATTCATCTTGGAGGAGAAAGCCAACCATTTTTTTTTAATTTACAAACCTTCTCCACCTTCCAAACGTAAACAGAAAAATGAAGATATTTCACTTAGAATTCTTCTCCCAAACCCACAACTAACATTAACAAAAGGTCCAAAGATTTAGGTAAGAAAGCTGTCAATTTCAAAATAACAATAGCTAAAGACCATTCAAATGCTTTATACATTCAGTTAGGTCTTTTTATTGGGGGGGGGAGGGGCAATGAGGGTTAAATGACTTGCCCAGGGTCACACAGCTAGTAAGCGTCAAGTGTCTGGGTCCAAATTTGAACTCAGGTCCTCCTGAATCCAGGGCCAGTGCTCTATCCACTGAGCCACCTAGCTGCCCCCTCAGTTAGGTCTTAAAAAGAAATGTTAAGTGGAATCTGATTACTCAACTAACCCTACAGTTTAAAAGAAAATAAAAGTATATGAATGAGTTTTAAAGTATTAAGTGCTTGTCATATGCTAAGCACTGGTGATACAAAAAGAAAAAGTGAAATAGAATCTGTTCTCAAGAAGTTCCCCTGAACTGGGGAAAAAATAGATGTAAAAAGAAAGATCAACAACAAGATGGAAGGAAATACCCCAGGGTTCTTGGGTTATGTCAGCAGGTCAGATAGCACTACCAAGAGTAATTTAATATTGTAGTTTAATTTTTACTACCAAACCCAACACATTTTTCTGAAACTAAAATGAAAGCAAGAGAATTAAATTTTACCTGGTTACCTTAATGATAAAATATGAGCCTGATAAGAGAAAAAAAAAACATTTTTTGCTCCTAAAAAATAAACACAGGTATGAGTCTAATAAATACTTTGGTTTAGTATGGTATTTCATGCTAAAATCTGGGCAAAAGCAACAAAGTTTTATTACAATGTGCAAATATATCGCCTAACTAGACAAATTGTACTGTTACTATTCTATAATTATAAAGTTCAAAAATACATATTAAAACAATTTAAAACAAAGAGAAATGTTTGCTAATGATATTTCATAATATATAATTTTTAAAATAAAAAATAAGAGTATCATTGTATTCATTATGGTCCAAAGCTACAATGTTTAACTTTATATAAATTAAGTCAAATAATCTTTGATATCTGCATTCAAAAATGGGATTTCTAGTGATCTAAAGTATTTTGGTGAGGCAATTGGGGTTAAGTGACTTGCTCAGGGTCACACAGCTAGTAAATGTCAAGTGTCGGAGGCCAGATTTGAACTCAGGTACTCCTGAATCCAGGGCCCGTGCTCTATCCACTGTGCCACCTAGCTGCCCCAAGGATTGTACTGGATTATTTATGTTTGTTTTGTTTTTGTTTTTGTAGGGCAATGAGGGTTAAGTGACTTGCCCAGGGTCACACAGCTAGTAAGTGTCAAGTGTCTGAGGCTGGATTTGAACTCAGGTTTTCCTGAATCCAGGGCCAGTGCTTTATCCACTGTGCCTGCCCCTCTCCCCAATATATTTTATCCTTTCAGTTCCCTCCTAATATTTAAATTCTTGGGCTTGAGTTTCTGGCTATAAATAGAGCATCACTAATTTGTTCCAAAAGAAACTTAAAAATATACAAAAAATTACAACCATTTATGATAGTAAGATTTTGAGTCAAAAAAAGATCACCTACCTGCATATTCATAGAACCACTCTAAGCATCGCTTACTTGAAAACGTTTCTTCTTCAGTTTTTATTCTAGCTGAATCATATTTTCTATACATGCTAGAAAAAAAGACACGTTATTTAAACTAAATATTTTACACATCCTTGGAGAGGACAAAAAAAAAGTGGTGGCTCTACTCAAGCCAAGAATTTACTTATAAGCATTTCTTTCATTTATTCATTCATTTATTCATTCATTCATTTTTCGTTCATTCATTCATTCATTCATTCATTCATACTTTTCCTTAAGCTACACATAATAAACAAATCTTCACATTGATTTATGAAACTTTTGTGTTCTTATAAGCATTTTAAAGAAGAATTTGTGATGCCTCACTATTCATACAAACTATTTATTAGATGACTGTTATCTACTAGCCCCGGAATTAAATTAAAAGACTTTTTATGGTAAATACCTATTGGTCTGGTTAAAAAACAATCTTAAAAATATCTGGGATTTGTTCTAAGACCATAAGCTACTGCTTTATATCCCTGACTACAATTTATCATAGGTTACTATTGATAGTGTTGACTGGAGATTTTTTTCAAATTCTCCATTAACATATTGTGAAGGGTCCATCTTGGGAGTTAAGCAGGTGCAAAAGACTGACTAAAATAATCCCAAAAACTAACATTTATATATCATTTTATACTTTGTAAATCATTTTACATATATGATCTCATTTGATCTTCACAACAACCCAAGTGAAGTAGGTGATATTATTACTATTATTATTATTATAGGAAATTTACAAATGAGGAAACTGAGGCTTGAAGAACTTAATGACTTGTATACTGTTACACAAATAGCAAGTGACTGAGGTAGTATTTAACTCAGAAATCCCTGACTCCATATTCAGCAACTCTATGCATTATGCTACCTAACTGCCACAGTAAGCAAGTGGCATTAAAAGGTCTTTGAGCTTTCAAAAAAAATAGAGGCAAGGAAAAAGGAAGTCTTAGAAAAGAGATTAAGACACTAATCACACCTTTTAGGGACCTTTCAGTAGTTGATGAATTAGTGTTTATAAAGCACTTACTGTATTCCAGGCACTATGTTAAGCACATGGGTGACAAAGAAAGGTAAAAAGCAAATAGTCCCTGCTCTATAGGAGCTCAGAGTCTAACAATATGCAAACAACTAAAGACAAACAAGATATAGAGAGGATAAATTGGGCATCGTCTCAGAGGGAAGGCACTAAGGCACTAGCAGTAAGGCAGATCAGGAAAGGCTTTTTGTAGAAGGTGGGACTTTGGCTGAAACTTGGAGAGAAGGGGAGATGAGGAGGGAGAGAGGTCCAGGCATGGGAGACAGCCAGTGAAAATACCCAGAGTTCGGAGATGGGGTGTCCAGTGTAAGTAAGGAGGCAAGGAGCAAGGAGGCCAGTGTCACTAGTTCACAGAGTCTGTAGAGGGAAGCAAGGTATAAGAAGACAAGAAAGGGAGGAAGGGACCAGGTCATGGAGGGCTTTAAAAGTCACAGAGAACACTTTATGTTTGATTCTGGAGGTAATGAGAAGCTGACTGAATAAGGAGGTGGCATGTTCCAACCTGTGCTTTGGGAAGATCAGTTTGACAGCTGAGTGGAGGATGAATTAGAATAGGGAGAGATTGAGGCAGGCAGGCCACTTAAATAGTCTAGTCATGAAGTGATGAGGGCCTATATCAGGATGGTGGTGGTGTCAAAAGGGAGGACAAGATATGGAGGTGAAAATGACTGTCCACTGACTGGATATGGGGGTGAGAAAATGAGGATTTGAAAATTACATGTGGGTTGTAAGCACAAGTGACTGGGAGGATGGTGGTACTATTAACAGTAAATGGGAAGTTAGAAGAGGGAAACATTTGGGAGAAATTATAAAAAAATTCAGGTCAAGATGTCTAAATGCACTCAGAGATGAAAGACTCGAAGTTGGGAATGAGGTGAGGGCTAGACAAGTAAATCTGAGAGTCAACTACATAGAAATGATCATTGTAATCATGGGAGTTGATGAGCTCAAGTGAATTAGTATATGAAGAAACAAGGGCCCAGGACTGAGTCCTGGGGGATCCTGTTAGTGGGTGTAATTTGACTGAAGATTCATCAAAGGAGACAGAGAATGAGTAGTAAAGTACTTTTTTTAAGGAAAGAAGACAAAATCTTTGTTCCCTTCCATTCTTCTAATATTATGGTGAATAGACCCTATAATAAAAGAGGGAAAATAGGCCAGAAAAGCCTACATACAATTTGCCCCATTAACAGGGAACTCTGGTGACCATCCTTGGAAATTCTATTCCACAATAAAAAGAGCCTATAAGGCACTTTTCTTGAGGAATGGGAGAAAAAATTTGAGAACAATTTATACAATGACAGCTCTAAAGATAATCAACTTTGAAAGACTTAGGAACTTTGATCAACTCAATGATCACCCAAAATTCCAAAGGATTCATGATGAAATATGCTCTCCACCTCCAGATAGAGAGTTAATGAACTAAGTTTGGGTTGAAGCGTATTTTCTTTTCTTCACTTTTTTTTTTCTTTTTGACATAGCTAATGTGGGAATTCGTTTCACATGACTATACTTGTTTGTAATGGGTTTTGTTTTTCTTGCTTTCTCAATGGGTCAAGGGAGGGGGAAGTGAAAGGAAGCTATTGGACACTAAAAATAAAATTGAAGTTAAAAAATACAGGGAAAGACAATTTCTTCAAACATTAGCTAAGAGGTCACACATTTTTAAAAATATCAAACTTCACGTGGCTAAGCACTTATCTCAGTAACTTTAATGAAGAGAAATGGTGGACAGAAACCAAAAACTGGTACATTATAGCAGAAGCATAGAATTGTAAATAACTGAAACCATACAAATAAAGTTTTAGTTACCTCAAAAGCTTTAAAAACACAGTCCATAATAAAGTAATTCAGTGGGACCATAGATTTAGACCTGAAAAAGAAATAATCTAACCCAATATCCTCTTTGACAGATGAGGAAATGGAGGGCCAAATAGTGATTTGCCCACAGAAAGTAGGCAGAGCAGGTTCTCAAACCCAGGTTCTGACTCCAAGCCCAGTACTTTTTCTACCACAGCAAGCTCTCCCCAAAATTTTCTTTTGCAAAGGGATCTTAAGGATCATCAGAGTTTAAAGGGACCATTTAGTACAAACTCATCATTTTACAGATGAGGAAACTGAAGCCCCCAGAAGGTAAGTGACTTGATTAAGGTGTTATTGTTTGCCCACTGTTCTCAATGATGAAACACTGACTGGGTGATATCATGACTTGCAGTGAACTGGATTAAAGTGAGGGAGGGCTGTGCAAGGCCACCAACCTTACTCTCTCCTACAGAGCCATCTCAGTCCAGTAGCAAGATATACATCAGGATGACTGGAGATGGCCCCAGATCTTTGAGGAAATCAGGGTTAAGTGTCTTGCCCAAGGTTACACAGCTAGTAGGTGTTTGAGGTAAAATTTGAACTCAGGTCCTCAACTTCAGGGCTAGTGCTTTATCCACTGCACCACCTATCTGTCCCTGACTAAACTGACAAACATGAAAGAAACTATTAAGACATATTTATTTGTTTGGTTGGTTTTTTGGGGGGTTTTGGGGTTTTTTTTGGTTTTTTTGTGAGGCAATTGGGGTTAAGTGATTTGCCTAACAGCTAGTAAGTGTTAAGTGTCCAAGGCCGGATTTGAACTAAGGTCCTCCTGACTCCAGGGCCGGTGCTCTCTCCACTGCACCACCCAGCGGCCCCAAACATTTTAAAATCCTTTAGACACAGTAAATGCTTTAATGTTCTTTTTTTTGTGAGACAATTAGGGTTAAGTGACTTGCCCAGGGTCAAACAGCTGTTAAGTGTCTGAGACCAGATTTGAACTCAGGTCTTCCTGCATCCAGGGCCAGTGTTTTATCCACTACACCACTTAGCTACCCCATAATGTTCTTTTTTTAATGGAGCCAATTTTAAATAGACTTTATTCTCCAGGACAAGAATTGTACCTCTACTTCTTTACAATACTAATAACGTGCAATGTTGTTCTTTTCTCTCCTTCTGCACACATTCAAGTATTCAGAATGTCCAAATTTACACAGTAACTTAAATATTACTTTTAAACTGGCATTGCCTTGGCTACAAATTTGCCTTCTTCCACTTTTGGAAAGATACATGGAATGCTCTCTTCTGGTGTGTTTAGCTGACCTCTTCAATGGTGGATCCAGAAGAAAAACCTCCAGATGGGACTGCTCCACACCCTGGGAACCCATCAGGCATACCCCCTGATATAACCTTTGAATTCTGGCACTGCTTGATAATGATGGGATGGCATACTTTCTTCAATTATTTTTGCTGATGCTCAAATTCTTCCTTGGCAGCAGCCTGTTCTTATCCAAAGAGTTGGTTATTTCGTTATGTTTGTCAAGGGTTTTTTGTTTGTCTTCACCAATTTTGTCTTGGAGTTTCTCATCCTCTGCTATAGTCTTCATGATAAAAGCATAATATTCAAGAGAGTTCTTGAAAGACACCTCATCTCCCTATATCTCATTTTAGCCTCCTGGACTATATGTTCAATGTCTTCTTTACTCAGATGATCTTTGTCATCAGTGATGGTGATTTTATTCTCCTTGCTTGTGCTCTTATCCACAGCAGAAACACTGAGGATGTCACCTGCATCAATGTCAAAAATTACTTCAATCTGAGGAATACCACTAGAGAAAGGGGGGAAGGTACTATGACCTCAAAGTTGCCAAGCAGGTTGTTATCATCCTTTGTCACAGCTCTCTCATCTTCATAAACCTGAATGAGCAGACCAATCTGGTAGTCTGAGGGGGGTCGTAAAGGTCTGTACTAGGTGGGGATGATGGTATAGTGCTTGATCATAACTGCCTTAACATCATCAGAAGTATCAAATACCAAGAGAAAGGGGAATGACATCCTACAGTAGCAAATCCTGTACATTCTCAGATTTACCTCCAGACAAGATGGCAACCCAGTCAGCTGCATCACAGGCAATAGCCTCAGAACTGATACTCTCATTTAACATCTTAAATTGAAAAAGTCCTGAAGAAGTTTCTGGATTTGGAGGATCTAAGTAGAACCATTAATCAAGATAATGTCACAAATCTATGATTCATCTCAGATGGCATCCCTTAGGGCCTTTTCCACATGGTCCTGTGTGGCACAAAAGAGGTCAGCTCTTCAAAATTGGCATGGGTAATAGAGGTATAGATGCTGATATTTTCATAGAGGGAGTCAATCTCAATATTGGCATGGGCACTGAAAGAGGGAGTGTACTTTGCAGGTTTATAAGCAGTGCACAGATGGGAGACAGCACCCTTGTTTTCACTGATGTCCTTCTTGTACTTTCATGTGTACCCAGCAATGTAATGGTTGACCATATGGTTATCAAAGTTTTCCCCACTAAAGTGGGTATCCACAACTATAGACTTGACTTCAAAGATGCCATCTTCAATGATAAGAATGGAGACACCCTAAGTGTCACCTCCAAAGTCAAAGATTAACCCATTTCTCCTGACCTCGACCTTTTTATCCAAGTTTATAAGCAACAGCAGTAGTAGTTGGCTCACTGATGATTCAGAAATGGCTGAATCTTTGGTGGCCTGATGTTGGAAATCATTGAAATAAGCTGGTACTGTGATAAAAGCATTTGTGACAGTCTTCCCAAAGTAAGCTTCAGCAATTTCTTTCATCTTGATCAAGACCACAGATCTTTCTTCTGGACCAAAACTTTTGGTCTCCCCTTTGTGCTCTACTTGGACCACAAGTTTGTCTGCATAAATCACTATTTTTAAAGGCCAATACTTAATGTTTAACTTTACAACAGCATCATCAAATCTGTGATCAATTAGTCATTTGGCATCAAAAATTGTGGGCAGGGTTCACTGTAATTTTATCTTTATAGTATCACCAATTAAATGTTCTATGTTGGTGAAGGTGACATAGCTTGAGGTGGTCCTTTTTCTTTGATTATTAGCAAAGATGTCCACCTTTCCATATTGGTAGACTCCTAAACAGGAATAAGTGGTGCCAAGAACAAGGCCAACTGGGGTCCCTTTGACATGAAAGGTGACTACTGTGAAGTAAGAAGGGATGCTCTGCAGATGGGCCCATCATTGTTCTAAGTGCTAAGTGAGTCAGGTAGAAAGAATGAACCTGGCAGAGAAAAGGCAGCAACTCACCTGAGCTCTTCTCAAAACTCCTCGAAAAATCTTTATATAATGCCATAAAACAATTCTTAGAATGGCAGAACCCACAAAAGGATGGGATGAAATAATGCTATAGCCAAAAACAACTTAGAAGGTTGGCAAGAAAGGTCTGCCCTAGCTGGGCAAGAATGGAGCACAGTCCAGCACAGGCTGGGCCCCAACAAACAAAGAGCAGGCCTTGAGGGCCATCAAATCTGCAGCAGAAGCCACTGCTTCTAGAACTCTGAGCCCACAGATGGTAAAGGGGTTAAACAACTGTTCAGAAAGATATACAGGGGTCTCTTTGCTGCCATTGAGGCAGGACTCTTGTTTTGCCCATACCTGGATGCAGGTCATAGTCCTGGGTAGCAGTCATAGGGGGAGGAGGAGCACTAGCACACCAGAGTGTGTGGCCATAGTAGAGCAGGGACACTTGTCACAGTTCCAGGATAGAAAAGAATGCTTGTGGTCTCTCACAGACCAGAGCAGAGGCCAGGAGGGAATAAACACACCTCTATTTAGATCATATTACTTTGGAAGAACTAAAAATTTACAGGTCCCTAGAAGTATATCTGAAAACAGTTGCAGAACCCCTGAAGCTTGGGACAGTGTACCGTTCACACTGGAACTCTTTAACAAAGAGTTAAAAATCAAGAAAGTCTGGGAAAATGAGTAAGCAAGAGAAAAATATTCCAACCACAGAAAACTACTATGGTGACAAGGAAGATCAAAACACATACACAGAATAATATAACAAAGTCAAAGCTCCTACATCCAAAGACTCCAAGGAAAATATAAATTAGTCTCAGCCCATGGAAGGATTTAAAAGGATTTTGAAAAGTAAGAGAAGTAGAGGAAAAATTGGGAAGAGAAATGAGAGGTATACAAGAAAATCATGAAAAATAAATTAACAACTTGATAAAGGAGACACACACACACACACACACACACAAAAAAAAAACTAAAGAAAATAACACCTTAAAAATCACAATAGGCTAAATGGTAAAAGAGGTACAAAAAGCCAATGAGGAGAAGAATGCCTTGAAAAGCAGAATTGGCCAACTGGAAAAAGAGGCATAAAAATTTATTGAAGAAAAATACTCCTTATAAAGTAGCACTGGCCAAATGGAAAAAGAGGTACAAAAGCTCAATGAAGAAAATCATTCCTTAAAAAATAGAATTGAATGTTTAATATGATTGTACCATATAACCTATATCAGACGGATTTGCTGTCTTAGGGAGGGTGGAAGGAAGTAAGTGAGGGAGAAAAGTTTGGAACTCAAAATCTTACAAAAATGAATGTTGAAAACTATATTTACATACAATTGGGAAAATACCATTAAAATGGATAAAAATAAATTAAATTTTTAAAAAATTAAAATTGAGCAAATGGAAACGACTTTATACGACATCAGGAAACAATAAAACAAAATGAAAAGAATGAAAAAACAGAAGACAGTGTGAAATACCTCATTGGAAAAACAGACCTGGAAAATAGATCCAGAACAAATAGTTTTAAAATTATTGGACTACCTGAAAACCATGACCAAAAAAAGAACCTAGACATCATGTTTCAAGAAATTATCAAAGAAAACTGCTCTGATATTCAAGGACCAGAGAGTAAAATAGAAATTGAAAGAACCACCAATCACCTCCTGAAAGAGATCCCAAAATGAAAACTCTCAGGAACATTATAGACACATTTCAGAGCTACCAGATCAAGGAGATAATACTGCAAGCAACCAGAAAGAAACAATTCAAACATCATGAAGCCACAGTCAGGATACCACAAGATTTAGTAGCTTTGACTTTAAAGGATCAGGGGGGTTTGTAATATAATATTCCAGAGAGAAAAGGGGCTAGGATTACAATCAAAAATCACTTACACAGCAAAACTGAATATAATCATTCAGGAGAAAAAAATGGACATTCAATGAAATAGATGATTTTCAAGCATTCCACATGAAAAGACCAGAGCCAAATAGAAAATATGACTTTCAAGTACAAGACCAGAGAGAAACATAAAAAGGTAAATAGGAAAGACAAATTATAAGGGACTTAATAAGGTTAAACTATATATACTCTTACATGGGAAGATGATACTTTTAACTTATAAGAACTTTCTCATTATTAAGGTAGTTAAAAGGAGTATACACAGAGAGAGGGTGGGGTGTGAGCTAAATATAATGGGCTATCTAAAAAATAAAATTAAGAGGTGACCAAAAAGGATGGACTGGGAAAAAGGGAAAGGGAGAGATAGAATGGGGTAAATTGTCTCACAAAAAAGAGGCAATAAAAAGCTTTTATAGTGGAGGAGAAGAGGGAGAAGGTAAGGAGGAGTTAATAAGCCTTACTCTCATCAGAATTGGCTCAAAGAGCAAATAACAAACACATTCAACTGGGTACAGAAATTTATCTCACCCTGTAGGAAAGAAGAAGGGGAAAGGAATAAGAGAAAGGGGTTGGTAATAGAAGGGAGGATAGATTGGGGGGAGGGTGTAGTCAGAAGCAAAACACTTTGAGGAAGGGCAGGGTGCAAGGAGAGAGAGAAAAATAAATGGGAGGAAAAGGATGAAGGGAAATACAGATAGCAATAGTAACTGAAAAAAATTTCTCAAACATATAAATAATTGAGTCAAATTTATAAAAATAAGAGCTACTCACTGGTTAATGAATGGTCAGAGGATATGAACAGTTTTCAGATGAAGTAATCAAAGATATCTACAGCCATATGAAAAAATGCTCTGACTCACTGTTGACTGGAGAAATGCAAATTGAAGGAATTCAGAGGTACATAGCTATTGGATTGGCTAACAGGACAGAAGAGGAGGATGACAATTGTTAGAAGGAATGTGGGAAAAATAAGACATTTTGGGGGGAGTTGTGAACTGATTCAATCACTCTGCAGAGCAATTTGGGACTATGCCCAAATGGCTATAAAACCATCCGTAAATAGCCTTTTGATCAAGCAAAACCACTACTACATCTGTATATAAAAAGAGATAAAAAAAAAACAAAAAGGAAAAGGACCTATATCCACTAAAATATTTATAGCAGCTCTTTTCTGGTGGCAAAGAACTGGAAATTGAGGGGATGCCCATCAATTGGGGAATGGCTGAACAAACTGTGGTATGTGATAAAATACTATTGTGCTATAAGAAATGGGGAACATGAGCTGATACAAAGTGAAATGTACTGTGTACAGTACAAAGTAACAGCAAACTGCAAAATGATCAGTTGTAAATGACTTAGCTATTTTAAGCAATACAATGATCCAGGAAAATCTTAAGGACTTATGATGAAAAATGCTATCCATCCCCAGAGAAATAACTGATAGTATTTGAATAAAGATTAAAGCATACTTTTTTTACTGTCTTTATTTTCCATAAGTTTGGTGTTATGTTTTGGTGGGGGGGTTGGTCTATGTTTTCTTTCACAACCTGACTGATATGGAAAAGTTTTGCACAACTACACATGTATAAGCTATATCAAATTGCCTGCTTTTTCAATTGGGGGAGACAGGGAGAAAGGGAGACAATTTGGATCTCAAAGTTTTAAAAAATGAATGTTATAAATTGTATTTATGTATAACGGGGGTAAAATAAAATACTAAATAATTTAAAAAAAAACACACACAAAAGGAATGAACCTAATTAACTGGACTCATTAAGTGAAAAGGGTGGAATTTGAATCCAGGTCCTCTGACTCTAAACGCAGTGCATCCATACCAGGCTGAAGACAGAGGAGGTTACTTACTACCCTAGAAAGAGTTAAGTGTCCAGAGGATTAAACATACATCCTAGGCATAAAGGCAGCTATTTGGAACAAAGTTTATAGAACAGTTATTGCAGGTATAAAAGAAATAAAGTTTATGTACTACACTGACATGCTTCAACCACTCAAATACTTTATATAAAAAGATGGGAAAGTTGAATGTACCAAGCAAATGCCAATTCAGGCAGGCTAAGAATTCTAACCCTGCTCTAACTGTATGTCAGATAGCTCATCTATAACTTGGCATGATACTAAATTTATCAGTGTTCTATAAAAAACTAGAAAGCACTTTATATTTATAAAATATTATTTAAATGAGTAAACCAGCAGAATTACTACTATAACTGAAAGGTCAAGCAGACTATATTTACAAGATGTCTGGTGACAGGCCTAAAGTCTACTTATTGGTGATTAAATTTTACATTTTTGGCACACACACACACACACACACACACATATACACATATACATATATATTTAACACTCCTCATTTATTGGGGACAATCTTAATAAACAAAATGAATTGTAATACTTTCTCATCTCTAAGATGTATTTTTGCAGACATTGTGACCTATAATAGGGGAAATCAGATAGTTTCGAACTAGTATGTTCAATGGCTAAAAAGAAAACAAGAAAACTATTCAGGATCCAAAAAAAATTATTTTAACACATTTAGAGTTACTACATTTAACAGTGCAGATATTAATTCCAGAAGTGGTTCAAACAAGTTGTTTTTGATATTTTTGCTTCACTTCTTTTTTTTAATGTAAAACATTAACATATTTGTCATTTTGTACAATAAACTTGATTAAAAGAAAAAAATGAAAGGAAGTGAAAAATAGCATGCTTTAGTCTATTCCATCAATATCAGTTCTTTCATTGGAGGTGGATAGTATGTTTCATCAATAGTCCTTTGGGATTGTCTTGGACCAATGTATTGTTGAAAATAGTCAAGTCATTCAAAGTTCTTCATCAAACAACATTGTTGTCTCTGTGTACAATGTTCTCTTGGTTCTGCTTACTTCACTATACATCAGTTCATGTAAGTCTTTCCAGGCCTTTCTGAAGTCATCCTGCTTGTCATTTCTTACAGCACAATAATATTCCATCACCATCATATACACAGGTTGTTCAGTCATTCCCCAATGGATGGGCATTCCTTTGATTTCCAAATCTTAGGCACCACTAAAAGACCTGCTATAAATATTTTTGTACAAATAGGTCTTTTTCTCTTTGGGGGGATATCTTTGGGATATAAACCTAACAGTGGTACTGCTGGGTCAAAGGGTATGCACAGTTCTATAGCCCTTTGGGCATAGTTCCAAATTGCTCTCCAGAATGGCTGGATCTTTTCACAACTCCACCAACAGTGGATTAGTGTTTCAGCTTTCCCATATCCCCTCCAACAACCAATATTTTCCATTTTTGTTATATTTGCCACTCTGATAGGTGTGAGGTGATACCTCAGAGTTGTTTTAACTTGCACTTCTCTGATCAATAGTGATCTGGAGCATTTTTTCATATGATTATAAATAGCTTTGATTTCTTTGAAAACTGCCTATTCATATCCTTTGACCATTTATCAATTGGGAATGACTTATATTTTTATAAATTTGACTCAGTTCTCTATATATTTGAGAAATGAGGCCTTTACCAAAGATACTTGTTTCCAAAATTCCCAGTTTTCTACTTCTCTTGTAATCTTGGTTACATTAGTTTTGTTTGTGCAAAAGCTTTTACATTTTATATAATCTATTTCACATTTTGTTTTACTCTCTATATCTTTGCTCCTAAATTCTTCTGCCCATAAGTCTGACAGATAAATGATTCCATACTCTCTTAATTTGCTTATGGTAACATCCTTTATGTGTAAATGTACCCATTTTGACCTTATTTTACCATATGGTGTGAGATGTTGGTCTATATTTAGTTTCTGCCATACTGCTTTCCAGTTTTCCCAGCAGTTTTTGTCAAATAATGAGTTTTTGTTCCAAAAGGTTGGATCTTTGGGTTTATCATATATTAGATTATTATAATCATTTACTAAAGTGTAATTTCTATCTATTCTATTCCACTTATCTACCTCTCTATTTCTTGGTCAGTAACAGATTATTTTGATAATTACTGTTTTCCCATCTACAGAACAAACTCCAATATCACTGGTAATCTCAGTCATTCCTCATTTCAGTTCAAAAATTTCTTTCCAATGACATGATCAACATAATTTTGTGAAAAGTAATAACTGAATTATATTTCATTTTATACCATTAGTGAAGACCACTTTTAAAAAGATGCAATAGTCTCTGCTTTAG
Organism: Dromiciops gliroides; assembly: GCF_019393635.1. Taxonomy (NCBI): domain Eukaryota; kingdom Metazoa; phylum Chordata; class Mammalia; order Microbiotheria; family Microbiotheriidae; genus Dromiciops; species Dromiciops gliroides. The sequence continues at coordinate 122,889,626 of NC_057866.1, read as the reverse complement.
GAATACACAAACTGAAGAGCTTTAAATATAGAGAAATGGATTTTAAGTCCACCTTTCTAGGAAATCAAAGCACTAAAATAAAAATATATTGCCTAAAGGCTCAAAATTGCCATACTTATTTTTATTTATTAGCTTGATAAACATAAAATGAGAACTATTAAATAAATATCATCTTCAATGTGTAACCTGATTGGACCATAGCATTGTTTAAGTTACCCACATACCACAATTTAAACTGCCAACATTTAAGATACATTTGACAAGTTGATAGCCAATAAGTTTAAATGATTACTTACTTCATTTATTTTAAATTATGTTATTGTAACATACCTATCATGTCTACTTTTCTTTGCAGATAAATCATCTCCAGCAGCAGGTCTTCTCTTTTTCCTTGGTGGCATCACTTTGCTAACGCAGTCTGATGAACTGCAAGATCGAAGACTTCCTGAAAAAGGAATTAAGAACACAGGCACAAAGTATAAAACAGATGTAGTTGCATAAAATGGCAAGCTCGCTATCAAAGAATTTGGGTTTTTGGTCAACAGACATTTATGTCCCTACTATGTGCCTAGTACAAATGCTGAGCACATGGGTGACAAAGAAAGGTAAAAAAGCAAATAGTCCCTGCTCTGTAGGAGCTCAGAGTCTAACAATATGCAAACAACTAAAGACAAACAAGATACAGAGAGGATAAATTGGGCATCGTCTCAGAGGGAAGGCACTAAGGCACTAGCAGTAAGGCAGATCAGGAAAGGCTTTTTGTAGAAGGTGGGACTTTGGCTGAAACTTGGAGAGAAGGGGAGATGAGGAGGGAGAGAGGTCTAGGCATGGGAGACAGCCAGTGAAAATACCCAGAGTTCGGAGATGGGGTGTCCAGTGTAAGTAAGGAGGCAAGGAGCAAGGAGGCCAGTGTCACTAGTTCACAGAGTCTGTAGAGGGAAGCAAGGTATAAGAAGACAAGAAAGGGAGGAAGGGACCAGGTCATGGAGGGCTTTAAAAGTCACAGAGAACACTTTATGTTTGATTCTGGAGGTAATGAGAAGCTGACTGAATAAGGAGGTGGCATGTTCCAACCTGTGCTTTGGGAAGATCAGTTTGACAGCTGAGTAGAAGATGAATTAGAATAGGGAGAGATTGAGGCAGGCAGGCCACTTAAATAGTCTAGTCATGAAGTGATGAGGGCCTATATCAGGATGGTGGTGGTGTCAAAAGGGAGAAGGAGGTATAAACAAGAGATGTTATGCAGGTGGGAATAAGACTTTGTCAGTGATAGGGAGCCAACACAAACTGTATAAGATCATAGAGATGGAAGATGGAATGTCAATTTTCAAGACTATTAAGTAGGTCAGTTTGGCTAGAAAATAAGATTATGTAAAATGGAGTAACATGAAATAAATCAGGAAAAGCATCATACTCTACCCAAATTATTATGGTCTTAAAATATAAATTCTTCAGATTGGAATATAATCATAGGTGATATAAGCTTTTAAAAACAAAGGATATTCATATTTGTATCAAATTCAATTTGACAAAGTCCTCATATCTCAAATATATAAACTGCATCAAATTTATAAAATACAAATCATTCCCAATTGATAAATGGTTGAAGGATATGAACAGGCAGCTTTCAGACAAAAAAAATCAAAGCTATCAATAATCATATGAAAAAATGCTCCAGATCACTATTGATCAGAGAAATGAAAGTTAAAACAACTCTGAGGTATATCACCTCACACCTATCAGAGTGGCAAATATAACAAAAATGGAAAATATTGGTTGTTGGAGGGGATGTGGGAAATCTGGGACACTAATCCACTGCTGGTGGAGTTGTGAAAAGATCTAACCATTCTGAAGAGCAATTTGGACCCATACCCAAAAGGCTATAGAACTGTGCATACTCTTTGATCCAGCAATACCATTATTAGGTTTATATCCCAAAGACATCCCCCAAAAGAGAAAAAGACCTATTTGTACAAAAATATTTACAGCAGCCCTTTTTGTGGTGGCTAAGAATTGGAAATCAAAGGAATGCCTATCCATTGGGGAATGGCTAAACAAACTGTGTTATATGATGGTGATGGAATATTAATGTACAATAAGAAATGACAAGCAGGATGACTTTAGAAAAACTTGGAAAGACATGTATAAAATGATGTCCTGGGAAGTGAGCAGAACCAAGAGAACACTGTACACAGAGACAGTAATGTTGTTTGATGAAGAACTGAATGATTTGACTATTTTCAATAATACAGTGATCCAAGACAATCTCAAAGGACTATTGATGAAACATACTATCCCCTTCCAAAGAAGGGACTGATATTGATGGAACAGGTTGAAGCATGCTATTTTTCACATTCTTACATTTTTTAATGATTTTAGTTTGCTTGTACGGAGTGACAAGTATGGTGATGTTTTACATGATCATACATGTATGGCCTATATCAGATTGTTTGCCTCCTTGAGGAGGGAGGGGAGGGATTATTCTCTAATATTATTCTACTGTATTATGGAAATGTTTGTTTCATTTAAGTTCAGAATAAAATAAATACTTTAAAAAAACAAATTCAATTTTATTCCACAAACATATTAAATGTCTAATATGTACAAGACACTGGGCTAGACCCTAGGTCTTTATTTTTAAAATTAGGCATCTTTAGATTTGTGATTACATCAATCAGTGTGTAGGGAACTCTCAATGTGAAAATTCTCTTCACTGATGAAGATAAGAAAACCATTAGCAACTTAGAGAATAACCTACAGCGTGAAAAATTTGTGACTTTACTGGGTGCCAGAGGCAGATCTTGAACTAGGTCCTCTTGACTCTAAGGCCAGTTTTCCCTCACTTCCATTATTTTTTACAGCACAGGGCATAAAAAAATTGGAAATGTGGTTACATAGTTTCTGAGCCTCCCAATTTAAAAATAAACTATTTTCAAGTGTCCAAGAAGAAAGATACCTCATAACAAGGAACTCCAGGCAAAGTCATTTAGGACAATTTAGTATCAAGCACAAATGAAAGAAAATACTGGAATATGATATGCCAAAGAAGAAAAGAAAATGGTTTGTAGTCCAAATGAATTTATCTGCAAACTGAGCATAATTCTACAAGAACTTGGAAATTTAAAGCTAGGCTTTGAGGAACAGGGAAACTGAGACTGGTTGATTTATTCTATTTTGAAAAGGAAAAAAATCATAAAATGTGTTATTATAAGCAGCATAGCATAGAAGAAAAAGTCTCAAACAGAACCCTGGGTTTCAGTCCCACCTCTGAAATGTATTGGCCACACAACGCAATCACTTACCCTTTCAGTGTTCTGGGCAGCCCTCTACAACAAAGAGCCCCAGTGAAAGGGCCAACCTGAACCGTGAAAGGAGTGGGGGAGGGGAAGTGTTTCTTCACTCCAGAGTTCCCTATACCAATAAAGTCATTGGTCCAGGCTCTATCCCTAATCCCTTGACAATTAAAATTTGCCAGAGGGAAAAACTTAATTCTAATCATGTAAGTAAAAAATTCTACCATAAAAGTGTGACAGAAAGGATTAGATAATTTACTATACATATGAAATATTCCTTTTTAAAGCAAAGATTCATATAGAGTTAAAATGAGAAGCTGTGTTGGAATTTATTATGCTTCAGTTGAAATTTAAAACAAAACGACAGGAAAAAGATAAGGTTGAGGAAAACAAGCATTGTGTTTAAAAGGCACCATAAATTAAACAGCATCAATATTAAATACATGTGTTCCAATGAATGTCCCAAAGAACAGGTGATATAGTATACCCCCTCTAATAAGAACCTAGAAGTAGTTCAAATGTGGAATGCTGCACATGACAGCACTGTTGATCAGTTCTGCTTAAATGCTTTTCTTTATTACAAGAGAGGGCTAGAAAGGGAGATGACTATAAGGAAATAATTCGAGTGTAAAAAAGAAAAGGCATCAATAAGACTAAAAATAAGTAACTATACATATGCATACCAAATGACAGCATCTAAGTACTTACAGTAAAAAGCTAGGATATTATAAAATTTAAACAGTAAGGCAGATGAAAGAGACTTCAACATATCTCTTTCAGACCTACAAAAATCAAGGAGAAAGAGAAATAAGAAATTAAGAATCTGAAAAGCATGTCAGAAAAAACCTGAAAGATCTTTGGCTAATTTTAAAGAATATACCTATTCTCTTGTGTCAGTTGGCATCTTTTAAAAATTTATTATTTACTAGGGCATAAAAAACAAATAAATTCAGAAAGACAGAAATGTTGAACACAACCTTTATAAACTATAATGCAATAAAACGGTGTAATAAAGGAAATATGAACAAAAACATTTATTTAGGGACTAAATAACTTCCTGAGTTAGTAAAAAAAAAAATCATAGAAATGATAAAAGAAAATATTAAGACAACAAAGTGAAACTTATAGGATGCAACTAAAACAATTCCTAGAAGAAATTTTCCATCACTGAATACATTAAGAAAAAAGATTAAGGATCACAGTGATCAGAAGAGAATTGAACACACATATTTTTTAAAATGTATATTAAGAGAAGAGATGGAAGCACAGACAGACCAGTTTTTTTAAAGTTACATGTGGAGTTAATTATATACTCTTGTAAAAAGTAGTATGAGATGGAGACTCGCTGTTTTACATAAAATCCTTTCTGTGATCTGTTATATATGAGGAAAAACTTAAAAAAAAATTTTTTTTGTAAAATCCAGAAAAAAAAAAACCAGTAATACTCTAGGACACAGTGCAGAACAATGGAAAGTATACTGGCTCATATTACCTGAGTTCAAATGATAACTCTGCTACTTAACTACCTGCAACTTTTGGTGAGTTATTTTAGTCTTCTGGGCTCCAGTTTCCTCATCTGTAAAATGAGGGGAGGAGGCGGATTATAAGACCTCTAAGAATCCTTCCTATGATGCTGTAACAGGTAACTGATAGACATCCTACTTAGTATCTTACAAAATCAAGGACCTAGAACATTGTGGGGGGAGCCCCTATGAAAAATTTACAGAAGGAAGAAGGTATGGAAAGGTGACATTATTCTGTACCTTGTGATGGGGACTTTTCCAATTGTGCTATAGTCTAGACACAAAAGGCATTCCTTATTAACTTGGTTATTCCTAAGTAGGAATTTTGTATTGCACCCCCTCCCCCTCCAAAAAAATACAGTACAGTGTGTGGTACCTAATCAGTGTGCTTGCTGATTGATTCACTGATTGATTGCCCCATTGTAGGGTGTACCCACAATGAGATGAGAATCCATCCACACATGTCACGCTGATAAAAGAAGTTACTGGGATCAATACAAAGGTCAAGTACAATGCCATTATTAACAAATTGACAACTAATAAATTATTGAGGTTTGTTGTTGTTCATTTGTTTGTTTTGCGGGGCAATGAGGGTTAAGTGACTTGCCCTGGGTCACACAGCTAGTTAAGTGTCAAGTGTCTGAGGCCGAATTTGAACTCAGGTCCTCCTGAATCCAGGGCCAGTGTTTTATCCACTGCGCCACCTAGCTGCCCCCCCCGCCCCAATAAATTATTGTTAACAAATGTCTTCAACACAGAATTTACTATCACATTTATCTTTGTTTCTTGACATAAAGAACACAAGAAATCTATCTTGGTAGTAAATCTTAACCAGAAACAGATCAGATTAATTTAAAAATAAAAGGCCATAATGACCAAAATTAGAACATTTTATCCAGTGAAATATGAGGTAGATTTAATATGCTAAAAATTTCAGAGGTACTCCATAATTCTTAGTTATGTGCATTTGCATGTAGAAGAGGACAAATTTATTTTTCTCCTCCACATGAAAAATATATTTTAAAAAACCCTCATAACTTATCTACTATACTAGGCAAAAGATCTCTCCCGTCTCCAAGTCTAAATGGATATTATTTTCATTTTCAGTATAATAGTAAAAGGCACTGTTATAAGAGAAGATTTATTGCGGGGAGTGAATGGTAAAAGGGGAGGAAAGAATGGGATCTATTGAAAAGTAAATGTAATATATTGAAAACCATTCTTTAACAGAGTTCCTCTTTAATGCTATGATATTTATGCAACACTCAGTAAAGTGACAAAAAGTCCTTCTCTTCGGAAAAGCAGTATTAGTTTTGGGTCCTTTTCTTTTGGAAGTGACCACAGAGCAAATGGTCTCTAGGCTGCACTGATTGATCCACATATCAAAAGAATAAAATGATGCTCTGAATACAGACTAACTTCTTTCCTACTTTAAACAATTGGACATTCTGACACTTTTCAACATATCTCATAACACACTCCAGAAACTCAAAAGGCAATCCATGTTCCCTGAGGATCAAGCAAAAGGCCTCTAAAATATCCATCCAGTTTTTAATTTTATTTGGTTTTCAATTGGAAAAGAGAATCCAAAAACCTTGTCTAAGTATTCAATTTTTTTTCAATTATTTTTAAAAGTTACATACTTTTTCAATCAGCAAAAATCTGCCTCCTCATCCCAACTTCCCTTCCCCCCTAGAACAAAAAACAAAATCCCTGTTACAAGAATGCATAGTATAGCAACAAATTTCCACATTGGCTGTGTAAAAAACCACCACCACCACCAAACAACACAAACTCACTCTGTTCACTAAGTCCTTTAACTTCTCTATCAGGAAAGGGTAGCATGTTTCAGCATTAGTTCTCTGGAGTCATAGCTGTTCACTGACTGATCAGAGTCCTTATTCTTTTCAGGTTTGGGGTTTTGTTTTTTTTGTCTTTACCATATTGTTGACATTGTATAAATTGTTCTCCTGGTTCTGTTCACTTCATTCAGACTCAGTTCATACAAATCTTCCCAGGTTTCTCTCAAGCCTTCTTCATAATTTCTTACAGCACAATAGTATTTCACATATGACTATTAACTTGTTCAGCCACTCCCTGGTTGATGGGCACCCCCCACAGGCTCCCATTCTTCAAAAGAGTTACAAACATTTCTTACACATCCTTATGGTTTTATTTGGGGTTTTTTGCAGGATTAATCCCTTGCTTAATCTGTCCCTTTTCCCTCCTATTTCCCTACTGTGTAAAATGTATTTTTGTATCCAACTGCCTATTTTCCCCTCCTTTGGGCAGCACAGATGATCTTCAAATGTCAGTTGCTCTCCTTATCTCCTCCTCACTGGTACAGATGTCTCCTTATACATTCTAATTATGTTATAACTTTCCCTAATCTTTTCCCTTCTCCCCTAGTTTATTCCAGTTTTCATCTTTCCATTCTTCTCCTAAGATCAAGACATAAAAAAACCACTCTGTGGTCTTTTACTAGTTAGACTCCCTCTATGACCCCTGATAGTAAGGTTTGGTTTCAAGGGGGAAATGTATCATCTCAACATAACTTAATGTAAGCCATTTAACCCTCCTTAAGTCATGTCTACCTTTTTATGCTTCTATTAACTCCTGTCTTTGAACTTCAAAGTTTCTATGCAACTCTGGCTTTTTTATCAGGAACGCTTTGGTATTTAGTCCTGTTTCATAAAAAATTATCCATTTCCCCCCCTGTAACATTATCCTCAGTTTTGGTAGCTAACATTGACTAGGTATATAGATATAATTTGTGCCAGGTCCTGTGCTAAGTGCTGGGAATACAAAGAAAGTTAAAAGACAATCCCAGCTCTCAAAGAGCCTCCATTCTAATGGGAGACAGCCTGAAAACAACCATGAAGGCTCAGAACAATTTATGACAATGGAACCCTTTGGGAAATATTTCTTGGCACTTATTGATTCTTGCCTATAGGTCCCTTTCCTCTTTCACCTCTTTAGGCTATACAACTAGAATTTGTGGTGCAGGGTCAAGGATACACACAGTTTAGTGCCTTTGGGGCACAGCACCAGAGGGTTTTCCAGAATTGTTGGATATGAAACAGCACGTGGCTATTTTATGTTAATGGATCCACACATAGCTCAGAGTGGATTTGCTTCCAATAGTACAGACCCCAAACCATACCCACCTTCTCATCCTATATGATTTCTGTTCATGTTGTCCCATCAATCTTCGATACAAGATCTATGTGATGCCTTTTACTTCTAGGATCTTTAATAGACCAAGGGTACCAGCGTATCCATCAGGCTTTGTAAGTATATTCCCGATTGCTGCTACAAACCTGGCCAATGTCCACTTCCTAAATGATGATTGTACGCCACGTGCCCATGAGTCATTAGTAATAACCAGTAGTCTATTTTATACCCACCACGCATCCCTCCAATGCCCTCTTTGTCCTTCAGATTTTAATTCTACAGAGACTGTTGGGTTGTACCTGTTATAGCTATATAGCACTAATGGAGAAATACCGATGTAAAAAAGATTTGTGTTGGGAAACAGTTTGTGATCACTGAAAGCACTCTGCTCTGTCTCAAAACAAAGGGACACAGAGGTGGTATATAATGCCTAGATAGCTGGGTCTGGAATCAGGAAGGCTTGAATTCAAATCAAGTCTTACCATACTTAATAAATATCTGTATGATCCTGGGAAAGTCACTTAACACTTACCAGCCTCAGCCACCTCAACTGTAAAATGGGGATAGTAAAATGTTCTGAGGATCAAACAGGATATTTGAATAGCAGCTGGCAGAGTACCTGGCTCTATATAAGTGCTTATCCCCTTCCCTTCTCCAAACATAATTAAAATCATTCAGTACTTCTTGTTCAGTTCTGAGCCCCAGTTTAAAGTCTATCTGCAGTAGACATCTAAAACACATGTAACATTTAATAAAAGTTTGATGGGACTGCTTGCCCAACTGCATGTGATCATTTAGACCTGAGGTGTCAAACATGCTACCTGGTCCAAACCAGATTAAAATGTAATTGGCAGGGGCAGCTAGGTGGCGCAATGGATAAAGCACTGGTTCTGGATTCAGAAGGACCTGAGTTCAAATCCAGTCTCAGACACTTGACACTTACTAGCTGTGTTTCCCTGGGCAAGTCACTTAACCCTCAATGCCTGGCAAAAAGGACAGGACAGGACAGGACAGGACAGGACAGGACAGGACAGGACAGGACAGGACAGGACAGGACAGGACAGGACAGGACAGGACAGGACAGGACAGGAAAGGACAGGAAAGGACAGGAAAGGAAAGGAAAGGAAAGGAAAGGAAAGGAAAGGAAAGGAAAGGAAAGGAAAGGAAAGGAAAGGAAAGGAAAGGAAAGGAAAGGAAAGGAAAGGAAAGGAAAGGAAAGGAAAGGAAAGGAAAGGAAAGGAAAGGAAAGGAAAGGAAAGGAAAGGAAAGGAAAGGAAAGGAAAGGAAAGGAAAGGAAAGGAAAGGAAAGGAAAGGAAAGGAAAGAATGTCTGCTTGCAAAATGTAATTGGCAAATATTTAACAAAATAAAAATATAAGAATATAGATAATATTAACATATGGTTTTCCAAGTCATTATGGCAGTCTGCAAGAATCCTATTCGAGTTTGATACCACTGGTCCAGACAACGGGCATTCCTCATTCACTTGGTTATTCCTGTGTGGACAATATAATTCAACCAACCAACAATGTGATCTCATTTTAGTGGTCCTCTCCTTTAGTACCCCCCTACCAACAAAATGACAATTCAGGACAATCCAGGTGCCCTCTTTGATTTCCTTTTAAAACAATAGTTCTGTTTCACTGAAAAGGCTCTGTAGTATTCTGGAACTTGATGCAATTAGCACAACTGGCATCTGCAGACAGGAGCACCTGGAGGACACCTCACCATTAATATATAATACCTCTTGCATTTGGACTCAGTGTCCATCATCTGTCATGACAGCAGCAAACACTTTGGCAAGCATGTTTCTTCCTGTTTTGTGGACTGCTTGATGCTTTTTAAAAATGAATTTTCTTCTTTTATCACCTTAACATCAACAAACATGAACATTTCAATATACAAGGAAGGAAAAAGAGGGCTATATAAGAAACTATGAACTTTTATTTATAGTGTTTTAAGCATATTCAACTTAATGACAGTAAAAAAACTACACTGTTTTGTGTCCCCTTCTGAATGTCTTTCTGCTGTTCTAAGTTATTTTTTAAAATATTTCACTGACACTTTTGTTCTTTCCTTTTTTTGTTTTGCCTATCACTCCGTACCAATTTCACCCCTAATTCACACCCACTTCCAAATGGTACCTTGTGAAAAATAAGTGTAGACAATCAAACAAATTCACCCATTAGTTGTGTCTGAAAATATATGTATCATTCCGCAGCCCCAGCCTATCACTTTCTCTGCCAAGGCATGGGAAGCATAATTCATCCATCTTCTTAAGTCACAATTGATCACTGCAGTATTTACAATTCTGAAGTTTTCCAAAGTTGTTTTCCTTTATATTAGTGTAGTTATAAATTGGGCCCCTGGTCCTGCTCTTTTCACTCTGTATCAGTTCATAAAAATCTTCCCAGCTTTCCCTAAGTACATCCCTTTTATCATTCTTTGTAGCACAGTTATATTCCATTTACCGTAATTTGTTTAACCATTCCCATTGGACATGCAATTTGTCTTAAGTTCTTTGCTACCACAAAAATCATTTTCATAAATATTTTTGTACCTATAGGTCCCTTTCCTCTTTCACCTCTTTAGGCTATACAACTAGAATTAGTGGTGCAGGGTCAAGGATACACACAGTTTAGTGCCTTTGGGGCACAGCACCAGAGGGTTTTCCAGAATTGTTGGATAAAGCTCCATGAACCATGCATTAATGTATTAATGTGTATGCTTGTCTTCCCATAAGCCCTCCAACAATTCCCATTTTCCTTTATTGTTACCATTGCCAATCTGATAGGTATGAGACAGAACAGAGTGCTTTAAACTGGCATTTCTATTATTAGTGATTTGACTCTATACAGTTGTGACAAGACCACTATTTACAAGGATACCCCTGGCTATATGAGTTAGGCTAATTTTCCCCAGAAAGGCCAACGTGATTGGCCCAGAGGACAAAAGCTCAAGTGCATTTCCATTGACCCAGCTTCCTCTGGCTATAATGATGTGGCTTCCTGGTGCCCTCAGGTGTAAGGGTATAAAAAGGCTCACCCATGTGGAATTGGGGCCGTTTACATTTGGTAGATGTCACAATATCACAAAATCAGACATGTTTTCATGTGGAGATATGAGGATGAGTCTAACCAAACTACATGCTGTAGTATCCTTGACCTTCCTTTTGTTAACTGCTGAATAACCTAGGAGCATCTCATTTTATTCCAACACCAAATCTAAACAAAGGAAGTCAGGTCCACAATCATTAACAGCTCACATTTCTTCTTTTGAAAATTGCTTGTTTGTAACTTTTGGCCATTTATTTAGTGGAAGATAATTCTTGTCCTTAATATTTTTTATCAATTCCCCACATATCGTGGATGTCAGATCTTTATCTAACACCAAACCTAAAGCCTATCCATTATAGCTGCTGATGGCTTGCATTTCTTTCTTTTGAAAACTGAATGTACCTTTTGATCATTTACTTAGGGGGAGATAGTTCTTGTTCTTAGACTTCTGTACCAATCCTTTAATATCTTAGATAAACGACCTTTATTTGAGAAACTTATTGTAATGATTCTTCCAGTTCTTTCCCTTCTTATTCTAACTGAATTTTATCCATCAATGAAAAACAATTAGTGGGAAAGCGTTTCAATTTAATGTACTCAAATTTGTCCCTTTTACCCTTTATGATTATCTCTATCAGATCTGTTTGATCAAATGATATTGCACAACCATAGCTATGAAAGCTATATTCTTCCCTTCTCTTCTAATTTGTTTATGATGTGACCTCTTACATTCAGGTCAAGTATGCACTTGGAACTTATTCTGATATATGATGTAAGATGTTGATCTAAACTTAAATTTCTGTTATACTGCTTTCCAATTTTTGGAGAAAAGGGAATTCTTACCCTTTTAGTTGGAGTCCTTGTGTTGATCAAAGAGTATGCTACTATTCGGTTTCTTCTGTGGCTTATTAACCTAATCTGTTCCAATGATATACTTTCCTATTTTTTATTCTCTGTTTGTTTGGGGTTTTTTTTTTTTGGGGGGGGGTGAGGCAATGAGGGTTGAGTGACTTGCCGAGGGTCACACAGCTAGTAAGTAACAAGTGTCTGGGACCGGATTTGAACTCAGGTCCTCCTGAATCCAGGGCCAGTGCCTTATCCACTGTGCCACCTAGCTGCCCCACTCTCCTATTTTTTAAACCAATTTCAAATAGTTTGTATGATTTTTGCTTTTTAATGTTCGAGATGTAGTACTACATCAGGCCTGTTTTGTTACCACTTTTTTTTTTTAATCTCCCTGGAGATCCTTGATTTTTTATTCCTTCAAATGAACTATTATTATTTAGCCTAGTTCTGTATTTTGACCAATATAACACTAAATATGTAAATTAATTGCTACCTAAATTAATTTACATAACAGTCCTACTATGACCAATTAATCTTTCTAATTATTTGTAATAGAATAAGCATTAAGCACCTATTATGTGCCAAACACTATATGTTAATCTAATATTTATAATATATTTATAATATTTATTTAAATCTTCCTTTATTTCTATAAAGATTATTCTGTAGGTGTTTTATATATATATATATATATATATATACACATACACATACATATAAAAACCCAAATACGTTTTGGTATATGGAGTCGTGAATATTTATACATTCTGTAGTTATTTTCAATAGAGCTTCTTTTTCTGTCTCTAACTTTCACTGTGAATATACAAAAATGCTTATGATTTATTCCTTTATCTCATTATTATGATAGCTAGTATTTTAAGAACTATATAAAAACAGTGGAGATTATATACAAACACACACACACACACACACACACACACACTTATTTTAACCCTTGTCCTACTAGAAAAACCTCTAACAACTGATTAAAGATAATTCTAGCCCATGGTTTGTATACTCTTATTCTGAAGAGTCATCACAATTATGAAAAACATTAAGTTCCTTCTCCCTTATTCCTCATTTTTTCCCAAGTATGGTTCTTTCTCCCCTTCCCTTTATATGTCCTCTTAAAACCAATAAGACAGAAGAAAATTACCCCTAAGCCCTATATATTTGTCTTACTTTACTCTTTCTGTAAGTTTGAAGATGAGATTCTTGAGCAGTATTTTTCCTGCTATTGGAATATAAGTATTTAATCATCATTTAAGTACTTTCAAATGCTCCATGTATTTATTTACCTTTCAAGATTTCTCCTGTTTCCTGGGTTTGCATTTCAAAGATTTTTACCAAGCTCTAGTAGAAAGGCTTGTAAACATGGCAATTTCTAAACGGTCTCAGAAATAAGAACAGCAGCAAGAAATTCTGGAATGTTTCAGTAGAAAAATTAGGGGGAAAAAAGAAAAAATGATGGAAATTGAGACTGAAATTAAGTCAAGAGAGTTCTCAAAGAAAAATTAATAAAAACCAATGAGAATATAGGCAACTTAGAACATACAGTAAAAGTAAATGAAAAATAAAGGCTGATAGAGTGGAACAAAATTTAGCAAAGCAAAATCAAAAAACAACATTGGAAGAACACAAGTTCTTTATAAGCAAAAACAATTGTCATAGAAACAGTTTAAGGCTAATTAGTCTCCTAGAAATACAAGATTAAAAGTGAATAAAGCAAAAGATTGGGGAAAAGTCTCTATCATATCAAAGACAAATTAATATAAGGAAATTCAAGAAAACTGGCCAGATATATAGAAAACAAAGGACAAAATACTGATTGATAAAGTCCACAGACTGCCATCACAAAGAAACCATAGGCTTCAATTAAATTTCATCATATCAATGTCAAACAATAAATGTTACAATCAAGAGAATAGCCTAGGAAGAGCAAAAAATCAAGGAAAATCAATGTGAAAAGCCCGGGACTATTACTCATCTACAAAGAATCAAAAAAGTTGTAATATAACATTCTGAAAGGCAAATGAAGCTGATCAAAATCATAAAAGCAAAAAGATAGATTTTCAATAAAAGTATGTGAACCATTACTGCCCCCCATAGACACTTCAAATAACCTTAATATTAAAGTTCACCTCATTAAAAAATTAGTAAAGAAAGAGATCATATACTCTCCACAGCTACGGGTAGGTCATTCATTCATTCACTCCGATCCGATTCTTCGTGACCCAATGGATGGGGAGGAGATATATTCTTAACCAAACAAGGGATACAGGCAATTACAAAAGATAAAATAGATAACTTTGATTATATTAAACTGAAAAGCTGAGGGATGACAAAATTAACACCTAGTATAGGAAGGGAAATTTCTCTGATAAGGGGGTGATATCCAAGGTATATAAACAATTTACAGATATATGTAACCAAAAATTATTCCCCAAGAGGTAATATGAACAAAGTATTAACAATAGAATGCTCCAAATCAAGAATACTAAGAGAAATTCATGTCAAAACAAACCTGAGATATTATTAACTCACACCCTGAAAATTGACAAAGAAAAGAATAGTCAATTGTCAATAGATAGGCATACTAGTGAATTGCTGGTGGAGCTGTATAACAAATATTATGATTATAATCAGTATAACCTTTTTTGAAAGCAATTTTGAATTATAAAAATAAGTGTCAATGTCAATACCTTTTAACCCAAGATTCCACTACTAGGTTTATATCCTAAAAAGGATATTGATAATAAGAAAGTCCTCATATATATAAAAATATAAACATTATTTTTTGTGAGAGCAAAGAATTGGAAACAAAGTGGATATCCATCAATCAGGGAATAGCTAAACAAATGATGGTACATGAATATTATAGAATGACTGCGCTATAAGAAATGATGGCTATGAAGAACACAGAGAAGCACAGAAAAATCTATATGAACTGATGCAGCATGAAGTAAAATCAAGAAAACAATACACATAACTACAGTAATGTAAACAGGAAGAAGCACACACACAAAAATTCAAATGAAAGTTGCAAAATTACAAAGAAGCATGGTTCCAACAAAGAGATATGAGAAGTCACTAACACTCCACCCATTTGCAGGGGTCAAAGGTATATAAATGTGATATACTGCATAGATTTTTCAGACTTCTGTAATATATTGATCAGTTTTGTTGATTATTTTTCTTTTTCTTTAAAAAATATTATTTCTCATATGGAATGGCTGTCTAGGAGGAGAAATATTATAGGGGGAAATTTTGGAGATGTAAAAAAAAGACATTAATGAAAATGCATTTAAAAACCAAAAAGTGAGAAAAAAAACACTTCAAGGGGGGAAAACCAGAAAAATAAATAAGTAGCACTAACAAGAAAAGACTAAGCGAAAGATCAATGTCTTCATGTTTTAGAGCATGAAAATGTCTATTATTTAAAAACAGATATGTTAACATTTGAGCATCAAAGAAAACAAAGAAGTTATTTATATCCCCACCACAGCATCTCACACATAGTGAAAGTTGCTCAGGTAGGCAGAAAGGAGGCAAAAGAAAAAAATGGGGCAAGGGTGGTGGGGTGGGGAGGTACGGAGTATTTATTTGATGTACTCCTGCCTATCTCCCATTCAAAAGCAGAGCAAAAACCATCTTAACTTGCTGGAAACATTATGAGAGTAAAAGCCAAGAGCAGTGGTGGTCAAAGAGGGATGAGATAAGAATCTCTTCCAGGAAAAACAATGATTAAAGGATGTCAAAGAATGTAATAAAGAAGAGGGCCTTAGTGTATTTTACCTCAGGAGAAAAACCTTTCTCCAAGTGTCTCTAAGCATTCTACCCTACCATAGTACATATATAACATCCAAGCTTATCTAGCATTCAGGTTGGACTGGGGACACAGGCCAAAAGGTAAAATGCCCCAACCTCAGGAAAGGCAATTAGAGAACAGTCATGGAGTAGAACTGAGTCCTGTGACACAAAATAGTAGCATCTACCATACCAGATTGTTTCCTTCATGAATCAATTATTTCTGGGAGGGAAGTTCATCAGAGGGCTCCTCAAAAACAACAGCAAAATTTAAGGAACAACCAAAAAGAAAAAAGGAAGAAAAAAGAATAAGGAGGGCAGTGAGGGGTAGAATAAGCAATTTCACCAATAAATGAATGAGACCAAGAAAGCAAGCTCTAACAAATCACTGATCACAGATCATCTCTGTGGGTCACAGAAGTAAGATATTCCAATGATGCAGTTGCTGATGCAGCTATGCTAACAGGATAGGGCAGAATGCACTAGTGCTGGCAAAGGAAATAGCAGAAAAGACAGGAGATGCATCCAGAGTGTAATCAACTAGCCACAGTCCTGACAGCTATAGAAGAAAGAAAAAGAACTCAGATTGAGGCTGCTTAGATCCAATACTCCATGGAGCCTTTAAAAAATGAAATCCAGCTATACTTGTTTTCCTTGAAGCCTCAATCTCCTGCTTACTTTACCTCTTATTTGAATTCTCATTGTTTTCCCAGGTGCCAAGGTTCAATTAGATTATCTTCCTAACCCATAGGTCTGTCTCTTTTTTCAACCAAATGGTTTCCTTAATACTACTGCCACTGCCAACACCATCAAAATCCAATCCAATGTAATCCTGGCTCCCCTCCTCCACCCTTTTGAAGCAACAGGTTTCTGTCCCACTGTCACATCTGGCTTCTGTGACCTCAGAGATAAGGAACAAGTGACCAATGGTGATGTTTTTCAGATGAGCTTAAAATGAACACCCAATTGACCCCTTCATCTCTTTGCTCCCAAATGGGGTCACCTAAAATAAATGCTTTATGTATACCAATGGCCCCTGACCTGAACCTTTGTCACATAGTTGTTAGGAGAAAAACACTTTGTAAACAATAAATCACTTTAAATGTGAACTATTATTATCATTTGGAAGAGAAAAAGGAAGCAAGCATCAGAGTGCTGTTTTAAGGAAACTACCGCCTTTCCATTAAACTATTAATCCAAAAGGTTGTATTGATACTCTAATAAAAATGGCATCTAAATATAAAAGGATTAGTAAATGTCCTCTTGCCAGATAAAATAGAAGAACCAAACTAAATATATCTGGTTAACAACTGTCAAAGAACAACTGGAATCTGCCTAGACCTTTGTATATGTTTCTCTTCAGATTAAAAAAGTCATGACTAACTTACTTTCACCATTTAATTGGCAGTACAAGTTAGTCTTGTTAAAAATCCTAACTGCAATATTTAGCAATGACCTTGGTGCAGCAGACTTTTTACTATGTTTAAACTACATTTTTCTTTTTTAAAATTTTACCTGATATTTCTGAATAGTAAATACACTGAAAAAGAGATTCTCTAGTTGTTATACTTTTGTTGTATTCTCTAGTTGTTATACTTTTATAGCTAAGAATTTCCAAAAAAAGACATATATATACATATATATATATGTATATATATATATATATATATAGAGAGAGAGAGAGAGAGAGAGAGAGAGAGAGAGAGACTTTTTTGTGATCTACTGGTGAAACCTCAATATTTCTACCATCTTAACCAAAAAATAGTACCAACCCAGTATAATTTTAAAAGATATTAAAAATGAACTAAAACAAAATTTTTTATGTTTTTATAGCTAATCAACTGCCTTGTAAAAAAATGATAGCAAGGAGCCATAAAACTATGGGTCTTAGTTACTAAATGAAATATTCAAACATCATTAGCTGCTACTGCCTCTGATCCCCACATTCTCCTTTTTTTGCATTCCCAAGCAAAAACTATGAGTGAGTATTACATATTTACTACTAAGAAATTCAGAGAAAATTATTTTTATTCTACTATTTCAGAAACAAATTCATAGCTAAAAAGTGATCAGCAAATTCCAAGCATGGTACAGATTTATCCACTGAAAATCTTCAAAGAAAACTGCCATTTGGGGAATATTATGATTAGTTTTATTTTTTTATTGGAGGATTCTACACATTTTGAAATTAATATTATGTATAAAGAATCAAGAATCCCTTATCTTGCCTATTCCAACTAATGGCAAAACGGAGATATTTAAATACATGGAAAAAGATCATTTTAATCATCACAGTTATTTCAATTCAAACTTCAAAAAATAAACTATTTACTTTAAAATTAGTTTTATGTAAATGGAATGTTCACAAAATATTTTAATAAAGGAAATTTACCTTTAAACCACCATGAAAACATCCAGTCCTACTTAATACGTTAATACTATTGAGTAGCACTTCCTTAGTCATGAACTAGGGCACCAGAATAGACTTCCTGTTGGGAAGCAGCAGTGACACACTAAAAATTCTCTTCAGTTACGAAAACATGAACAGCTTAAAAACAGTGTTTATCACTAGACATAAAACATGTATGCTTTTTCTCACACCTTTATTATAATTTTCCAGAAGGAAGCTTAAATATTAAAAAGTATGATTATACACACAGCAAGGTGTAGTGGACAAGTGGAAAAAGAAGCCAGTCTCAAAGTCAGGAAGACCTGGGTTCAAGTCCTTTCTCTGATACATCCTGGCCATGTGGCCTTGGGCAAGTCATGGAACTTCTTGCGGGGGAGGGGCCCCAGACAATTCTCAGAGTATAATCTGCAGAAGGTGCTGATCTGCATTGGCAGAGAAAGTTCCTCTCCCGGAGCTCCCTACACCAATGAAATCACAAGTCTTGACCCCAAAATTTAGTTTTTATATATACCTGTCTGGTGATCGTCTTGCCCAACGTCTTCTGTTAAATTCTGCAAGAAATAGTTTTGCTATTATCAATAAGTCACATATCAAGTTTTGTAATTCAACATTTTCATGAACATCTAAATATATCTTAATTGACTTTCATAATTCCCCCCCAAAAAAGCTCTTGTATAGCTATTTTTGTTTTTATTATATTTACTTACCAGCTTATTAAGGGTGTGATAAATCTTGTGAATATTTGCCAGTGTTGAGAGATGAGAATTCAACTGAAAGTCTTTAAAAGAAACAAAAATCAGTTTCATTTATTTCCCATGCCCCAAAATAAGGCTGTGCAACTTCAGATGTCAAGCTAAATCAAAATTCTGATACTAGCTAAATACTAACTTATGAAACTCAACATACAGCCATCCTACTTTCTAGAAATCAAATGTCTCAACTTAATGTTAATACCTAAATTCTAAGACCTTATATTAAAGCCAATGTAGTTTCGATATGAATCCTGTTAATTTTAAAATAAAAATATATTTGAGTGGCAAAATCATGCCATTCGTGCAACTAAAATTAAAGAAAAGTATCAAAAAGCTTATGAAAAACAAGGCCCATAAAATGAAAATATAGGTCCTGGACAGTAAGGGACAGTTTCCTTTTCCCCTCTGCAACAACTATTAGCATACTAGGTACTCACTCACCAAACAAGAAGACAATTGAAAATGTAATAATTATGGGTTTTCTTAAGTGTATTAGCTTGTGGTAGTGGTGGTTGTTTTTTTTAAACAAACATACACAGGTGGTTGCTATGCACCAGAATGCATTTCTTTTTCTCTTTTTTTGGTGAGGCAATTGGGGTTAAGTGACTTGCCCAGGGTCACACAGCTAGTAAGTGTCTGAGGCCGGATTTGAACTCAGGTACTCCTGAACCCAGGGCCGGTGCTTATCCACTGCGCCATCTAGCTGCCCCCAAAATGCATTTCTAACCAAAAGAATTAATAAAGCCTTACTATTCCAGCACTGAGATCATTTGCAGTGAGAGTCTAGTCCTAAAACACTGTAGAGTTAATTCCTCTATCTAAAAATATCACTCAAAACTATGGTGCTTAATATGGCACATCACAGATGAAAGGGACAACTAAAATTTTACCATTCATCAAGAACTAGGCTGGCTGTGGATTTAAATTCTGGATGTGCAAATTACTACCTATGTAACCTCAGACAGGTAATTTAACTTCTTTAGGTCTCAGTCTCCTCATCTACAAAAATGAGGGGAAAGGAAGGTGGATAATCTCTAAGGTCCCTTCCTAGAATGTTTTGAGCCTATGTATAAATATTAACTACACAAATCCTCCTCAATAATAGAACCTATATCCTTCTCTCCAAGAGAAGTCCTTGAAAAGGCACAACCTTATTGCAATCCTCTAAATCAAATGTTCTTCACCTTGTCATGTGTGTCATGGACCCCTTTGGCAAGCTAGTAAAGCCTACAGACTCCAACTCAGAATAATGTTTAGACATACATAAAATACAAAGGACTTCAAAGGAAACCAATTACAAATTGAAATCATTTTCCAAATCTATTTTTTAAGTTCAGAGATCCTAGGTGAAGAACTCCTATTCCAAATGATACTAATCTATCCCTAAACAGTGTGTGATAAAAAAGTAGGAGCTCTCTATCACATCAGAGAAATTGAATTTGGTACACAAGTATAATTCAGATGAGTCTCAATCACAGCAAATACACTTCCAATCAATCAAATGCTAGGCATTTATTAAGTGCCTGCTGTACGGCAGGCATTGCTAGGCTGTGGACTCACAAATGCAATAATTCAAAGATATTTGTACAGGACTAGATCCTTCTGTAGTTCTGGCTGCAACTATTAAACTACACATTGCTCTGAAAGGGGAAAACGTTTTTAAAAACTCCTTTTTCCCCACCCTCTTTGTGGAAAGCTTTAACTATTCAAAAAAACCATGAGAAGTCTTAGTTTACAGCATGCATGGACAATTAAGTCAGTCATTCAGTTGTATCCAATTCTTTATGACCCCATTTAGGTTTGGTTTTTTGGCAAAGATACTAGAGTGGTTTGTCATTTCATTCTCCAGCTTATTTTACAGATGAAAAACTGAGGCAAACAGTATTAAGTGACTTGCCCAGCACTACACAGCTAATCTATATCTGAGGCCAGATTTGAACTCAGGCCTTCCTGACTCCAAGTCTGGCACTCTCACTGCTCCCACCTTTAATGTCACAAGCAGAGAGGCTTAATCAGCAAGGATGCATAAAAGATGGGAATTGGGGGAATTTTCTGAAGGATTTCAGAAAAGGAAAGGCATCCCAGACTGAAGAAAGTAGTATAGAAAAGAGATAACCTGTCAAAAAAGACCAGTTGCCAGACTACAATATTAGCTCTGCTGACACCTACAAAATCATGTTTTAATTCAACTACCCCAAGCATTAGAATCCAAAAGAAAATCAAAATCAAAAAAAATCTCTCTATAAGCAAAGAAATTAATATTTATTTAGAATAACTTATTATGTAAGTGGATTAAACTAAAATAGAGAGGTCTAAACACCAGGTATCTCAAAGGGTCTGATTTGCCCACAACACCTTTCAAGATGACAGTCTAGATAGACATGGGAAGATAAGGCACAAAGGAACTGTAACACCCTACCATAATACAGCTTGCATTTTCAAATGGAGACCCATAGGAGAATGACATAGAATAAACAGAATTCAATTTTACAGACTCCTAGGCTAGAAAATCTATGTTCTATTGTAGTAATTCTTTCATTTCTTTTCCTAACCAAGATCTCATACCTCTCCCTGAATCACCATTTCAGCCCAAGTTCCACTGGGAAGTGGGGAAGAGATCAGACTGCAGCAGAATGAAGAAATTAACTTCTCTAGTGTTTTCCATGATAAAGACTTTCCATGAGACAGACTCAGCAATTTCTCACTTTGTGAATAAGGACATTATTTTACTTCATAGAAATTTGCAACTTCAAGTGGTATCCTTCCTAAGTTTGAGAAATGTAAATGAATTAAGAATGCTTGGGATAGAATATATATGCATACAAATATCTATACAGAGTGGTCCAAAAGTCTAACACTGCAGGGTGACTTTTTGATCGCTCTGTATTAATAAATAAAACTTTTATCCCCTCGCTATGATCCTTGAGTATGGGAAGTTTATTCTTTCTCCCCTATTCTGAGTTAATGTTGAATCCCAAAGGAAAAAAATAATAAGTACTTCTTGTGATAAAGTCCTCCATCTAAAGAACCATCCAAGGCTATATTCCCAGCACTTGCCAGGTAATTGACATGTATCTTGTTAAGTAATAAATGCCTGTTATTTTTTTTCATTCATCCCCAAAAACTAGCCAGAAAGGTAAGGTCTCTCCCTTTTTGCCCAATAATAAATTCATAGATAAGTATCTATCTGGACCCTAAATAGCTCTATAGCACCTAGCACCACAGGTTAAAGCTGTCCATAATCCCCTTTTTTTAAGCTAACCTTGTGTATGTTAGGGAATATTTTATTCAAATTCTTTTATTCCCCTCAACCAGTTACTGAATTATAAGATCCCAAAGCATAGCTCTGGAAGCAGAGGTGATAGATTAATACTTTGTTCCACCAATCACCATCCTGTGACTTCCCCAAATAGAGGGAACCTCTTTAACATGCCAGAGATAGGCTTTTTTAGTGAACACATAATGAAAGATGAAAGTTATCTGGGGAACTGCTATACCCCTGGAATTTGCAAACAGATCTGGAAGCCTGTAGTACCCAAAACTATCATCTCTAGACAGCTGTCAAGAATATCTTTAATAAACTTCCTTGGGACACAGAAGTCTTGTGCATGGATTTGTTCTTCCCCTACCTCATGTGGACACAGGGTACCACATGATCACTTATTTAGAGAGGCATTTTCTGACAAATGCAAGAATGGGTAGGACAAACTGATAAATTTTCTCTCCTTTTCAAACTCTTCCAACTCAGAGAATTCTCTGTCTGACTGCTGTAGTGCAGGGCTTCTTAAACTTTTTCCACTTGTGACCCCTTTCCACCCAAGAAATTTTGACGTGACCTCAGGCATATAGATTTATAAAATAGGTATACATAACCTCTTACTGTTGTCAAATTTTTCTCAACCCCCATATTCAGTTACTTGACCCCATATGGAGTTGCAACCCATAGTTTAAGAAATTTTTTCTTTAGTGAGTGGCTCTAATTTAGAGAGGGAGTATGTGCCTGGGAACAGGTGTCTCACCATGAAAGAGGAAAATAATAAATTAAAGCAAAGACTTTAGTATGTAATACACAATTTCAAGAGTAGACAAGTAGTCTATCAATTTATGACATGTCATCAGACAAAAATGAAACCAAAAATAAATCCATAGTGATAATGCCAATTTTAAAAATTGAAACCATATTCATTATTCATGGCAAATAGGACTGAAATCTGAGAGATTTTGTGAAGATGAAGATGTTGAAGTAAAGATCAAATAAAGTTAATGCCTATGATAGCAGGAAAAACCAAATTCATAAATTCTGTTTATATTTCAAACTTAAATGCTAATTTGAATAATTGAAATTCTCTAATTAAAAATTTCCATAAGTATAAATTGGGCTTGGCTTCTTGATCCAAAATGAGGATTTCTGAAATGCAAATTCTATTTCACTCACAACCATAGATGGCTAGTAAGAAAGGAAAAATCTTTGGTTACCAAATAAATTGTGTAAAGGGTAAACAAAAGATAATTCAATAAATCAGCAAATATTTTACTGAGCTTCCACTAATTTCCTAATTGTTTATCCCTGCCTACTTTACCATCTCCTTTGCTATTAGGAAAACTGTAACCAAATGTATTTTAAAAGATATGTGTGAACATGCATATAAATACATGTGTGAATATGTGGGTTTGTGTACATATATGTGTACATATAAGGAATAAGGGAAGATTATAAGGGAAAGAATAAACATTTCTATAGTGCCTACTGTGAGCCAGGCACTGTGCTAAGTACTTTACAAATATTATCTCATAACAACCACCATTTTACAGTTGAGGAAACTGAGGTGAACAGGGGTTAAGTGACTTGCCCGGGATCACATTTCTAGTATGTAAGGCTGTATCTGAACTTGGGTTTTCCTGACTCCAGGCCCAGCGCTTTCTCTACTGTGGTACCACCTCTAGTACACAAGCCCCTGAAGGGCAGAAGACTGGTGGATTTTTGCCTTTTTTTATTCCCATGCCTTAAACATTTGTTGTTCAGTCATTTCAGTTGTGTCCAACTCTTCATGAATCCATTTGGGGTTTCCTTGAAAAAGACACTGGAGTTGTTTGTCATTTCCTTCTTTGGCTCATTATAGATAAGGAACTGAGGCAAACAGGATTAAGTGATTTGCCCAGGGTCAAACACCTAGCTTCCAAGGCCAGATGTGAACTAATGAAGATGAGTCTTCCCAATTCCAAGTCCAGTGCTCTATCCACTGAGCCACCTAGCTATGTGCCTTAAACATAGTAGATAAATTATAGCTTAATAAACAGATATCTTAATATAGCAGACAGCTTAATAAATGTTTACTGAATTGAAAAATAAGTGAAATCAGTGTGACATTTTTGGGTTTTCAGAGCGGTTTAGATACATCCTCTTATTTGATTCTCCCAATAACCCTATGAAATAATATATGCATTACTACTCTCATTTCACAGATGAAGAAACGCAAACTGAGAAGTGGTACAACTTTTCTGGGATCACACAACTGAGGTGTCATTAAACCCAGGAACTCTTGATTACAGAGTCTAGAAAAGGGTACAAATCCAACTTGTTTAGGGAAAATCCTGTTACCTATTGTAACACAGGAAACCCTCAGAAATGTTAAGGATTTAGACGGACATATTAGAGTCACTAGGAGCTCACTGCTAAAGTTTGATGAGTGTTAAGCAAATAGCAAGTATCTTAAACAAGAAGGAAAAAACTCAGACCTGAAATTTTTATAGAAAGAAAACTTTCATTCATTGTATGAAAAATAAAACATGCATTTTTCTCTTCCTGGGGTCACAGAATCTTGTTGCTTTACAAAATGACACCATCCTTGAGGATTAATACCTTGTTTGCATTCAACCTCTACATTAGCTATATAAACAAAAGAGTACAATTTTATAAATGTGATTATTACAGAATTTTAGCACTGGAGGGGACCATAGTCATCCAAAGTTCAACACTGAAGTGTCTTGAGAACCAGAAAAATGACTTATCTAAGTTTTTCATTCACAAAGCTAATCTGTACCAGAGTTTAGGATAAGAATTCAGACATCATTCCCATCAAGTGTTTTTTTTTAAATTAAATCACCCTAGATCTAATTGGATCAAAAAATTTTATAGCAATTATGAACATTATTACCAGAGGAGGAAAAGAGCCATACAGCAGAACCTGATCTCAAACTATAGTACAAATCAGTGATCATCAAAAATATTTGGTATTAATTTAAAAATAGAAATAATCAGTGGAAAAGTTTAGATACACAAAACACAGAAACAGTAGAGCACATTGATAAACTGAGGGATTCCACTGGGGCTTAGGTTGGATTTATTTTTCAAATAAAAACTAAGAAAACTGGAAAGAAATTTAGCAGAAATTGGGTTTAGCCCAAAATCTCACACCACATACCATAATAAGCTACAAATAGTAATACAGTAAGCTACAAATGGATACATAATTTAAGTGTAATACAATAAACAAATATAGGAACAGGAAAGAAGAAAATCTTTCACAATGATGTTAACAGTTTTTGACAAAACAAGGGACAGAGGGGCTCATAGAAGATAACTGACTACATAAAATTGAAAAATTTGTGCATAAACAAAACCAGTGCATTTAGGATTAGAAGAGAATCAGCTAACTGTGGGAAAACTTTTGTGTTAAATTTTTCTGATGAATATATATCTAATCTATATACAGAATTGACATAAATATATAGCAAGAATTGTTCACCAAAAGATAAGTGGCCAAATAATTCTCAAAAGAAGAAAACAAAGTTATGAACAAATACAGAAAAATTTTCTAAATTACTACTAATAAGGAGGAATATAAATTAAAACATTTTCCATCTCATACCTATCAAATTGGCAAAGGGAAAAAAAAGGAAAATAGCAAGTGTTGGAAAGGCTTTGAAGGACAAGTACACTGAGGTATTGTTGCTAGAAGCTGTGAAACAGTCCAACAATTTGGAACTATATCCAAAGAGGCATTAAACTATGAGTATTCTTTTACCCAGTGATATCCCAAAGAAGGAAGAGACCCCCATATTAAAAAATATTTATGGGAGCACTTCTTGTGGTAGCAAAGAGCTGTAAACAAAATAGGAAAACAACAACTAGGAAAGAGTTAAACAAATCATGGTATATGAATATGTAATGCAGTATTACTGAGCTACAATTAGTAACAAATGAGAGATTTAGAAAAAGCTAGGACTTGCATGACATAATATAGAGTAAAGTAAGCAGAACCAAAACAATGACTGTTTTTTAAAAATCTATAAATGAACCCTTCCCGCTAAAAATAAAATAAGTGGATTGTATCAAATGTTCAAGAACAATTTCAATGTTACACAAACTGTTTACAAAAGTAGCACTCCTTATCACACTCCTAGAATACAAAAACGATTTTGTTACCTAAGGAGTCAAAATTGAAAAAATGTTACATCAATATCCCTAAATGAACACTGATGTAAATATTTTAAATGAAATATTAGCGAAAAGAAACTAAAACAACACATCAAAAAGATTATACACTACAATCAGATTGGATTTATACCATGAAAGGAAGGTTGGTTTAACATTTAGGAAAACTAAAAATATAATTAACCTAAGTTAATAACAAAAACTAAAATCCTATCATAATGGAGTAAGAAAAAGCTTTAGATTTAAAAAAAAAATTTTCTGTTAAAGACCCTAGAAAACAAAGGAGTTTGTGGGATTTCTTTAAAAGGATAAATAGTATATATTTAAAACCAAGAGCTAGTATTAAATGTAATAAAGATAATTTGGAATCTTTTCAGATAAGATCAGGCTTAAAACAAGGATATGCACTGTCATTACTATATCCATAGTACCGAACTAGCAATGCTAAATAGAGCAATCAGACAAGAAAAAGAAATTGAAGGAATAAGCATAGGTAAAGAAGAAGGAAAATTAGCACTTTTATAAATGGCATGATAATAAATGTACTTAAAGAACTCAAAAGAATCAATTAAAAATTAATTCAACCAATAACTTTAGCAAACTTGCAAGAAATAAAATAAATACATAAAAATCATCAGCATTTCCAAATAATGTCAATAAAATCTAGCAAAAGAAAAAGAGAAATTTTATTTAAAATTACCACAGAATACATCAACTATCTGGAAAACTATCTTCCAAGATATACACAGGAATTATACAGATAGAACTACAAATAACTATTTATAGAAGTAAAGACAGACATAAATAACTGGAAAAATTGCCTAAGAATTAGGATTGAACAAATGGAAGCTAGTGATATCGCAAGCAGCCAGAAAGAAATCATTCAAGTGCTATGGAGCCACAGACAGGATAGCACAAGATCTATCAGCTTCTACATTAAAGGACTGGAGGACATGGAATATGATATTCTGGAGGGCAAAGGAATTGGGATTACAACCAAGAATCATCTACCCAGCAAAACTGAGTATAATCTTTCAGGGGAAAAACAGAACTTCAATGAAAAAGAGGACTTTCAGGCATTTGTGATGAAAAGACCTGAACTGGGAGCCAAGATGGAGGGAGAAAAACAATGAGCTCTCAAACTCACAACACGATCGCTTCAAAAACCATCCAAATAATGCCATAGGACAATGCCTGGAGCAACAAGACCCACAGAAGAATGTGCTGAAATCATTTTCCAACCAAAGATGGCTTGGAAGGTCAGAAGGAGGGAGCTGCTGTGCTGAGATAGGAGTTAAGCCCAGCCCCACAATCACCCTGAAACAGATCCAGTCCCAGGAAGGCTTCACCAGAGAAGGAGACCCCAAGAGCCTCTGAATCAGTTGAAGTGCCAGTGTCATCTGGAACTAAGCTCACAGTCTGGTGAGAGGGCTGAGCCCTTGGCAGGGGGGAGACTACAGGGGGCTATGCTGGTACTGAGGCAGAACTTGGGTCTTTCACCCCTGCTGGGAACCAGGAGGTAGGCTTGAGTAGCAGTGGCCCAGGTCAGGGAGGGGCACAGGGTCATTAGAGCTAATAACCACAACACACAAAACTGGTTGATTAGCAAGTTGGTCTGGGGGTCATCTATGGACCAGGGAACAGACCAGGCAAGTGAAGAACCTGATCCTCCTTAAATCATACCACCTGAGACCTTCTGAAGTTTGGGATACTGTAGCCTGGTAACAGTGCCCCACTTTAAGGAGCTAAAAGTCAAGTAAAAGAAAGGAAAGATGAGCAGACAGAGAAAGGTGAGGACCATAGAAAATTTCTTTAGTGACAAGGAAGAGCAAGGTGCACCTTCAGAGGGAGATGTCAACATCAGGCCCCTTATATCTGAAGCTTCCAAGAAAAATATGAATTGGTCTCAGGCCATGGAGGCACTCAAAAAAGACTTTGAAGATAAAGTTAGAGAGGTAGAGGAAAAAATGGAAAGAGAAATGAGGGCGATGCAGGAAAGACATGAGAAAAAAAGTCAACAGCTTGAAAAGTCAAATGGAAAAGCTCTCTGACAAAAATAATTGCCTAAGAATTAGGATTGAACAAATGGAAACTAGTGACTTTATGAAAAACCAAGACACAATAAAGCAAATCCAAGTGAATTTTTAAAAATAGAGAACAGTGTGAAATATCTTCTTGGAAAAACTGACCTGGAAAATAGATCCAGGAGAGATAATTTGAAAATTATTGGTCTACCTGAAAACCATGATCAAACTAAGAGCTTAGATATCACCTTCCAAGAAATCATCAGGGATAATTGCCCTGATATTCTAGAAGCAGAAGGTAAAATAGAAATTGAATGAATCCACTGATCACTTCCTAAAAGAGATCCCAAAAGGAAAACTTCCAAGAATATTATAGCCAAATTCCAGAGCTCCCAGGTCAAGGAGAAAATATTGCAAGCTGCCAAAAAGAAAGAATTCAAGTAGTGTGGAGCCCCAGTCAGAACAGCACAGGATCTAGGAGCTTCTACATTAAAGAACCAGAGGGCATGGAATACGATATTCCAGAGGGCAAAGGAGTTGGGATTATAACCACAAATCACATATCCAGCAAAATTGATTATCTTTCAGAGGAAAAAATGGGACTTCAATGAAAAAGAAGACTTTCAGGTATTTGTGATGAAGAGACCTGAACTGAATGGCAAATTTGACTTTCAAATACAAGACCCTAGAGAACCATAAAAAAATTGGAGTTGGGGGGACATACCTGGGGTCGTGCAGTGGGTGACTGTCTTATGTCTAAGGCTGGGGTCCACCTGGGTCCAGGGTGGATGCTTTATCCACTGTGTCACCTAGCTGCCCCATGATGACATCTTTAGGTTAAAATTGAGGGATGAGAAGAATACACTGGAGGAGGGGGAAGGTGGAGGTGGCATTAAGGTCTTTGAGCCAATTCTTTTTTGTTTGTTTGTTTTGGTTTTTGTTTTTTTTAACCCATATAAATATTTTATTATTTTCCAGTTACATGTAGAGATAGTTTTCAACATTTGTTTTTATAAGATTTCTTGTTTCAAATTTTTCTCCCTCCCTCCCCAAGACATCAAGTAATCTAATATGGGTTATATTTAAACATTAAATATATTTCTGCATTCATCATGTAATGTGAGAAGAATCAGAGCAAAATGGAAAAACCTCAAAAAAATAAAAACAATAGAAATAGTATGGTTTAATTTGCATCCAGATCCAACAGTTCTTTTTTTTCTGGATTTGGAGAGCATTTTCCATCATGAGTCCTTTGGAACTATCTTGGACCACTGTATTGCTGAGAAGAATCAAGTCTATCAAAGTTGATCAACACACACTGTTGTTGATACTGTGTACAATGTTCTCCTGGTTCTGCTCATCTCACTCATCATCAGTTCATACAAGTCCTTCCAGGTTTCTCTGAAATCCACCTGCTCATTGTTTCTTACAGAACAATAGTATTCCATTACATTCATATACCACAACTTGTTCGGCCATTCCCCAATTGATAGACATCCCCTCAATTTCCAATTCCTTTCCACCACAAAAAGAGCAGCTAAATTGTTGTAAATGTGGGTCCTTTTCTCTTCTTTATGATCTCTTTGGGGAAAAGTCCTAATAGTGGTATTGCTGGGTCAAAGGGTATGCAAAGCTTTATAGCCTGTTGGGCATAGTTCCAAACTGCTCTCCAGAACGGTTGGATCAGTTCACAGCTCCACCAACAATGCATTAGCGTTCCAGTTTTTCCACAGCTTCTCCAATGTTTATTATTTTTTAATAGGCTGATCTTAACTAGCTACTAGGTTTAATCACGTTCAGTATAGTTTGTGCAGAAGGAAGAAAATTTTTAAAAGAAATGTTACCTCCATTCAGCTCCACCTATGAAGAAGGAAGAAGGAGGAATAGAAGGAAGGAAGGAAAGAAGGGAGGAAGGAAGAAAGGAGGGAAAGAAGGAAAGATGATATGTGGCATGTTTTCCCCAAAACTGGTAGATATGTTCTGTAAATATCTGAGTGACCCTACTGAGTGTGTATGGATGGATAGATAGATAGATAGATAGATGGATGGATAGATGGATGGATGGATGATAGATAGATTGACTGATATCTATCTATCCCTTTATTTTTATAAATTTGAAACAGGTCTATATGACCTCAACCTAGTCATTCCTAACTTAAGAAAAAGGACGTAGAAATACTTATATAGTGATTCTTTGATTGGTCAGGTAAAAATGATCAACCAACAAGCATTGACTACATACCTAGCATATGCCAGGCACTGCTGCTAGAGGCTGGGATAAAAATACAAAGAATAAAATAACCCCTCTTATAAATAACTCCCAAAATTTTAGTGTGGGGGTTAAATGAGATAAGATAGCATCAAAAATTGAGATGGGCAAGTGGTGGAAGGGGAAATCCTGGAAATATCTCAAAACTTCTCTGACTTGATCAAGTGTTTTTTAAAAAAAGATTGAGAGAAACAATGAGACAATATAGGTTAACTAATGTTGCAGGTACTATTCGCAGCCCAGAGCCACTGGCCAAGAACAGCAATAAGTGGGAAAGGTAATGAAACCACATAAATATGTGTGTATATATGATATGTGCAAACATATTTTTTCACCTGGCATGGAATCAGAAGAAAATAAATCAAGTGATGTTATTTTCTACCATTTCTGGCTTTGCATAAATAGCTTTCACTCTTCACTTTTCATAGTGAATGAAAAAGAATGCCAAAGAGAGTCAGAAGTGATAGAATCTCACAACTACCTTTTTTCCCCCGATACAATTCATTTAACCTCTCTGAAGCCGTTTTCTCATCTGTAAAATGGGGACAAAAGCTGTAAGCAAAGTGCTTTGTTAAACATAAGACCTATATAAATATCAGATGCTATTGATCCACATACAAATTCTATTAAGATTTTAAAATTTCTTTCTCTTCAACCTCTCCCAGTTCTGTTTTTCTCTTAATAATCTTTCTTCTCAACCCTTTCTTGGATCTTCTTCTAAAATTTCGAATAATAGAAGTGTATTACACAAGCACAAAGAGCAAGCATTTAACTGCATGCTTTTTGGACCCCAGTAATTAAAAAGCCAATCATGTAAGTCAATGCGAGAAGCACGTATTAAACCTGTGAAGGTGTTTTGCTATGTGATAGGTAATAAATGACAAAAACTGAAAGCAGTCCCTGCCTTCAAGGGACATTCATTCTACTGTTCATATAAGAACACAACAATTAGTAGAAAGGAAAGTCATAGGAAGGTTTCCTGTAGGAAGTGACACTTAAAGAATATTCTAAGAGTCTAGAGGTGAAGAAGAGGTAATTCACTGGGTGAGGGGCAGCAGCCCATGTAAAAGAGAGGAGTAGAGGAGGGACACATAGTTCAGGAAACAGCTCAGTTAGGTAGTTTAAACAAAGCAACATAGCTCAACAACCACACTGCAGGAATTTGGCTAGCAGCAGTACAGAATAGGTAGTATGGTCCTAATTTAATTTTGGATTGTATAGCACTAAGAAAGATTAAGAAGCAAGGGAAAAGTTTATCTTGCAATCTAGACTATTATTCTTTGTATAAAAGCTAACTAGTCATCAGTTCATGCTATATATTCAATTAGAAAATCAATAAACTCATAATAATGTTCATAAGAAAGGATTAATAACAGTAGCTAGCATTTATATAACACCTTTAAGGTTTGCAAAGTATATTACATATTACTTTGTTTTATCCTCACAACAACCCTGTGTAGTTGATGCTATTATCATCCCCAATTAATTTTGTTTGTTGTTTTGGTTTGGTTTTTTGTTTGTTTTATGGTGAGGCAATTGGGGTTAAGTGACTTGCCCAGGGTCACACAGCTAGTACACGTCAAGTGTCTGAGGTCACATTTGAACTCAGGTCCTCCTGACTCAAGGGCCAGTGTTCTATCCACTGCACCACATAGCTGCCCCCCAATTAATTTTTTAAATTAACAAAAACAATGTCCCAACATTTGATTATTTTCACTAGGATATCTTGACTTGAAAATCATACTACAAACTCAAAATTCTACAATGAAAATGAATGCTTCGTTTGGACCTAAAGTTTGTACCTCCCAATTTTTTTTAAGTGCCAAGAGAAATGCTAACAAGCAGTTGAAAAGGTAACTAGAAAAAGTTCATAAAATGAAATGGACTAAAGCAAGTGATCCACTCTGGGGCACAACTGCTTCACCAATGCTGGCTACAATACTGCAGCACAACATGCAAGCTCTTTTCACTTCAGTCACATAGCCATCTCCTGCTAAGATTCTAGGATTCTCTTCTGTAGTCTACAAACAATGAGAGAAAAGGCCAAGCAAGAACATTACTCTCTGCAGATGGGTTTGGATGTTTAGTTTCAAGTGAATTGTTTCTTATCAAATACTCATGAATGCTTATCAGCAAGTAATGTTTTCAAACAGTTACAAAAGAAAATTTTTCAAAAAGGCATAATGAAAATTCATTTTCAGAGATAACAATGGCATTGAAGGGGAAGAGGAGGAAAAAGTCTTCTTCCCCATCACTAAATTGCTCTTCTTGATTTGTATGTCATGAAAGGCACGCTAAAATTAATTTTTAGCTAAAAAATAATTCAATTAATGATAATCATTTTGTGAGGAATAAAGCAGTTCAAACCTGAAGTAAAGTACCTAGTGTGCTTGAAAAATGAACACTGCGGGGATAAAAGCATCTGAAAATTAGAAATCTCTATGCTACTTCCCCCTTTTGTTCTCCATGTTTCTTTTAGATAGTCTAATTATCAAGTGGTTACTTTCCTTAACCTTACTTTGAAAATAAGCAAGAAAGTACATCAAAGGACAAGCTATAAAACGAT
Organism: Dromiciops gliroides; assembly: GCF_019393635.1. NCBI lineage: Eukaryota > Metazoa > Chordata > Mammalia > Microbiotheria > Microbiotheriidae > Dromiciops > Dromiciops gliroides. The sequence goes on along the minus strand of NC_057866.1, from coordinate 122,856,472 downwards.
ATTAACACTAATTGCAGGCTGACCACCTATAAAAAGCTCATCAGCATTAATTCCTGGCTAACTCAGAATGTTCATCTTCTGTTCATCTCCCAACTTGTCAAATTTACCTGATAAAGGAAGAGTTTTCAATGTCCTAAATTTGTGGTTCACAGAAAGAAATTACTCTTTAGTCAGAAAGAGATTAATTTTTAGTTCAGAGAACTGAACTATTAGGAAACCAGGCAACATAGCCATATTTAATACAGGCTAATTCCAAAAAAGAAGGTTCCAAAAGAAAAGGAAATAAAATAATTTTTCACCCATATAATCACAGAACAATGTGTTAAAAACACAGTGTTTCTTAATCTTTTGTGTCATTGACCACCTTTGGCAATTTGGTAAAGCCTATGAACCCCCTTCTCAGAATAATGGTTTTGTTTTGTTTTTTTGGAGGGGCAACAAAGGTTAAGTAACTTGCCCAGGGTCACACAGCTACAAAGTGTCCAGTGTCTGGAGCCAGATTTGAACTCAGGTCTTCCTGAATCCAGGGCCAGTACTTTATCACTTCACCCACCTTGCTGCACCACAAGAGTGTTTTTAAATATGTAAAATAACAAAAAAAAATTATATCTAAAAACAGTTTTCAAAACAATAAAAAATTCATGGTCCTCAACTGAAAAACCCCTGTATTAAAGAAACAGATTTCACTAAAATTACTTTTAAGTTCCTCCCCAAAATGAGACCTGGTCCCTCCCCTTATAGGAACTTACAGCTAGTAAAGAAACAAGACATATGCACAAATAATTGCAATACCAAAACAAAACACACACACACACAAAACTGCCAAACGATGAATAAGAAGTGCTACATGAATTCTAAAACAGTAAAAATTCATTACTAACAAGGAAGGGAAACCAAGAAATATTTCATGGAGAGGGTGGCAATTGAGCTGTCCTTAAGGGATAAGTAGGATTCTGCAGAGGACTCAAGGAGAAAGACAATGGCTATCAGCATAAATAAAGATCATAGGATTTAGAGATGGAAAAGGAACTTTAGAGAACTGAGGCACAGAGATATTAATAACTTGTCATGGTCAAGGTCAACTAGTCAAGGCAGCAAGTGAGCAGAAACTAATATTTGAGTCCAGATCTGGGACTCTTGTGACTGGAGTCCAGTGCTCTTTTCCATTATACTACATGGTAGCAAAACATAGTGTCATAAGCAAAATATAGGAGATTTCAAACTTTTAACTGGAGTTAAAAAACATGAAAGAGTGAATATGAGCTAACGCTGGAAAGGGAGAATGGCACGTTTGTGGAGTGCTTTGAATGAAGGGCTAAAGAGGTGAAATTCTGTTTAGTAGACAGTGGAGAACCACTGCAGGATTCTGACCACAGAAGCAATGTGAACAAAAATAGGCTAGGAAATTGATGTGGTAGTGGAATAAGGAAGGATAGTACTAGAGCTGAGAATACTGTCAAGAGTAAGTCTATAACTAGGGTATCCTCACAATGAGTATGATTTATATTTAACTTTATGAAAATAATTTCAAAGAAAAGGAAAATAATATAAATGAAAATATACAAAATAACTGATGATCAGTCCAGAAGAAAAAAGCTTTTTCTTTCATTCAACATGTATGACCAAACATCACAATACTTTATGCGCCCCAGAACAGGGTAAACACCTGTAAAGAATTGATTTAGAAGCACCAGCCCGTACTCCGGCACTGGCAGGGGCTCAGGCACTGTACCTCCTTGCCAGCACAGTGCTCCACCCACTCTCCCACAACGCCTACGTGGGCCTGGCCCAAATTATAATGATGAGAAGCTGGTGAGGGCAGTCAGGTGACCCTTCATCGAGCAAAAGCTGGAAGGCTGGTTGTTCTAATATTGTCTGTTAATTTCTGTCAATCAGGGCTGCCAGCCAATAGGTGTGTGTGTGTGTGTGTGTGTGTGTGTGTGTGTGTGTGTGTGTGTGTGTGTGTGTGTGTGTGTGTGTGTGTGTAGTGTGTGTGTGTGTGTGTGTGTGTGTGTGTGTGTGTGTGTGTGTGTGTGTGTGTGTGTGTTTTCCCTGTTTCCTGGGAGAGAGGGGGGTTGCTGGTAAGGAGAAGGGAGGAGGTTCGCCATTCTGGTGTTGGAGCTGGAAAGAGACTGGATGCAGCTGTATGCTCTGCTGAGCCCTGGGCAGTGGTGTGATTCAGGTCGTATTTTTTCCTTCCCCATTCCCTTTTTCCATTTCCCTTAATTCTACTAAATCTTGTTGTTTTTAAAATTCGTTCTTGTTAATAAAACCCCATTCTGGTTTGAAAGAGGCTGTTAATCTCCTTCCTTGCCCAATATTGCAGCAAGCCGCCTAACTAACACTCCCCAATTAAAATTTGGCCCCTACATACCGTGACACAAATTGCTACAATAACATAGGCAAAAATACTATAAGAGATGAAAATTTCTTTTCACTTTAGCAAAAAAAAGAAGTTAAAATATCCATAAGAGGTTGAACCAATCAATAAGCATTTATTCAATCTCTGCTATATTCCAGGCACTGTGCTAGGACTTAGAGATTTTTTTGGGGGGAGGGGATCCTTGCCGTCCAGTAGTTTACAATCTAGACAATGGAGATAAAATGTACAGGTATCATTTTATACAAAACAATTAAGATAATTTGAGGGGGAGGGGGAAATCACTATTAGCTATTGGGATAAGTAAAGATTTTCTAAAGGGGGCAGTTAAGAAAAATCTAAGAAGCAGAAGTGAAGAGGCAACACATTCCAGGCATGGAGAGGGCAAAAAAGACATAGAAACTGGTAATAGTTTGGACTACAGCATGCATAACGGTAAGAAATGTGTAATAAGGCTGAAAAAGTAGGTTGGGGCCAGCTTGTGGAGAGTTTTATAGCTGATCCTAAATAGGGAGCCACTGAAGTATATTGAGTAAACTCCTAAAATGAAAATCACTTTTGCAGCTTTGTGAAAGATGAGGTAAGAATGGAAGTAGGGAGAGGACATTACAATCATCCAGGTGAGAGATGAGGGCCTGAACTAGACTGGCTATGTTAGTGGCTATGAGAGGAGGAGACAAGTTGTAGAGGTAGAAATGACAAGACCTGGCAACTGACTGGCTATATGGGGTGAGTGAAAGTGAGTGACATGGAACTTTTGAGCCTGGCTGATTAGAGGATGGTGGTACCCTTGAGAGAAATAAGTTAAATAGGATGGGTTTGGAGGGGAAAAGATAATAAAATCTGTCATGTTTACACTTTAGTTTGAGATGTCTGTCTAGAGGACATTCAGTTTGAAAAGGAAGACTATATTACAACCAGTATGAACAGCAGCCCCTCTGTTTTGTGGGGTTCATAGGATCAGTGATTTAAAATTGAAAAGAAATCTGAAAGATATCAAGTCCAATCCCAATATTTTACAGATGAGGAAGAGAAGTTAAGTGACTTGTCCAGGATAACTACAGCTAAGTAAGTGTCTCAGGCAGGATTCAAATGCAATTCTTCCTGATTCTGAGTCTAATGCTCTCTATCCACTAATAACAATTCCTATCATTGTCTGTAGTAGCTGTAAAAAATTGGACTTTTAGCTTTAGGACAAACATGTATATCCTTGGCCTTTTCTCCTGACTATGTAGCTAATTACAAATGTGCCAGAAATACTGGATTGAGCAGGTGCCCCCTTCATAATCTCATAAGGCCAATTATTATTAAGAAACACAGGAGGGGCAGCTAGGATGGGGCAGTGGATAGAGCACCGGCCCTGGATTGAGGAGGACCTGAGTTCAAACCCAGCCTCAGACACTTAACACTACTAGCTGTGTGACGCTGGGCAAGTCACTTAATCCCAATTGCCTCACCAAAAAAAAAAAAAGAACACAGGAACTATGACCAATTGCATTTTATAGTGCGTAAGATAATCAAGTATTATTGCAAACATTTCTATGTAGTACTTACTATATGTCAGGTAAGGATTATTAAGCACTTTTTGCAATATTATCTCATTTGAGCCTCATAGCAACTCTATGAGGTGGCTACTATTATCCTCATTTTACAGTTGAGGAAACTGAAACATACAAGGGGGTTTAAAGGACTTGCCCAGGATCACACAGCTAATACGGGTCTGAGGCTGCATTTGAACTCAAATCTTCCTTAACACTAGCCCCCACCCTCTATCCACTAGTCACTTAGCCACAGAAGCACATAAGAGAATTCTATATTCATATGATAATGACAATTTTCTATGAAATATTCCACGATATAAAATAAAAGTAAACATTTTATTATCACTACTGGCTTTAAGTTAGAATACTGGCTATGGAGTTTAATAAGACTATCGATACCCTTGTCCACTGATGTATACTAACACTTATTGCTTTAGAGAATTATTGGAGTTGTGGATGGAGAGAAAAAGGATAAAGGATGTTCTCATATGGTCTAGCATAAAAATATTCATGTCTTTAAGAACATGAAATAAAGAGGGGAAAAAGAACAAAGCTACCAGAAAAACTGTAAGATTACATATTATATACAAAAATGTAAAAACCAGTAACACATCAATAATATTCTAGTGCTTGCTATAAGATATAAATGGAGAAAGCAGAAAGCTAAAATTTAGAGAATCTGCAGTATGTCAGGTTAACTCCAAAATAACCACGAAGACCACATCCCTTCCTTTGGGGAGAGCTAGAGAAGAGAAACAAAAAGGAAGTGGGAAAGAAGCAGTAATCTAATATTTCCTTTAGGAAGTAAATCCAGAATGCAATTATTGTTATTGTTATATCTTCCAATTCCACCAGACGGCTAACCTTTATTTTTGCTTTTGCTTTCCACTCCGAGTATATGTGCTAGAAACAATATCACTTATTTTCATCTCAAACAAGGTTAATCAGAACCTCTGGCAAAGCATGGAAGACAGATCTCCTGAATCTTTTTCCCCAAACCTTACTCACTGCCCAATTTTTAAAACAGTCTACAAATTCAAGGTTTCTTCTCTCCACACCCAACTGTTTTCTACTTCTTACTCATTGCATCTTTTTGTCTTTTTGCTGAAGGAGACCCACTATGATGTTTTTCTAGTTTTTTCTACCTTCAATTTCATAATCATATTATGACAAATGCCATTGTCAAAATAATCTTTCGCTTCTGCTCTACCAAATGGTCTCCCACAATTAAAAACTTTTCATTGATTCTACTTTATTTTTCTTAGTAAATTCCAATTCCAATACTTATACTTTATTTCATCAACAACAAATATTTACCAAGCAGCATTTTATGCACCACATTCTATAGACAAACAGCATAATTTACTGAAATAAGAATTACTCTGGGAATCAGGAGAGCTGGCTCCTAGTCCCAGCTCCACTAAGTAGTCACATGAATTTGGGTTAAGTTACTTAACCTCTCTGGGTCTTAGTTTCCTAATTAGTAAAATGAGTGGGCATGGACTAAATATATGTAAAGCCCTTACAGACAGAACATTCCATGACCAACTGTACTTAGAAAACCTTTGTCAATCCTTTGTCTTCCATCTTCTCTCTGTACTTTCATTTGCTTCCCACACTACAATTAAAGTAATTTTCTTGTCATCTCCGTATTTCATGTTACACTGGTTTTATGAATGGAACAAAAAAATGAAAAATTCACTAACCCATCCCTATCACTTAATTCAAAAATTACCTTAAGACTACTTTATTGGAAGCTTATTAATCAATTAAAAATACTAATCAATTCAATGGTGAAAGGAGCCGGTCTCCCTACCCTAGTGAAAAGGAAACATTCAGCCTACTAAGTATCTTAAAAATAGAGTAAAAGGATACTTTTTAAAACAAAAGACAGTGCCTTTTTTATCCAGGCTCAACCTAGTACACGTAGTATACTTGAATAATTAACAATAGCTACAATAACATTCTTCATTTTGTTTTTGGTTTCTTGCTGACTGTTTTTTCCTCAACCTGATCTTCAATAGATGGTCCCAAAAGATCTCTGCTCTACAAATTACTGTACACAATGTAATCAAAATGTCTTTTAACATTTTCAAGATTTTTGTTGCTGGCTTTAAGAAACAAATGCGAACGTACTAGACCTGGTTTAACACCTCTAAAGCTACGCTAAGTTTAAAGCAAAAGAGTCTTAGCGTTCTAAATTAAAGGTGGAGCCTCAAAGCAGCCAAGCAGCCCACGATAGAAGGGGGAAATCCAGCAAGTTACAGGAGCCGCCAAGCATTCTGGGACTCGTCTCCACAGTTACCCACGTGCATCCAACCCAACCGTGTTTTGGCAAAGCCAAGACTACAGGTCCCATGATGCCTGTAAAACCCACCTTCCCCTTCCAAGCCTGTGGCTTCTGCTCAAGCCTAAAGTGTACCCCTACCATTCCTCCGCCCTTCACTCAAGAAAGGGACGCAGCTATTCTGGCGCTCTGAGGGGGCCCTCGGGCCAGTCAGGTCACAGGGAACCAAGCCCCGCTAAAAATGATAAAATGCGTCACAAGCAGAAGACCTCCAAAGACCCAGACTCTGCCCCTGCACCAAAGTAGCCTGCCCCCGGCCTCCGCCCCCCTGCCGCTGCTCCCGGTGAGTGTCACTCACCTCCCCCCTCTAGTCCTGTCCTTCCTCGGCTCCCCCGTTTCCGTAGGTCACTGACAGCTCAGCCCCCTTCCCCGACCCGGGCTGTCTCTTTTCATCCCCTCTACTATCTACTCCCCACCTCTACTCCAGGCATCGCCTCAGCTTCCCCAGGGGCACGGCTGGGGGCTGCCGATCCCTGAAACCCCAAGCCTGGCCTCAGGCTGGGCCAGCTGCCGGGGTCACCTGGCCCATGGGGTGTGGGGGAGGGGAGAGAACTCGAGGAGCTGGAAGGAGGGGGCGGGGAACCCCTCCCACCTACTCCCAAAGATCGAGCCAGAGATGCTAAGTTCGATCCTGTAATACTGGACTAGAAACCCCCACCCAAGTCATTCTCGACGACCCTCTCCCCCATTGTTACCCCAACCCCCATCCCCATACTGTTCCTCTCCCCCCCACCAAGCCAACCCTTCCCCTCCTCCATACAGTTTATTTCCCAACCCCCCATCCAGCTCTCCAGCTCCCCCATCCCCCCACTTAGTTCCCCAACCCTCCTTCTCCCCTCCCCCACCACAGTAGTCCAGCCTCTCCCCTCTCCCAGGTTGCTCCCCCCCACCCCCACAGAGCCCCCCCCATTCCCTAGGCTGTTTCCCCCTCCCCCACCATGCCCTTCTTCTAAGAACCCCGCCCCCTGGTACCGTTACCCCAACCAGTCCTGCCCCTTCCTACCGTTCCAAACCCTTCCCATACCTTCCCCCATGCCCCATAACCACATTGTTCCCCCTCCCCCAATAAGGTTTTTCCAAAACCTCTCCGTCATATTGTTCTGCCCGATCCTCAACCCTCCCCACGAAGCGCCCGGAGTGTTGTCCGCCCCAAACTCTTCAAGCAATCTTGCCCCATTCCCCTCCCCCCTCCCGTCTTATTATTTTACCTACACAACACACAAACTTCAACACTCTCATCCCACTACCCACAGCCCCTCCCCTTCATCTGGTCACCCCCAAGCCAGTTACCCTCATGCTGTCTCCCCCACACCACCTCGTAGATCTTATCTTATTCCTCAACCCCCCACTCGCATATTTTAGCGCCCCCCAAAAATATTGTTCTTCCCCCAACTCGCCCCCCCACGCAGGTGTCCGCATACCATCCTTCCTAATCCCTTCAACCCCCTCCCTTTCATTAATTGCAAGCTCCTGCCCCCACAGTTAAATCTTCAGCCGCATCCCCGAGCCCCATTACTGCTCCCCCTGCTCCGCCCAGCACCCACTCCCACAACTCACCCTCTCCGGCAGCATAGTCCCGCCCTCCTGGCCTCTCCCCCCTCGCTTGCCCAGCTCCAGTGCCCCGCTGTCATCCCCCGCCAGGTCCCCTTTACCCCCTGCACTGCCCCCCCCAACTCCCCAAACAGAGCCTGCCCCTCCCCCTCCGGCTGCGCCCTCGGCCCCCCCCCACCCCCCGTCGCCGGGGTGCCGGCCTCAGAGCGCCCTCCCCCCCAACTACCCGCAGCGTCACCGCCAGCAGCACCCCGCGAGAGGGCCCGGCGCCCAGGAGGCAGCGGCCGTGGTAGCGGGGCCGGGGCTCCGTCAGTGTGGGAGGGGAAAAGGCTAGGGCCGGCGGAGGGCGAGGGGGGTCAGTCTCCAGGACCGGGCGGCGTCGGTCCGCCCCCTGCCCGCGAGGCTTCTCACCCGCTCCCGGCCCGTTACTCACTGACAGCAGCAGCATCCGAGTGCATTTTCGTGCAGCTCTTCCACTGCTCCCGCCGGCCCGGCCTCAGTTCTCCGCCTCCCGATATCCCCTCGGCTCGCAGCAGCTCCGGCTCCTGGCAGGGTACCCGCCGCGGTCTCGGAGCCCGCCCCCGGCTTGCCCCCCCGCCTCCACCATTGGCTCTCCGGATGGCCCGCCACCGCCCCCCTCTTCCACCATTGGCGAACGGGGTGAGGGGGGGGGCTCTAGATGGCGATCGAGGAAGACGAGCAGGCCCCACCCCTCAGGCCCAGGGCGATTGGCCTCCGAGTCGGATCCTCGCCCCAGCCCCCGCAGTAGGCTTTCTCCGCCACTAGCCAGTTGGATCTGACGGCTGTCAATCAGCCCAGGAGGTCCGAAAGCGCGTGTAAAGGGGCAAGGCTTGGGGACAGGTTGAGACAGTGCCCTCCCCCCTCCCTCGGCCTCCAGGCTCGGGATTGGTGGAGAAACAGGCATCACACTGAGAGGGGCCGGCCTCCGAGACAAAGCCCAAGAAATGGTCCCAAAAGAGCCGGGAGGGGCGGGGCGGGGCGGGGGCCATTAGGACCGCCCTCTCCCACTCTGCCTGAAAGGGATGGGAAGACCCGAGTCAATTCCATTTCAACTAAACTCTGTCGTTTCTCCCTCTCTCCATCCCCTGCCTCCGGCCACCCCCCACCCTCCCACCCCTCCCGTCCAGCCCTCTCCTCTGCCCAGAGGGCGTCGTAGAATCTGGGCTTGGTTCTCTAAGCTTTCCTTCCCCGATCCCGCAGCTGCCCCCGGGCCAGAGCCGGCCCCTCTCAGTTGGAGTGGCGAGCACTACCTTTCCTATGCAGGGGCCCGTCTTCCTTGCCGCACTCCTTTACCTCTGAAAAGCTGCGGTTTCGGCTTCTCTCCTTAAGTCTCAAACCTCATCTTGAGAGAAATATGTCTTCTCCCAAGTGCCTGGAACACAGGAGGAGCTTAATAAATGCTTTCGTTGGCTTGACTTGACTATTACCTCTAGGATCAAGCATATCCTCCTTTGTTTGAGATTTTGAAACCCTTTACAACCTACCCTTCCAGTCTTCCTATACACCACCTCATGTGCCCCCAAGATGGTCCAGCCTAACTGGGCTTCTGGTTGTTCAGCACACCTAAGGAACCACTGGCCCTTCGACTTTGCACGTAGCTGTTCACGTAGCCTCCCCTTCCCCAAACCCCACGGTTGGAAGGCACACCCTTACTCGCCTCTGCATCTTAGAAGCCTTGGGTTTGGGGCGGCTACGTGGCGCAGTGGATAGAGCACCGGCCCTGGATTCAGGAGGACCTGAGTTCAAATCCAACCTCAGACACTTGACACTTACTAGCTGTGTGACCCTGGGCAAGTCACTTAACCCCCATTGCCCCGCAAAAAAAAAAAAAAAAAAGAAGAAGAAGCAGCCTTGGGTTCAAAGCACACCCGAAGCACCACTTTCTACATGCAGCCTTTTCGGAAACCCAGCAGCAGCTAGTGATTTCCCTCCAAACTTATCTTGGATCAATTTTGAACCCATAAAGGGATGGTCCTGAGCATGAGCTTGGTCAACTTCCGGTGACAAGTGCTCTAGCCTCTTGCTTAATATGTTGTATGTAACTGTGTTCTGTCTCTGACGGTGCTAGACTGTAAGCTCTGGAAGGGTACGAAGTATTTCACTTTTAGCTTTGTATCCCCATCACCTAAGCACAGTGCTGCATGCATAGTAAGAGCTTAACAAAGGCTTGCTACTCCTCTCAGAGTGCAGAGCCTCCAGTCAGGAAGACCTGAATTCAAATATGATCTGACACTAGCTGTGTGACCCTGATCAAATCACTTAACCTCTGCTTCAGTGTCCTCAACTGTAAAACGGGGATAATAATAACACTTACCTTTCTGGCAGATAACATGAAATAATACTTGTAAAGCCCTAGCACATTTGTTGAGTCTTGTCTGACTCTTCCAGATCTGGTGGACCACACATAGCAAGCCAGGCCCTTCTGTCCTCCACTATCTCAAGTTTAGACATGACAATATTTATCCCTCTCATTTTATGCAGTTCCCTTCTCCTTTTGCCGTCAGTCTTTTCTGGCATCAGTCTTTTCCAATGAATCCTGTCCTCTCATTATGTGGTCAAAGTATTTAAGCTTCAGCTTTGGTATTTGTCCTTCCAATTAATAGTCAGCGTTAATTTCTCTAAGTATTGATTTATTTGATCTCCTTGCTATCCAAGAAACTCTCAAAAGTCTTTTCTAGCACAACAATTCAAAAGCATGGATTCTGTGGCACTCTGCTTTCCTTATAGTTCAACTCTCGTTGCTGCTGGAAAAATCATACCTTTGACTATACAGACCATTGGCAGCAAGATGACGCCTCTGCTTTTTAGTATGCTGTCCAGATTTGCCATAGCTTTCCTTCCAAGGAGCAAGTGTCTTTTAATTTTATGGCTGTAGTCACTGTCTGCAGTGATCTTTGAGCCCAAGAGTATAAAATCTGATGCTGCTTCCATTTCTTTGCCCTATATTTACCAGGAAGTAATGGGACCAGATGCAACAATCTTTGTTTTGGGGGGTCTGGGTTCCTTTGTTTTGTTTTGTTTTAGTGAGGCAATGGGGATTAAGTGACTTGCCCAGGGTCACACAGCTAGTAAGTGTTAAGTGTCTGAGGCCAGATTTGAACTCAGGTACTCCTGAATCCAGGGCTGGTGCTCTATCCACTGTGCCACCTAACTGCCCCTGATTGTTTGTTTTTTAATGTTAAGCTTCAAGCAAGCTTTTACACTATCCTCTTTCACCCTCACCAAGAGGCTCCTTAATTCTTCACCTTCTACCATTAGAGTGGTATCATCTGCATATCTGAGATTATTGATATTTCTCCTAGTAATCTTAATTCTGCCATTTAATTCCAGTCTGGCATTTTGCACGATGTACTCTGCATATAACTTTTAAAAGCTGACAAGATACAGTCTTGTTATACTCTTTTCCCAATCTTGAACCAATCAGTTGTTTCATGTTTGGTTCTAACTGTTGCTTTCTGAGCTGAATACAAGTTCCTTAGGAAGCAAGTTAGATGATCTAATATGCCCATCTCTTTAAAGATTTGCTACTTTTTTTTTTGTAATCCACACAGTCAAAGGCTTTAGTATAGTCAATGAAGCAAAAGTAGATGTGTTTGTTTGTTTTCCTGGCACTCCCTTGCTTTCTCCATAATCCAGTGAATTTTGGCAATTTGGTCTCTAGTTCCTTTGCCTCTTTGAAAACCAGCCTGTCCTTTTGGTAATTTCCTGGCTCACATATTGCTGAAGCCTAGCATACAAAATCTTAAGTGTAAACTTGCTGGTATGTGAAATGAGTGCAATTGTTCTCCAGTTTGAACATTCTTTGGAATTGCCCTTCTTGGGTAGTAAAGTGACCTTTTCTAATCCAGTGGCCATCGATGAGTTTTCCAAATTTGCTGGCATATTGGGTGCAGTACTTTAACAGCATCATCTTTTAGGATTTTAAATAGTTCAGTTGAAATTCTGTCACTTCCACTACCTTATTGTTAACAATGCTTCTTAAGGCCCACTTGACTTTACTCTCCAGGATGTATGGTACTAGGTGTGAGAATTGAAATGACACCTGAGGAGATATTGCAGGGAAGCTCCACCATGAGGAGAAAGCATGTGATTTAGAAACCATGTGATTTTAGCATCTGGAAGTGACCTTCTCTGGGGTTTTGAAGGTCAGTTTGGCTTCAGGAAGTGATGTTTGCTTGTGGGTCCTGTCAAAGTTACCTGCCAATTACCTTGGAGATGTGTGTGGACGGCCCTTTTTCCTGTTTCACAAGAGGTTCTGGGAGTTGTGTAATTTAAAATTCTAAATGTGGGTTCTAATCTGTCCCCCCCCAGTTTTGGGGGTAAACTGACTAAAATCACTGATAAACGGGTTTAGAATTTTTTTAAGGGTTTATTGAAAGATAATAAAAGAAAGAGAAAGATTGAGAAGAGATTTCTTATAACCTGGCAATCCTAGCCTTCCTAATCTCCCACTTCTCAAGTTCCCTGCCACCATGGCAATGTCTCGCAGCCAAAGAGGAAACACAGTCCCACCAACATCTGCTTCCTCCTTTGTGTCCTCCTCCCAGAAATGGGAGGCTCCTCAAGTTGATTGGCTGGTAGCCTTGATAGACAGTACCCACGAGCAAACGTTACTTCCTGACACCAAGGACCTTGACTGCATGGCTTGCCCTCAGAGGCCTTCTCCTCATGGCAGAGCTTTTCCACAGTAAGTCTCCAGCAGGTGGCATCATTCCAATCATTACAGTCTCCCCTTTGTTTCTTCAAGAAACACAGAGTGTTTCCTTGATGAAACAGAGTAGCTGCTGAAGTGTTGGGCTTTTGGGTTCTTGATGTTGGTATGATGGGGTCTCTTAGAGATAGTTAGATTATTACCTCTCTCTCTCCTCACCAACTTCTGATTGCACTTTAATAAACACTTAAACGTCTAAACTCTTGCTAAAGCTTCTAATTTGGGGCAACCACTCATTAGATTTTAGACATCATAGCTAGAATTTTAGCCCCTTACATAAGTCAGTAACCACATTAGCGATGTTAAGATCTTTCTTGTATAGTTCTTCTGGCCCATATCAGCTGCTTAATAAAAGCTTATTTCCTTCCTCTTCTCTATTAAGAAAGGGGAAATATTGTCAGCATTTACTGGTAAAGCCTAACTGCTATAGGAATATTGAAATAGACATAGACATGGGAGAGAGCTCAACAAAGGTTTCTGTCCCTTTCCTACAAGAAACCCCTTTAGAGACTGATTACAAAATAAGTGTGCCTACATCTTCCATCTCCATCATCCCCTCTGATAGGTAATAATTTTCCCATTCTCCTATAGCATATCTCTGTCTCTCTGTCTTTCTGTCTCTTTTTCCCTCTTTCCCCCACACCTTTCATGAGCCTTTTCTTTTGAACTAATTCCTGCTCATCTAAAATGGCTTTTAAGACATCTGACTAAAAATTTCAGCAATATATCATCTACATGTAGCTATGTTCCTAACAAAGTAAATCAGGTGACAGATTTAAAAGAAAATTGATCAATGGTCCACCAACATATCCAGAAAGATCATTTCCCCTAAGCAGGAGTCAACCACCAGATGTCTGGTCCAGCCCCCAAATCTAAAGACACTGAACTGATTATGCTACTCAGCCCTGGGAACTAAATTGAAGCCACTTTCTAGAGAACCCAATACAATTCTATTTGATAGACTAAGACTGTAGCCATGCTCATCCAGAAACTATCCTGGCTCCTTTATGAACCAGGAAACTGGCTTACCAGAAAACATTCTCTCTAAGTATTCATTCAGGGGGATTCTCTGGATATTAAGCTTCCTTCTATTTCAAGTAATTTCACCTTTTCTCTAAGTACCCCTCTCTCAAATATCACCTTTCATTATTTAATACTTTCAGATCAAATTACCACATGATTATGCCTCTGTCACTGTATATTTGTTCTTTTCAGAGATTATTTAGAAATAAATTTGACCAATCCAATTCATATGTAACCCATGGTCCAGTGCCCCCAAATTCTGGGTTTATACAGACTAAATTCAATATTGCATCCTGACTTCAAAATCACTTTTTTTGTGTGTGAGGCAATTGGGGTTAAGTGACTTGCCCAGGGTCACACAGCCAGTATGTGTTAAGTATCGGAGTCTGGATTTGAACTCAGGTCCTCCTGACTCCAGGGCTGGTGCTCTATCCACAGCTGCCCCAAAATCATATCTTTTTAATCCCATTTTACCCCAACCCAGAATATCTTCTGGAAAATCTTCAAATATAACTTTACATATAACTCATGTCTCCACAGATATGGGTAAAAGGGCCCCCAAACCCTGTACAAGCAGTGAAGATTACAATGAATATCAAGTGCAAGATATGAGACAATCTTATTTCATCCCATAGGCAGAATGAAGAAGACATGAAGGATTCACGGTAGTCCATGAATAGGCAATAGAATTCTTCTCCCTTTCTAGTTGCCCCAAGTGGCTATGCTGTCACCCAGATTTATAACACTGCCCCACAGAAAGAAAATGAATTTGAGCTTTCTAGAAAAGGGCAACCCCCCCCCCAACATTCTGGTGGGTCCTACTTTTACACTAGAGACATACAGAAGCATCCACATACTTCTGGTACTACCCTTGAGATCCTGACCTCTCTCCAGAAGGAAAATGTTCTTGTAGTTCTTAGAGAAGGAATCCCCCTTCCCACTGGCACTACACTGTCCAAATAATCCCCAGTTGTTGGGAAAGAGAGTCCAATGGGACTTTTTTGTCTTTTATTTGTTTGTTTTGGCTCCCCATTGCTGAACAAGAGGGAATGGTGATCCTTTTCCAGGAGTCTAGCTCTGTCCAAGAACTTCACCTTTTAGTGCTTTCCTTTCTCTCTTGAAGACTGGGGCTCCCCCTCTCTTGGAGCCATGTGGCTGAGAGCAATTACAGCTGCTCCACATGACTACCTCTGCCTCTCCAGGGTTAGAGCCAGACACTCAAGAGTAAGAGAACTCCATTACAACCTCAGACAGCATAAAATTCTCTGTTCTCCCTACATCAATGATTGTTCATTGGTATTACAGGCAAATGGTATACTTATCAGCCAAGAGGCTGCCATCTCTGAGGAAAAGAGATTCCTGTGGAGCTATGCCAATGCACAGTTACCGCTTTGGAGACCAAAGTCTCCTCTCAGGTCTCTGGACTCTAACCTGTGCTCAGAAAGTGGGGGCAGGGGAAAGGCAAAAGGGAGGGAAAGTCCTGAGTCTTTAACAAAGACTTTATAGGCTCAGCAGAAAGGGGTATCTCTGACAAACAGCAATCCAAGCTAATAATAATTCTTAATTGGTGAGATATAATGTCACAACCAAAAACTCACCACTCTGTAAACTCATTACATTGTTCAGGGAACATGGTAGCAAAAGCATAATAATGAATCAATTATTTTTAAAACATAATAACGAATAAAGAATATATTTTTATCATATAGCAAGAAAAATGTGCAAATCAGAGATTCTCTGATTGAGCTAAGACTGATGTGAATGACTGTTGAAGATACAGCTGTGCTCTGTCCATGCCCATGATCTAGTCAACCTTTTGATCCATGGAGTAGCCAAAGACATAGAGGGTAGGTTTATCATATCCAAAAATAACTCTAAAGCTAAAAGAGATAGCTTGTGTTTTATAAATTATTTGTGGCTACTGTATTTTTCTAAAAATTATTACTAATTATATATTAATGGCTCCTGCATCCATTTTGGTAGTAAGATTTATTATTAATTAATATTACATATTAGCAAAGTATTTACCACATCTCCCCAGCTTCCCCACTGGCCTCAGGCCTAAAGACCTAAACAATTACATAACTCTAAGAGACAACATATTAAACCAAGAAGGCGAGCAGAGAGAGCCAAGATCACCAAGATGGTGATCTTCCTGTGGTCAAGGCAGTTTATACTCTTGATAGAGGTGGGTCGTTATGCACTATCAAAGCTAATTGGTTAGCACCATTCAGTTCCATTGGTTAACATGACTTGAGGGTGGTCCAAATTAAAATGAGCTCTAGGGAAGGCATAAGGGGGACGTGTGTAAGACTCTCCTCAGGCAAAGGGCAAAGTCTAGATATGGTTTAAAGAATCCATCTCCATCTCGATTGTACCCATGGGTTGGTCCCAAACCAGCTAGAGTTTCCCAAGACTGGACTTTGGGGGGGAAGGGGAGAAAGGGATAAAACTGGGGTATCCCCAGGAAACTCACTATTAATAATTATTTTCTCACAAGCTAATGCCTTATGTGACATAACTGGGATCCAAAAAGATCTCTACAGGCTGAAGCTTAGGATGAATATAAGAGGATAAATGTACTAGGGATAAATATAAATTCTTGTACTTGGATTAAAAAAAATCAACCACAAAAATAAGAATTAATTTGTGTGAAAAGGAGATGGTGGTTTGCAGACTCAAAATGACTCAATAGTGAAAGACTGTGTATTGGAAACTAACAGCCACGATGGCTAATGCAATCTTGTTTGGGTCCATAACTGAATTTAGTTGGCATAAGGAACTCACTCTACCAATACAGACCACCAGTTTTTTGGAATTAATACTCATGGAGTTGTTTCTGAGGTAGTGAGCACTGGCCAAGTGGAACAGTAGGTGCTTAGGCTTGGACTCGGGAAATCCGAGTTTTAAATCTTGCCTCAGACATTTTTTTGGTAGTACGATCCTGGGCAAGGTATTTACCCTCTGTCTCAGTTCCCTTATAATGGGGATAATTAATAAAATAAGGATAATAATAGCACCAACTTCCCAGGGTTGTTGTGAGGATCAATGAGATGATATTTATAAAGTGCCTGGCACATAGTAGGTAATTAACAAATGCTTGTTTCCTGCACACGGCTTATATTCCCTCTTATGTCCCTCGCTTCCATTTTTAATCTCCAATTTTATCCCATAATATCTGGCTTTCATGTTTGCCTCCCTTCTTAGACTATAAGCTTCTCCAAGGAAGGGACTGTCTTTTGCCTCAGTGCTTAGGACAGTGGCTGGAATAGAGTAGGTGCTTAATAAATGCTTACTGACTGACTGATTAACTGACTGACAATTAGTGTAATACACATTACCTGACCCAAAGTCTTCCTACCTCCCAGGCTGACTCTCTACCTATAATGCCATGCTGCCTCCATGTACTTTAGCTTACATTAACTCAAATATAATGTCCATATATGTCCATAATGTCAGTATAAGAAGAAAAAACTTCCAAATATTTCAACTTTAATATAAGGGGAAACCCTCCTAATAATTAAAGCTGTTCAAACATTGAAGGAGTTGCTTCAAGAGATAGTGAGTTCTCTGTCAATCAATGGACATCTAACAGAGATTAGATGACCACATGTCAGGAATTTTATAGAGAAAATTCTTGCTTTTCATAGGAGTTGAACTAGGTGACTTCTAAGGTCTCTTATAGTTCGAAAATTTCAAGATTCTAATTTAATTTCTTGGATTGTCCTTCCTCCTCCTCATACTGGGCCCCCGGATAATTTACTTCAGTTTTTAAGGCCCTCTGGGGTCAGTTCCTACACAAAATTAGGCACCCATGATGAGCCCTCATTGATGTTACTTTCACATCCAGTCAGAGGACATGTTTGTTCAATGTAAGAGACCTTTTAATAAATAACAGTCAACAAAGTGATCAGAACAGAATCCTTATGAACATATTGGGTTACTTTTCTCATGGACTTACCATACAACCAAGTGGGGACGAGTCAGGAACAGGGGATAATGGACCATGGTAACACAAATAGTGGGCACATACGTAGGAACATGCAGCCAGGAAACATAGGAGGATACATCAGGTGACCATGTGGCTAGGACAAATGCACAGAGGGCACACACCTAGGGAACACATGTGACCAGGGTGCAGCCATGTTAGAGTATGATGGTTGGCAGAGATAGCATTTTTGTTCTGGTGATGTCATAAGCTGCAGTCTTCCCAGCATCACATACTCACTTTTCACTGAGCTTGTCAAGCTTCTTTCTGGATTATCTGCTATGTTCCAGCTCTTCAGCCTCTTCAGGACAATGTCCTTCTCTCTGTTACCATTTACTGGGGGCATGGCAACTAGAAATTCACTCCTTGGCAAGGAGACCTACTGCATTTAGTACATAGCCAAGAGAGGGAGCCAGCACACACTAACTGGATATCTACATAAGTCAGGCTAGGTGGCAAAGTGCATAGTGCACAATCAGGGAGACTCATCTCCTGAGTTCAAATCTGGCCTCAGACACTTTCAGCTGTGGGACCCTGGATAGGATCACGAACCCTGTTTGCCTCAGTTGCTTCATCTATAAAAGTAGCAAACTACTGCAGTAACTTGCTATGAAACCCCAGCGACACAATTGAAAGAACTACCACACTTCCTTAATTCTAGGTCTAGCACTCTTTTCTGTTGCGTCACCCAACTGCCTCAAATTTCCTTCACAAAACCCATAGGAATGTTCTAGGGTCTGGTTTGGGATGGGTTTTCTCTAGCTCACAAAATCCTCCAGGACTGATTAAGCAAATGAAGCTAGGAAAAAACAAAAGCCTTCTGAGACCTAAGTCCAGATTAAGGTCCCTGATTCACAGTCCTTATTATACATAACTTTCTGCCCCATTTTTACCAGCCCAAACTTTACTGTTCTCCCTACAGTTTGGTGGTTATATAAAAGTTAAAAATAGATGCAAGACTAAAAATCATTCCCACCTAGATATACCTACAATCAAGGTGTCAATATGGACTAGACCTCATAGATGTGGGTGTTTCCCTTCAATTGTACAGAATACAACATATCCATAGCAATCTCAGCCTGTGCCATTCTGGTGTCTGTTTCCATAGATGATCTACAGAGGGATCCTACTAGACCATTTTTTATAATAATACTCAGATGCTCTAATTTCAAATACGGGAATATTAATAGCCAAACCTGTGTAAAAATAGTGTGCAACAATGGTTACAAATTGTTTGGTTGGTTGGTTCTGAAACCAAGAAGTTGAGAACTACAGTTTTGGGGCATCCCTAGAAACTGTAGGCATGTCTTCCTCTACATTTCAGGGTACAAGCAGAGCACAAAGAAATCTTTATATCCTCATTTTTTATATATAAGCAGCCCATTACGTTTTTTTGGGGGGTGGGGCAATGAAGGTTAAGTGACTTGCCCAGGGTCACAGTGGTCAAGTGTCTGAGACTGGATTTGAACTCAGGTCCTCCTGAGTCCAAGCCAGTGCTTTATCCACTGTACCACTATCTGTCCCCCACCCCCCATTACCACTTCTGATCAGACATTTGCTAAGTAATGACCTTTTGTGTAAGTTGCCTCTTTGGAAATCTAACATATTTCAAGAATGCTTTAGGTCTTACAAACACACTTCTTCAGAGATTGGTCCAAATTTCACATTTTAGGATGGTTCTAAAATAGCAGCTCTCAAACTTTTGGTCTAGGATGACTTTACACTCTTAAAAAGGCTGAAGACGTTGTTTCTGTGGTTTATAACTTATTGATATTTACTGCATTAGAAAGGAATTGTTTTGACTTCAAACATTACCCCTGAATAGGTCTCTAGGGACCCTTGGGATGCCCCAGACCCCACTTGAGAACCCTTGCTCTGAAACATCTGCATATATAACAGATCTCGAAGAACTTCCTTACATTTTGACGAAGGCCATTTGTGCAGAATGCACATAAACATAGCATTTCATCCTATGTGATCCACCAATATTTTACCAAAAATTGTATATGGAGGATCCAACAAGGAGGAACTCCTTTTGTATTTCTTGGATACTGGTAAAACACACAGGAAATCTAGATATTCCTCACTTTCTCTGTATGGACAGTGGACATTAAGTGACCTACCGAAGTCTCCAATATTCCAGCAGTAGCCCTATATTGGCAATACCAAGAAAACGTACGTTCTTAATCTATAGAACCACACTGTCTCATAGTTAATATGAATAACTAATAACACAGGAATAATGTGTTGATACTTAGATGGATCTGTGCTCTAATCAATTTGGGATTTCCTTTACAATGCAGGTTGTGACCTGTGCAAGTGTATCTATGCCCTCTATAAATTTTCCATCAGGGGGTTCAGCTGTGTACTAAGCTCCTTCCTCTACATTTCCTGACATTCCACGGCTACAAATGAAGCATTCCATTTAGCTGTCCCCTTGCTCTGACTCTATGACTGACTTAACCACTCCTCTGATTTATATATTTCTTTTGATATTATTGGAGCATAGTTCTCTATGAGCATTAATTTACAGCCTATTCTTACCCACAACGTTCTTATATGTGCATTCTGATGCCCTGGATCTTCAACGCTTAGAGTGGAGGTTTCCAGATTCTCATCTACATCTCACTGGAAACAAATAATATATTTATAACACACTTTACAAGTATTAAACAACAACAACAACAACAACAACAACAACAACAACAACAACAACTGTATTGACCAAGGCATTGAATTTTAAAGTTGGAAGAGACTCAAGAGATCATCTAGTCTAACTCTCATTTTATAGCTGAGGAAACTGTGACCCAGAAAGGGAATGTACCATTAACCTAAAGTCATAGGGACTAGAACCCAGCTCTCCCTTCTTCTACAGCATAACGTTCTCTGTCTCAAATGTCTTAAAATTTCCTTCCCTATTTGAAGGCTGTTATATTGTTCTGATATAAGTGCTGTAGTTTGTATTTTAAATGTTGTGTTCTGTTTTATGAAATCCAAGGGAGGCTGAATTGTCACTCTACTGTACAGAATTTCATTTTGAGCTCACTGGGAAAATCCCTAAATAGCAGTTACTTGAGGATGTTTTCTGAGATGGCAATGTTACACTCACACACTTGTATGGAGATACAGTCCATTTATGTCCAAACCACCAGGGAGAAGTGTAATAATTAGGTGTCTTGGGAATTTGAGGCAGGCACAGACAGTTGGGAACAAAAGCACTGTGCTATATTTCATTTCATCTGTCTACTGCTTTTCTATGTAGCATAGGGGGGATATCTTGTGTTAACTAGAACCTAATTTAATTTGGATTTTTCTACGTCATTAGCTTTGCAGCATGATGTTTTAATCAAATATTATTACATTACAATATTCCTTGAACTTAGATTCAAATGTAACATGGAAAACAGTCTTGTAAGTGAAAGAACTTCAGAGGACAGAAATTAATCAAAGGCCCCCCTACCCCACAAAAATTTAAGGTTGAGTTAAATTTAAAAAAATTTTAAATGAAGATACCACCTGAGAAAGATTCCATTAATTATGAAATTAATTACATTTTAAATATAAGTTTAGGCTAGCTATGTGCTTCATATTTACAGAGGCTCTTCTTTGTCAAGAATGCTTGAAGCAGCTCCCTTAAGGTCCCAGACAAAGCTGGATCAGTGCCAATGCTTGTAATGCTATGCAGTATAATTTGGATAAAAATGAAAAAGTATCTCTTACCCAAAATACTTCCATTTTTGCCTACCATGGTGCCTAAAATTCCTACTACTGGTTACTTCTCTGGGTTATGGCATTAAGGATCTCCTTTTTAATAATTATGTTATCTGGAAAAAGCAAAACATTAAGCATTTTCAAAATTCTCTAGCAAATACTCTAGAGTGAATTATTAAAGGGCAATCCATGAGCACTCTGAAAGTGAAACAGTAATCACTACCAGCCATCATGGATCATAGATTTTGTGTTGGAAGAGACCTTGTACATCACCTAATTTAACCTTCTATTTGATAGATGAGGGAACTGAGGCAAGTTAAGCAACTTGCCCAGGGCTACCTAGGTAATAAGTAGTAGAGCTAGGATTTTAACTCAGGTCATCTAAGTCCAAAACTAAGGCTTTCCTTACTCACTGTGCTTTCTAACTCTGTTCATTCAAGAATAAGTCATAAGGAGAAACCCTCTAAATATTACTAATAAGGGAAGAGCAATGAAAACAACCCTGAAGTATCACCCTTATTAAAATGGAAAAGACATAAAAGATGAAAATAGTTCATTGTAGGGACAATTAATCAATTTGCCTTTTAGTGGTATATAAGCAAAAGGCAGCAATATTTTTTTAAATAAAAACAAGTCATGCTAGTATCATCTTATATACTCAGACCATCCCCTCTCCCTCCCTCCCTCTCTTAAAAGAATGATTTGTTGTCTATATATATTTTTTTTTCGGGGCAATGGGGGTTAAGTGACTTGTCCAGGGTCACACAGCTAGTGTCAAGTGTCTAAGGCCAGATTTGAACTCAAGTACTCCTGAATCCAGGGCCAGCACTTTAACCATTGCACCACCTAGCTGCCCCCAGACCATCCTCTCTTACAACCATGAGTCATTCCCTCAAGGCTCTTATAGTTGACTCCTTCTCCCCCTCAGGGTTCTAAGAGTACCCCTGAGGGGTTAAGGTATGTTTTTCCTAATGCTATTGGCTGGAAATCACACTGTTGAATTACATACCAAACACCAGTTAGAGTTCATGGCTCCCTCATAATTATCAACACCCATCAGTCTTCCCAGGTTTTTCTGAAACCATTCTGATTGTCATTTATTTGTTCATTGTTGCATGTATCCAATTCTTCATAACCTCATGGACCATAGCATGTCAGGCCCTTCTCTTCTCTATTACCTCTCAAATTATGTCCAAGTTCATGTTCATTATCCATCACATCCTCTGCTGTTCCCTTCACCTTTTGCTTTTAATCTTTCCTAACATCAGTGTCTTTTCCAAAGAATCCCATCCTCTTAGTATGTGGACATAGTATTTAAGGTTCAGCTTCAGTATTTGACCTTCCAGGGAACAGCTAGAATGTTAACTGATTTGATTTAGTCTCTTTACTGTCTAAAGGACTCTCAAAAGTCTTCTCCAGCACCATAAATCAAGAGTATTGAATTTGCAGCACTTAGCTTTCCTTATAGTCCAACACTACCAGCCAGACATTGCTACTGGAAAAATCATAGCTTTGACTATATGGACCTTTGTCCACAAGGTGATGTCTCTACTTTTTAGTATGCTCTCCAGATTTGCCATGGCTTTCCTTCCAAGGAGCAAGCGTCTTTTAATTTCATGGCTATAGCCACTGTCTGCAGTAATCTTTGAGCCCCCAAATATAAAATTTGACACTGCTTCCATTATTCTCCCTCTATTTGCTAAAGAGTGATGGGACCAGTTCCAAGATCATAAGTTTTTTGATGTTAAGTTTCAAGTCAGCTTTTACATTTTCCTCTTTCACCCTCAAGAGGCTTCCTGATTCCTCTTCACTTTCTTCCATCAAAGGGTCCCCTGTAATCTCTTGCTGACCAATTGTCCCAGCTCCTTACTGTCTGTGGGCTGAGAGCTCCTAAAATTGCTGCTGCTAATGTAGACACCTACAAGGACTATTGCTGGCATTACCTTGGCATGGCCTGCATTGCACTCCAGGCATGACCACCACTGTGGCGTTGGGCTCAAAAATGGTTTCATTCCAACTTTTTGTTGACTCTGCAGCTGCAAAATCTGATTTGAGGCATTATTTTAAAGTTGTTTGGAGGAGAAATTGGGAGTATTCAAGCAACATAAACCCTATGGGTTCTCTTGCTATTCTAGACCCATGATCCTGCCATCTTTTGCAGTAAGTACAGGTCTCCCTTGATTGACAGAACAAATGTATGTTCCAGCATAGCTGTTTGAGAAAATTTTAGCAAAGTGAACTTAGTTTTTCACTCTTACTTCATTGGGAAATCAGGTATTAAAGTATAATTTGGTCAAGAAACATATTGTGGTCAAATCCATAGCATGGGATCTGGAAGTAGGATTCTGGAATTCTGTGAGTACTTTTTTACTTTACCATGAAGGTTTTACTGAACTCTGGAATCTTTTCTTAGCTACTCTGCCTCTCTTTGCCCAACACTCTTTCCTAGAACAGAGAAAGTTCTTTAGTTTGAAGGGATTCTCTTGACTTCACATACATAGCTCTTGGAACTGATCTCCCTCCTTTCATTACATCTTCAATATGCAATACTAAACATTTCCAATGTTTAGTAAAGCTCAGTTTGAATAATATGCTTCTCCAAGTAACATACAGCACAGATTGCATGCTGCCATGTAAGCCCTGATGTGTTCCAATGTAATAACCCCTTATGTTTCAGCCCTTCAGGTAAAATAGAATAAGTAATATAATCATTTATCAATTCTGTAAGCTTGGAATCATGTTAAAAATGCTGTATTTAAAATGAGGGGTATTCTGGTTATTAAGCTGAATATGGAAAATGTTAATGAATATTTCTGAGGTCCAGCAACTTCAGGAAATTTAAATATGACAATAACTTAACAGCGTGCAAATGATTTAATAGTACTAAGGAAAGGATCTGATTGGGTTCCTTTGTAAGTCACTTTCATTTCCTCCACTTGGTGGATATTGCCCAGTGTCTCATCTAGACTACTGGACTCATGTCCTCACATTTATGCAAATTATACTCTATTCCATGTTAAGAAGCATCATGGCACAGTGATAAATTTATAGTCAGATGACTAGAATTTGAATCCTAGCTCTTCTTTAACATTCATTTTTTTAAAATTTTAAGTTTCAAATTCTCTCCCCTCCTTTAGGCCTTCCTCCATACACTTAGAAGACAAACAATATGATACTTGTGGAGTCATGCAAAATATATTTCCATATTAGCCAAGTTGCAAAAGAAAAAGAAGCAGGAAAAATATACTGAAGAAGTATGCTTTGGGGGCAGCTAGGTAGTGCAATGGATAAAACACCAGCCCTGGATTCAGGAGGACCTGGGTTCAAATCCAGCCTCAGACACATGGCACTTCCTAGTTGTATGACCCTGGGCAAGTCACTCAACCCCCATTGCCCCACAGAAAAAAGGGAAAAAAGTATGTTTCAATATGCACTCAGAGTTCATTAGTTCTCTCTCTAGCATTTTTCATCATGAGTCCTCTTGAATTATCTTGGATCAATGTACTGATTAGCATTGCTAAGCCTTTCATGGTTATCATCTTTATAGTATTGTCCTTACCATGTATAACATTCTCCTGATTCTGCTTGTTTCACTTTGCATCTGTTCATATAAGTTTTCCCAGGTTTTTCTGAAATCATCTACTTTTTCATTTTTTAAAAAAATTAATCAATTTATATAGAATTTTCCCCAAATTACATGTAAAAACCAAATTTTTTCCACGCTGATTTTTCAAAACTTTGTGTTCCAAATTTTCTTCCTTCCTCTTCTCCCCTCCTAAGAAATCAAAGAATTCAATATAAGTTATACATGTGCAATCATGCAAAATGACTCCATATTAGTCAGCTTGTAAAAGAAAACAGACAAAATAACTTTAGAAAGAGGAACAAAAAAATTATACTTCAATCTATACTCAGATACCATCAGTTCTTTCTCTGTAGATGGATTGTATTTTTCATAAGTCCTTCTGATAGCATTCTGCTCATCATTTCTTTCATAGTTACTATTGTTAACTGTATTACCCTCCATCCTATTCCCTCCCCTTGATATTTACTCTATTTTCTATCTTCTTTCACCCTATTCCTCCTCAAAAGTGTTTTGCTTTTTACTTCCCCCTCCCCCAATCTGCCCTCCCTTTCTTTACCTCTTCCCCCTTATCCCCTGCCCCTTCCCCTACCACTTTCCCGCAGGGCAAGATATATTACTATACCCACTTGAGTGTGTATGTTATTCCCTCTTTAAGCCAATTCTGAAGAGAGTAAGGCTCACTCACTCCCCTACTCCTTCCCCATCTTCCCCTGTACTCCATAAGCTTTTTCTTGTTTCTTTTATGTGAGCTACTTTACACCATTCCACTTCTCCCTTTCCCTTTCTTCTAGTGCATTCTTCTTACCCCTTAACTTTATTTTATTTATTTATTTATTTATTTATTTTGGTGAGGCAATTGGGGTTAAGTGACTTGCCCAGGGTCACACAGCTAGTAAGTGTTAAGTGTCTGAGGCCGGATTTGAACTCAGGTCCTCCTGAATCCAGGGCCAGTGCTCTATCCACTGTGCCACCTAGCTGCCCCTCCCTTAACTTTATTTTAAAGATGTAATCATGTGGCAGTGGACAAAGCATCAGCCCTGGACCCAGGAGGCCCTGAGCCCAAATCCAGCCCCAGATATAAGCCACCCCACCCTGCCTGCCCCACAAAAAAGGATAAGCAAAAAATAAATGCTTCACAGATATTACCCCTTCATATTCAATTCCTACCTGTGGCCTCTAAGTATATTGCTTTCAGCTGCCCTAATACTGAGAAAGTTCTCATAAGTTAGAAGTATCATCTTCCCATGTAGGAATGGAAACAGTTTAACCTTTTTAACATCCCTCATGATTTCTTTTTCCTGTTTACCTTTTTATATTTCTCTATTGTATTTGAAAGTCAAACTTTCTATTCTGTTCGGGTCTTTTCATCATGAATACCTGAAAGTCCTCTTTTTCATTGAAGTCCCATTTTTCCCCTGAAAGATTACACTCAATTTTGCTGGGTAGGTGATTCTTGGTTGTAATCCCAATTCCTTTGCCCTCCAGAATATCATATTCCATCCCCTCCAATCCTTTAATGTAGAAGCTGATAGATTTTGTGTTATCCTGACTGTGGCTCCACAGTACTTGAATTGTTTCTTTCTGGCTGGTTGCAATATTTTCTCCTTGACTTGGGAGCTCTGGAATTTGGCTATAATATTCCTGGAAGTTTTCCTTTTGGGACCTCTTTCCGGAAGTGATCAGTGGATTCATTCAATTTCTATTTTACCTTCTGTTTCTAGAATATCAGGGCCATTTTCCCTGACAGTCTCTTGGAAGATGATGTCTAAGCTCTTGTTTTGATCATGGTTTTCAGGTAGTCCAATGACTTTCAAATTCTCTCTCCTGGATCTATTTTCCAGATCAGCTGTTTTTCCAAGGAGATATTTGATATCGCTCTCTATTTTTTCATTCTTTTGATTTTGCTTTATTGTTGCATGATTTTTCATAAAGTCATTAGGTTCCATTTGCTCAATCCTAATTTTTAAGAAGTTGTTTTCTTCAGAGAGCTTTTGTGCCTCCTTTTCCATTTGGCCAATTTGGCTTTTCAAGCTGTGACTTTTTTTTTCATGACCCTCCTCCATCACTCTCATTTCTCTTTCCATTTTTTCCTCTGCCTCTCTTACTTTTCCCTCTCCCTCTCTTACTTTATCTTCAAAGTCCTTTTTGAGCACTTCCATGGCCTGAGACCAATTCATATTTTTCTTGGAAGTTTTGGAGGTAGGAGCTTTGACTTTTTTATCTTCTTCTGAGGGTGTATTTTGATCTACCTTTTCACCAAAGAAACTTTCAATGATCCACTGCTTTTTCTGTCTACTTATCTTGCCCACCTATTTCTTGGCTTTTAACTCTTAAAGTGGAGCACTGCTACCAGGATGTACTGTCCCAAACTTCAGGGGGTCCCAGGTGGTACTATTTAAGGAGAGTCTCTTTCTCAGCCCACCTGTCCTGTAAGTAACCATGGGCCTGCTTACTCTTTAACCCAGAAGCAGAAATCTGATTGAAATCTGATTCTCTACAGTCACAAGCATGGCATGCCTGTGCCTCTGCCCCACTGGGCCACTGCCACTTGAGTCTGCTTACTGGTTCAGAAGACAGGCATTCTGCCTTAGCTCCAACAGAGACCTCTACTATTTCCCCCCAGCCAACAGCTGGACCCCCTCACCTGTCTATGAGCAGAGTTTCAGAAGTAGCTGCTGACACTGATGATTCCAAGGCTTTGGAGGTGCAGCCTGCCTGGGGCTGGATCTGCACCATGTGCTGCACTCCTCTTTCACGTCAGTACAGCAGACCTTCCCTGTCACCCTTTTAAGAAGTCTTTGGCTGGAAAATGATCTTACTCTGTTCTTTTGTGGGTTCTGTTGCTCCAAGAATTGTTTTATGACATTTTTTGCAGGTATGTGGATGGATTGCAAGGAGCTCTGAAAGTTACAGCCTTTCCTCTGCCATCTTGGCTCCCCCCACCCTTACTTTATCATTTCTTATAGCACAATAGTATTCCATCACAAGCATATACCACATTTTTTTTAGATATTCCCCAACTACGGGCCATTCCCTCATTCTTTGCCACTCCAAAATGAGCTGCTATAAATATTATTATACATATAGGTCCTTTTCCTTTGATCTCTTTGGAATACAAACCTAGTAGTGGTATTGCTGGATCAAAGAGTAAACATTGCTTTATAGACCTTTGGACATAGTTTTAAATCATTCTCCAGAATGGTTGGACCAATTCTCAACTCCACCAACAATGCATTAGTATCCTTACTTTTCCACATCCTTTCCAGCATTTATCATTTTCCTTTTCTGTCATGTTATTCAAGCTGATAGGTATAATGTGTAATCTCAAAATTATTTTAATTTGCATTTGTCTAATCAATAGTGAATCCTAGATCTTTTACTTACTACCTGTGTGACACCCCCTTTAGGTTGTTCCACCAAATTGAACTTACACTCATAGGCCGTGTCTCCTCTACTGGTGATTATTCTCAAGCTCTAGAAACAACCTTCTGTGTAGCTACTTTTACTACTGTAGTTCATGAGCTCTCACTGGTATATTTCCCATTAGCAATCAGCCAGTAGATTTAATTAGTATTTAACAAAGACATTTTTGAAGTGCTATAAGAACAGTTGGTATAAATATCCTCCCACAAAGTCTGGGATACACTATTCCACAAATATACATAGTATCCACAGGAAAAATGAGTGACCAGACAGAGGTAACTCACAATTACTGGCCTCAGTGATCCTTTCTGTCTTTGAAGAGTCTTCTTGCAACTCTCCTGCATGCAGCTTTCTGCTCAGTGGACTGCTCAGCTGATGGTCCAGAACTTCTTTCTCTAGTCCATATCTGGTACTTCTCTCCATTGTGAAGAGCCATAATTCTGAAGCTCCCTACCCTCCTCCAGGTGACTCTCTCTGGGTTTGTCATTCTCATTGCTTTATTTGGTTTCTGACTAGATATTCTGTCTCTTCTAGCTCTAAATCCTATGACAAAAAATTAAAAAGAACTGGACACTAGAAGTTCAAACCTGGGAGAAATAGCAAAAACAATGGCTCACCTCAGCTACCTCAAAATTTTAGCTCCTATGACAGGCATGGATGTGAAGTCAAAGGATGTAGGCTAGAATTCCAGCCTGGAAATCACTTTCCCTCCCCTGACCTAATTTTCTTTATGCATAAAATAATAGGGTTAGACTAGATGACCTTTAAGGTCCCATGCAATGATAAATCAAAATGTATGACACCTGTGAAGTAAGAGCTGCAAAAGAGTATATCTCCATTTTATAGATCAGGAGATCAAGAACCAAAGAAATTCAATGGCTTCCCCATGGCCACATGGCTGAGAAGTCAATGAAAATTCTAATTGCAGTGATAAGGGAGACAGGTAAGAGAAATTGTTGAAAAGAAAAATAAGCTCAGTTTTGATAATATGATCTGACAGTGAAAGATGAGGAAATATAGAGATAGCGAGAAATCACAGTAATAGACGTAGGTCTGAGAATCATCAGCGTTATCAGTGGTATTTTGAGTGACAAGAATAAGTGAGATCACCAAGGGAGTATAGAAGAAAAAAGAAAAAAAAAGGAGGGTTCAGCACAATGATTTCTGGATGACTTCCATTGGCTAGTGTGGCCAATCCAGTCCATTTTCCATTCAATCACTACAGTGATTTTCCTAAAACACAGATTCAGCTGTGTCACTCCCCTACTTGATAAATTCCATTGGCTTCCTATTGTCTCCAGGAGAAAATACAAGATGCTCTGTTTGGCACTCAAAGCACTTCATAAGCTAGGCCCTTCTTCTTCTTCTTTTTTGTTTTCTGGTGAGGCAATTGGGGTTAAATGACTTACCCAAAGTCACACAGCTAGTAAGTGTTAAGTGTCTGAGGCTGGATTTGAACTCAGGTCCTCCTGAATCCAGGGCCAGTGCTCTATCCACTGTGCCACCTAGCTGCCCCTTTTCCTTTTTTTTTTTCCTTTCCAGTCTTCTTACACCTTACTCCCCGACATTTGCACTTTGATTTAGTGACACTGGTCTCCTGGATGAACCATGACCAAGACACTTTATCTCTCTCTGCTCCAGGAATTTTCTCTGGTTGTCTCCTGTGTCTGAGAATGCTCTCCCTCCTCTCCTTTGTCTACTTACCTCCCTGGCTTCCTAGAAGTCTCAAATAAAACCCCACCTTCTTCAGGAAGCCTTCCCTAACCCCTCTTAATTCTAGTGCTTTCTCTGTTTTAATTATTTCCTATTTATCCTGTATACAGCTTACTTTGTCTATATTTGCATATTGCCCCCCTCCTTAGATTGTAAATGTATAACCTATAGCAGATTACTTGCTGGCTTCTGGAGGGGGGAGGGAAAGGAGGGAGGGAGAAAAATTTGGAACTCAAAATCTTATAAAAATGAATGTTGAAAACTATCTGTATATGTAATTGGGAAAAAATAAAATAAAATACTATTAAAAAAAAAAGAAAAGATTGTAAGTTCCTTGAGGGCAGGGAGTGTCTTTCCCCCTCTTTTTGTATCCCTGGCACTTAGCACAGTGCCTGGCACATAGTGGGTTCTTAATAAATGTTTATTGATTAACTGATTGATAGTTGAAGAGATAGACTAGTGTGGATAGAGTTATCCCACAGAATAGCATCAAGCTGGGGCAGCTAGATGGCACAGTGGATAAAGCACGGGCCTTGGATTCAGGAGGACCTGAGTTCAAATCTGGCATCAGATACTTGACA